>NW_023425347.1:31714235-32314235 GCF_014108415.1 Molossus molossus | reverse complement strand
GTTTTTTGCTTTCTTGTACATGGGTTTTTTGTTTTTTTTTGGTTCATGCCCCTAGCGGGAACCGAACCCAGAACTCTCTGGTCTGCAGGCCAATGCTCCAACCGCTGAGCCAAACCAGCCAGGGCTGTACATGGGTTTTTAAAATCCTTGCCTGTAAAAATTAAATGGCACCTTGGCTGGGTAGTTAGTTGGTTAGTGTCGTGCTGATATGCCAAGGTTGCGTGTTTGATCCTCAAGTCGGGGCACATATAAGAATAAAGCAATGAATGCATACATAAGTGGAGCAACAACTCGATGTTTCTCTCTCCCTTCCCTTCTTTTTAAAATCAATCACTTTCTGCCCTGGCCGGTTTGGCTCAGCGGTTAGAGCGTCGGCCTGCGGTCCGGAGAGACCTGGGTTCGGTTCCCGCTAAGGGCACGTACTTGGGTTGCAGTTTGTCCCTGACCCTGGTTGGTGGTGCGGTGGCAGCCACTCAATGTGTCCCTTTCACATCGATGTTTCTCTCTCTCTATCTCTTCCTCTCTCTCCCTCCCACTCTATCTGTACAAAAAATGGAAAAATGTCCTCGGGTGAGGATAAAAAAAAAAAAAAAATTAAAATCAATCACTTTCTTAAAATGGCAATTCTATGCTGATCCCTAAGTTTTTTTGAAATTTTGTTGTTCCCTGAAATCCAAAATCTAGAAACCACTCATGCAACTCCTCAACCACCATACATGACATATTAAGAAACTAATTCCTAAGAAGTTACTTGATATTTCCCAGTTTGCAGACTACATCAGAATGTGAAAGTTTGCTGTGATAAATGGGAAAAACTAACTGCCTCAAAGCAAAATGGATCTGAAGAATTTCTGTAGATGATAACAAAAATTAACCTAGAAAGAATAGAGTAGGAAAATCACTGAAATACAAGCAGTTCTGGGTTCTAGTCCTGCTTGTGCCTCTAACAAGATTTGCAATCCTGGGAAATCACTTTATGTGCCTGGACCTCAGTTTCCCACCTGTAAAATGAGGGGGTAGAGGCAAGATGATCACCAAGGCCATTTCCTGCTTCAACAAGAGACAGCGTGGTTTAATGGCAGAAAGTTCAGACTCTAGAAGAGATGATCTAGTTTGAATACTGCCTTCAATACTTCCGACCCTAGGTAAATTCCTTAATCTCTCTGTGCCTTAGTTTCCTGTCAAATCCAGTGGGGATGATGATGGAACTTACTTCATGAGGGATATATTAGATAAAGATTGCAAAGCACTAAGTGTAGGGTCTGATATTCAGTAAGTTCTCAGTAAAGACTAAATACCACCAGCAGTTATCTATGCTTTGCTTCACCCTCATCACTTGGGAATATAACCGCTCTGCACAGATTGGACTGTGCACCGAGCAGATCCTGCTCTGAGAGGATCTCAGGAAACAGCCCAGAGGATTCGAAGATGTGATCGTAAGTGCCGGCGCCACTCAGTGCACTTCACACACGTTATCTCATTCAGTCCTCAAGACAAATCTCTGGGGTAAGGAGAACACGCTGCTTCTTTAGCCATAGTCCAAACCAAAAGCTCCTTAAAGGGGATCCTCTACTTCGCCCTGAATTACGAATCTCCTTTCTTGAGGGTTGAGGGGAAAGGGAAGAGTAGGAGGTGGGTAGAGAAAGGGGATGCTGGTGGATGGCGGAGAGGACTCTTACCCCAGTGGGCAGATGCTGACAACAGTGGATCCTGGGAAGGAGGAGGATGGCCGGAGGCCGACAGAGGGCGCTAGAGAGTGAGGCCAAGGGATAGAAACGTAAGGTATAGAAGGCGCTCGTGGGATAAGAGTGGGTGAAGAGCTGCCACTGGAGCTGTAGCAGGAGGCTTGGCATGTACTTCCTGTGTAAGTGGACAAGCCTCATTTACAGGCTAGGGAATGAGTGGACACTGGGCGGCAGTTGACTGTTCTAGGAATAGGTAAAACAAATTTCCAAAAATATCTCTCTGCTTTGGCTCCAGGATTGTGCTTGGAGGATGACTATAAATCCTCTCCTTTACAACATATGAAGCAAATTAGAACTACCATCCTAAATCTGTTATCCACAGAAGTAATATTCTTAGGGTCAAAGTTGGGAATTTGGTGTGTCAGAGATATCTGGCAAGATGCTCAACTTGCCCTTTCCTTCCCTTGTAAGGGCAACTGCAGAGGCTGAGGTTGAAAGGAAGGTGGCCACTGGACTGGAGCAGGCTGGGGAAGCTGCCAAACGCAACCTTCCCGGGGATGGATCCCCCCAGTGAGACTGTCTTGTCTGAAAAGCCCCACCCAGGAAACTACTCCAGGTAAGTTTGAATGGGGAGCCCCAGAGACAGGTGTAGGTGCAGAGAGCCAGGGAGGAGAAACAAGCTAACAAAGACACACAGGGCCAGCGAGAGTAGGAGTCACCACAACAACAGAGCACTAGAATGGAGATCTTTGACTTTGTAACTGAAGAGGGGACAAAACCACTTGGATCCTAGGCCTGTCGTGGACCTTGACTAGGAGCTGCTCCTTGGTTTCCATGAGATTCTTTACCTGCCTATGACCCCCATGTAATAGACATGTTAATCACAAACCCCCATTACTTGAAGTAACTTGAAGGAATTTATATTCTTTACAATGAATGGAACCTAACAAAGTGTGAATCTTGGTCTTTGTATTGATGATTGGAGACTTGTGGGGAAATCTGATTGGATGAGTATAATTTGCCAGGCTGTACAGGGGAAAAGATTCTTCCAGGCGACACGGCCAATCCAGGTACAGAAGACCAAGGTGGTCCAGACAGTGGTGGAAAGAACAACGTGACTAGCAAGAAGGATAAGGGAGGATGGCAGGCTGTGGAGTTGAAATGATAGGGTCCAGATTATTAGCAGTCTGTTTGTCATGTGAAGGTTTGGTCAAGATTCACTTTTCTGTTAGTTTCTCTCAGGTTATAAATGCAGTGAATACTGGTAAGACATCCTGAGAAAAAGGGGGCCAAGAAACTGTCACATCAGGGACACATTCAGGTCTCATGGAGAAGTAGAATGTCAGTCAGGACACAGACGTAGCTCTAGGGAGGTGACGTAGTAAAACCTTTAAAGAAAACTGCCCTGCCGGTTGCTCCGTGGTTAGAGCATCGGCCCGAGGACCAGAGAGTCCCAAGTTCCATTCCCGCTAAGGGCACGTACCTCGGTTGCAGTTTGTCCCCAACCCTGGTTGGGGTCGTGTGGGTGGTGACCAGTCGATGTGTCTCTCTCTCTCTCATCGATGTTTCTCTCTCTCTCTTCCTCCCTCTCTGTCTCTCACTCTATCTAAAGATAAATGCAAAAAATAAAAAGTCCTCCAGCGAGGATAAAAAAATTTTTTTAAAGAAAACTGTTTTAAATTCTAGATGATGCCATCTTGCTTTTCACTACTCGGTATTCCAGTCACAGCATTGCCCCCTTGGAACATTTTCCTATTTAAGTTCCCAGGGCTTGAATGAAAAACGTGTAAGGAATATTTTCATATTGTCTTTCACATTTAAATGCCAATGTTCATGTTTAATGAACCACAGGCCACTGATCTAAACCAGAGAACTTGAATTGCTCGAAGACCAGAGTGAAGTCAGCATTAGTGTGAGACGGGGAATCCCTTTAGCCATACTTTAATTAAATGATGGGATGGTGGTCCTTCTGAAGCATAGCATGAAAGGTCTGGAAAATAAGTTGTAATCAAAATGATGATGATGAAAATGTCTTTATTTCCTTGTTAGTAAACATTATGGCTTTAAAAGACTGAATCACTATGTAATGTGATTGACTTCTTATTTTGTGGTCCAATAGGAATTATTTTTAAAACAAACTTTGTAAAATGTAAGGGCTCTGGAAAGAAATATGTGATCTATATTGGGCCCTAAATGCCTAGTTTTTTAAACTTTAAATTCAGTCCCATTTCTCAAACAAGGGCAATATATTTGACAGTTTGCTTCCCCAGTGTAGTTCTTATAATGAAATTCAGCAATTATAATTTCTAACAATTGCTATTTACAGATATTCACCACAGAAATGGTCAATGTGTAAGCTGGTGTAAACTTTCTGGAAGACTATTTTATAATATGTATCAGAAGCCTTATAAAAGTATCATATATTGGTTGGTGACTCAGAAATTCCTCCAGCCATAGTATAATAATGAGATATGTTTCAAGATTGATATCAAGGATGTTCATATAGCATTATTTATATTAGATCTAAACTAAAAACTACTAAACGGTCCAATTATAGAGAACTTGTCAAATAAATCATAGTAGAGCCATATGATGAATTATTAAGAAGTCATATAAATGTTGTTTTCAAAGAAAATTTAATGTCATAGAATGTCACTTATAATATAACCTCATTTGAGAAAAGAAGAACAGAAAACTACATACATACAAACACACATATACATATATAAAGTTTTTGTATGTATTTATATGTTCTTTTTAGATGGTAGAAAAGGAAGTCCAGAAAAAAACACTCCAAATTGAAATATGCAATAATCAAAATGTGAATAGCCTTTATATTTTGGTAGTAAGATTACCAGAGCTTTCCCATTTTCTTTTTTAATGAATTTTTCCAATTTTTATCACTGCATATGTATATTAACATAATCGAAAAGTTTTACTTAAACCACACACAAAAAAATAGTCATTGCCCTGGCCGGTTTGGCTCAGTGGTTGGAGCATCGGCCTGCGGTCCAGAGAGACTCGGGTTCGGTTCCCGCTAAGGGCATGTACCTCGGTTGCAGTTTGTCCCCGGCCCTGGTTGGGTCATGCGGGTGGCAGCCACTCGGTGTGTCCCTTTCACATCGATGTTTCTCTCTCTCTCTCCCTCCCACTCTATCTGAACAAAAAAAACAAAAAAAAATGTCCTCGGGTGAGGATTAAAAAAAAATATATGGAAAAGTGTCCTTGGGTGAGGATAAAAAAAAAAAAAAAAGTCATTGGTTGAAAGGATGATTATATTCAGAAAACAAAGAACAGAAACCAGTTTTTACTACCCCCTAAACTATTGATACAATTACAGAGAACAAGGTGGTGACCTAATTTGGGTCTCCTTTTTTTTTCAACCCACTCCTTGAGGGAGTTTACAAAGGCAAACCAGATTCACTGAGATCTTCCAGGCCTATCATCATCATCATCATCATCATCATCATCTCACCATCATCACCATAGTTAGCAATTACTGAGCATGTACCAGGTGTCAGGCTCTGTGGGAAGGGTTTCACATGTATTATCAATTAACCCTCATAACTACCCTTTGAAGTAGGTAGTATTATTCTCCTATTTTACTGATGAAGAAACCAAGCAACAAGGACCCTTTCTCCAAGCTACACTATTAGGAAGGAGCGGAGCTGGACTCCGACACCAGGCAGTCTGGCATATGCTACAGTGCAAAGCCCAGTGCTGCACTGCTTCTCAGAAATCAAGGAGAATATTAGAAATTTTGGAACTGGAAGAGATTACAGAGGAATTTTTTTTTAACAAAGAAAATTCTTTTTAAAAAATGGAACGCTATGTGTAAATCTAATATCTAAAACAGATTTTTATTTTATTTTATTTTTATACGCTTTACCCGAGGATATTTTTCCATTTATCTTCCGATAGAGTGGGGGGTGGGGGAGAAACATGGATGGGAGAGAGGCACATCGATTCATTGCCTCCCACACCACCCCGACCAGGGCCAGGGACTGAACTGCAACCGAGGTACATGCCCTTGACCAGAATCGAACCCATGACTCTTTGGTCTATGGGCTGATGCTCTAACCGCTGAGCCAAACTGACCAGGATTCTAAAATAGGTTTTTAAAAAGAGGGGTTACTTCTGGTTTTGTTGAGGCAGAGGCTGGGGTCCCTTGCTGTGCCTCTCTCTCATTTCCTACTTAGATCACTGTGGTGCCTCACCTCTGTGCAACTCTTCTCAGAAACTGTTGTCGCAATCCAACTACTTCTACTAAGAGATGAGTAACCTGGGCCCAGAGCTTTTAAAAGACCTGCCCGAGAGCACTCACTTAGTATGAGCATAAGCTATGCTTCTCTAGTGTCACTGCAGAGTACATACATACATTGTTCAGGACTCTCTGTTACAGGGAACAGAAACCCAGCTCAAACGTGCTCAGACAGAAAAGGTAATTTATTAGTTCAAATAATTAGGTAGTCCAAGGAGATGTTGGTTTCAGGTATAGCTAGATCTAGGAGTCCAATATGACCAATATGACAGAAGAGACTCTGTGTCTCCTTCCATTTCTTAGCTCTGCACCCCTGTGAATTGACTTCCCATTCTTAGAAAGGATCTACATACACATCATATACCTGTACCCTAAACAGCTCTGGATATGCAGGACCCCTTCATAGTAAACTAGTCACTATCATCTGTGTATCCTTCTAGTCAAGGAGATTGGATTGACCTTTATTTCTGTTGGTGGTATAATGGTTTGGTCTCCTATTCCCCATTTTAAAAAGAGACAAAAGAACACATAGTGCTCAGGTTCCCCACCGTCCATAGGCCCTGTGGGAATGAGCTCCTGATAGCCAGACAATCTGTTTCATTGATCTCGAGGTTTATATTTTCACACTGTCTTGAGTTCTATAAGTTTATAGACAGTCTTGAACTCTAGGATAACTCTCCTACTTGGTGGTGGTGGTGGTGGTGGTGATCCTGCTCCTCCCCCACCCCCTTCTTCTATCAAACTTACTGATGTATAATTTACATATAATAAAATTTACTAGTTTAACTAGAAGTTGTAATTTTACAACTTCTCACAAATGGATATAGCAATGTAATTACCACAACCATGGTATAGAAGAGTTTCATCACCCCCAGAAGAGTCTGTCAACACCCTTTAGCACCTGGCAATAGCTTTCTATCAGGTTTTCCCTTTTGACAATTTCATATAACTAAAATTATACATATGTTGTCTGTTGTGTCTGATTTCCTTCACTTAACATAATGCTTTTGATGCTTACTCGTGTTTCTGCATTTATCAGTAGCCTGTTCCTTGCTATTGCTAAATAGTGCTTAAATATATGAATATACTACAATTTGTATATCCATTCACAAGTTCATTTGGTTGTTTCTATGTTTTTGGTTATTATGCTGCTCTGAACATTTTTGCACTAATCTTGGAGTGGGTATACACTTCCATTTCTCTTTGGTAAATATCTAGGAGTGAAACTGCTGGCCCATATGGTAAGTTGATGCTTAACATTTTGAGAAACTGCCAAACTGTTTTCCAAATTGGCTGTGTCATTTTACATATCTACCAGTAATGTATGAGGCTTCCAGTTTCTCCACATCTTCCCAACACTTGGTATTGTTTGTTTTTTGATCCTCACTCGAGGATATTTTTCCACTGATTTTTTTAGATAGAGTAGAAGGAAGGGAGGGAGGGAAAAGAGAGAGAAGCACTGATGAGAGAGAGGCGACCGTGACCAGGACCAGGGATCAAACCTACAACCCAGGTGTGTGCTCTTGACCAGAATCAAACCCATGTTCCTTCAGTCCACAGGCTGATGCCCTCTACCCACGGAGCCAAACTGGCCAGGGCTGCTTTTTAAAAAATTATGGCCATTGTAGTAAATACATAGTTGTGTCTTATGTTAGTTTAATATGATGTAGAACATCTCCTCGGGTCCTCATTTGCCATCTCTATATCTTCTTGCTGAAGTGACTATTCAGATCTTTTCCCCATTTTTAATTGGGTTGTCTTCTTACTTGTTATAGACTGAATTGTGTCCCCCCAAAATTCATATGTTGAAACCTTTAATCCCCAATGTAATGGTGTTTGGATATGGGGCCTTTGCGAGGTCATTAGGTTTAGTTAGATGAGGTCATTTAGGTGGGGCCCTCATGATGGAATTAGTGCCCATCTAAAAAGATACACCAGAGAGTGTAGTACTATATCTCTGTCATGTGAAACACAGTGAGAAGACTACGTCTGCCAGCCAGGAAGAAAACCCTCACCAAAACCCAACTATACCTGCACCTTGATCTTGGGCTTCCAGCCTCTAAATGTAAGGAAATAAATGTCTATTGTTTAAGCCTCCCAGTCTATGGTATTTTGTTATGACAGTTCAAGTAGAGTAAGATGCTATCGTAGAAGTTCTTTAGGTATAGTAGATAGTTCTTTGTTGGACATACATTCTTCAAATACTTCTCTGAGTCTATGACTTGCCTTTCCATTTTTTTGCCCTTTGAAGAGCAAACATTTTTAATTTTGCTGAATTCCAAATGATGGATTTTTTCTCCTGTTATATTCTGTACTTTGCTTTTTTCCCTAGAATTTTTATAGTTTTACTTCTTACATTTAGATTTATTAGCCATTTCAAGTTAATTTTTAAAATATTGTATGATGTAATGTTCAAAAATCTTTTATTTTTATTTTTTGCATCTAGTGGCTATCTAGTGGTTCCAGTACCATTTATTGAAAAGAGTATTATTTAATTATTGAACTGCATTGGTATCTTCATCAGAAAGCAACTAACCCTATATTTGTAGGTCTATTTCTAGGCTTTCTGTTCTATTGCATTGATGCATATGTACATTTTTATGACAATGCCACACTCTCTTGATAATTGTAGCTTCGTAGTAAATATTAAAATTAGGTAAGGTAAGTCTTTCAACTTTGTTTATCTTTTACAAAATTGTTTGGGTATTCTAAGCCCTTTGTATTTTTATATAAATTTAGGAATCAGTTTGTCACTTTCTACAAAAGAAGATCATGGTATTTTGAATGAGATTATACAATGATTAATTTGGGAAGAATGTACAATATTACAACTTTTAACCCATTAATATGATATATTTCTCCATTTATTTAGGTGTTCTTTAATTTATCTCAACAATGATGTATAGTTTTTATTGACTTTGTCTTTCATGTAGTTTGTTAAATTTATCTCTAAGTATTTCATCCTTTTGATGGCATTCTAAATGGTATTGTTTTGTTAATTTCAATTTTTGATAGTTTATCGCTAGTATAGAGAAAAGTAATTGCTTTATGTGTTTTATATCCTACAACCTTGCTAAATTCACTTAGTTCTAGTAGTTTTATTTCCCTGAAAAAAGTTGTTGTTTTGCCCCTTCATTTTTGAAAGATATTCTTTCTGGTATAGAGCACTAGATGATAGTTTTTTGTTTCAGTACATTCAAGTTGTTGCTCCATTGTCTTCTGGCTTGCAGTGCTTCTGATGAGAAGTCTGCTATAATTCTTTTTTTGTTATTTTTGTTTATTTATATTTATTTTTGTTTATTTATATCTAGTTAGTTTTTCCACACACCCCCTTTCCATTCTACATCTCTGGCTACTTTTTAATATTGTCTTTTTATCACTGGTTTACAGAAATTTGATTATGATATGCTTTCATGTGGTTTTCTTCCTGTTTCTTTTGCTGGATTCTAACATAGCCATTTTTTTCCCTGCTTTCTACACCCTTGGACAAAGAACATGAAACTGATGTGCTGAAATACTTATCTCAGATGCATCCTACTGGTCAGGACCCTACAGTGTCTTTTGCTGGAAAACAAATCCTTAAATATTAGTTTCATGAGATTTTTAGATTTCCTTATTACTTATAAGTAATAATATTTTCTATTTTCATAGCAGTTTACAACTTCAAAAAATTTAACAGACATTTTATTAGTTTGTAGACCATTTCAAAGGTAGTTTTAGATCAGAATTAGCCACAGATATTTTAAATATAGAATCCTGGATACCACTCATGACTTTGAATCAAAATCTTTGGGGGAAGACACATTTTTAAAAGCTTGAAAAATTACAACAGGATCTAATTTATATTTCTTATAAAGGTTCTGTGATGTTGATTTCGTTATCTTTTTGCAGATGAAGAAACTGAGGTTTACGAAAACCAATGCTTTGCCTAAGGTTTCAGAGTCCATCAACAACTGAGTTAGAACATGGGCCTGAGTCTTTACTGAATCCTGTCTTGGGACTTCTTTAAATGACATTGATTACCCTGATACATTGGGGCACTTCAATTTAAAATTAAAAATATTTTTAAAAACTATTTAGCCTCACCACTATATTTGTTGAAATAAAAAGTAAATCTATGAGTTTGATTTTACTAAGCACAGTAGCATGTACAAATACTTAAAAAAAGTTATACATATGTGTGCAATAGGTATTAAGTATTTAGATCACAAATTATGCTTGACATACAAAAGAGAGATCATCAAAAAGATTTAATAATCTCTTGTAACAGCTCCATATGCCCTAGAGATCTACTGCTCTGGGTCATAGCAGGATAATGGCCATTGAGATGATTACTACAGTGGTTTAGGATAGTTGTAGGCAATCATTAGATTATTATTAGATTTAGCAAAAAAAATAGAAATGCCATTTCTTGGTGCAATTTATTATAGGTACTATGATTTTATGAAAGTTTAGGATTCTCAGAATAAGAGAATAATTGATTGCATCTAAAAGCAAATAAGGGTCACCAGAATGAAAATAATGGAAAGGATAAAGCTTATTTTAGCTGTCTCCACATAAAATCAGCTCTAAGTACACATCTGGGGAAATGAGTAAATTTTATTTCAGGGCTGAGAAAGAGGCAGGCACACGCGTCCATTTTGCCTGTGCTCGAGCAGATGGAAGGAATTCAAGCAGGGCTCTCAGGGACGCTCACTGCGGGCCGCCGCTGCTGGGATGAGATGCTCAGTGTGGCCGCAGTGGGGATTCTCTTGAATCGTTTCATCTTTCTGATTTCCCTGGGAACATCTTTAGGCTGACAGTGATGGCACTGACCTCCACGCTGAGTGCATGTGTGGGGAAAAGAGGCAACACTGGTGAAGAGGAACAAAGGTTTAGGGAGACAAGGAGTCTGAAATCTTGACTGCTACAGGGACAGAGTTGTGAAGAAGGCTGGTGGGAACAGGCTAGAGATGGACTTGCCGGCCCAACCCAGATGGCTGCATTTGTGTGATCTTTGTGTGTCAGTTCTGAGAGAATCATCTTCCCAAAATAATGATTTTTGTCTTTGTAGCAGGAAAAGCTTTTATCTTCTGTCTAGATTCACACTCTTCATCTGCCTTGCGGAAGCCCTGCCCTTACTATGGCACTGGCTCAGGGATGTTGGCTGCCCTCTGCCAGGGTCAGATCTTCATCCTGAGCTCTGCAGGACATTTCAGTCAGTAGTGACTTTTGAAAAGGAAGGAGGTTCCGGATCCTATCATGTCCCCAGGATGAAAACGATTGAACAGAAATGGAGAGAAAACTCACTGTGATCACTAGCAGAGAGTAACGTGTGAATGAATGGACTAACATTCTTGAGAAATGGGCACCTCTCTGTCCCCCCTGTCTGGGTTCCTCTAAAAGCAGAGCCTGAGACAAAGGTAGTTTGTCTTGGGAAAACAAGTCGTTTACTTGGGAATGTGGCCCCAAGGGGCAGAGTGAGGGAAAATCAACAGAAACAAAAGGAAAACCAACGTAAGGATGTGTTGTTGATTTGACCACAGCACGGGCATCTAGGACTTGACCCCGAGGAACTTTCTGAGGATCCGTATGAAATGTATTTCAGAATGTCCATGGGATGAAAGAAGGAAACATTTATTTATCAGTTCTTATTAGCCTCTAGTCAAGAGTGGCCTCAGGTGTTAACCCTTCTGCATTTTGAGCTGTCCATATGGGAATTCTGGGCCATGCTGTCCTGTGGTGTAGCGTCAGAGAAGCCATATAGCAGGAAGTGAGAAGACGAGGCACAGGCTGAAGCCAGACACTGCCAGGTTGCTTGTGCGTGAAGCCGATTAAAGCCTGCACAGAACAAGTTGCTTCTTCAGTGGCTGGAGGAAGAGGCAGGGCTGCGGGTACTTGGAGTAGAACAGCGACATGTACAGCACACCAAACAATTTCGCTGAAACAGCTTTCAGATTCTAGACTGTCTGTGGTCTCTTTGTTTCTAATTCATTGTAAGGGATAAAGAGTCAGGAACCATGATTTTCAGTCCTGAATTTGAGACCTGGCTCTGTCACTTAGGAGTTTTGTTTTCTTGAGTAAGCTATTGAACTTCTTTGAGCCTTTGTTTACTTAGCTGTAAAATTAACATGGTGTACCTACCTCCTCTTGTTGTGAGGATGAGCCAGGGTAACGTATATAAAGTTCTTAGTATACTGCCTGGCACATGGCAAAAGCTAAGGACGTACTAGCTTGTATTAGTTCTTAAGATCTTGACATCACTATAGGAGTAGTTGTGATACACAAGGCATGAAAAGGAAATTAGTAGGAACTGTGACTGGATGGAGAATGAACCGGACAGGCCCCTAGTAGGAACATGGGGCAGGGGATGGTGTCTCCGTTTTTCAATAAGTCGGTCCAGGCTCTGGGGCAGGGCTGGTCAAACTGAGAAGGTGTCAGGTCTTCCATTAAAGGAGCTGAGGTCCCAGAAAGGAAACTAGAGTGTTATGGAGGAAACAGAAGCAGTTAGAAGATTTCAGGAATGGGAAATTGCAGAAGGGTTCAAAGAGAGCTGAGACAGCCCAGCGAGCACAGAGCGAGCCCAGGCCGCCTCCCCCTTCACTTGGGCGCAGAGCAGCCAGACGGCTCTCACACCGAGCATTGGGTCCCTTTGAATGTACGGTTTGCCTGTATACACGGTGTGATCATGGGTTCGGATGTGGGAGGGCTGGGCCTACAAGTTAGAGTGTCTTGGTCATGGGCAAAGACCGGGGGTGAGGAACGAGAGACTCTCCTGTCTCTCAGCTCAGCTGCAGCTGAACCGGCGCACTCTGCCTGAGAGGGGCTGGCACGGAACCTCTGGCCCGAGCCTCATTCTCACATAACCTGCCAGTGGGTCCTCAGATCACAGGTTAATGGGTGTCCTTGCCTCAGCTGACTAGGTGGTAGCCCTGCCATTAACACTTAACCCTTTGAGGCCCAGACCAAACTCTCAGCCAGTACTAAGAGCTTACTGACCCAGGACAACGTAAACAAAGCAGCTATTCCAAACCATACCTATCAGTTCCTGTGCTAATTTCATTTTGGGGGAAAGAGCCATATTTTATTATAACAGACCAGGATTTTTGTCACATCATATATCACATGGTAACAATATGACCAAATTCATTCCTACAAACTTTCCATCTTAATCTATCTGATACTAGCACCTTTTTTTTTTTTTTTTATGTTGTTCAAAGAATTATCTCATATTCTTTAGGTTTTCACAGGGAAAACACACTGAATTGATGTTTTTGATGGAAACAAAGATGTTGGGAGAACATATAAATTAGACCTGTGGTTTTCCGTGTAGTTGGTTATGTGCAACAATTGGTAGTTTAGCATCCTTTTATTTTTCTTCGAAGGAAAAAAAATTCCAATTGAGCGATGCTTTGAAAATAGCTAACTGGAAGCGTGAGGGACTTGTCTAGAAAGTTGAGGTGACAACAGAAAGTCAAGACTACACATGCTCATGTGTTTCCTAGGGAAAAAATCTCCAATTTAAGAGACTTGGGTGCTGCTGTTATGTCTTCAGATAGAATACATACGAGTGGAAAAGATGGTTTTTCTTGAAAAAAATATTAGATGTAAATTGAAGGAAAATGAATATAAAAAGTGAATTTTTTTCCCCTTTCTCAAGATTTTCTCTTAGCTTTTTATAGTTTTACTTTGCAGCGGTTTGATGTTGGTCTTTGACTATGTGCTTGGACACACTCATCTCTGCAGCAGCGCGTGGGCACATCCAGTGGTGCATCTTCAGGAGACAGTCTGGCATCTCCCCTGGGCTTTCACACTTGGTCTGTTGCCACGTCCCTGCGTGACATCTCTCCCTCAGCAGCCTGTGTTCTGTCCTTGGCTCCGTCCTCGGGCAGTCACATTTGAACACTGCTCTCCTGCTCACCTACACACATTATCCTTTTCCCCTTTCTCAGATCTCAGCAGAAATCTACTTGTTCACCATCTTTTAAGGCTAATCACAGATTACAGAGTTCATGAGTCGCCTGAGTCCCTAAAATGGCTTGCACATGGATGGAGGAGGAAAATGAAGACAATTCGGCTGCTGTAATCAAGTGAATTTGTACAGTAACAGGCGCTTATCCAACAGACAGTCTTCTAGCAGCTTTAGCTCTTGAACACTGTGATACAAATCAGACGTACCCAAAGTCTTCTAAGTGACGAGTGAAACAGCTGTCACAGAATCTACATAACTTTCTTCCTTAGATTAAATTTAACAAACAGTTATTGAGTATTTTCTATCTGCCAGATGCTGTCCTGGGTGGTAGGAAAACTGGGATGAATAATTAATTTATCTCACCCTGTTCCAGAAAGGATCTGAGGCAGCTGGTAGCAAAAACATATAAAACAAAATGGCCAAATACAGGTTTTAATATTCTGGGCAAGGAAAATATAAATGAAAATAGGTAGCATCCAGGAGGAAAAGAGGACATGGCTACACGGCCAGCAGTGGCTTTTATAATTGTGATACTTGAGCTGTGAATTTGACTGTAAGCACCTTGGGTGGCTAAGGGGAACGGGAAACATTGTCAGATACACATGTCCCGTTGTGGAAATGGAGAAACTGTATAGTCACTCAGGGAAAAAGGTGACTAGAACATGATTCCCAATGGCAAGAGTTTCATAAGCTGGCAGATGAGACTGATCTGTAGCAAACATCTGTAAAACAACTGTGTTATGAGGGTCTGTATGGAGTGCTAAGGGAATAGAGATAGGGGAGCAATTTATGTGGCTTATGAGAAGATGCTGTATGAACAATGCCTCAAAAGACGTGGACAAGGAGAAGGGCACGTGAGACAGAGGAGCACAGTGACTCTAGGTCAGCAGCCCCCGGCCATGACTGTGTAAAAATCGCTGCAAGTGCTTGTTAAAGGCTGACTCAGGAAGACTGGATTCTTCACAAGCATCCCAGATGCTCATTCTGGTCCTCAGGGACCGTACTTTGAGAAACACTAGAATAGAATCTTGAATGTGTGGAGTGTTGAAAGATGAGGTTGGAAGAGCACACTGGGCCCATGTGCAGTACTTGACGACCTTGGACTTGACAAGCCACGGGGAGCCACTGCGTGCTCTCAAGCCCAAGCAGGGGAAGGACACTGTCAGATGCGTGCACGTGTCTGTCTCTGTGTTACTTTTCTTTTTCCTGACTACAATGCAGCAGCTAGAGGATGAGATGCAAGAGGAATGAGACTGAAAACAGGGAACCAAGTGGGAGTGTTGTACGGTCCCAGCTGAAGAGGAAAGGAATGTGCTTAAGGTAGTGGCAGGGGACATGGAGCAAGGGGAACACTTTTTTTTTTTTGCTGGATAACAATGCGAGAGCATGAATATATAATATATATCACATAATAAAAGCATGAATCTGCTATATTCTTACTCATCGCAGTTTTACTTTTCTGGTTAATGTAGGCTGGTTTTCAGTCTTACTGACGATTATGTCCTTCAGTTTCTGTTGTCCCGCATTTGGACTAAACCAAGCAGCAGCCCCGGTGACCGGCAGGGAGAGGGACCTTGCCGAGTTCCGCCTGGTCCGCGTGTGGGCAGTGGGGTTGCTCTGAAGGGCTGGAGGGGGCACTTGTTCACTGTCGTATAGGAGAGCCAACTTCTCTGTGGTGAACTCACTCCAAAAGGTAACAGCCCTATGGGCTCCTTTGGCTGCAAGTCTCACTCTAACCTCTCCCACCTGGCCTCCCCAGCTCTCTCGGAGGCAGTGAAGGTTCCAGACGCCCTGGTTCCTTAATGCTGACAGTGTCCTTCACCTGCTTAGGCTTGAAGGCACCCAGTGGCTCCCCGTTACTTACGCAGCCGCGTGTCTAACTGGCGTTTACCCTGTTCCACGGGGGCCCAGCCTACTTTCCCAACCTTTTCTTTCACTGCTCCCTACAGTCAACATTTTATTTTTATAAACGGACAAAAAAAGTAGTGAATCTTCATTACCAATCACTCAGATTTTACAATGTCAATATTTTGAGGACATTTTTTTTTCAGCTTTATTGAGGTATACTCGACAAATAAAGTGGTATATATTTAAAGCGTACGACGTGGTGATTTGACATATGTACATCTTGTGAAATGATTACCAGTCAGGGTCATAAGCACTGTTCCTCACGTACTTACCTTTTTTGTGTATGTGCGGAGAACACTTGAGATCGTAGATCTTCACTTCTTTGAGGTCAGTGACTGGGAAATGACTGTGGTCCTTTGGCGGTGTCATGTTTCCCCGATTTTTCACGGTCTGTGAAGTCTTGCATCGCTGTCTGCATCTGAAGAAGCGGACATCTCCCATCTTTACTGACGGGCTTTGGAAGAGAAGTACCTCCTGTCACCCCGCTAGGGATTCTGAGGCTTTCTCAGACCTTTCCTGTGGATTCACCTGCTCCCCACTTCTTGTTCCCTCTTTGGGGGGGAATGCTTCAGAATGTAAGTTTCTCTTGGTTCTGCAAAGCCAGGCCGAGTGCCGTCCGCCTCCTGCTTGCTTCCCCGGGTGCTGCAGGCTCAGGTTCCTGTGCTCTCGCCCAGTGCTGCAGGGCTGGTCGGCTTTCCGCTCGTGCTCCTTCTGCAAAGGTTCGCGCTGGCCACTCTCAGGCTAAGGGAAGCAGCCACAGGGTGGGGGTGGGGGGTGAGGCAGGTGGAGTGTTTGGGGTACCTATGGGCCAGATCAGGAATCCGCGGGGCAGGCATGTCCAGCGTCTTGTGGGCTGATGAATTCGCAGAGCAGTTAGTAGGACCCATGGCCCTTGGTGCCCTCAGAGCCCCTCTGCTGTCCCCCCAGCCCCTCTGCGCCCCAGGGCTGCGCAGCACCCGGTCTTCCGCAGGGGCGAGGAGGAAGTGGGCTCTTCGCAGGGTCTGCACGGGGAGCCCAGTGCTCGTTCAGCTCTCTCACTCTCCCGTGGACGGAATCACGGACCTGGGCGTCTCTCTCGTCATTGGGCTGTGCTCCCTTGGCGGAGGGGAGTCACCGGTGAGCTTAAACGGGTCCGCTTACCCTCTTCAGTGTGTCCAGTCGCACTTTTCTTTCTCCGACAGTGTCCTGAAAGTTCTCCAACAACTCTCGGGCTGCCAAAGGGCACTCCTGCCCAGGGGTGACTGTCAAGCTTACTGTTCTCGGGGGATACAGGGGGAGACTCCTAGTCTGCCATTTTGCTGACATCACCCCCATGTTTTTATTTGTTACAATTAAGTAGCTAACAATGTCCAGTTCACTGGATTCTGCAAACACAGTGTCTCCCCCTCAAAAATGGCAACAGCTACCAGCACCTTGGCATTGTGGTTTGCAGACACCCGCGTGCCCGTAGTGGACAGTTCCCGTGCGAAGGCGATTGTCTGAGTCGCTCCCTCCCCCGCTCAGGGTGTTTGTGAGCAACAAGCCCGTGGTCCGGGCCATTACTTCACTTCGGTATGCAAGCCCCAGGGCACAGTCCCCAGACAAAGTCACGTAGGAACAACGGACTGGGAGCCACTGGTTAGACCTGTGGTGAGTAGAAGAATGGTCCTCCCAAAGATGTCTATGTCTCGGAGTTCAGTATATGAGTTCAGGGTGGGAGGGACACAGTTCAATCCATTACAAGGAACTTTGTAGATATAATTGAAGTTGGGAACCATGAGAGGGGGAGATTATACCGCATTACCCACTAGGACCTGATCTAAGCACGAGTCCCTTAAAGTGGACACCCTTGTCCTTCTGTGGTCAGCGAGAGCATTGTGACAACAGGCGAGGGGCTGACAAAGGCACTGTTGCTGGCTGTGAACACGGAGGAAGGTGCCACAGTCCAGGACGCTGGTGGCCTCAGAAGCCAGAAGAGGCAAAGGAACAGCTTCTCCTTGAGCCTCCAGAAAGGCCTTGCTGATTCCTTAATCTCAGACCAGTGAGACCCGTTAGACTTCTTAACTACAGACCGGTAGGATAACATATTTGTGATGTTTTCAGCACTATGTTTGTGGTGATTTGTGACCTCAGTAGCAGAAAACTAGTATAACCCCTCCCTACCACAGCCCCTCAGTTCACCATGCCATCTCCCACTCCCATAAATAGTGCCTTTCTCTGGGAGTCACCCCACAGAACTTCCCCCACCCCAACCACAGCCGCTGATCAAAACCGAGTCCTGTAGCCCTGGCCAGTGTGGCTCAGTAGCTTGGAGCACTGCCCTGTGCACCGGAGGGTCGTGGGTTAAATTCCCGGTCAGGGAACATGCCCAGGCCGCTGTGTAGGGGAGGCAACCGATTCTGCCTGTAGTCCACTCCCCCAGCCCTTCCCAACTTCAGGATGGACATGTGAGCCAAGCTGGAGCAAGTGGTCTCTCAAGATTTTGAGCTGAGACACTGGGATGAGGAGTTGGGAGTTGATTCCTGTTCATGACTGAGATCTGGAGAGAAGGTCCAAGGGTCGGTGCCATGGGGGTTCTGAGGACTGTGCTGTTTTTCTTACTCCAGTTTGCAGTGGGTTTGTGGGACTTACCAAAGAGCCTGAGCACTTATATTGCTGACTCAGAAAGTCCAACCAGGACTGCGTGGGGCGGGGGAGGAGAAAGGAAGGTGCAGAAGAGGCCCGGGGGTGGATGCTGCCTAGAGCCCTGGTGGAGAGAAGTCTGCCACTCGGGCTAAAATGAATCTCAGAGGAGTTTCTGAGTTCACTGCTACAATGAAACATTGTCAAGTGACTGGTTGTTTTCTACAAAACCACTAGTCAATTTTTGGAGGCCTTGTTTTCTTCCAGATGAGCCAAAGCACACATCTCTCACTGTGGGTGGTTTATGTATCGTGGACACATTTCGTCTCCTTACACCAGTGACCGCGAAATGTGCTTTGGTTTTACATTGTTTTGTTTTGTTTTAACGTGTTTGGTTTTGAAGACCTAGATTGGAAGCTCTCAGGTGATCGGATCCTCTCGGGTGTCAGGATGCAAACACTACTCCCAGCTTAAACAAGGCTCTCCTCTTTTCTCTTATCTACTCCATCAGGAACTGCCGGAGATAAAAGCAAATGTCTTAGAAGAGCGAGCTAACATCTGGTTCCCTATCAGGGCTGAATCTCTACCTGCCAGGCAAGACTGTAAGGAAATCTGGAAGCAGTTACTACACAAACTCGTTTCATTTCAAAACCGTATCACCTGACTTACCTTTCTATTTATTGCCTGTCTTGAACTCTTTTTTAGAATCAAGATGCTGCTAATGAAACACAGTTGACCTGAGTTTTGAGGTGAATCGTGAGAAAGGAGTTTGTAAAAAGGACTTAAAGGGGAAAAGCCCTTATTTCCTGCAGCCTTTGAAGATAAAGTTTCCACAGAAACTGAGCCCCAGCTCTGAGGGAAAGGAAGCAGAGGGACATCGGTGGTGACTTAATGCCAAAACCCCGTCCTCGGAGCTGGTTTTAACATGTGGCAAATATGCAGCATGTTTCTGCACTGACATGCAGTGTGGAGTCACAGGCCCGCTGGCCACTGTCCAGTGTGCTCTCAGGTGGAAAGCGCTGGGGACAGGCCTGTGCCTAAGTGACTGGCTATTGACTGCGTCACTCCCAGGCAGGGACTGCGAAGGCCCTAAGATGACTGATAGGTGACGGGGGATACCTGTCAGCCGCCGTGTGCTGACCATACAGTGCCCTAGCTTTTCCAGATGCTGGTGACTTCCCAGGTGAGTATTTAATGTACAATGGAGATGCCAAACCGCAGGCGAATCCATACATCCTTGATGCTGGCACCAAGGACTGGGGTAGCAGGCCCGTGACATAGGTTCATGTTTATATAATATCTTTGATACTTCCTTACACACTTTCATATGTGTTATTTAATAATACTCTTCACAGACACCCCATGAAGATAGTGCCATCTTGCCCAGCCTACAGATGAGAACATGGAGGCTCAAAGGACTTTCTAGTAAGTTGAGGAGGTGGATGGCAAACCCAGTTCATCAGACTCTAACGCAGGGGTAAAACCTCAAATGCTAAGGGACCAGGGGAGTAACTGAAGGAGGACGGTGGCCTGGAGAACATACATGCCATCCATAGGGGCAGCCGAGACCCAGCAAAGGCAGGTAGTGCCATCCAAACGCATCCAAAGTTCTGGTCTTCTATTTTCCACTCCACAACGTGGATTTTTGTGTGTGAGATTGCAACATATTCAAAACAACTTGTTAAAAACTAAAAAACAAACAAAACACTTTGTGGGCCCTAAACAACAGGTCTTCAGGCCCCGTCCTGCTTTCCTGCCAGCTTGTAACTTCCGCTGGTGGCTCTTTGCACGTTTATTGAGCACCTACTGCGTCCAGGAACAGAGCCGAGTGGTGGCGGCAGGCCTGCGCCCTCTGCTGGTGGAGGTTTCTTCCTTCACACCCACCGAGACGGTAGACTCAGCTTCGATTTCTGGTTGCATGTGGCTGTTAGGAATTTTTTAAAAATGACTTCATGGTTGCACAACCATATGAATATAATTAATGCCACCGACTGTACAGTTAAAAATGGTTAAATTGGTAAATTTTATCGTTGTGTATATTTTACCACTGTAAAAACCCAAAACACAACTCAAACCAATACACAATTTTTTTTTTTTTTTTTTTGGTATGTGCCCCTAGCAGGAACCGAATCCGGGACTCTCTGGTCTGCAGGCCGATGCTCCAACAGCTGAGCCAAGCCGACCAGGGACCAATATACAATTTATATTCTTAACAAAGAGAAAGTCTAGCCCTGGCCAGTTTGGTTCAACGGTTAGAGCGTCGGCCTGTGGTCCAGAGAGTCCTGGGTTCAGTTTCCGCTAAGGGCATGTACTTTGGTTGCAGTTTGTCCCCGGCCCTGGTTGGGTTGTGTGGGTGGCAGCCACTCGATGTGTTTCTTTCACGTCAATGTTTCTCTCTCTCTCTCTTCCTCTCCCTCCTACTCTATCTGAACAAAAAGTGGAAAAGTGTCCTTGGGTGAGGATAAAAAAAAAAAAAAAAAAAAAGATAAAGTCTAAGTGAGAAGAAAGAACTTAGTGCTATTAAATCCTTCAACTCAACAAACGTTTGCGCCCATTGTGTATCGGGCAGCATCCTAGGCGCTGGGAATGTAAAGCTGAGGCAAAGTAGTTGTCCTCAAATGGAGCTTCTATCTGGAGACGAAAATGTTGGGAGCAGCCTAGGTTTTTGAGGGTAATACCAGCTGCTGTTTATGGAATGCCAACTCTGTGCCAGGCCCCTCAGTACGAACTTTATGTACACTGTCCACCTATTTGGGTCTCACAGCTACCCAATGGGGCAGATGCTATTATCAACCTCATTTTACAGAAGAGGTGGAAGAGGCTCAGAGAGGTTCTGTTGCTTGCCCTAGGTCACACAGCACGAGTGATCGGAGAAGCCAGGTTTTGAACCCACATGCACTTTGTTCCAGACCCCATAGAAGAGAGATTCAAGGGCCCTGGTAGAACCAGCCAGCAGAGACCACTGTGGGGCTTGAGAGGCAGGCGCGTGAAAAGGCTGAGCAAGAGGAGCTCAGGACCAGGTGAAGGTGCAGCACCCCCAGGGCAGGTGAAGGTGCCAGGTGTCTCCTGCTCCAAACGAAGGTCAGTTTCACCAAGGTCATTGTTTTAGTCCATTCGAGCTGCTGTAAGGAAACAACACAGACTGGGCGGCCTATAAACAGAAATGCATTGCTCACATCTGAAGGCTGCAAGTCTGAGATCAGGGTGCCAGCATGGCCGGGTGGGGGCCTCTTCCAGGCTGCAGACTTCCTGTTGTGTCCTCAGGTGGCAGAAGGGGCGTGGGAGCTCTGTGGGATAGAGCTTTTACAATGCTATCTGCCCAGGGCACTTTTATAAGAGCACTACTCGGCCCTGGCTGGTTTGGCTCAGAGGTTAGAGCGTCAGCCCGCGGACCAAAGAGACCTAGGTTCAGTTCCCGCTAAGGGCACGTACCTCGGTTGCAGTTTGTCCCCGGCCCTGGTTGGGGTTGTGTGGGTGGCAACCAGTCGATGTGTCTCTCTCATGTCAATGTTTCTCTCTCTCTCTCTCTGTCTCTCTCTCTATTTCCCCCTCCCACTCTGTCTGAAGATAAATGTAAAAATACCTCAGATAAGGACTAAAAAAAGCACTACTCGCATTCATGAGGGTGCCCCCCTCATGACCTAATCACCTTCTGAAGACCCCACCTACCAACACCATCACCTTGGGGGATAGAATTTCAACCTATATATATTTCTTTTTAGAATTTCAACATACAAATGGGGAGGGGGGACATAAACATTCAGTCCATAGCAGTCATTAATGCTGATACCTAAAGGTTGAGAGAGGGATAGGAGGGGAAGGACATTCAGAGCAGGTTAACACAGAGGCGGGGCAGAGGGGCCTGTCCATGTCATGGAGCCCTCAGTGCCCAGAACTGTGGCACAGTGAAGGATGACATCACACCACAGGGTGCACACTTGAGGGGGTTGGCAGCTGTGGCCAGGCTTCACGGGGCCTGTGGGCCTCAGCAACCCCAGCAGCAGACACCCTGCACCCCATGTGGAACTGGACTAGAGAAAAACGTCGGGTGCCAGCTGGCAGCAGAGGGGGTTCACGTGGAAGACTATTGAAATAGCGGGAAGGTTGGTTTCCAAGGGCAGCTGGAGTTTATACCAACAAGCACAGGGTAGAGACTAAGAAATGTAATTGGATTCCAATGATGTGGCAATGTTTTGTGCAATGAACTGAATTGAAGGTGCTGGGGCACACATCACTCATTCATTCATTGACAAATATTGCTTGAGTCCCTGCTAACACCATGCTCTGTTTTAGGTGTTGGGCATAAAGCAGTGAACAAGACAGGCGAGGTCTGCATTCTCATGGAGCTTGTATCCTAGGTACGATTCATTATCTGTCCAGATAATGCACAAGTAAGTAAAAAGGACATAAGACAATTTCAGAGAACAACAAGTATTTGAGGCAATTGAGGCGGGGACAGAGAGCACGAGAGCAGTTGACAGTCTAGATATAATAGTCAGGGAAGGCTTCTCTGAGGATGTGACGTTGGAGTTGAGACCTGAATGGGAAGACAGGATTGGGCATGAACTGGAGGGCAGAAGGCAGAGGGAATAGTACTGCAAAGGCCCCGGGGCAGGTATGAGATTTGAGCACATAAGTTAGAGAAAAGGAGCAAAGTCAGTGTAGTCAGTGGGGAAAGGCTGGAGAAAGAAGGGTGAAACGTGAGGCTGGAATGAACCCAGATCATACTGGACCTTGCAGGATCCCGGCGATAAAGGCACATGTGTTGGGGACATGGGGCAGCAGCCCCCACTTTGCCTCCTGGACCAGCTAGGAAGGGGCCAGGAAAAACTAGCTCGCCCATGGTGTGAATTTCTGTAAGTTGGTTAAAAGTCGAGGGTGTGGTGTCCTAATGGACCTGGGAAATTCGAGCTTGGTTTAGAGGGCGTGGTCATATCAGGTGCTCTAATGCAGAGCAGAAGATAGCTGTGGAAGCCCATGAGGTAATGCCCAGCCAAGTCAGCCCAGCCAGTGGGGGTGGTGGGGTTGGAGTTAGGGTAGCAGGAAAAGACCTCGAGGGAGGGGTGTGGGCTATAGGAGCTAGGCAGTTTCAAGTCCTCTGTGAGTTTCAGGACTTACTGGAGGATTGAAGCCAAAGCCCAGGTAACATCTAGGTGAATCTGTTGGCAGATTGAAGTGGGGCTGTAGAAGGGGGGGGCGTTAGGGGGAAGGTGATGGTGGCAGGCACTGGCACCAAGCTGGATCTTAGGTAGAGCCCTGGCAATAGTGCTGACTGGGATGCCACCTGCTGGTGGGCCGAGGCTGCTGCTAGTCTCCTGGTCCTGGTCAGGTCCACCTCGGATGGAGGCCAGCAGGGAATTTGTAACAGCATTTATGATGGGGTTCTTACTTTCTTAGTTTTGGTTGAGACATGAATATAATAGATGCTACTGTACAGAAATTTCAAAGTAGTATCAAGAACAACTCTTAATTTCTTAACCACTAGAAAAAGAAGAGGAGGATTTGCCAAGAGAGCTTTCAGAGCGAGCTGTTTTCAAGGCCCATCCCTCCTGGAGTTGGTGGGAGGGGTCTGTGGCTTCCCAGAGCTTCACACCTCGAGAGAGGCTCAGGGGGAATACTCTGGGAGCTTGACATGTATTTCCTGAATAGAGAGAGACACTGGACCGGGATCTGACTTCTGCCTGGAAGATCTAACAGGCTCCTGAAGCAGGGCAGTTAGTAGGGGCCAACTAGAGTTAGTGTGTTTTTACAGATGTGCAGAGAGAGAGAGAGAACAAGAAGGGTTGTTACTGTGGTGTCGTTGTAGTTTGTTGTTTTTCAAGGAAGTGGCAGGTGTTGGTGAAAACAGTGAATAATAATAAGTATTTCTCAAAGTGAATATCTGGATTTTTCCATATGTTTCTCTCATATTGTTTCTCTCTCTCTCATATCAATAAAAACATATCCTTGGGTGAGGGTTAAACGTATAAATGTATTACAAAAACAACACATGCTAATCCAAATTCAAACAGCTCACAGATATACATGGGCACAGGATGAATATTCCCTTTCTATTTCCCACACTGACCTTGAAGGCCTTTTCCATGGTAACATTCGATTTACTTTCTGGGCACTTCCTGCCTTGTGACCAGCAGGTGGCAGCACACCACTGCGTTAGTGGGATCCAGAGCCAAAGTGGATTTGAGAGGCATGTCCTATCTAGCAGTGAGTTTTGCAAAAATGATTTTAATTTAAAACAATTTTTAACTTTTCCAAAATGGTGTCAGGAAAACCTCATCATGGTTTTTCTTACATGTTTAGAACTTCTCTGTTCTGGCCACTGTGCCCTAGATTATTGCCCCTGAACTCTGAGCTTTTGAGACCAAGACAAAAAAGTTTATAAACAAAGGAAATACATTGGCTTATGTAGATGAAACGTCCAGAAGTTTGTTCTGGGAAGAGGGATGTGTGCCTCAGATCTAGTTTGATCTGGTTTGACCCCATCATCAGAGCCTTGGGTCTGTTTTTCTGATGTGTTCCGGTCTCCATAGCCATCTTGTCCCAAAGTCTGCCTTCCCTCATATCCCAGGCTCTCATCAGCACATTTCACCCCTGGAGCCCCCGGAAATGCTGCCAGTGGGTGTCAGAAGCCTTAATTGAATGACTCGTCCATTCTTTATTATTATTATTATTATTATTATTTTTATCCTCACCCGAGGACACTTTTGCATTCATCTTCAGATAGAGCGAGAGGAGAGAGGGAAGAAAAGAGAGAGAAAAACATCGATGTGACTTCTGCCTGGAAGATCTAACATCTTTCTTACCCTGGAAGAGACACATCTACTGGCTGCCACACACACGACCCCAACTGGGGCCGGGGACAAACTGCAACCGAGGTACATGCCCTTAGCGGGAACCGAACCTGGGTCTCTCTGGACCGTGGGCCCACGCTCCAAACTGGCCAGGGCAGACTTGTCATTCGTTTTTGTTTGTTTTTTGTTTTGACTTATCTTTATTCTTGAATGTATTACAGATGTCTCCCCCTTTTTCCCCATTGACTCTCCTCCTCCCCAATCCCACCCCACTTCTGCCTTCCTCACACTATTGTCTGTGTCCATTGGTTATGCATATATGCATAGAAGTTCTTTGGTTTATCTCATCCTTCCCTCCCTTCCCCTTTCCCTTTAAGGTTCATCAGTTTAACAACCAATTTGTACTTTTTTATTCCTTCATCTTTTTCACCCATTCCCCCAAACCCCGTCCATCTGGGAAGCAACAAAAGTTCTCTGTATCTATGAGTCTGTTTCTGTTCTGCTTGCTCATTTTGTTTGTAGATTCAATTATTGATAGATATGTATTGCCATTTTATTGTTCATATTTTTGTTCTTCTTTGCCTTCAAGAAGACCCTTCAACATTTCATATAATACTGGTTTGGTGGTGATGAGCTCCTTTAGCTTTTTCCTGTCTGAGAAACTCTTGATATGTCCATCAATTCTAAATGATAGCTTTGCAGGATAGAGTAATCTTGGTTGTAGGTCATTGCTTTTCATCACCTTGAATATCTCTTGCCACTCCTTTCTGGCCTGCAGTTTCTTTTGAGAAATCGACTGACATTCTAGGGCGCTCCTTTGTAGGTAACACACTGCTTTTCTCTTGCTGCTTTTAAGATTCTTTCTTTGTCTTTAACCTTTGGCATTTTGATGATGATGTGTTTTGGTGTGGACCTCTTTGGGTTCTTCATGTTTGGTACTGTCTGTGCTTCTTGGATTTGTATGTGTTTCCTTCACCAAGTTAGAAAAATTTTCTGTCATTATTGTTTCAAATAGGTTTTCAATTTCTTGTTCGCTCTCTTCTCCTTCTGGCACCCCTATGATGCAAATGTTGGCATGCTTGAAGTAGTCCCAGAGGCTCCTTACACTATCCTCATTGTTTTGGATTCTATCTTCTTTTTGCTGTTCTGATTGGGTGTTTTTTGCTTCCTTATATTCCCAATTGATGGTTTGCTTCTTGGCTTTACCTACTCTACTATTGATTCCCTGTAAATTATTCTTTTTTTTTTTAGGACATTTTCCCATTTTTTTGTTCCGGTAGAGTGGGAGGGAGAGAGAGGAACAGAGAGAGAGAGAGAAACATCGATGTGAAAGGAACACATCGAGTGGCTGCCACCCGCACGACCAACCAGGGCCGGAGACAAACTGCAACCGA
Source organism: Molossus molossus (assembly GCF_014108415.1). NCBI lineage: Eukaryota > Metazoa > Chordata > Mammalia > Chiroptera > Molossidae > Molossus > Molossus molossus. Next base: position 32,287,644 of record NW_023425347.1, on the reverse strand, counting down.
GGTACGTGCCCTTAGCGGGAACCAAACCCGGGTCTCTCTGGACCGCAGGCCAACGCTCTAACCGCTGAGCCAAACCGGCCAGGGCCCTGTAAATTATTCTTTATTTCAGTTAGTGCATCCTTTATTTCTGACTGGTCCTTTTTTATGTTGTTGATGTTCTCACCAAGTTCCTTGGAGGTCTCCTTAAGTTCCTTGAAGGTCTCAGGAAATCCCTTGAATGTCTCACCAAGTTCCTTGAGCAACCTTATAACCTGTTTTCTGAACTCTGCATCTGATGAATTGCTTATCTCCATTTTGTAAAACAGAATTTGTATACACTTGTTCTCATCTATCTGGGAAGTTGAAGCAGGTAGCAGGGATCTAGTTCACTGGTAAACAGGCTCATTCACACACTCCAGGGAACTGTGGCCAAGCAGACTTAATCCTCCAAATGGACAGGAAAACCTTCCCTAGGGCACTAAAAAAGACTCATCCATTCTTAAAGCAAACACGGTGACTAGGGAGATAGATGGTGTTCATTCACTGTAGCCTAAGCTTCATGCCTCTGGAGAGCAACCGAGTTTCTCATGGGCTGTGTGGGGTGTGGGTAATACCTGGGTGATTATGACTTGTTAACATGGAAGGCTATTGCCCTGGCTGTTTTTGCTCATTGGTTAGACCAAAGAGTCATGGGTTCAATTCCCAGTCAAGGGCATGTACCTCAGTTGCAGGTTCGATCCCTAGCCCCTGTCAGGTCATGCAGGAGGCAACCAATCAATCTCTCTCTCTCTCTCTCTCTTTCCCCCCTCCCCCAACTCTACCAAAAAATAAAAATAAATCAATGGAAAAATGTCCTTGGTGAGGATAAAAAAAATGGAGGGGTGTTTGTGGGCCAGATGTAGGCTGTCTTTGTGACACTGGTGCACTAGGTCTCTGGGAAGTCCTATTGTTCACCAAGGAGCCAGGAAAACAATTTGACAATTTCAAGGTAGCTAATAGGACAACCTCCTCTAGGCCTGCCCATTGCAGTCTATCCTCCACCCAGCCAGCCCCTGAATGGCTCCCCCAGACTGCACAGTTCCTCTGCTAAAAAGCCTATGGATGATTCCCATTCTCCAAGCATAAATCCTTCACATGGCACAGGAGACCCTGCACCGTCTGCCCCCAGTCTCCAGCCGGGTCTGTTTCCACTGTGTCTAGCACTTTAGCCTCTTTTCAAAGCACCGTCTGCAGACACCCAGACTGTCCTGGTGCCCTTGCCCTCGGTGCCCACAGCCGCCCCCGTAGTAATCACAACACGGCTTAGTCACATCACGTTGCAATGATCTGTTTGCCATGTGCCTCCCTCTACTACACTCTGAGATTCTTTTTTTCCCCTCTAGATATGTTTTTATTGATTTTATTTTGTAAGAGCAAGGGGAAAGGAGAAGGAAGAGAGAGAAACATTGATGTAAGAGAGAAACATCGATTGGTTGCCTCCCTCACGCACCCTGGCCAGGGATCAGACATGCAACTCGGGCATGTACCCTGACCAGGACTAAGATGAATCCCTGCTCTCTCCCAGGCTCCCCAAGTAGGTGGGCACATCCATCCACTCATCTGCTAACTACCTGCTAAGTTCAGGGCATATAAGAGAATAAGGCCTAGGCCAGGGCCCAGGCTTCCATGAGTTTAATGACCCGCAGTGAAGACAGTGTCAGTTACATAGAGTGAAACAGGCGCCGAGAGAGGGGTAGCTAAGAAGTGTGTGGGAACAGAATGGGAAATTCACTGAGGCAGAAGGGGATTACAGACGGGAGGAGTGTTTGTGCTGAGTTCAGAGTCATAAACAAGGTCATCTTTCCTGTAGCACTGCACGGTGACCCCTAGCCCGGCTGGACCTCCTTTGGGCAGAGAGGGCAGCATATCATCCCAAACAGCGGAGTCACCTCTGAGAGTCCCAGCCACTGGCTCAGTACCCATCTGGCCCTTTCTGTAGAGATTCACGGGTGGGTGATGAAAAGAATGGGTGAATTACCAAAGATGCTTCACGACAGTGTGAGTCCTGCTTTCTGGGCCCTCTTAAAAATGCATGCTGTGGCTTTCTGATATTTTCCATATGTCATAAAATTTACGAGTCTGATCTCACAGAGCAGCCAGAAAGGCAATTGGTGATATATGTGGACCGTCTGGCTCCTCTGAGAAAGCATTCAATTGTGTCTCTTAAAGTGATTTAATCTTAAATCTTAGGCGGGGATGAATAGAAAATGCAAATCTATCTTCTTTGTTTAAGGATTTTGCATTTTGAGTAGTTTCAAAACAATCATGCAGAGAAAAACCATATTTTAAGAAGTGTATCTTGTTGGAAAGTGTAGACACTTTGACCAATTACAAAGCGAAGTCACACATTTCCTTGTCAACTCTTGCTTCCAGCTGGCAAACATTTAAAATAATATTCCAAGAAGGTTTAACATTCCTGATTACACTGTTTGATTATTGCACTTTCTAGATAATGGTTTTTCAAAATTGTATCTTGCAGCTAAAAATTAAATAGTGACTTCTGGGTATGCATGACATTCTTTAATAAAATGAGACCCAATATAATATTCTCAGAGGCTGAGCAGTAATATAGAAGAGATTTACTGTAGTCCAAATGAGTGAGATCACTGATCCTATAGGATTCTTATTATTTTCTCAAGCTAAACTCCAGAGAATGCTGGGAACGGAGCCACCAGCTCCATTCACATCTGCCAGGATCCTACATGGACTTTCCTTTCCCATATGGATATCTGAAGAATTCTTGGAGTCTTTTGGCTGTGGGCTGGGAAAATGCTTTCTTAGAGAAAGCTGTGGACAAAGTTGTTTATGTGTGTCCAGTGTGAAAACGTACCTCTGATTTCTAGGGCAGCGAAACTAATCTGTTTGATGCTCTAATGGTAGAAACATGCCATCATTCATTTGTCAAAACCTATAGAATGTAACAGGACGTATACTATGGACTTTTAGTGATAATGATATGTCAGTTTAGATTAAATTATAACAAATGCATCACTGGTGGGGCATGTTGGAAATGGGGGAGTCTATGCATGGGTCGGGGCAGGGGGCATGTGGGAACTGTCCTTTCTGCCTAATTTTGCTGTGAACCTAAAATAGGGCTTTAAAAAATGTACCTCTGGGCCTAGGCCAGTTTGGCTCAGCAGTTAGTGTGTCAGCCTGCAGACCGAAGGGTCATGGGTTCGATTCCTGGTCAAGGGCACATACTTGGGTTGTGGGTCTGATCCCCAGCCCTGGTTGGGGTCATGCGGGAGGCAACCAGTCGAGGTGTCTCTCACATCGATGTTTCTCCCCCCCCCCCTTCCTCCCTTCCACTGTTATCTAAAAATCAATGGAAAAATATCCTTGGTTGAGGATTAACCAAAAACAAAACAAAAAGAAAAAAAGTACCTCGGGGCAGCTCGGCGCACCCCGCCACCTTGCCCGTCAGCACAGGCCGCGCGTCCGCCGGCGCCTTTCTCAGGCTGCTCCTTCCTGCTCCGCTCCGCTCTCTGCCAGCTCCTGTCCCCTGACTTGTTTCTTGCTTGTCCCTCAGGATCTGGACGTTCAATTAATGTTCGTAGAGAGTCAGTCATGTGCCAGGCTCTGGCTTACGCCTGGGCTCAAGCTCGGCTGAGACCCAGTCTTAAAGCAGGGTCTACCTTGACTAGGCCCCAGGGAATTTGGGGTACAATATTAGACTGATGGTCTCTTCCATCTGAAATATTTATCTAATAAGAAAATAATTTACAAATGTGCTAGAAAGTAGGCAGCTGGCTGGATTCCCAGAAGGAAAAATGTCCTAGGTGGTTGGTGCATCCTGTGTGCATACATCAGAGCGAAGAGGACGGGTGTGCCTGAGGACAAGGCCCAGGAGGTGTTGGCGGCATCTTACTGGGCTCGCCTGCTTCGCAGTCGGGCAACTGCGAAATCTCTGCAGCTCAGCACACTGAGCCACTCTTCTTCCATAAAGTCCAGTGTGAATGTCCCGGACTGGGCGACTCTAAGTCCTGGGTTCAGTGTTCCGGCTCCCGACGTTGTGCGTGGCTGTATGTATGGAGTCCTTTGCTCCAGGCACGAAGAGAGCAAAGCGAGCGACCGTGGAGACCCTGCTGGGCACGTTAGGGGCCAGGCCCTGACAGGGCCTACACACCTGTGGGTCTGAGTGAGCACAGCAGTTTCTACACACAGGAGGGGAGTCACTTCCACTGGGGACAATTGTAAAACTAAAAGGTCATTTTCAGTTCTTTCTAGAATCTTCCTCTCCCAGTTACCAGGCTATTTTTCTTACCTATCCACAGTCATTAAACCAGAGACCTTTGACACGGTTGTTCTGAATCGCCCGCAGCCACAGGAAAGCAGTGTGCCTTAGGACAGGGAACAAATGGGGGGACAGCCCTTGCTTGTCAAAAAATAGGTCTAATAATACAAGGCATTCAACAACATATACAGCAAGAATTGTGGAAAGGGAACTATTAGAAAGATAAATCCATCCTATCTTCCCTGGGGACCCATAAATAAGCCCAGAATATGGAGCACATCCTGAATTGCAGGTAAATCTTAACTTTTAAAAACATCACTCTCTTTCTAACTGGTGATATGTGGAGAGATCTAAAGCACTTGATAGCTTTCTGATCATTATTGGCAAATACTGTCACTGAAAATCGGTTGTACTAAGTTGTCCTAGACAAAGTTATAATAAACTCTCTGAAGCAGAGAAGAAATGCAAACTTTTCCCTTTGTTACTTTAGGTGATCACACCTCATTCAAAAGAATTTCCTCCTTAGAGGGTCTCAGAATCGCCTCACATAGACGCAGCGGAAGAGGACATGTGAGTGTGTGTGTTTTCGCACAGGTGCATTCTGATCCCTGCCAAAATCCAACCCTGGTCATGTCGATAGTTGGGAATATGCTGATAGTGCCTTTATTTGTGTACTTGGGACTTCGCTATGGTACTCCTCCCTCCCCCACTTCTCCAACCCCAGGAAAGAAGAGTGCCCTTCCAGAGCCAAGCAGTAAGGTCAGCCTCAGAGAAGCAGTCGCTTCAAGGAGAGCCCCCAGCACAGCGCAGGGACGGTGTAAATGTAAGGGGAGGACATGGCCCCCAGCAGAGCAGTCGGTCAGCCCGGAAGCCTGCAGAAAGGAGAGAACCGGGACACGTGCCGAGGGCAGACACCGAGGGCCGCGAGAACAAAGGAATTGGATCCCGACGTGGCGAAAGTGGTGCGTTTGACTTCAGTGCCCTTCTGTTTTCTCTTTTTGACTTATTTCAACTATTTTTAGGGCCCCTTTTCCTCCACTTCCTCCAGTCAGCCAGTACTGTATTATCTTGTTTCTTCCAAACAAACAAACAAAAACCAACAACAAGCCTTTCAGAGGCAACAGGAAGCCATGGAAAAGAATCTTACCCTAGAGGCGTGGTTGTGGAACCTTAACTGTTGAGTCTTAAGTTAGTTATAAATGCTTATCACATGTGCTCAAATATAAGATGAGGATTTTTCCCTTAAAAAAATATTCCTTGCCCTGGCCTGAAGGGCCGAGGGTTCAATTCCCAGTCAAGGGCACATACCTGAGTAGCAGGTTTGATCCCCAGCCCCAGTCAGGGTTGTATGGGAGGCAACCAATCTATGTGTCTCTCTCACATCAGTGTTTCTCTCTCTCTCTGGCTCTCTCTTCTCTCTCTCTCTCTCTCTCTCTCTCTCTCTCTCCTCTCTCTAAAAATCAATGGAAAAACATCTTTGGGTGAGGATTAACAATGACAACAAAAAAGCATCCCTTGGTAAAGAGGAAGTAGCTTTATATTTCATACTTCAAAAAAGCTCTCATGAGGCTGCTTCTCAGTTTCTTTTTTTTTTATCCTCACCCGAGGACATTTTTGCATTTTGTGTTCAGACAGACAGACAGAGCGGGAGGGAGAGAGAGGAAGAGAGAGAGAGAGAAACATCGATACGAAGGGACACATCGAGTGGTTGCCACCCGCACGACCAACCAGGGCTGGGGACAAACTGCAACCGAGGTACATGCCCTTAGCGGGAACCGAACCCGGGTCTCTCTGTACCACAGGCCGACGCACTAACCGCTGAGCCAAACCGGCCAGGGCTGCTTCTCAGTTTCTTTATTGTGAATAGCCAAGTGCTGCTCGGGGAAGGTTTGTCCAGATTAAAGGGGATCTAACTCAACAATCTGAGTCACTGGACCCCACTGGCAAAGGTGCCTGTAATGTGAAGATAGACAAGGAGGGTTGAGGCCAGTTGAATCCTAAACTTCGAGCTCCATTTGCCAGATGGAAGCATCAGTCTATATTAATTTGATTTCTCTGACCATTCAAGTCATCCAGCACTTCTGGCTCTGCTTCCAGAATCCTCTCTACTCTACAAGCAATCTTCTGATCACGACTTCGAGTCTACCTGCAGGAAAGAACGTACTCGTCATGTAGACTTTTGAGCATGTTGGTCCCTATGCTGGTCACTTGTCATTGCCAATTAGTACCCTGGCATATTGCTTTTACCCTTCAGTCTCACCAGTTGGATAATGAGTCTCTACCACCCAAAAATGGATCTGCTCATAGTGGGTTATTAAAGTTCGGAGTCTATAGGGCTGCAGTCCAGCCCAGCCCACTGACAATCCACAGAGGTAGTTGTAGCCACACATCAAGGCATATGACAGATATTTTCCATTTCAAATGGCAAGCTTTCAATTCTCATCTCTGCACAACTCTAGGTTGCTTCTTTTTTGTGTGCCAAGAATAAATTTTGCAAGTAACATTCACAATTTCTATGTTACTGGCAATTTTGGGGACAACGCACTTATTAGTTCTTATTAGCAATTCCCAAACAAGAAATCACAGTACACTCAACATGAAGTGTGTATAAGAGCTGAGCTGATGTAAGCTGTGTCCTCAAGATCTGAAAACAAAGACCAGGCCAATAAGGCTGCCAACCAATACTTTCTATTTTGGTGTAACGCTCCCTCCCTGAGCTCCTTAGGGCGTCTGTTTCTTGGCAGGTTCTCATGTATACATACATGCATACATGCGCATGCTACTGAAATAAAGGTTTGCCATTTTCTTCTTTGACACCTCTATTCTAGACACTTTAAATTAGCTTTCTCTAACCAAGGAAGGCTAATTTAGAACATGAGTTTTAAATAAAAACAAAACATCAGGAGACACTGCCTACATAAGAACTTGGGAAATGAGGAAGCTTCCCTGGCAGTTTCTAGGATAGAAAAGCAGAGGGCGGATCATTTGCAGTAGATACGTGGGTAATTCTGCAGGACTGCTTCTGGCTCCCGGAACCCGCCCTGGAACCTGCTCACGTGTGTTTGTGAGCCTGCTCTACTCTTCCATAACTTTTTGCTGTGGTTGCAATTAATTATGCAATTACTGGGTTCATGTCTACATTCCTGCAACATTTCAAGTTCCTAGAAGGCAGGGACTGTGCTGGCTTTTTTCCCTCTGAAAACTCAGTCTCTACTAGTGTCTTGCACATGGAAGATGTTTAGTAAATATTAGATGAATGGATAATATACCATCCAGGGGACTATGTCCTTCACCTTTGAACCACTAATGCCTAGCGGAGTGCCTGGCATAGCAGGAAATCCAGCATCAGCTCAGGGGGAAGGAAGGAAGGAGGGAAGGAAGGAGGGAAGGAAGGAAGGAAGGAAGGAAGGAAGGAAGGACGGAAGGAAGGAAGGAAGGAAGGAAGGAAGGAAGGAAGGAAGGAAGGAGGTCATCTCCATCCTATTAACTCAGTGCGATTGAACTTGAGGTTTCCTGATTGATATCATCAAATGGGAAATCCTCTTGCGTTAGCAAAGATATGAAAAAATAAACAGAATGCCATCTAATTTAATTTGAGCTGCAAAGGAAGTGACTAACAGTCGTTTCTGTATTTGGGTAGGAGGAGTATACTCTAACTGCTACCTGGATATGGGTTTAGTTACTTTAGTGACTGTTACAGTCTCGTGAGAATAATCTCCTCTTAATAAGGACAATTACTTAGATTTATTACTCCTTTGTGGTCTTGTTAAAGATCTAAGAAGGATCTTATTTAAATAAAAAGAACAATAGGAGCTTTTTAACAGGGAGCAAGGTTTAATTAAAACTTGAGCATCAGATTGGTGCCTCTGTGGCTGGGTAGAAAAACTGGGTTAAAAAAAAAAAAGGAGTAAATAAACAATGGCACCTACTTTGCTTACTTTTGAGGAAAAAAAGACCATTCTGAATGAAAAGCCTCAAAAGGGTATGTGTATTCAGGTTACACAAAACGTCCCTTTTTTGAGGGTGGCCTTTCGGAATCAAGTTCTACTTCATTTAATGAAATATCCTTTCGAGTGCAGTGATGAGCTTGATTACCTGCTGGGGTTTCCAGTCCGAGTGGCAGAGCGGGCATGACCGATGGGAATCACTGCGACAGTCCTCAGTGGTATTTACCCAGTGCTTTATAACGTTCCCAGTGAGGAACTGGGACCAGAGCGCTCCCAAAGAAATGCATTGTCCCAGACAGTCCGTCCCACAAGCGGAAGTTCAGGGTTCTTTCTGCTTGAGGAATAATAGCAAGAGCTGTTTAAAAACTCCAATGTGCCCTGGCTGGTTTGGCTCAGTGGCCCGCGGTCCAGAGAGACCCAGGTTCGGTTCCCGCTAAGGGCACGTACCTCGGTTGCAGTTCGTCCCCGGCCCTGGTTGGGTGGTGCGGGTGGCAGCCAGTCTATGTCTCTCTCAGTCGATGTTTCTCTCTCTCTTCCCCCCTTTCTCCCTCCCGCTCTATCTGAAGATAAATGCAAAAATGTCTTTGGGAGAGGATTAAAAATTAAAATTAAAATAAAAACTCCAACATTTCTGGCCCTGGGAAATGCCATTAAAAAAAACTAATATTCTATTAACTCCCAAAACAAAAATAGAGAACAAAACAAAACAAGTGTGATCCGCCATCGAGGAGTGGCCTAGTAAGCCGACGGGTGCAGTGCGGCAGGCAGACCGCTTCTGTTCCCATGTTGGGTGGTGCATATAAATGCGGCTGGCTGCTGTTTGTAGCATTATTCTGCTCTAAATAAATAACCAACAGCAGTCATTTAGATGCATTTTGGGTGACGATGGCACATGGGAACTCATGTCATCTAACCTAAGCCAGAAGTATTTCCACATTAAATTATATTATTGAAACAATGAAGGAGTAAGCATAGGGTGGGCTTGGGGGAGGGGTTCTTTCTTGGCTTATGGGGTATGTTCTGATTTTATGTCACCCTAGTGGTCAACAAATGTCATACCAAGAACAGATGAGCACTAAATGAATCTCTTCTTGTGATGATTATAACAAGACTGTAAAATGGAAAACAGTAAATATAACTCATCCTTATTAAGACTCTCTGGTATTTGTTTCCAGCTCAAGCTCCTAACAAGAGAGTAAACAATACTTGGTCTCTTGTGATTGCTAATTAAAATGCAATAAATTATGGAATCAATTTAAATTCTGGATCAGTTCTACAGTGGGTTCAACAACCTCCTAAATTTTATTTTCCTCTTGGGGTCTCTTTTCCAGAACCTTCAGGTGGGGGGAGTGGGGTCTGTGTATACATGGTCTCTCTTTTGTTTGATTTTTAATTTTCTGGAGGCTCTTTTTGGGGAAATATGGTTAATAGCAGGACAAATTCTAGGATCTTCGCATATGTCTTCTCTGCCTCTGAGTTACCACCCTGCTTTTGGCTTATTGTTTGGACCAGGATAAGATTTGGGGTTTCTGCCCAAAGGCATTCAGTGGCACTGGCTTTGGCAAGGTACCTGGGACAACCAAATAGCCCGGATTCCCCACAGTCTTGTCTGGGCCCAGCAATAACAATGGAGTCTAAGTAGTAAGTATCCTTTACATATCTAATGCATGAAGACGAAGTGTTTGTCAGTGAGGCCCAGCAGGAGAGGAGGCTAATGCCTCTTGAGAGGGGACTATATAGATATAGGTATAGATATGTAGATAGAGTTATAGATATAGTACAGTTATATAGATGTATCCTAACCCAGAAGTATTTCCACATTAAATTATATTTTTTATTTTATTTTATTTTTTATTATTTTTTATTGATTAATTTTTGTTACAGATGATTCTCCTTTTTTCCCCCACTGATTCCCCCCTCCCCCTCCCAAATTATATTATTGAAAACAATGAAGAAGTGAGGATATGTAGTTATAGCTATATATATATATCTATATTTATACCTATATCTATATATTTCTCTCTATATCTATCTATAGTTATATATAATATATAGTTATAGTTACAGCATAATATATAATGCAATATGTTATATAATTATATAATATATTATAAATAATAATTAGCAATAATTACTAATATTAATATATTATGTATAACTATATTTATACTTATATCTCTATATATAGTTTGGTTTGAGGGTATTTTACATCTAGTAGACTCTGCAAGAAGAAAAATATTCTAAGAAAGATTTCCTCTGGGAACAGCAAGTTGCTTGACCAGTGTGGCAGTGAGAAGCAGGTTATACTTCTTCTATACTTCTATACTCACTTCTTCATTGTTTTCAATAATATAATTTAATGTGGAAATACTTCTGGGTTAGGATACATCTATATAACTGTACTATATCTATAACTCTATCTACATATCTATACCTATATCTATATAGTCCCCTCTCAAGAGGCATTAGCCTCCTCTCCTGCTGGGCCTCACTGACAAACACTTCGTCTTCATGCATTAGATATGTAAAGGATACTTCCAAACTGTCAGAGAGAAGACAGGAACAACTACTCCAGACACTGGGCAAGGCTGCCCAAATGGGACCTTGGAAGGCTTTGTTGCCCACTCCTGATTTGCACCGGCCGGGGGCAGGTAAAATGTGAAGAGGAGTATGTGTGTGTTCCAGCCAGAATACAGTTTAACTAGCGATGCTCTCGAGTGGGGCCCGAAACACAGTTCCAGGTAAAAGGACCATTTATATCAGAGTAGATACACAACCCGAGTCTGTTCTTTCCTTGTGTAGACTGTGCCTAGTTCTTTTCTGCTTCCTTTAGAAAAGCATCATCTGTTTCATCTCTTGCTACCTGAGAAGCAAGCTTGAAATAGTAACCAACAGGCCACCCTCCTGTTCCTCAGCTGTAACTCAGGAGGATTAACTTTTATCCCATTTGAATGTGTGAAGTGCTACCCACCCAGCCAGTACTTAATAAATCCTTGTTGGTTGTTTGAGAGGAAAGGGACATTTTCACTTTATGGATGGGACATATGGTTTCTTTAAAATTCATCAGGATGTAGGGACATAAATATGGACTTTAGAGTAAGATAGAGTTGAGTTCAAACCTTTGTTTTGTCTCTTATTAGCTGCAGATTCTTCAGCAAGTTATTTCACCTTCTATATAAAATGGGGTTAATAATGACCACCTAGTGGAGACTATTAGCGTTGAAACAAGCTCTTGTATATAAAATGCCTGCAACACTTAGTAGACAATAAATGTTAGTTAAAACAATTTAAACTTTGTTTTTCTCTATTCTGTTAACTTTATTTTTATATCCATTTTCTTTTTATATGTTTAAAAACCTTTAAGTATAATCTGCTTCCATGCCTATTCACCAGGTTATTTTCTTAAAGGAGTACCATGACAAGATACTTGAAACAGCAAATGATGACTTTTCTTTCTGGGAGAACACACACACACACGCACACACACGCAGAGGCAGATAAGTGACTTTCCAAAGTGCTTCAAGCTTTGGATTGTCATCATAATGAGAAGGGGACTTGCTTAATGTAAGAAAACACTGAACCAGTTAATGCGCAGTGCATCATGGGAGACACAGTCCTCCCTGATCTTTAAAAAACATGTTCTGAAGAGCCCAGAAAAGTGGGTCTGCCGGTAAGGATGACCAAGTTCCGTATTGGAAGAAAATTTAAAAACCAGAACCCAGCCCAGCTGGTGTGCCTCAGTGGTTGAGCATCGACCTATGCACCAAGAGGTCATCAGTTCGATTCCTGGTCAGGGCACATGCCCAGGTTGTGGGCCAAACCCCCAGTGGGGGGTGTGCAGGGGGCGGCCAATCGATGTTCTCTCTCATCGATGTTGCTATCTCTCTCTCCCTCTCCCTTCCTCTCTCTTAAAATAAAAAAAATATATATATATTTAAAAATAATAATAAAAACCAGAACACAGCAATCACTTGCTTTCATCCTATTCGGTGGTAACTGCTAATGAACATTTAACGGTGATTAGTTTCATTCTGCCTGGAACCGCGGACAGGAGAAGTGTTGGCAGAGCTGCACAGAGGAACTAGGAAAGATGGCCTCTCCAGAGACAATAACCAAACCACTAGAGGGGGTTCTTCTCTCTGTCCTTCTAATCGCCCTTTTATTCTTTGTCTGACAGCGCTGCATGCAATGAGCCTTTTCTGTTCATGCTCATTCCTGGGTGAGTAGTAAATCAAACACCGTCTTCCCATGTCTCTCTTCTGCTGGAGACATTTTTGCGTTTGGCATTACTCAAAGACAGATGGGGTCCTGGAGAGCCAGTGCCAGGTTGGTCAGGAAGAGGCACCCGGACAAACCCCGAGCTGGAGAAAGAATGTGGGCAGACCACTGTCCCCAGATAGAAGGTCCCCAGAAAAAAAATCTGTGGGAAAATAAATGTTTCCAAGGGCTGGGAGAGAACAAAGGAATCCTTTTATCACAGAGGGCTACCAATCTTATAGTTAAAGGAGGAATTTTTTGAAAATAGCCTACAAAGAAGAAAGACAGCTGACAAAATATTTTTTTAAATTCAAAATAAGCTTCAAAAATGAAAAGGGAATCCACTCTATGGAAAAACATATTTGCCAATGATACATCAGATAAGGGGTTAATATCCAAAATATATAAAGTACTTGTACAAGTCAACAAAAGGAAGACAAACAATCCAATTAAAAAATGGGAAGAGGATCTGAATAGATACTTCTCCAAAGAGGACATAAAAATGGCCAAGAGACATGAAATAATGCTCAGTGTCACTAATCATCAGAGAGATGCAAATTAAAATGACTATGAGGTATCACTTCATACTTTCCAGAATGACTGCCATCAACAAATCATCAAACAAGTGCTGGCAAGGGTGTGGAGAAAAGGGGACTCTAGTGCACTGCTGGTGGGAATGCAGACTGAGCAGCCACAATGGAAAACAATATGGTGTTTCCTCAAAAAATTAAAACTGGGACTGCCATTTGACCCAGTGATCTCACTTCTAGGACTATATTCTAAGAAGCCTGAATTGGTAATTACCAATCAGAAGGAATATATGTACCCCATGTTTGTAGCAGCACTATTTACAATAGCTAAGATCTGGAAATAGCCCAAGTATCCATCAGTAGATGAGTGGATAAAAAAGCTGTGGTACATACACACAGTGGAATACTGCACAGCTATAACAAAGAAAGCTCTCTTACTCTTTGAGACGACATGGAGGGACCTGGAGAGTACTATCCTAAGAGGAATAAGCCAGTCAGGGAAAGAAGTATCACATGATCTCTTATTTATGGAATATAATGAAACATAATAAGCTGTCGAACAAAACAGATCCAGAGACATGGAAATAGGAAACAGGCTGACAAACCTCAGAGGGAAGGGTGGTGGAGAGTGGAAAGAGAAAAACCGAAGAATTTATATGCATATATGCACAACCAGCGGGCACAGACAACAGTGTAGTGAAATTGGGCATGGAAGGGAGCAGGGAGGATGTGGGGGTGGGGGGAAGGAACATCTGTAACACTTTCAACAATAAAGATACACACACACACACACACACACACGAAAATATAAAAAATGGAAACTTAAGGTCAAGCACAAGAAGGCAGGCACAAAATTATTCCCTAAACCCCAACATCCTAGAACTGTAGCAGAAGGGAACTGCAAGAAAATTATGTTACTCAGTTTCCTGTTGACGTATTACTGCAAGAGAAAATCAGAGGAAATGAAGGAATAGAAAGAAAAAAAAAAATCAAAATAAGGAACACAAAACATTGTTTTTTGTGTGTGTTTCTTTTCTCTTTTTTTTTTATGTATTTGGTGAGTATATTCTTTTTTATTATTTTTAAAATTGATTTTTAGAGAGAGAGGAATGGAGCGAGGAGAGAGAGAGAAACATCCAAGTGAAAGAGAAACATCAATTGGCTGTCTTCTGCATGCCTTCTACTGAGGATTGACCCAGAATCGAACCAGCAGCCTATTCTTTTATTTTTTGTTTTATTAAATGTATTGCAGTTACATGGGTTGATGAGATGACATGTTTCAAGTGTCACTTCGATAATACATCATCTGTATATTGCACTGTGTGCTCACCATCCAAAGTCAAGTCTCCTTTCACCACCACATGTGTGACCCTCTAGACCCTCTTCATCCTCCCTCCGCCCCTGTCCCTCTGGTAACCACCATACTAAACGCGCGGCTTCATTTAGGGCTAGTTAAGGACTGGATATGAGGGAAAGGAAATAGAGGTAAAAACGTTGGGGAACTGATGGTTTGCAAAAGATGCGCTCTGTCCAGGCACAACTGGTGGCCCCTCGAGTCCTACACCGTCTCTGTGTCAGGATCCTGAGAAGGCTGAGCGCAGCAGGGCAGGCGGAAGAGGGGCCCAGCTCAGGACAGGGCTGTGGGGAGCCAGCTGTCAGCCGGCCCAGTGGGGAAAGAGCCCGACAGGAGGCTCACCCTGAACAAAGAGAACCAGCCCAGCCCAGCGCCAAGGCTGGAAGGAGAAGGGAGAGGAGCCCCGGCCCGGGGCCAAGGTGCCCGTCTTCTCAGGCCATTTATCTCTGCTTCGTCTTTCTCTGAACTCAGAGGTCATTCCTCATCCCTGGACGCGTCCGGCAATTCAGTTCAGTAATCACATTTTCTGACCCCATTTCCCACCTCTCCTTTTCTCTTGAAACTTCTGTGCTGTCTGGAATTCAGGATCAGTCATCAGCAAAATCCCCGAGGACTCCACCTCTTCGCTGAATGCTCCCTTCTTCTTGTCGAAACTTGCTTTCTGAGGACAGTGCTTGTCCTGTGGCTCTGTACGTAGTGCTCCTCACCCCTGCACGCCGCCCCCCCCCCCCCCATCCATTGGTCCTTCTCCCTTTCACTGCCGGGCAACCCCCTCGCATCCCCTTTTCCCAACTTAAGTTCATGGTCAATCATTATATTACTTCCAAATTTACGTCTCAGGCCCTGACTTCTCCTTTGAGATAGAATCAGATATCCAGTTGCCTTCTTGACATGTCCACTTGGATGTGGCTTCCCAAAATCAAGCTTATGACCCTTTTCATCTGATCCTCCTGCAGACTCCTCTGTTGTAGTAAATGGTGGCCCTTTCTTCGAATAGCTCAGGCCGAAACACGTGCATCTTTAGGACTCCCCTCCACCCCTCAACATTGCAAATTATTGAGATATAATTGCAGTATAACATTGTGTATGTTAAGGGTGTACAGCTTGATGATTTAATACATGTATATATTGTGAAATGATTACCATCATTAGGCTAATTAACACATCCATCGCTTCACAGTTACCATTTGTGCGTGTGGTAAGAACTTTTAATATCTACTCTCTTAGCAGCGTTCAAGTACACAATAAATACAGTGTTGTTAACATAGTCACCATGCTGTACATTAGATCCCAGAACTTAATTCATTTATAACTAGAAGTTTGTTTCCTTTGATGCCTCCACCCATTCCCCCAACTCCCTTTCACCTGGCAACCACCAGCAGACCCAGCCAACTCTCTGTTTCTATGGGTTTTGTGTTTTGTTTTTTAGATTCCACATATAAGTGAGATCATATAGTATTTGTCTTATTTCACTTAGCATAATGTCCTCAAGTTCCATCTATGCTGTTGCAAATGGCAGGATTTCTTTCTCATGGCTGAATAAAATTCCATTGTGTATAAAAATATACTGTACTTTTTTTATCCTCTCATCTGTTATTTTCATGTCTTGGCTAGTAAATAATGTTACAGTGAGCATGAGGGTGCAGATAGCTCTTCAAGATAGTAATTTCATTTCCTTCAGAGATATACCCAGAAGTGGGAATGCTGGATCATGTGATAGTTCTGTTTTTAATTTCTTTCTTTTTTATTTTTTACAAGGGCTGAGAGCATGCATTCCTCAGTTGCTTTTATTTATTTATTTTATTTTATTTATTACTTTTTCTATTGATTTTAGAGAGGGGAAGGGAGAGAGAGATAGAAACATTGATGAGAAAGAACATTGACTGGCTGCCTCCTGCACGCCCCCACTGGGCATGTGTACTGACTCGGAATCAAATCGGCGACCTCTTGGCGCATGGGTCAATGCTCAACTGCTGAGCCACACCAGCCGGGCTCTATTTTTAATTTCTTGAGGAAATTCCATACTGCTTTCTATAGTGGCTGCTTCAATTTACATACCATCAACAGTGCACAACTGTTCCTTTTTCTCCACATCCTCGTCTACACTTCTCTCTTGCTTTCTTGGCGTTAGCTATTCTAACAGGTATAAGATGATATTTCATTGTGGTTTTGATTTTAATTTTCCTGATGATTAGTGATGTTGAGCACCTTTTCATGTATCTGTTGGCCATTTGTATGTTTTCTTTGGAAAAATATCTTGTGAAGTTCTTTAGGTCTTTTATTTCTCTCATATCTCATAATCTGTCCACAAATCTTGTTGGCTCTACTGTAAAATGTTATCCTTGGTTTGAATACTTTTCACCAGCACACCCTGGTCCAGCCATCATCCTCTCTTACCTGGTGCAGTAGCCTCCTAATTATTCTCCCTTGTTCTCCTCAGCCCATTCCCTGCACGGCAGCCAGAGTGACCCTGCTAAAACTAGACTTGCCGGGTCACCCCTCAGCTCAAAGCCTTCCTACAGCATCACACAGAGTAAAGCCAAGTCCTATCTAAACCCTGCAAGACCTACCTGGACTGTTTTCCAACTCAGCCTCTGACCTCATCTCCTGCTCTTCCTCCTCACTGGGCTCCAGCCACGGCAGCCTCTGAGCTCTTCCTCACGGTGCCAGGAATGAGCTGCTACTTGCTGTTCCTTCCTATGTTCAGACCTTCTCAAAGCGGCCCTGCCGTGGCTAGCCTGTCTGCACCCCATTCCCGACTCCTCTGTTCCCCTTTCCCTGTTTTTCCCTTTATTGCTGCCCAACATACTAATCTTTTACATACTGTGTTTGCTTTATTTTATCCTTTTTGTTGTCTGTTTCCTTGCACTCCAAGCAGGCACATGTTTTTGTCTCTGCTGTTCACTACTGAGCCCCCGCTGCCCCAAACAGCGCTGGATACAGAGCCGTTTAATGCGTAGGTGCCTACTGCAGGCTCTGGAAGTCGGTCGCTGGTGCGAGCGGAGGAAGGAGGTGGGACCGGAATGCAGATGTGCTGGAACTGAGCTTTGGAGGAAGAGAGTGGGAGGAAAACAAGCTCCTGGAGAACAGAGCCTGCCTTACTCTGATCACAGCATCGGGCCCACAGCCAGGCGCCCAGCAGCCACTCGGAAATACACTGAATGAATGAACACATTTTCTTCAGATGGGAGAAATCTGAAAAACAGTTGAGTCAAAACCGATCTGACTTCTTGATTTCAGAATCCTCCTATCACCTCAGCTTACCCCAAAGTCTGTCGACGGGCTGTCCTCTTGCTGGGTCACCTATTTTTTATTTTTTTACTATTTAAATGAAAACACCTCAAGTCTCATGGGCCAAATGCTATGGGAAGTCTAGTGACATGCCCAAAGGATCTCAGTGGATCCCTGGGGCCTATGCTGTCTGAGCTACCTCTCACTAACGCCTCAGACCTGCTAAGTCTCCATCAGATGTGTGTCTTGGGCTGCTCTCCTCTCTCATCTGTGGAGACCACACCCTCATACACCCCAATAATACAGAGTAGTGTGTGCAGCAGGCTCATCCTAAAATCAGGGCTTATACAATACAACACTTCCAACAATTAATTAAAAATTGTCCCTTGGCTCCCCAGTCCCCCCAGGAAGTCTCACTACCCCACTTTTCTCCTCAAGCTACACACAGATTCGGGCAGGACCATGGCGATAGCTCTCACCTCTTTGGGTCTGGCAGAGGGCCCTGGAAGGCCTTCACCTGCAAGGTCAGGGCCATCGAGACTGTTTTCCATTTCAATTAACTATGCGTGATTTAGATTTTAGAAACGTGGTTTGGGATGATCTCAATTAAATGTTTCATGAACACAATTTCTGGCTTGCAAATAGTTACAAAATTGCTTCCTTCTCAACCTAAGTGTGTTGTGGGAAATAAAGAACAATTTAAATGGGTCTCCCTTTACCCAAGAGCTAATAGTTCAGACCACCAGCGCCACTCAAACCCTGAGTTACCCAGTCACCATGACTTAGGAGAGGAAATAAGAGGACGGCACGGGTGGGGGAGGGGTGCGCGGCTAGTTGCATTTACTAAGCATTGGGCGTGGGAAGGAATTAAGGCTACAAAAAATCTCACCTTGGTGATACTCTTTTCAGGCATCAAGTTGCACTTACCACTTGCTCCTAAAAGCAGGCTTTAGCTGAGTGGAACTAGCCGGCGCCCAGCCTGCCCGGGGAGGCTCATTAGCGCTGGGAAGGCCGCGTGTGCGGCTGGCCCCCCGCGAATCAACACCGCCCCGCTCTGGTTCCTAAGGCGGTGGTTCTCCGAGCGGTTTCCCAGACCAGCAACCAGCATCAGCTTCACCTGGGAACTGGCCAGATGTAAACCGTCGCGTCCCACCCCAAGCCAGTCAGAAACTCTGGGAGCCAGGCTCAGGAACCTGTGTTTTCACAAGCCCTTCAGGAGATGCTGATGCACCCCAAGTCTGAGAACCACCTGAGGACCCCCCAGGTATTCCTGCAGTTAATGTCAGAGCCAAGACTGTAGGGAAAAGTCTATTTAGAAGTCACAGAGGTGCCCTGGCCGGTTGCTAAGTGGTTAGAGCACCAGCCCTCAGACCAAAGAGTTGTGGGTTCGATTCCCAGTCAAGGCATGTACCTCAGTTGCAGATTTGATCCCCAGGAGGCAACCAATGGATGTGTCTCTCTCACATAGATGATTTTCTCTCTCTCCCACTCTATCTAAAAAAAAAAAAAAAAAAAATCAATGAAATATCCTCTGGTGAGAATTAAAGAAAAAAAAAGTCACAGAGGCAGAAGTGAGCTGTAGAAGAAATGGGCTCAGGAACAAGTTACAGAGGCAAAAAAAGGGCCCCAGGAGCCTAGGGGAGAGAAAGGTAACACATCTGGGGGGAGGGGGTAAGGCACAGGCTCACTCCCTAGAGAGAGCCACACTGAGGCCCCCATCTGGAGAGTTTATCTGGAGGTCTTAGAGGAGGATCCCAATAGAATATTCAGCTTTCCAGGTGTGTCCTTTTAGGATTGTGATCTCTACTGATTGGTCAGTGCCAGGACGGGGTCAGCCTCCAGTCTCTTGTCTAGTTTTGCTGCATTTCTGGGCCTGGAGCTGAAACACAACTGAGGCCTAGATGTACTTCAAGCAGGTCAGAACCTCACTGGTGGTGGTGGGGGGGGGGAGGGGGTAATGCTTACAGGCTATTCTCTGGCCCTCCTGTTCATTTCCCTTCTAAGGGGGTCTAACCCCAATGACTAGCAACATGCCAGGGGAGGATAGGTCAGGAGAGGGCCCTAACTGTATGACCAGTGATATGAAAGGTCAGGGGACTAAACCGTATGATCAGTGATATGACCAGCAATACGGTAGGGGAGGAAAGGTAGCCCTGGGGTCAAGGTCCCACCCTACAATTTTCCATTGTCAGGCACGGGGGTGGGGGGTGCTTTCCTCCCCGGTGACCTATGTATCAGCCCATTGTCCTCGCTCTGCCTGCATCTGTCCAAATGCCTACCACACAGTGAGGTGTCACAAAACCCTGGGGTCCGCTCTTAGAGCCGAACCACCTTCCAGTGTGTCAGCAGAAGCCTGACACTGTGCAGGTCTTGTGCTAGTAGCACCCTTCTCTCACGATAACCCGAGCAGGTCTTCCTCCGTTTCATAAATGACGAGACTGAGGAAACTGATGGTTCACATTCACACAGGTAGTAAGTGGTGGAGCAGGGTTTTACCCCAGAATGTTGGACTCCCAAACCCCTGCTCTCACCTGCCGAGTCCTGGCGCCTGTGATCGGAAGCAGAAGCGGCAAGGGGGCCTTGCAGGGGAGCACACAGTGGCCAGAGCCCCAGGCAGCTCGGCAGCCCTGCCACTGCAGGGTGGTAACTGGTAACACCGGTTCATTGCCACAGAGAAAGAGTTAGCCTGTGTTGACTCAAATCCAAAAGGCAGGGAGGCATGCGAGTATTTTAAAAAGGCTACCTGCAATATGGTTACACTAAATGGGTAAACATAGAAATGTCCTTTAGTTCTTTGCTTTTATGGAAAACAGTTGACTTACTGATAATGATTGGTTTAGCTCCATAAGTAAGGTGTTACTGCTATGTACTTTGTTCAAGTGCGTGGTGAGTTTTCCGAAGAAAGGGTTTAGCGTTACATTCTGGACAGATGACTAGTGGAGCCATTGCTTATATTTGACCTCATGAACTCCAGTGACGATGCAGGCAGGCAGGTCAAAGCATTTCTTCTGCAGTTTGGGCAGTCAGCATCCTCCCAGGAATATACTTTCAACTAGAAAATTTAACCAAAGCCGAGCAAATGTATCCACTTTGTTATTACTCCTATTGTTTTAATAAGTGTCTTCAGCAAACTCACCAATCTTATCATCCTGGAAAAAAAAAAAAATCTAATTCTGTTCCCCTGGTAGCAAGGGAATAGCTTATGAAAATAATGCCTTACAATACACAGACTGATGCAATGATAGGCAACACTCAGAGTGGTGATTAATTAGTGCTGGGCCTCCTGCCTGTTCCTAATATGTTTATTAGTTTTGCCCTTGCCAGGTGGGGTTGTGGTACTCCCCATGAAACACCAGAGAAGTCAATAGCATTCCTATTCTGAGGATGGAAGAAATATTAATTATTCCTTTGAATCCTATTGGGTGAAGTGAGGCTTTTTTCTTCCCTTCCCCAAACATAACAGGAGAATTATTTCCTAATAAAACTTCCACCAGGCCAGACAGTGTTGATGGAACATAATTTTTAATATGCAGTGGCCTGGAATCTGACAGATATTGGCAGAGTGGTGCCCCTGTTTTAAAAAGCTGAATGTGGCTGACAGTAAGCTCATGGCTTCCTCATGTCTATTATAGTCAGCGCGAGGTTAGACAAATCCATTCCCACCAGCGCAAAACAGCAACCTTCCAACGTGTATGTCAGCCAAATCCGGAAGGAGCCGGTACTTCTTAGGCTGCTCCCGTTAATGAGACAAACGTCAGCATCCATAAGCTATATTTTTGTTCCTGCTTATCAAATCTTTCAAAAAATTGATAACTAGTCTTTATAGATTGTGAAAGTCAGATATAACTCTGAATGTATTACTTTACTGGACCCCTTGGGGTAAACTTATCACCTGGAAACCATTTTACACGGACAATTTGACTTTCATGTGCAGTGTCATAATGCACCCTAGATGGAAATCGAAAATAAAATATCTGGACTGCAACCTTCCTCTTGCTGGAATTTATGATTCCCTCAGCACAATAATTTTGAAAATTGTATCCCTTAAGCTACAAGACTTGATATATTATTAACTGCTTGAATCGAAGAAGCTTTCCAATAGGCTTACGTGCTATCTAGAGGCACGGATTAATTTCTATGGAACTACAAGCTTATCTCAAACTGTTTCCCAGCCATCTAAACTACCGGCTTCATCTTCCTTCTCGGACAGCATCCATTTCATCTCCGCAGCTCCGGGCCGCGGCTCATGGCCAAGCTCTTCCCGCAGACGATGGCTGCGGACCCACTCGAGAATTGGTTGTGTTCAGTCAATCACACCCCGGAGACACTGGCATCCACTTGGGGCTCTTATTTTTCAATTTCTTGTGGCATTTTCTGGTTTTAATCCTCCTCTGGACTAACTGAACAGGTCCACCGAGAGAATGCTGGCCGGAGGGAGTCTGGAGGGCATTGTTTTCATGACATTAGAGATCAGCATTTTTTTTTTTTTTTAACTTAAAGGGGCTTGTGCTGCCGGAGGGAAACTGTCCGACTGCTTCTGCTGTTTGCACCCCTCTTCCCTCATCACAGGCACTGTGCCTCGAATATCAGCAGTGACCCTTTGTATAAGAACCGCCGCACTGTCCAACGGCAGAGAGGGCCAGCAATCATTTGGCAGACCTCCCTCATTCTAATAAGACTCTTTTTCCCTTCATCCATGTCCAAATTGAGTTGGGAATACAATTAATTAAATGTTTGCAGTCGATTCTTTATATAGTAAAGATATTGCTACCTGTCCTGATACAGGGACAGCTTCCATAAGCCCTATTTCTAAGGACACAAAAGTACAGTGCTTGAGAGCACACGGCAATAGAATCCAATGTGCCCAGTGACCTAGGACATGGTGGGAGTATTTAGGTTGAGTCACTCCACAAGAAAATTTGAAATTCCCTGAAATTGCACAGCTCATGTATGAAAGAAAGAGGTTTTCCTCAATTCGACAACAATCCTCGAACTTCACATGATATCACCTATAGCAAGTTGTGGAGATGAAATACGTTTCCTAAAACTGTCATTACTAAAACCAAATTTTTGCCCTGGCCAGTTTGGCGTAGCAGTTGGAGCATTGGCCTGCGGACCAGAGAGTCCTGGGTTCAGTTCCTGCTAGGCCCTAGTGGCTTGGGGCACGTACAAAAAAAAAAAAAAAAAAAAAAAAGTTAAAAAAACATAGAATAAAATAAAACCAAATTTTTGTCAACCACATTAGAGGACAGACCAAAGAGGAAATCAATTGTAGAAGAAAGGTATTACTAACATGTGGCCAGTTAATCAAAGTATGTTAGTTTGGTGGCTTTTGTGAGGTTTGTAATTAATTGCTAGTGATTTTTAAAAATTTATAATTTGTTGGGATTTTTTTCTCAATCTAAATAAATATTCACTTTGTACCCAATTTTGTATCAGTAATTTTGTATTCTTTTTCCTTTTTTTTTTCTTTTATCCTCACCCGAGGACATTTTTCCATTTTTTGTTCAGATAGAGTGGGAGGGAGAGAGAGGAAGAGAGAGAGAGAGAGAGAAACATCGACGTGAAAGGGACACATGGAGTGGCTGCCACCCTCACAACCAACCAGGGCCGGGGACAAACTGCAACCGAGGTACGTGCCCTTAGCGGGAACCGAACCCGGGTCTCTCTGGGCTGCAGGCTGACGCAGCCGCTGAGCCAAACCGGCCAGGGCAGTATTCTTTCTCCTAAAGAGAAGCCTCCAAATTGTATAAGCTTCAGGCCTCACGCGCCTGGATCCACCCCCGGGGACAGTTATCCTTCTCTAACCCTGGGATTCCAGACTTTGGATAATATTAACTTCTATGTGAGTAATTTGACAATTACCAGGATTAAGATTTTAGAATTTTTAGTCTTAAAATCTTTACTAAACCTTAAGTATCTAATGTATCTCTGTGACATATTGAATATATCAGCAAATTGACATTAAGATTCTTTTTACAAGTTCTCTAAAGACTCTAAAATTCTCTATGAAACACATATATTTATGGTGAATTTCTAAATTTTCCTTTTTTCCTGCTAGCAATTAGTTACCTTTAATTGTCTCTTAAAAAGTGTGTGCACACCAAGGACTAGTCATCCAGTATATGTTAATGTGCAGGGTTTAAAAATATGCTGAGAACTTGTTACCTGACATTTAAATAATTCAATGATCTAATGCTGAGTTGCTATGAATAAAGCCTGTTACTTAAAGAAATGCAAGGTACTATTTTTGTACAAGAACATCTAAAGTTATCACTTAAGTGATCATCGGGAAAATCTTCTACCTGAGGGAGCTCAAGCTGACGGTAGTGTTGTGTATTTCTATGGCCTTCCCTCAGCCAAATACAAGAGGCAGTTTCTAAACAAGCTCTGTTGGGGAGAAGGAACCAATAATGCTCTGACTGATGCAGGGCCAGAATTCCGGGCAGAGTGGAAGAACCCAGCTTCCTCCAGGCAGAGAGGGGCACTTGCCAGAAAGCGGTGCGGAAGCTTCCAGGGTCTGGCTCCTCACGCCCGGGCAGCAGGGTAAACTGGGCACTTGGCAAATCTGTGAGCATTTCCGAGCTACAGGAATTTCCCCCTAATCTTTTAGCCAGGCTCCTAGAAAACTTCTTAGGATGTGGAAACTGGACAGACGACACTGAGAAAGTGGCCCCGTCTTGCCCCCAGAAGGCTCCTGGGGATAATCCCTCTTTGCTAGCTGGGGAGAAAACAAGTTTGCAGTTGGTAACTTCGGCTGTCACGGAGCCTATGCGTTTGTAGAACGTTTAGCTTATTGACCTAACTGTTCTCATGTTTAGGAAAAAAAAAGTAGTTTAATTAATTCACAATAAAAATCCTTCATTTCATAGAAGATAAAACTTACACAACCCAAACAGAATTGAAGGTGCGATATGATGCAGTCATCAGCATGCAGCAGCCTTAAAAATTACACTATCTGACCTTAATATGTGTGAATCTATCAGGATTCCATTGTCGACATGTATATTTTTCAATATTCTTCTCTGAGCGGAAATCATGTCATTTATATGCAAATGACCACATCTTCGGCAGCTGCTGCTTCTGCGATGCAGCCCAGGGACTTATTTGCACTTAATAAAGCCTCATAAATAGGTTTTGCCACTAAATGGGTGGGGGAGCAGGAACTCTGGCGGTTGCCTTTTGCAGTCACAAGCTTCTTTTTTTGTTTTGAAAGCGAGCAGCCACCTCTAACAGGACGGTTGTCAGTTGCAGGAGAAACACGGTTCCTCACAGCCAGCCAGCTTCCCCCTTCCCTCCCGAGAAAGCAGACGCCCGGTCCTGGTCCTCGGTCCTCGGACCTCGGGTCCTCGGTCCTCGGCGCTGCCTTCCCCCTCGCGGCCGGGCGCTGTCCAGTCTCCAGCCCGGGCAAGACCTCATCCCGCCTCCGCACCAGGAGGGCTGCTCTGAGCCGAGCTCTTGCCAGGCCGCAAGAGCCGGTCCAGCTCCGGGAAGACCCCTTGGGCCCCCCAAGGTTGTCCTGTCTGAGGAGGGGGGAGGAGGGGAACTCCTGGGCAAGGGCAGAAGAATTTCTTCTTTCATGATTTTCCAGTTTCTCTTTTAAAACACTCTCCATAGGGAGGGGACAGCATTCGGAGACTGTGCACTTTGATGACCTGATCAAACAGCATTAAGAGAACTTGAAAAACTCACCTTAACTGTGTGATGAGTACATAGTCCTCCTCCTTGCCCCTCCCATTCCCGTCTTCCCAGGTAATCATTCTTTTTCAACACAATGAGATGGAAGAGGAAAAGATTATGTGCACTTAGTGTATATATAGCATGAATTCTACCCATTTTCTATGAATGTTTCTATAAAACCACCCAGACTTCTACTTTGGGGTTAACGGAAACATTCCATTTACCATTTAAGACCATTTAAAACATGGTAAAAAGAAAGAGAGAGAGAGAAAGAGAGAGAGAGAGAGAGAAAAGAATATTATGAGATAATTGTCTCCTGCTGTTAGATGCTAAGATAAACCTGAGGCACTTATGAAAAATAATGACAGGAAGCAGGGTCGTTTATTTTTAAAGCACTGCGCTGCTGATTTGGTAATAATGACCTATTATCCTTGTCAGAGTAATAGACTGCTTCTGGAGCTTCACTTCTGGTGCGTGAGCAACTGGCAGAGCAGAGGTGATTATACTGTCTGATAAATGTGTATAATCATCGAAGACACTGGTGGACAAAACTATCATTAAATTGTCATCAGCTTGGCAAAGAGACAAACATCCCCACCACATCAACCTATCAGAGAGGTTTATAGCTGCAAAAAATCCAAGCACAAAATTAATGTAGATGACTGAAATCACACACACACACACACACACACACACACACACACACTCATACACCTCAAAATTCAGCCACTAGGAACACAGTGTGGCCAGGGAGAAGTTAGAAGGGAGTGATACCTGGCCTTTGAGTCAGGAATCCTGGTATCTGGTCTCATCTTTCAGTTTCTTTCATTTTAAAAATGGAGAGCATGTCTGTATTATCCACCTCGCAATATGAGAATCAACATGTGCGCATCCTCATTTTCATTGTCTGCCTCACTGCTGACGGAGTCACTCACTATCGTGACACCAGTTAGCAAGCGTTTCCATGGGGCCCATGAGAACGAGTGTGCTTCCAGGAG
Source organism: Molossus molossus (assembly GCF_014108415.1). Lineage (NCBI taxonomy): Eukaryota > Metazoa > Chordata > Mammalia > Chiroptera > Molossidae > Molossus > Molossus molossus. The sequence goes on along the minus strand of NW_023425347.1, from coordinate 32,261,395 downwards.
AGCCAAGCGTGCGGTGCACAGCCTGCCCATTCCCTCACTGCCTTTGGCAGAAGGATTTTGCTTGGTATAATAATGAATGTAAACTGTAATTGAAAAACTAATAAAAGATTGTGTGTTGTACCCGTATGTGATAGATGGACTTCCTTTGGTAGACCCTGCCTGTATTCTCAGAACTTTGCTGGGGTACTGCACTTGGAACATCAAGAAAACAGTGAATCTGCCATGACTCTGTCACATAGAAAACTCTCCCAGTTACGGCTCTGTGGGACCCAGAGAAGGGACAGAGATAGAAGGAAACAGCCCAGGCTGGGAGTCAAATCTACAGTAAGGTGTGGGTGCCATTTCTTCAGCTTTAATTTCCTCAATTGAGAATAGGGGTAGTAAGAATGGGATAGTGGCATAATGCATATGTTCCTTAATGTGATATAAGTCTCCTTAGCACAGTGGCTGTTAATATTATCATTATTCAACTCCTTGGCCTCCTATGAGACTTTGATCAGTTGTCCCAAACTCCTTCCCAGCCTGCCCTGTTGGCCCAAAGGCATATCCAGAGCTTGTGGCTCCCTGTGTAGACAATTAACCACTTTCTAAAGGCTTTGTGAACAATCTCCTCACCATCCAAGAGCTTCCCTCTTGTTTAAATTTGAACACAGAACAGAAACCAAATTGATTAAAAGATTTTGTTTATAAATATCTTTTTAGAAACTGTCTTTGGCTTTTAAACACTTGGAAGAGGGAATTCGCTCATGAAAGGACTGGCGTCTTCCCTTACTTAGGAACCCTAACACTCCATTTCTCAAAAGACCTGCAAAGAAATAGCAAAGTGACCTTCTGACTAATAGAAGGCAAAGCCAGAGCTGCTGCTGCTGCTGCTGCAGTGCCTGCCTGGTTTGTGGCCACAGCTCCATCTTGGATCTGGGAAACTCATTTCAGTCCAACTAAAATTATCATCAGTGGCGTGCTCTCCTTGTCCCCACCTGTTGCTGGTGGAAGTGGGCTTCTTGGGGTGCCGCAGGAACAAGAATTTCCGGAGGGCCCCATGGGAGGATGAGGTATCATGGAAAGCTTTATTTCTGTGGAATTAAACCCCCGAGTTTCCAAGGTCCCATCTCCCTCCATCCCACCATGGAAAAAGTCGCATTTTGTCTTCAGCGGAACTAAAGTCAAAGCCATTGCCCAGAGTTTCCACCCTATATTTGCACAGTCCAGTCCAGCATCTGGCTAGGTTAGCCATGGGCCATGTGGCTTCTAGGGCCACATGGCGGGTTAGCCTGGGTCATGGAACAAGTAAGAAACAGGAATGCAAGCAGCAAGAGAGAAAGAATTCCTTTCGGGATTCTGCATCTCCGAATTTTCATGGGCTTGCATTGGCTCCACTCCTCTGGCCTTTTCCCCCTTGTTTGATCTCTTCCCTCAATGATTTGCAGGGAATGAGCCTGGGGAACGTGAAACTGCAGCTTCCTGGGGAAGCTGCCCAGATGACCATGCTTATAGTGTCTGGCCTTCCCTTTATCCCCTTTCTATTAGTAATATTACCTAGCTAATTATGACAGTAACAAAATGGCATCGATGTAGCGCTGTGCTGTGAGCCCAGGGTGGTGCATTAGTTTCTATTGCTCCTATAACAAATTACCACACATTTGGTGACTTAAAACAACACAACTTTATTATCTTAGTGTTCTGGAGGTCTAGAAATCAGTGTCCCTGAGTTAAATTCAGGGTCACTGGATTTTCACATCTAGGGCTACAGTCCTTCTGGAGGTCTAGGGAGGAACCTGTCACCTTGCTCTTTCCAGCTTCCAGAGGCTGCCTGCATCCCTTGACTCGTGGTCCCTTCCTCCATATTCAAAGTCAGCAGCACAGCCTCTTCAAATCTGTCTCTCTCTCTTTCTCTGTTTCTCTAATCTTTGCTTCTGTCCTCAAGCTTCTTTCCCTGACTCTCCTGCCCTCCTTCCCTCCCTCACTTCTAAGGACGCTTGTGAGTACATGGGGCCCACCTAGATAATCCAGTATAATCTCCCTGCTTCAAGACCCCTAACTTTGTATCTGCAAAGTCTCTTTTGCCATGCAATGTGACATAGTCACAAACTTGGGGATTAACATGTGGACATCCCTGGGGGCCTTAATTTGTCTGCCACAGACGTGGAGTATATATACTTTCTTTCCTCATAGGGCCCAGATATTATCAGTCCCAGTTTACATTTTGTAGTCAATACTTCAAATGGGACAAGTTGGCATTCAGAGAAGCTGAAGTTAATCAAATAAAAAGCAGGTATCAGCATGCACTTTATCACATCACCAAGAGAATCAAAACAGTATGATAGTAAATTTGACTTCTTGTCATGTTGAATTCTTCTTTCAGGGCTATGTTATCAGAAAGGCAGTATTGTTATAATGTAATTTATATAGTGCCTTCCCCTGAGTAATGAACAGAATATTCCTCAGTGTCCTCGGAGAATTAGTCTTTCTATCTCTTTTTATCCCAGCTCAGCCACTCGAGCAATATAATATGCAGCAATATAATATCTGTGTGCAAAAAATAAATCAGACTCGCTAAATTTAAGGATGTTCACTTAAAGAAATTCCTCTTGGAGTTTCTTTTTCTTTTTTTCCTCATTTGAAAATGTTCTTTGGGTACTATGGAGCTGTCGAACCACCTTAGATTAATTAGGTCAATTAGCCTTTATATAGTAATTACCACTCAGATGGCTTTGAATAAGTCCCTTTTAATAAAGATGTGCCTTGAAAAGAGATTATCAACTTAAATTCCTGCCACATAGTAGCATTAGGAAAACATGCATTTAGCAATTCTTTCTGCAATGTGGCTTTACCTTGATGAGTTGATTATTCACATTCACACAGTGTTAGAAGCCACGTGGGCATTTTCCGTTCGAAGAGGCTGTTGGTAACCCTGAAGGCTGAGCCTAATCCCTAGCAACTCTCTCTTCTTTAACCCGTCAACATTCCCACAATTTTAGACTCACACTGGCCCCGGCACCTACCCTCGGACTTTCGCCTGCCATCAGGATTATCTGAAATTTTTTGTTCTCTGCTTCTCTCCTTCAACCAAGACCCCATATTTTATCTTAATATTGACAATAGTTACCACTTAATGAGCATTTGCTAGGCTCCCGACATTTCATATTCATTATTCCTAATTGCTATCTTGAGTTAACTCACTAACAAATATTTGTTGAAATATTTGCTCTAGATACTGGAGATACAGCCAAGTGGATACTCTTATCTACACGTAATAGTTGAGGAATCTGAGATCGAGGAGTTCAGTGACCAGCCCAAGGCTCTGGATTTAGACAAAGCCCAGGGTCTGACTGCTCCACAGCTCGGTTCCACCCACCCACCAGGCTGGAGCCGGGTGTTGGACCTGCTGTCTGTTTGAAAACCTATTCAACTGTTTGGGGCATAAGGTTGCCAATCAAATCAGAACCTTCAAGCATAAAAGGCACTTTAGGAATGAGGTTGAAAAATAGAAAATTCAATTACTTGGGACACAGGTACCACTATTAATAAAGGCTTTTTTTTTTTTTTTTTTTTTTTTAACTTCGGGAGTCTAATGCATATACAAGCACAAAAGAAGTTGATATACCACTTAAGTGAATACGTGTACCTGAAAGGAGAGGTGCTAGGTGCATCCTTCTCTGCTTTCTCTGCTGTAGTTCACTCAGGCCCTGGTGTTTGGAGCAGATGAAGGCAGTGCTATTTAGTCAGTGCTGCACTAAGGTTATATCACAGGTTTGCTAGTGTCCAATATCCCACCGACTAGAGAGGATTCTGTGAGTAAATTTACTCTATTGCTGAGATCTGGATCCTTGGATGCCTGGAATTGAAAATAATTCTGTTGGTTGGTTTTACATTTTAGAACCTTATAAAAATCAAAGTTTCATTTGGGAATGTATAAATAGTATTTCTGGAGGGCAATTGGACAATTTGTTTCAATAATTTAAACATGCATTTGTAGCAAAAGGCATATAGATAGAGATGTATGTATAATAATGCTCATTGCAACACTAGTTATAAACTGGAAACAATTAAATATGCATCACTGTGGGAGTCGTTAAATGTTATATACATTCATGTATGTGCTACATAAAAATGATTATGTATGTCGATGTTTATATTGTATTGTTAAATTAAAATAAAGATTAAAAACATTATAATCCCACTCTAAAGGAGTGTGTGTGTGTGTGTGTGTGTGTAGGTGTGCTTGTATCCAAATGACTATATTCCAAAATATGCTGTGATTAACAACAAATAGTAGGACTCAGGGTGATTTTAACTTCTCTGCACAATTCTGTATTATCAAAAAGTCTTTTTATTCTCTTTTATCCCCATTTCTCACTTAGATCATTCTAGCCTCCCCCACCCCATGACAACTATTCTAATGCACTTGATATAAATCTTTTAGTTTGTATGTACCCTATAGAGTGTATTTTTTTGTTTTTATATAGGTATTTCAAATTTACTTAGTATCACACCCTGTTTCTTTTTGTTAATCCTCACCCCTTACCCGAGGATTTGGATCAAGGGGGAGAGAGGGAGAGGGAGAGGGAGAGGGAGAGGGAGAGGGAGAGGGGGAGAGAGAGAGAGAGAGAGAGAGAGAGAGAGAGAGAGAGAGAGAGAAACATGGCTGGTTGCCTCCTGCTCTACCCAGATCAGGCTGGGGATAGAACCTGCAACCCAGGTACGTGCCCTTGACTGGGAATCAAACCCTTGACCCTTTGGTCTTCAGGCCAATGCTCTAACAGCTGAGCCAAACCAGCCAAGGACACATCCTGTTTCTTACATGTTTCACTTATTCTTTGTTTTTTAGATCTATGTTGCTATGGGTACTAGTCTACTGTATATAATTGCTGAAGTATTTTTGTAGTATAGAAATTGTAAATAAGTGTATGTTATTTCCATTATCAGAAAAAAACCAATAAAGCCCTTTTCATTGAGAAAAGAAAGAAAACAATCTTTCTTCTAACATAAAAACATAAGGCCATAACTTACATAATTTTGTCAATAGAAATACTATTCAAATAGAGAAATAATTATTACACTGGAGACTTTATTTTACTAAACAGCTCTACTTTTAGAAAGATACAAACTCTTTTCTATAGATACAGAAAATTCAAAGAGAAAAGAGAATATTTCTTTTTATGAAGACTCTAAAATGCTTGATGTATTTTAGGAGGCAAACATTTCGAAAGACAAAGTTATTTTGAAAGTGAAAAGTAGTGAAATGAACTTATTACAGTATGTTCTCACTATATATTAAAAATGAAATTAAAATCATTTAAAATAAAAGAAATACGGCATTGTAATGCAAAGAGAAATTGAGGAAAATCCCAAAAGGATAGAAAACGGTTGATGGACAGCACAGGAAAATGAAAAGACAATCAGAGGAAGTAATAAAGCCTATTGGGGAAAACCTGAAATTTATATATTGAAAGCTAATAATTTTTAACATAAAAATCTAATAATAACTGCTAATCCCTTTTTTCTTTAAACTTTAAGATAAAAATAGAACTTCAAGAGTAACTTTGTTCAGTCATATTTTTATAAGATAGATATCAAATACTCTCAGTAATGATTTGTGTTTAACTTTCAAACTTTTCTTCAAAACAATATATTCCTAGATGAGAGGTATAGAAAAGATCACATATAACTTATTTTATGAACAAAAAGTGGGAAGATAAGAGTCGTATGACAAGCAGATGTTACTGAAGTGTTATGATCCCAGAAAAGGTCAGAAATAACCGTTTCCTCTCTTCTTATTCAGGCCAGCTTTCTCTGATAGCAGCAGAGAAGCTCCATGACACAGCACTGCCCCACAAAGCCACACTGCCCTTACTAAGAGGATTTTGTTGAAAACAGCCCCTTTTCTCTTTCCCCAAAATACTGAGTTTCAGAATGAAGTCACTGACCTAGGAAAAATAAACGAATTCAGGGACTCAGAGGCCAGTCCGAAAAGCAGATTAAAGTATAGAAGTTTATGCGTGAAAAACAAAAACAAAAGCATGATCAGAGAGTTCATGGCCAAATGGGAAGAAGAGATGTCTATAATGCTAGAGGCCGAGCACAACGAGCAGATAATCTAGGAAGGAGGTCACAGCAGCCTTGCTTCTCTGGAAACAAGAATGAAACTGGAGACCGAGTTGTAGGATATGTCCTGACTAAGAGTCCTCTTGAATTTGCCTTAAATTCTCCAAGGGAAAAACTCTAAAGATTGAAAAAAGCATGAACTTTGACGATTAGATGTAGTCAGTAGTTCATCCATTTCTAGGTGGAATGGCATTTTGGTTATGCAAAAGATACATCACACGAAGTTCAAACTTGGAGACCTTTGGCAATTTATTTAGCTTACCCATGTATAAAATACATACATAATAAGAGAGTTCACATCACAGGGCTATCGAAGGATGAACTGAATGTGCCATCTATGGGGCGTAGGACAAGGTCCAGCAGGCAGCAGTATTCAGTAATGTTGGCAGGTCCTGGCAGCTGTTTCAGTAGGAAGTGTTTTGAAAAGGAGGCATGTTTACCAGTTGAGCATCTACCTGGCCTGCTGATGACTCTCCTTTATGTTGTTCTCTTTTCATTTTGGGGGGTTGTTTTATGTTTGTCCTTTTTTGAAAATGTGGTCTTCATTAAGTTGATCTTTTGATAATCTGCTGAATAATTTGTACTGCTAAAATTTTAATAAACTTCAAATGAGAAAAAAGCACTGCAGTGAAATTTTTTGCTTTAAAACAAGTTATTAAAATTCTAAATGATAACGGGTTTAAGTTTCCCAACAGATGAATACAGAAAAGATGATGAATTGTTTCTGTGGTTTGTGAAGGATTGAAGCCATCTACTGTCATAAGGAAGTACTTCAGGCAAAGTGCTCATGTCAGCTGAATGTTAATTCTCTTTTTCATAAAAACATTTATAGCTACAATATACAGCGTGCGAGTGCTGGTTTATGCACATTGTTACAAGTCTTTCAGAATACTATGAGGTTTGGCTTTTGTTTTGTTTTGCTGGAGTATGGAGGGATTTTTAAGGCATATGTTAGTTTAGGGAAAGGTTTCCAAATAGAAATGTGAAAATAAGCAAGATAAAGATTGCTCTTTTCAATCATCTGCTTTTATGTTAATTAAAACAAAACTCTATAGAGCATCCAAGTGCCTCTCAAGCTACATTAGGGGGAAAAAGAACAGTAGATGCATGAGAATTATAATTTACACAGTTGGTGAAGAAAACAACCTCTACTGAAAGGCAATTAAATGAGAGCTATATCACCATATTACATTTAAAATAGGAAATATATGTGCAGAAAACCAAGTAATCATCATTACTCTTATACTTGTCTTCCGGAATGGTTTCTCTTAAAATTCTGAAGTTGCCTCCTTTCCACTGTAAACAAGGGCTTCTCACACTTGAAGGTGCACAGTCACCTGGAATCACGTTAAAAGGCAGGTTCTGACTCAGGTCTACAGTGAGGCCTGAGACCTAACTGGCTCCCAGGAGTTTCCCGTGTTATTGGTGTTTGAATCAGACTTGATTATCAAGGAACCAGGAGTTGAAATGCCAAAGGGCAAGAAGTGTCAGGGTTTTCCTGTTTGTTTTGTTTGTCCTACTAAATAACCAAAACCCACACTGAAATTCTTAGCTTACATAGCTTAATTCTAAGCTTACCTTAGTTTACTCCTCTTTGCCCTAACTTTCCTCTTCACAAGTGCCTTCTCTATTCTCCAAAAAGCAAAGGTTCTTAAAGACAGCAGTTATTATCTAGGATGCCATGGGTAGATGTTACCTATGTAACCTGTAGGCCTCCGGTCCTCAATAAGTGGTTAGGCCCTGGCCGTTTGGTTCAGCGGTTAGAGCGTGGGCCTGCGGTCCAGAGAGACCTGGGTTTGGTTCCCGCTAAGGGCACGTACCTCGGTTGCAGTTTGTCCCCGGCCCTGTTCGGTCGTGCGGGTGGCAGCCACTCGATGTGTTCCTTTCACGTCGATGTTTCTCTCTCTCTGTTCCTCTCTCTCCCTCCCACTCTACCTGAGCAAAAAATGGAAAAAATGTCCTCGGGAGAGGATAAAAAAAATTAAAAATAAAAAAATAAATTCTCACTCCATACCTATGAGGTAGGTGCCATTATGCCAACATTACAGGTGAGAAAAATACAGCCTATTAAGGACCATTTTAATTGAAAAAGACTTCTAAAAAAATTTAGCCCAACCAAGATTTTTGTAAAAAGCTCTTGTATGGTTCATTTATGAGTAGATAAATCCAATATATTTAAAACTTAACTTATAAAATAGGAAACCTTAGGCTTATTATTCACCTCATCAAAAGAATACTCCTGTAAGTTATTAGTATACGAAGCAGGATTTTGAGTTACACATATTTAACATACACATAATTTCCCAGGCAGACACTTGCACAGAGTAAGGTATGTCTATTATAACACTGTCAGTTTGTCATTTATTTTGATTACTTAGAAAGTGAACCTATTATCTACCCAAGTGTTTCCAAAATCGACCTGATCATAATGACGTGGAGTGTTTGCTAAAACTAGACTTGCCAGTCCTCTCTAACTTGGAATTTCTGAATCAGTAGCTCGGAGGTGAGGTCTAGGAATGTGTATAGTTGATATTTTATCCATATGTTTCTTATGATCGGGCAAGTTTGGGAAACATTAATCTGCTGAGTAAAGCTCAGATTTTTTGTTTTTTAAAATCTCAGCATCTAAAGTCCACTTCAGTCTGGCCTTACAGTACATTTCAAACACCTCCTACAACATTAACCTGTGTTTAAAATAATCTATTCATTGTTGCCCAAATAGATACCTTTCTCCCTTGGAGCTTTGCTTAAGCTGTTCCCTCTGCCCAGATTGTCCTGCTCTCATATATTTGTCCATCAAAAATCTTCTTATTCATCTTTCAAGGCTCATCTCAAATATTTTAACTTCTCTATAAAGGCCTTCCTGACCCCATGGTCAGGATTATGTTCTCTCTCCCATGAACTCCCACAACTCTTCAAACTTCTGTTGCTGTGATTCCCAAAGCATGATGCCTGGACCATCAGTATCGGCATCACCCGGGGACTTGTTAGAAAGGCAAAATTCAGGTTCCTCTCCAGAACTACTGAGTCAGAAACTCTGGGGATGGTGCCCAGAAATCTGTTTTCAAACATGCCCTCTAGATGATGCCAACATACCCTGCAGCTTGAGAACCACTTCTCTAATGTACTGTACTATTTCATTACTGCTTTATTATATGTCTTAATTTCTCTACCAGAATGTAAATTCCATGAGAGCCAATACAGTGCTTTCATCCTCTGCATCCTTTGCAGTACCAAGCACAGTGCTTTCACTTAGCAGATCATAATAAGCCTTGTTGAATTAAACCACTATTTCTTTACTGTCAAAATATATGTATGCAAGATGAACGGATTGTAGTGCACCAATTTTTCATCTTAACGGTGTTTAATAACCTTTAAAGGTTGTAGCATGATTGATGCAGATGCAGAAACACACCAATTGTAAAGATGACTCTATTTTTTTTTTTTTTGGTATGTGCCGCTAGCGGGAACTGAACCCAGGACTCTCTGGTCCGCAGGCTGACGCTCCAACCGCTGAGCCAAACCGGCCAAGGCTCAAGTTTTTTTCTATGCTTAGTAAATACGATGCCTCATGTTTACTAATAATAACAGTAACAATCTCATCTGGAAGTTCTCTTTATTTCTCTTGTCTCTGAGACTTTTACGCTTAAAGAAACATTTCTAATATTTCTAAAATTTCTTAACTGGGCTTCAACTTCACACTGTATCTATAAATACATTAGACAGTAAACATTGCTTCATGTGCCTATCTCCTACTTATCAACAAACAATTGAAAAACAATGTGAAGTAGCTTTTGCTATAGTAAAAGCCAACATAACAAAGTTATGTGTATTCACCAATTGAAAAACAAAAGACGACAATAATCTACATTGACTAGCATTTCATTTATTGCTTGAAATTATATAACACGTTCAGACAGCCACTGGATTCTTAAATATTGTTGAATAATTTGTACAATAAATAGATTCACTAACTAACATTATTTTGCTCTGACGATACATCTCTTCTTAAAAATATATAAAAATAAAATTTTAAAGTGGTTGTCAAAATCCAATAACCAAATAATTATTTCTAACTACAATTTAATTATCAGTTTACTGAAACAAATCCACTGTAAAAGTACTTTTCACAAAGTTACAATTTGAAAATATAATTGGAAAAAATTCAATAAATTAAAAGAAATTAGTCCAGATATTTTGTGGTGAAAATGTCAACAAAACTGATCAATCCAAGAAAAATAAATCTGAACAATTATTATATACTTTTAAAAATAAAAAATATGCTTTGTAATTAGGTGTCTTTATACCTTATTAATATAAGGAGCATTTTTGTTTTGTTTTTAGAAAATACCATCAAATATTCCCAGAAAAGCCTTCATTTCATCAGCTTCATCATCAGGATGATACCTACTGGGGGTGGGGGGAAGGCAAATGTAAAATTAACTATTATTGCAACACAATTTATTTTAAAATACACAATAAAGAATGTAATAAATAAAAAGTGGATAAAGTTGAAGGCTGAACAGAGGTTAATATATCAAATGTACTTCACTATGCAAAACCTTGTGGAAAGTCTGTGGGGAAAATTTAGATTTCATAAATTGTAAAGTGGGGACAAAGTCTCTTAGATATTTCTTTAAACATATTGAAAAGTAATGTCATTTAATCAATATGGCTATAAACTTTGACTATTCAAGAGGTGGGGGAAACTGTTAACAGAGTTATTCATAAAAATGACCAGCAGTTTGGGCATTTATTAGACTTACTCAAATTTTTTTCCCCCATTGAAGATGTAGAATTATGAAAGAACTGGTTGATTAAAATACAACTTGAACTTTTGAAATATTAGCTAATTTCATTTGGATTTTTATTAATCAATTAATCTTTGTTTAATTTTTGTGTTATTACAATATTGACTATATTTCCTATGTTGTACTTTTACATCCCCATGACTATTCTGTTACTACCTATTTGTATTAATTCCTTCACCATTTTCATCCATCTCCCAAAGCCCCTCCCAACTGGCAACCATCAAAATGTTCTCTGTATCTAGGAGTCTGTTTCTGTTCTGCTTGCTTGTTTTTTAGATTCAATTGTTGATAGATATGTATTATTGCCATTTTATTGTTTACACTTTGAATTTTTTTCTTCTTCTTCTTAAAGAAAACCTTTAACATTTCATGTAGTACTAGCTTGGTGGTGAACTCCTTTAGCTTTTTCTTGTCTAGGGGGCTCTTTATATGTCCTTTGATTCTAAATGATAGCTTTGCTGGGTAGCATAATCTGGGTTGTAGGTCCTTGTTTTTCATTACTTTTTTTTTGCCAATCCCTTCTGGGCTGCAAAGTGTGTTAACAAATCAGCTGACAGTCTATGGAAGTTCCCTTATAGATAACTGTCTCTGTTGCTGCTTTGAAGATTCTCTTTGTCTTTAACCTTTGGCATTTTAGTTATAATGTGTATTGGTGCTGGACTCTTTGGGTTAATCTTGTTTGGAACTTTCTGTACTTCCTGGACTTTTATGCTTATTTCATTCACCAAGTTAGGAAAGTTTTCTATTATCTTTTTCATGTAGGTTTCAATTCCTTGCTCTCTCTCTTCTCCTTCTGGCAACCCTATGGTGTGAAGGTTGGTATGCTTTAAATTGTCCCAGAGGTTCCTTATACTATCCTTATTATTTTGGATTCTTTTTGTTGTTCTGATTGGGTGTTTTCTGCTCTTATCTTCCAAATCCCTGATTTGATCCTCTGCTTCATCTACTCCACTACTGATTCCCTGTAATGTATTCTTCACTGCAGTTAATGTAACCTTCATGTCTGTTTCTTTTTATGTTTTCTAGTTCCACTCTTCCAGGTTTCCTCTTTGTTGAAATTATCACTAAGTTCTTCTACTCTTCCCCTAAGTTTATTGAGCATTGTTATAACATGTGCTTTGAACTGTGCTTTTAGTAGATTGCTTGTTTCCATGTTGTTTAGTTCTTTTTCTGAAGTTTTATTCTCTTCTTTCATTTGAGACATGTTTCTTTGTCTCCTCACTTTGGCTGCCTCCCCGTGTTTGTTTCTATGTAGTAAGACCTCGGTTTTCAAATGTCTCCCATTTCGAACAATTCACTTCTCAATATGACAACCCTTTCATGCTGATACCTGTGTAACTAGTCACACATCTCTTAGGCGACAAAGAAGACAATGCATGAGTATGAGTCAGTTTATCACTGTTAACACCTTAGGAAATTGTACTGTGAATATTTTCGTGTTTTTTTTTTTTTCTGCTTATTATGATTTAATTTTCACTTACATTTCAGATCCTTTCTGTTTTTAAATTGTTTATTTATAAATTACAGTACACTAGACATGTACTGTATATAAGAAAGGTTAAAACAGGGAATCATTTGGGGGTCTGGAATGGATTAATTTAATTTACATTATTTCTAATGGGAAAAAATGTTTCAGTTTTCTAACTTCCAGAATGAACTAAGTTCCAGAACTGGGCTAGGTAGAGTCTTACATAATAGGTGTTCTATAGGGTTCAGTGGCACAGCCTCCCCAGTCACCCAAGCTGGGCACTCCAGGTGCGCCACCCCCTTGGGCTGTGTACACCCTCCTTTTGTAGTTGAATTTTGGTTGCTGTTGGCATGTCAATGGGAGGGGTGATCCCCAGGTCAACTGGCTACATGGACCGGCTGTAGCCACCATAGAGGATCAGCTGTGCAGGGGCCTACCCCACAAAGCAGGACTTACTTCAATGGGACTTTGGTTACTGCTAAGTCTGCCCCTTGAGTGTATCACTTGCAGAGGTGGTTGGGTGGTACTGTGACATGGTCTGAAGCTGTCCACTGGGTACGCTGGCTTTGGGGCCTCCTGGGAGGTGCAGGCCAAGGTCAGCGACCACCTGTATTCTGCTTGGTACCACCAGGCATGAGCCACAAGTGATGGCTGCTACTGTGCTGGGCTTCTAGATGCCCAGGAGAGTCCAAGCTGTGAAGCAAGGCTGGGTGCCACTAGTAGCAAGCCTGGAGTCACTTAGTGAGACGTTTGGGATATGCTGAGGTCAGATTCTGCTTGTTTGAGAGATTTTAGGAACATCTGAAGCATAAGCCAAGACAGGCCATTTGTGTGGAAAAGCCACTGGAACTGGTATGGATGGGCCTGCAAGCTGGGTGGGGCAGTATCTCATGGAATTACCAGGGCGGGCAAATGGTGTGGGCCAGGTTGATTTGGACTCAGATATGGTGCCCGCCTGGCATCTCTGTGGGGAAAAGGACTCAAAAAAGAAACAAGGGGCCTCTGCCAGCACTTCTGTCTGGGAGAAAGCTGACCCTCCAGCTCTAGCCCTGGTGCCAGACACTTCAGTTCCTCCCTGGTGCCTTTCAAGCTGCTGCCTTTCAAGCTGCTGCCCCAGCACTGGAACTCAGAGCAAGTGAGTCAGAGTAAGTCTGTGCATGGTCTTTTAAGAGAAACTGCCTGGGATTCTAGCAGCCTTCTGTCTCACTCAGTCACAATCTCTGCTGGATTTTACAGGCAGAAGTTATGGGCACTTCTCTTCCTAGCACTAGAGCCCTGGGGTGGGGAGCCTGATATGGGGCTGGGACCCCTCACTCCCCAGGGGGGATCTCCACAGTGGAGATACCCTTCCCAATTTTTAGCTGCCATACACGGGTGTGGCACTAGCCCATTCTGCATCTCTGCCCCTCCCGCCAGTCTCAATGTGGCTTCTTCTGTATATCCTTAGTTGAATGCCGAATTTCTCTGTAAAAAAATTTTATTGGTTTGTCTTGAGATGTCTTTAAAGGGTTCTTACCTAAAATCAATTTTTGTTTTAGAGTCACTTTTTCTAACAAAGAAATCCACTTTCTTGACAGAATTTGAAGATTTTGATCTTTTTTCAGAGTGAGGAAAGCACAGCCTTTTAATCTCTGGTGACAGACTCTGCTGCTTTCCATTTTGTAAATGGACCTGTATTTTGAAATAGGAAAAAACAACTATCACAGAAAGTTTAACTATTCAAGTAGAATTTAAAAGAAAAACAAAAAAGTGCTTCTTACAGTATTTATATTTTCATCGTGTTGAGGTAATGATGTCATGGAGGATGCACCAAACTTGGACATGGCAGAATTTGATAGATAAATATCTGGCTCCTCATGTGATAAAACAAAACTAAAAATCAAAATTAATTATTTGTAAAATATGACAAATAAGATAAACAAACCATTCTAATTTAGATCAACAGTGATTCTTTGGAGAATATGATTAAAATGTATCATATTTGTCACGTAAAAACTGATGCCGTTTCTTAGATTTGTGGAGAACTTGGTGTATCTCCTTTCCTTTGGACAAAACAACTTATATATTCCATATTAGATAAGAATACTAATTTTAAGGGCATACACAAATAATCATTCAACAATTTTCTTTAAAACTGGGTCTCATGCTTAATTGTCTTTCAGCTGGCAGTCTGTAAATCTTTTCTAGATTCCACTTTTAATCTCCTTTCCCTGGTCTCAGTGTAGGCAGACATCTCTAGTTATCTTCCTATGCATCTTTATAATAGAAACACCTTTAATCTTCTGTATTATTTCACTTATTAAGCCCTGGCCTGTTTGGCTGAGTGGTTATGAGCGTTGCCCACAGACCAAGGAGTCGTGGGTTCGATTCCAGTCAAAGGCACATAGCTTGGTTGCGATTCTTCCCCGGCCCTGATTGGGATCGTGTGGGAGGCAACCACTTGATGTGTCCCTCTCACATTGATGTTTCTCTCTTTCTCTCACTCTCTCTCTCTCCCTCCCTCCCTCCCTCCCTCCCTCCCTCCCATTCGATCTGAACAAAAATGGAAAAATATCCTCAGGTGAGGATTATGAAAAAAATCATTCATTAAAAACATTTATTATTGGCTTCCATATGTCAGATATTGTACTAGGAATCTGGGTAAAAAGTGGTAAACAAATCCTCAGGGAGTTCCAGTCTAGTAGAGGTGCAGACAATAAGTAAACAATAAATATACATAATTGTACATCCTAACGTGATAAGAAGGAAATTAACTGAGTAATAGTATAGGAAATAATAGTATAAACCCACTTTAAATAATGGTCATCAATGCCCCTCAGAGGAGGTGACTGTTTAAACAGACATCATAGGCTAAAATGTGACAGTCATGCATGGAACAATAAGCAGTGAGTAGGAGAACGGGGGAATCACATATACTAATAAGATTAAGTCATTTTGTCTTTGAGGTAAGGCCAAGAATTAAAACAGTAAAAAGGGTATAAAGGGAAATACGTGTCTCCTTCCCGTCCACACCCTCAGGCCCCACGGGCCTTCTTCCTAGTAATAACTTCTGGCACCAGTTTCTCAGGGACCTGACTCCTTCTTAAACCCTCTAATCTCCTGTTGGTCACTCTTAAAACTCTCCCCAAATTATCTGTAGTTTCCTAAAGGTGTGGTGCACAAAACTTTTCAAGTGCCTTATCTTCCTACTTGTATGTTTCCACTTCCTACCTATGTTTTGCTTCTCTACATCTGCAGTTTTGTTCCACTTTGATGCTTCTAATCTGGTTATCCTGTATGACTCAGAGTTCTACCAATGAATGAAAAGAATAAAAAAAATTTTAGGCAATTTTTTAAAAGCGCTTTTGAACGGTATGAGAGATTCAAATGTGGAACAAGCATTTGGGGATGAATGAGCTACCATTCCCTGGCGTTGTCCTGGTGATGGCATGATTACTTGCTAGTGACGCTGAATGGTGACTCAAGGACCCAGTGGTGGGGAAATTAAAAAACACTTATATCAAGCCTCCCTCAGCTCTGGAATCCTCTGAAATCTATAATTCTTTGATGTTGAAGATCAGTAAATTGACTAAATAGTAGCAAACATACCAAAGGCAACACAAATTTAGTATTTTTTAACAAAGGAGAAATAAATAATCCTTAAGTAAATTGGACCCTGAATAAAAAGTTGCTAGTATGTATTACTTTTCTTTGGAAAAATTTTGGCTGTGGCTATAAATCCTCTCCCTTGACTTCTAATCAAGTCCAATATCCAAATGTATTTTGCATTTCTGTAAAAATATGTCAAGTTGAACATTTCTAAAATTGTTTTCCAAGTGTTTATGTATCCTATATTCTCAGATAACATCTCTAGCTACCTACTTGCCATTTATTCTCCTCTTCCTCAACTACTGTATCCTATCAATTGCCAAATCTAATCTGTGTTATCTATGAAATGTTTCAAAAACCCAACTCTACCTCTGAGTTTCCACCACTGCTACCCTACTTTAGGCCTCCTCATAGGCTGCTTTTCTCAAATTAGCCACCAGGCCTAGGGTGGCCCTACCCTCTATTTTCATTCTAAGTATCATATTGTTATCACTACATATCATTTTCCAAATCATTAGAATGACTTTTTTCTAATCAAACGTTTATCCTGTGCTTAACAATCTTGGGTGACTCTTCACTGCCCACTATGGAAGTAAAAAACCAGAGTCCCCTAGGGTACAGCTAACCTACTCACATTATAATTGATTTTTAGAGGTGGATGCTACAGATTGTTACATTTTAAAAAATTAGCTGTCAAAATTTAAAAGTCAGGAGATGTCACATAAAATTTTAGATTCCTAGCTTTTTAAAAAAAATTAGAATATTTGATAACACTAGACACTCATTTTCTCCCCAGCAACAACTTGCTGGAGCTGAGTAGTGGTTTCTCTCTTTAGATGCGACACTCTACAGGTGGTTTTGGCTCACCAAGTCCTGAAGTCAGGTCGAGTCTGTGGCCTACTGGATACATTACAAGTGTCAAAATATAGCATTCAAGGTTCTTCACAATCAGCCCTCAGCAATCTCAGCCTCAACTTTGTGGCCACACAGACCACACTTGACTGACCCCTGAGAAGCCTTATCCCTTTGCACATGCTGCTTCTACTTGGAATGCCTTATTGAACAACTATTCAGGTTTCAAGTCTTGTGAAAAGTGAAGATTCCTGGGTTCCAGCCCCAGATACCATTATTCAGAAGTTTAGTGTAGGGCCCATGAGAGTGCATTTTAAATATCACCCCCTGGGTGATTCTGATGCAGGTGGTCTGACAACAGCACTTTGAAAAACACAGCTCTAAGATTAAGAGGGTTTAGTATGGCTTATACCTTACAGCTTCATCTCTAGACTTGATGCCCATCTCCAATTCATGTCAAGAGAACATAAAGTTGTATAAAGTTGTATTCCCAACCCAACTTCTAAAACTTGCCTGTTTGACATTTCTCTTTGGAATTTGCTCTTTGACTCTTGGAGGGATGGCTTACTTCCTCTGGTAGCTGAACTCAAAGTGTTTCCAAATCCTATATAAAGAGATAACATTTTGAAATAAAATGTTAGGAAACAGCTGAATGGAGCTTTTCACAGGATCTACAAGGGCTCACTTTATCCAACAGATACAACTTGGTTAAGAAAGGAATGAATAATTCTTCTCAATGATCAAATTTCATTCGCATGGAGAAATAAGAGAGCAAAGCTAAGAGGGTAAAACTATAAAACATAGGTTAGCTTATTAGTCACTATATTAAAAGGTCCCCAAATCACTATTATTTATTTTTAATTCATGTAAACAATCAAATTAAAGTTTATTCAATATTTTCAATGGTCTACATGTAATTAAGTTCATTAGGAGTCCTCTATAGGTGGGGGAACATTTATTTTGACTGATTTTCCCAGTGTCAAAGCTCTGCCGTCATAGGATTGGGCTACCTCAAAGGGTCAGTATAAACTGCCTCTTAACTTGCAGTACACAGTGACTTCTATTTTTTCAAAATACAAAGTAGCCCTGGCTGGTTTTGCTCAGAGGTTGGAGAGTCGGCCCACAGACCAGAGTCCTGGGTTTGGTTCCCGCTAAGGGCACATACCTCAGTTGCAGTTTGTCCCCAGCCCCGGTTGGGGTCGTGTGGGTAGCAACCATTTGATGTTTCTCTCTCACATCTATGTTTCTCTCTCTCTCTCTTCTTGCCTCCCCCCCCCCCCCCCGGGTATCTGAAGATAAATGCAAAAAATGTCCTCAGGTGAGGATTAAAAAAAAAGTATTTTTTTGTATCTTTTTATTGATTCTTTTTCTAAGAGAGAAAGGAAGGTAGAGGGAGAGAAACATCGATGTGAGAGCAGAGCATTGATCGGCTGCCTCCTGCATGCCACCTATCAGGGATCCAGCCTGCAACCCGAGCATGTGCCCTGACCGGATTGAATGGGCAACCTTTCAGTGCATGGCACAATGCCCAACCAACTGAGCCACACTGGCCAAGGCCACAGTAACTTTTAATTTTGAGATAGGGACCAGTAGTTGTCTAGTAATATAGGAAATTGTACCTATCCCTATGTTGGAGACTTTTTTGGTCTATTTCGTGAAGGTGGTCAAATCTTATTCCTTAGGAGAATTAGCTCTTTAGGTTATTCTTAGAACCCTGAAACAATATTTCAGCTTCTATTTGCTTCCTTAAGAAGGCCTTTTGAAAAGAGGACTGGAAGAGGCAACTATAATTCTGAGGGAATGATTTCCTTCTCTCAGCCATCATGTGGAAGAGAATTTTCCTATCTCGCTGTCATGTTATACATTTACCAAGATTTTTCACTTCTCTGTTTTGATGGAACTACAGTAAATCTGCCAGTAACTCAAAGAACTAAGTCCTATTTTTGGATTGCATATGATTTAAATACAATATCCAATACAGGAGAAATGAATCCTTTCCTATTTATTCACACCTGAAAAGTTAATATTTCTACTATAAATAAAGTTATCTTTTATTTTCTTTGCTAGTAGATACTTTTAGAAAGGAAATTATTTTTGTCCTTCACAAACATTAGCAGACCATGTGTGATCTTAGAATGGAGAGCTGGACAGTTTGTTTCATAAAAAAAGAATGAATAAACAATCTGAATTTGAATAGGGTCTTTAACAAGATGGGAACAATAGAATAGAAAAGGATCATTTGCTATACTATCCTCATGGAATGACCTTAACCTGTGTCAAAAGGAGGAGAAAATGCTCTCTGTGGAAGAGTCAAATTTTCAATTTTGTTAAAAATTAGAATCTTAACAAACCAAAGCTAATTAGGCAAGAACATAAAAAAAAAAGAAGAAGAAAAATTAGCCCCAGAAGCTGAACTGGAAAATATCCAAAAAACTTCTCATGAAACCATTTCATGCTAACATACCTGATGGTTTTGTCTTATTATCAGCTGAAAAGCTAGAAACTTCTATTAAGTTTTCATCATCAAAATCATCCCAAACTTCGTTTCCCAATTCGAAGTTCACATTCAAAACTTCTGAAAATGGAGAGTTGTTTTTATCCACATCTGTCAAATTCTGGTTTCCAGATGCATTAAGATTTCTGTTAAACAGCACTGCTTGAGGGGCTTTCTCATTTGAAGCTGTAGAATAGATCCATCTAGAAAAATCTGTCATGTGTATGTATAAAAGAGTATAGGTACTTTTTAAACCATAAACATTATTATCGATTGATATATCAAACACATCTTTCAACTACTAAACAGAGGTCTTGAATAGTTTTTAAAAGCATTGGGTCAAGCACTGCTGAATACTGTGTTCAACCAATTCTATTCACTGAATTACATATACTGATAGTGGAACTAAATTTAATTTTCAGTGGATTTTTTTAAGACAATAAATTTTCCATCTTAATTCCTATATAAGAATAACCTTACTATGCCCTGGCCGGTTTGGCTCAGCGGTTAGAGCGTCGGCCTGTGGTCCTGAGAGACCCGGGTTCAGTTCCCGCTAAGGGCATGTACCTCGGTTTGTCCCCGGCCCTGGTCGGTTGTGCGGGTGGCAGCCACTCGATGTGTTCCTTTCACATTGATGTTTCTCTCTCTCTCTGTTCCTCTCTCTCCCTCCCACTCCACCTGAACAAAAAATGGAAAAATGTCTTCGGGTGAGGATAAATAAAATAAAATAAAATAAAATAAAATAAAATAAAATAAAAGAATAACCTTACTATAAGGTTAGCTTGGAAAATGGTCTTCCTCCCTCCAGCTCTTCTCCCTACAACAGCGGTTCTCAACCTGTGGGTCGTGACCACTTTGGGGGTCAAACAACCCTTTCACAGGGGTCGCCTAAGACAGAACAGTAGCAAAATTACAGTTATTAAGTAGCAATGAAAATAATTTTATGGTTGGGGGGTCACCACAACATGAGGAACTGTATTAAAGGGTCGCGGCATTAGGAAGGTTGAGAACCACTGCCCTACAAGTTAACTTTGAGTATTCGTATAAAATATATTTGTCCAAAATACATCTTAATATTTCTCCTGCTAAAAAATCCTTAGTTTTGTTGTTTGAATCCTGGGCTTAGAGCCAGACTACCTAAGTGAAAATTCCAGCTCCTTCATTTACTAGTTGTATGATCTTAGATAAGAAATTTAAACTTTCTGAGACTAGTTTTCTCCTCTGTGAAATGGAATGATAATACCTAAAACATAAGATTGTTATGGGGACAATCTGCTTTCTCTTGTGCAGTTTGCCATGGCAGTGTGCTAATAAATGTTTAATAACTGCTTCTCCAAAAATGTATGCATATATATACATACATACATAAGTTTATCATATGTATTTATTAGAAGAATATGCAGCACACAATTTACAAATAATAAAAATATACAGCATGCTTTATTGTAAATTCCATATATCAAATTGATTCTCACTGAATGTTTTCATTGAATTTTGCCAAACTCTTAAATCTATGGTTGCAACTGACAAGTGAATATAGTTCTCACATGAATGTTGTTTGATATTTGTTGTTGACTTTAACAAGTAGGATGAAAGTTAAATAACAAAGACATATGTTGGGATTTTACTCAATCATCCACTGTCTTATGCAACTTCTTTGCTAAATTTGATAACAGTTTTCACATACTAGAAAAATATTCCCTGAGTTTTTGTGTGCTATTCACAATGTAATGGCTACAGACACTGTTAAATTTAATCTGGACAATTAACATTTTCTTCATCACCTTAAGTCTAAATATCAAATAAAACAAGAAATCAAGCCTTGACTTGCAGTGTTTGCTGATCTTCATGGTGTAAATACTTCCACTATGGATGATTTTAAGCTATCAACATGACATCACTGAATGCAAAACTTAAAAGAAATGCATAACAGCACCCTATTATATAGTGCTTCCACTATATAGATACAAATATAGATGCAAATAATCTCAAGAACACAGATAATGAAAGGTAGTAGAATAGAAAATGATTAGTTTTGAATATTTATAGCCTTTGTTTTTAATATTTTATTTAATTGAAAGTTTATATAATTAAACTTTTAATAATAGTTGAATGATTCCCCCCAAATTTAATCATAATCACTCACAAGCCAGTACAAACTTGCTCCAATCACTGCTAAGTTTCCTTTACTTTTAATATCCTCTATCTTCTTCACCTATCCAAATCCTACTTTGTCCTTCAACTGCATCTATAACTATAGTTCACATTATTCTACTTTTGCACATTGATATATATCCACAATATAATGTATACTAAAAATAGAAGTAGGTACAAGTGCAAAGGGGATACAAAGGGAACAGGACCTAAACCTACAATAGAAGTCAGAGTAAGCACCTTTCAGATGGTAACATGGTAAGATGTTAACACTGGAATTTGACCTTGATATAACTGTATGATTGTGAAGCAGGGCAAGAAGGAAAGTCAAGATATTCCATGAAGGGAGAATAGCATGTGAAAGGCACAGCAGTATGAGAGATGAGAGAATGTTTGGGAAACTGTATGTTTTCAGGATTTCTGGAACACAAAGTACAGCCCATTGAGACTGCACAGGCAGTTAAGTGCAAGACAGTGTTTGAAGCTTGTTTGACATGTTAAGAAATATATTTTTTTTCTTATAGGCAATGAATAACTATTAATATAAATATTTTAGCAAGAGGCTAACATGATCAAGAATGCCTGTTAGATAACCCAGAATAGTTACAAATTAGAGGACAGTGAGACTGAAAGCAAAGAAAAAAATAAGAAAGCCACCACAATATGTGAGAAACAATGAATGCCTAAGCTAGAGTATCAGCAGAATAGAGAGGAAAGAACAGATACAGGGATGTTCAGGTAGTAAAATACATAGGACTTGGTGATTAATTACATATGAGGTAAGATATTTAGGTTGAATCTTTTCTGCCTTTAGCATGGACAAGAAGAGGGTTCTTTCATTCAGCTAAGAAAAAAAAGAAAAGGAGCAGAGTGAAGTATAGAGAAAATAGAAAGAGTTCAGATGCTGACATGTTAACTTTCAGGTGGATATGTCCAGAAAGGTGATTGTATAGATGGGTCAGGGGCTATACAGAAAGATTTAGATGGGAGTATGGATTTAGAAATCATCCAAATATAGTCAATAATTGAAGACATGAGCCTGGGTGACACTAAGAAAAGTTTATAAAGTGAGAAGACTGAAGAAGCAAAAAATCATCATCATCATCATCATTTTGCAACATCAACGGGAAGAAAAGCCCAAGCAATTCAAGAAGTAGTAGGAGACCTAATTGACTGGTTTAATTCAAAGAAGAGATTTACAAAAGAAAGCACAAGACAGATGTGTCAAATACTACAAAGCTCAAAGAAAATAAAAGTTGAAAAGAGTTCACTGAATTCAGCACTTATGAGGTCACCAAAACCTACTGAGATAGCCAAAATGGTGAAACAAAGAAACAAATCCCAAATGAAAAGAACAAGATAATCTGATAGAAGAAGAAATGAATGAAATGGAATTGAGCAAGATATCAAAGGGGAATTCAGAGTAATAATCATGAGGAAGCTCAACAGCATGAGTAAAGATATAGAAGCATTGAAAACCAACAAATTGGAAATGAAGAATGACAGAAATAAAGAACACATTGGAAGGAATAACCAGCAGAGTAGAGGAAGCCAAGGACCACATCAATGAATTAGAAGAAACTGTAGAAAAAAATCACCCAATCAGAGAACCAAAAGGAAAAAATTTTTTTTTTAAAAAACAGGAAGACAGCCTAAGAGAAATGTGGGACAATATGAAATGAAACAACATCCGCATCATAGGTGTGCCAGAAGAAGAAGACGATGAGCAAGGGTTAGAGAATATATTTGAAGCCCTGGCCGGTTTGGCTCAGCGGTTAGAGCATCGGCTTGCGGTCCGGAGAATATATTTGAAGAAATAATGACAGAAAACTTCCCTAGGTTGGTGACGGAAAAAGGCATACAAGTTCAAGAAGCACAGAGAGCCCCAAGAAGAATGCACAGAGGCCTACACCAGACACATAATAATTAAAATGCCAAAAATTAAAGACAAAGAAAGAATCCTAAAGGCAGCAAGAGATAAGCAACAGGTTATCTACAAAGAAACCCCCATAAGGCTATCATCTGACTTCTCAACAGAAACACTATAGGCCAGAAGGGAATGGCATGAAGTAATCAAGGTAATGAAAAACAAGGATCTGAATCCAAGACTACTCTACCCAGCAAGGTTATCATTCAAAATAGAAGGTGAAATAATGAGCTTCCCAGACAAAAAAAAGGCTAGGGGACTATATTACCATAAAACCAGCACTCCGCAAGAAATGTTAAAAGAACTACTGTAATAGGTGGAAGAAATAGGAAGAGAAACATAACCATAATAAACAAAAATGGCAATAAATAAGTACATATCAATAATAACCTTAAATATAGTCAATAATTGAATTAAATGCTCCAACCAAAAGACACAGAGTAGCTGAATGGTTAAGAAAGCATAACTCATATATATGTTGTTTACAAGAGACCCATCTCACAACAAAAGACTCACATAGATTGAAAGTGGAGGGATGGAAAAATTTTTCCTAAGCAAATGGAAAGGAAAAAAAAAAAACAAGCTGGAGTAGCAATACTCATATCTGATAAAACAGACTTCAAAATGAAGGCCATAACTAGAGACAAAGGCCACTACATAATATTGAAAGGATCTATCAATATAACCTTGGTAAACATATATGCACCTAACACAGGAGCACCAAAATACATTAAAAAACTTCTAGAGGACTTCAAAGGAGAAATCAACAGCAATACAATTATAGCTGACATCACTGGATAGATCCTCTAGACAAAAAATGAACAAGAAAACAAAGACTATAAATGATGCACTAGATAATATGGATTTAATCAATATCTACAGAGAATTACACCCCAAAACTGCAGAATTCACATTCTTCTCAAGTGTACATGGGAAATTTTCAAAGATATATCACATATTAGGACACAAACTAAGTCTCTATAAGTTCAAGAAGACTGAAATCATATCAAGCATCTTCTCAGATCACAATGGAGTGAAACTAAAAATAAATTACAACAAAAACATTCAAACATATGGAGGCTAAATAGCATGTTATTAAACAACGAATGGGTTACCAAGGAGATCAAGGAAGAAATTAAAAACTTCCTGGAAACCAATGAAAACAAAAACACAATAACACAAAATCTATGGGATGTGGCAAAAGCACTCCTGAGAGGGAAGTTCATAGCATAACAGGCCTACCTCAAGAAACAAGAAAAATTCCTAATTGACTTTCTAACCCTATGACATAAAGAACTAGAAAGTAAACAAACAAACAAACAAAAAACCCAGAGCAAGTAGAAATAAAGAAATAGTAAAGGTCAGAGCAGAAATAAGCAACATGAAAACTAAAAAAAAAAAAAATTCAAAAGATCAATGAAACAAAGAGCTGGTTCTTTGAAAATATAAAGATTGATGGACCCTTAGCCAGACTCACCAACAAACAAAAAGAGAGGACCCAAATAAAATCAGATACAAAAGAGAAGTAACAACTGACACCACAGAAATACAAAGGATCATTAAAAAATACTATGCCAACAAATTAGACAATCTAGGCAAAATGGACAATTTTCTAGAAACACACAGTCTCCCAAAACTGAACCGGGAAGAGATAGAAAACGAACAGACCAATAACAACTAAAGAAATTGAAGATGTAATCAAGAAACTCCCAGTAAACAAAAGCCCGGACAGTTTCACGGGAGAGTTTTACCAACATCCAAAGAAGATCTAACACCCATTCTCCTCAAACTATTCCAAAAAATCCAAGAAGAAGGAAGACTTCCAAACTCGTTTTATGAGGACAGCATAATCCTAATTCCAAAACCAGATAAAGGCACTACAAAGAAAGAAAATTATAGGTCAATATCCCTGATGAACACAGATGCCAAAATCCTTAACAAAATATTAGCAAATCGGATCCAGCAATACATCAAAAAAAATTATGCACCGTGATGAAGTGGGATTCATCCCAGGGATGCAAGGATGGTACAATATTCACAAATCAATAAATGTGATATTCCACATAAACAAAATGAAAGATAAAAACTATATAATCATATCAATAGATGCTAAAAAAGCATTTGACAAAATCCAACACCCATTTCTGATAAAAGAGCTCAGCAGTGTAGGAATAGAGGGATCGTATCTTGACATAATAAAGGTCATATATGAAAAAACCTACAGCCAACATCATACTCAATAGGCAACAACTAAAAGCATTTCCCTTAAGAACAGAAACAAGACAGGGATGCCCACTTTCGCCACTCTTATTTAAGATAGTACTGGAAGTCTTAGCCACAGCAATTAGACAAGAAGAAAAAATAGAAGGGCTCCAAATTGAAAAGGAAGAAGTGAAACTGTCATTATTTGCAGATGACATGATATTATACATAGAAAACCCTAAAGACTCCCATCAAAAATTTACTAGAGCTAATAAATGCGTTTTGCAAAGTAGCAAAATTAACATCAAGAAATCGACAGCATTCTTATATACCAATAATGAACTCACAGAAAGAGAAACTGAAAAACTATCCCACCCGGCCAGTGTGGCTCACTGGATGAGTGTCAACCTATGCACCAACAGGTCACCAGTTCAATTCCCAGTCAGGGCACATGCCTAGGTTGTGGACCAAATCCCCAGTGGGGTGGCATGCAGGAGGTGGCCAATGTTCTCGCTCATCGATATTTCTTTCTCTCTCTCCCTCTCGTCCTCTCTTTCTAAAATTAATAAAGAAAAACAATCAATTCCATTTAGCATTGCAGCAAAAAAATTAAGATACCCAGGAATAAACTTAACAAAAGAAGTAAAAGACCTGTTCTCAGAAAACTACAAAACATTGAAAAAAGAAATAGAGGAAGATATAAAAAAGTGGAAGCATAAACCTTGTTCATGGATTGAAAGAATTAATATCATTAAAGTGTCCACACTACCCCAAGTAATCTATAGATTCAATGCAATTCCCATTAAAATACCAATGGCATATTTCATGAAACTAGACTAAATACTCCAAAAGTTTATATGGAAGCAAAAAATACCCCAAATAGCCACAGCAATCTTGAAAAAGGACAAAGTAGGAGGGATCACAATACCGAATATTAGGTTATACTGCAAAGCCACAGTAATCAAAACAGACTGGTACTGGCACAAGAACAGGCATATAGATCAATGGAATAGAACAGAGAACCCAGAAATTAACACAAAACATTATGCTCAATTAATATTCGACAAAGGTGGGAAGAGTATACAATGGAGTAAAGACAGCCTCTTTAATAATGGTGCTGGGAAAATTGGACAGGTACCTGCAAAAAAATGAAGCTAGACCACCAACTTACACCATATACAAGAATAAACTCAAAATGGATAAAAGACTTAAATGTGACTCGTGAATCCATAAAAATCCTAGAAGAAAATGTAGGCAACAAAATTTCAGACATCTCACACAACAGAAATTTCACTGATACAATGCCTAAGGCAAGAGAAACAAAGGGGAAAAAATGAATAAATGGGATTACATTAAACTAAAAAAGCTTCTACACAGTAAAAGAAACAAGTATCGCCCTGGCCGGTTTGGCTCAGCGGTTAGTACGTCGGCCTGTGGTCCAGAGAGACCCAGGTTTGGTTCCCACTAGGGGCACATACCTCGGTTGCAGTTTGTCCCCGGCTCTGGTTGGTCATGTGGGTGGCAGCCACTTGATGTGTCCCTTTCACATTGATGTTTCTCTCTTTTTCTCTTCCTCTCTCTCCTTCCCACTCTGAACAAAAAATGGAAAAGTGTCCTTGGGTGAGGATTAAAAAAAAAAGAAAAAGAAAGAAACAAGTATCAAAATAGAAAGGCAACCCACTACAGTCATCCCTCGCCACTTCATGTTTAGACTTTCATGGCTTCGTTCTATTGTGGTTTTTTCAAATATATTCATTAAAAAGTTGATCGAGACAGTGAAAATGATGTAGCATGCGCTCGGTTGTCTGAGTCAATTATACACTCCTGTATTACAATTACAATTAAAATTACTGTACGTATGGACTGTAGCCCTATGTATTTGAGCACCCCAGGAATCCTTCAATATCAGGTACAACCGCTCGAGTATGGAATGGATTAACCACGATAAATGAGGGACGACCGTATATGGAAGAGCGTAATTCCCAACGATACATCAGATAAGGGGTTAATTTCCAAAATATATAGAATACTCATACAACTCAACAAAAGAAAGACAAAGAACCCAATTAAAAATGGGCAGAGGACTTAAACAGACACATCTCCAAACAGGATATACAAATGGCCAAGAGACATATGAAAAAATGCTCAATGTCACTAATTATCAGAGAGATGCAAATTAAAACAACTATAAGGTATCACCTCACACCTGCCAGAATGGCTCCCATCAACAAATCATCAAACAACAAGTGCTGGTGAGGGTGTGGAGAAAAGGGGACTCTAGTACACTGCTGGTAGGAATGCAGACTGGTGCAGCCACTATAAAAAACAATACAGTGTTTCCTCAAAAAATTAAAAATTGAACTGCCATTTGACTCAGTAATCCCACTTCTAGGGCTATATCTTAAGAAGCTGACACACCAATCAGAAAGAATATATGTACCCCTACATTCACAGCAGCACTATTTACAATTCCTAAGATCTGGAAATAGCCCAAGCATCCATCAATAGATGAGTGGGGAAAAAAAGCTGTCGTACATATACACAATGGAATACTATGCAGCTGTAAGGAAGAAAATATCTCTTATCCTTTGAGATGACATGGAGGGTCCTGGAGAGTATTATGCCAATCAGAGAAAGACAAATATCAGATAATCTCACTTATTTGTGCAATATAATGAACAATACAAGCTGATGAACAAAGTAGACCCAGAGTCACAGAAGTAGGGTACAGACTGACAAACCTCAGAAGAGGAAGACAGGGGGGAGGGAAGAGATAAACCACAGAATTTATATGCATGTATGCGAAACCAATAAACATAGACAACAATGTTGGGGACATGGGGGGTGGGGAGGAGGCTGTCAATGGAGGAAAAACATCTGTAACAAAAATAAATTAATAAAAATTGCAAAAAATAAAAATAAATAGATAAACCCAACTAGTAACCAGGATAGCTAAACAAATGAGAGAAACCAGAGGAATAATGGGATCATTTGAATGCCTGGGTCTAGTGAGATTAAAGCAAGACAGATACCTGTCTGTACTTTTCAGTTTACATGAGATAATCGGTTTCCTTTTTATTTTTGTTTTTTTGTGCTTAAGTCACTTTTAGTAGAATTTCTGTCACTTACAATAAAAAAAAGCCATAGCTAGTTAGTTGGGGACATAGAGCTGAAGAAGAAAGAGACTCTAGCATATTTATATCCTGAAGAGAAAGAGGCAATAGGGAAGAGAGCTTTTTAAAAATAGGAAAAAGGAGAGGGATAAATGGTCTCTAAGTCCCAGGAGAGGTAGGATTGGCAAGATTAAGATTACAGGTGGAGAGATAAACCTTGAATAAAAGAAAATATCATTCTTCTTTTAAGACAAAAAGAAAGTTAATGATGGTTGTAGAGACAGAAATATGGAGTTGCGGGTGGAAAGTTGAAAGAGTTCATATATTATTGGTTCAATTTTCAATTCTTCACTGATAACTAAAAGTCAACTTCATTTTATAGAAATGGCACTGAATTGGGAATCAAGAGATATGGACTTTATTTCTGATTCTTTCATTAATTAGATATGTGATTTTGGGCAAGTCATTTAATCTCTCAAAGTCTTGGCTTCTTTTATAGTAAAATGAGAAATTGCACAAAGGTCCCTTATAATTAAAATTTTATGATTCAACATATTTTCTCATAAAATTTCTGACATTTTCCTTCTTCCCTTCTTGAAATTGCAATACAGATAATAAAATTTGCTATGTTTTTCTAAAAACAGTCTCAAGAGCAGTATTTGAATACATTTATATTATGTTTTGTCATCAAAGACTAATGTGTGAAAAGTATAATATACACAATTACTACTAGTAACAGTACCAAATACATTGCTAAGAGTTTTATATACATTATCTCATTTAATCCTAAGATCCCTAAAATATAACCAGATGAAGGTATCAAGATAAAATGGGTAAGTATACTATGAAAGGTATACTATATAGATCCTTCTTTTTAAAAAGGGGGTGGGGGGACATTAAGCAAAACAGGGATACAGTTATCATTGGGGGTTAAAGTATCACGATGAGACTTTTATATCATAATATCAATTGTATTTGGATTAGTGGGTAGAAAGAAATAAAAGTAGAAAAACTCTGTAAAACCAACATGAAAGTAAGTAGCGGGAAGGATGAACTCTGGTATGGAGAGGGCAGGGTAGGGCCAGCAGTACAAGGATTAAGTTAGAGGGTTATAGGCTGAAGGGAGATAAAAATAAAAGGTCTGACAATCTTATACCTTCTATGCATGTTGTAATGACATTCAGGCTTTGAACGGGTTGGATAAATGCTCTGATGCTCTAGGTGAGATTAGGGGATTTTTCTTGATCTGTCTTAAGGGGCTTAATGGCTATCATGGTGTCTGAAGAAGTGGTGGGTACCCCAGCCCTTGCCTACTTAAGATCTTAAATTATGGCTAGAAGAAGTATAAAGTGAAAGCTTAAAGAAAAGAGTGGCAATAGATGCCAAGTCCATACACATGAAATTATTTTCAGAAAACCCCAAGCTTACCATTTCTACATACAGTTACTTGAACAAACAACTCTATGGCTAGGATTATTTCTCACACATTTTAACAGACTGGTTATTAATAAAATGGCCCAGAGAAAAGATGCTATTAATGGCATGATCCAGACTAATGATGAACCAGGCACAATGTTGAGAAATGTATATGCATTATCTCATTAATTTAATGACAGCGACAGATAAAAGGCAAACCTAGATTATACACCAGCTATATCCTACAAACTAGGTTATATTCTTACAGTATCATATAAATTGTAAGAATCACAGGTCTTAAAGATATTAAAGGTCACCCAATTTAATCCTTTAATTTTAAAGATAAGGTCCAAAGAAATTACATGATTTTCCCAAGGTCACATGGTTATTTTGTAAGATTGGACTACTTTTGTAAACACAAAATTATTTTTAAAAATTCAAAAGATATGTACAAGTAATAGTACAGCATTTTAATACCTTTTGTACTGAAAGATCCCCTATTTTCTCAGCTCTTCCTCATATTATCTTTAAATAAAAATAGTCAACACTATGTAGGGAAGATATTTTTTTAAATATGTTTTTATTAATTTTAGAGAGAGAGAGAGAGAGAAATATCAATGTGACAGAAACATCCATTGGCTGCTTCCTGTATGCACCCCAACAACCCAGGCATGTGCCCTGACCAGAATTGAACCAGTGACCTTTTGGTGCATGGGACAATGCTCATCCAACTGGGCCACACCGACCAGAGCAGAAAAGATAAAATATATACATATATTTTTATATCTATGACAGACATAGTAAGACCATCTGAAATAAGAGACCCAAAGAATCTGAAATTGGTTTAATAACCCAAGAGAAAATTGTTGCTATATTTACAATCATAATGATTTCAGATGTTGATTTTTCAATAACATTATTTGTCAATCTAAAGTAATAATAAATCCTATTCTCTTTCAAGTCAATATCAATGATAATTTACCTTTGTCTTGATATTCAGATGGTTCTTGTTGAACATTTACACAGATTTCATGCTGATCTCTCTGCTCCATTACAGATAATTCAGGTATGTTTAAATATTCTGACCTTTATAAAGATAAATAAAACCATAAAAGTTCTGAAGAAAATTAATAAAATTAATCTGACTTTGAAAACTATTTATTCATATAAATGAAAAAAAAAATTCAGTATGGTTCATTCATTCAACACTTTTATGAAAAACTGTACCAGTCTGGATAGTAAAGAGTAAAATATAGGTTTTAATGAAAGCAACAGATAGTCATCTTTACATGCCCCCAATATGTAGGTATCTGCTCTCTGTGTAGAGCCTTAAAAAGCTGTTGCTAATGCTAGTTTCCACTGGATAACAAAAGCTAGGATCTCTTGTAGCGTTGGCATCTGCTCTGATTGGCCAGTGGCTGTTCTGTACCATTTAAGTATATTAAATGTCATCCCTGCATATAAAATTCCCTTATCTGGAAGGGAAATGACATGTACTATTGTCTTCTAGGTATCATAATATAAGTAAAGAACACTGACTTAGTAACTAGAAATATGAGCTTCAACTATTTCATCTATAAATGAGAAAAAAAATACCTCAGGTTGTTAAGAGCAAAAAACATAATATATAAAAGTAAAAAAAATTCATTATAAACTGTTTTATTAATCTGATGTATTATTAATATAGAGTGGGCCCCTAAATAGAAAAGATTAAACTTTGTACATAAACATGAATTCTCTTTTTAGAGTATACTCTTGTCACCTGTTAAGTTTAGAACGCAGAGAGCCTGATGGAATGACAGATAGGATGGGAAGTTTCCCAGGGAAAGATTATTCAATGAAGTATTCTATAACTGTAGAGTCCTAAGTAAGTTTAGGGTATGAAAGATATTGAAACTCCTATAATGTCATTACCTCATTATGAAACCAAATGATTATCATGACTTGAAGATGGCTAGTGACCACCTTCTTCTGAATAAATGACTCTTTGGAGGAAGAGAAAGTTTATGATGAATATTTTACCTTAGATATTAACATTATATTTGTACCTTGATACACTAGGAAGAGAAGCTTTTGGAGTAAAACCAAATTCCTTAAGGTCCACATTTTGAGATTTATTCATCTGCATCTATTAATGGAAAAAAAAAATACAAGTTCAGCTACCAATTTCATATCAGTATCTTTTAACAAATTAGCCAAATGGCAAAATTCCTACTGGTATATAAAATCCGATGAATTATGAAAAACTCAGGTTAGTTCTCAACTCAAATTTCCTTCTTAGGCCCTTCTTAAATGTAGATATTCTTCAGAGTTCTTTACTAGGCCTTCTTCTCACTTTATACATTCTCAATCAAAGATTTCATCTACTCCCATAGCTTCAATGATAATCTACATGTGAATGACTCAAATCTGTATTTCTAGCTTAGCTCTCTCTTCTGATTTTCAAACGCTATATCCAGCTGTCCATAAAACAACTTTAGCTAGACATCTTGCAGGCCTCTACATTCAATATATCCCAAACTGAACTTATTGTGTCTCTACACCTCCAAGCTTACTTTTCCTTTAGAGTTCCTACGCTAGTGAGGCCTACTTTTTTCCCAGTTGCCCGAGCCAGAAAGCTGGGCATTATCTTTACTCCTTCTATGTCACTCCTCATAACTAACTAAGTACCAAGCTAGTTGATTCTATCTGTGGAAAATATTTTAAACTTCTCTCCATTCTACTGCCACCACACTAGACTAGATCATCATCTTGCTTGCATTATTGCAAAACTCACCTAATGAGTCTTTGTGTTCCTTTTGTATCATCCTCTAATCCATTCTCTATATTGCATACATAATGAATTTTATCAAAAGCAATTCTGATCATGTCACTGATTAAAGCCCTTCTGTGACTTCCCAATACTTGCAGGATAAAGTCCAAATCTTTAACATAGCAAACAAATGTTCATGATCCAGCTTCTACTTTTCTAGTTTCATCTCTATCCACTCCTACCTCCAACTTGTAAGTCCAGAAATACTGTATTACTTTAGTTTTTCAACTGAAGAGATCTCTCTTTCTCAACTCTGGAGCACTGCGTATTCTCTATGTCTAGAATACTTTTCTATTCCCCTCTCTACCACCACTCTGGTGCCCACCTCCTCATCCTTGGCTTATGCCTATATATCCTTTAGGCCTCAATCATGTTTATCAGGATCTTTTTCTGGCCTACCAAATGTGAAGTCAGTATACTTTCTAAGTTCAAGTTATCTTACCCTTTTGTCACAGAATCACTCCTCGCACTATACTGGAAAAGTCAATTTACTTATTTGTATCCTTCACTCAACTATAAGCTCTATGAGGATTGGGACTAAAACTGTCTTATTCATCATTGTATCTTAACTCCTATTCTACTGCTTGGCATATTCTTGGTGCTCAATGACCAAGGGAAGGAAAAAAAACTAATATAGAATAAATGTGGAAGAAAGGAAGGGAAAACTTCCTTCAAACTGTATGCCTCTCCCTGTTTCCTAATGTTCCCCTTGTTTTACATGACTTAGAATCTTTATTCTTATATAAGCCCTAGGAAAGAAATAGCCATTGCCATTTTGCTGACTTGGTTCTGTAGCCTGATCCATTTACTTTACCCTAGATATGATGACTTAGGCTTAGAATAAGTCTGCTAGTGACTAGCCTATCAAACAGTAGAAACTCCCGTTTCTTCATTACTTGGAAGGGAGGCTCTTGACCAGTACTCATCTAGGTGCATGAATCAAAATTAACTTCAGGCTTCCAGCCAGTCCAACACAGACCAAGCCAGTAAAGGGCAAGTGTCTAGTTTCAATTGCTAAAACAAGCCAAGCTACATATCCCTGTTTCCCTCTTTCCTGGGGGTGGGGCGTGGGGGGCAGCTAATGAGGGAAGGGGCAGTAAATATGTCCCAAAAGTGGATTTACAGATTGATTATTAAGAACTATAATACCTTTTCCTCTAGAAACAGTGTTATGAATAATGGTCATATTCCTAGTCAAACCCTCAAGTACACTGTGGCTACCTACCTAGTTGATACACAGAGTAAAGGAATATTCATATACATTTAATTACAGAACATGGGATAAATGTTACTAAAACTAACCTTGAGACGTTTAACTGGAGGAAGAGATGAAACAGCATTTCTGTTTCTTAAATCAGATAAATATGAAGAAATTGTTGGCTCTTTCACTTCTGACTTCTGTGCAACTCCAGTTTTACCTATGAAAAGAAACTCTAGATTCTTTAGGTTAAACTTAAGGTATTGTTCATATAAATCCAACATTTCTTATCTAATATTTACTTTTTTTCATGTTGCCCACAAGAGAAAGAAAATTATTTGTTTTAAGCTGCATAATATAAATATCACACATAGATAATTAGGATATGATTACTATTTACCAAAGACCTTTCAATTTTTAAAACTTGAAATAAACTTGTTTTATGGAACTCACAGCAGTCATGTCCACATGTCTGTTTATTTTTACAGTGATGATTACATTCTCGGTTCCCAGGTTTTCTGCAGGTAGTCATTCCTAAATTAATATAAGATAAACCTATTTTTACTACATCCATTACTATAAAGTTAATATAATTCATTTATATCCAGTCTCTTTCCTTTCAGACAGTACAAAAAGATTATGATTTTTCACATTTCCTCCATTAACCCATTTAGTATGTCATTTTTAAAAAGATAGTTTAGATAATAGTTAGTCCTTGCCCCCACTATTAGCTGCAACTTAGCTTTTCACAAGGAACACTGAGCCACCTATAAGCTTTTGTTAACTTCCCTGATATAAACTGAGTAGCAGTACTTCTTGTCCTGAATGAGGTAAGAGTAAGGGTGGAGTTTCAAAACTTTTTTGCTGCTTTATACTTAAGACTGAAGAATCAAGAAAGAAGCAAACCTCATGGTATTTTGATGGCATCACTGAGAGCTTCTAGGAGATAGGACACTGTACATATTTAATAAGTGTTAGAAATAAGTGCTTCTGAGGTATAAGAAATCTGCTGTATAAATTCATAGAGATTGCTTCCAACTTGATCCCCAAAGCTAGAATTAATGTATCTGAATATATAATTTATTCATTTATTATATTTTAAATAGACTTTTTCTTGATTTCAGCTCTCACTAGTAACAAGGAGGAAAGGAGAACATTTGAACTGGTCCTTGAAGGACAGAAATGATCTGGACATGAGAAGGGGACCAGAGGAAGATGTTCCAGGTTAAGAACATATTATCCAAAGGCAGCAAACTACTGATGGTAGAAACAGAAATCAGTTTATTTTTGCTGGAGCATAGATTTTAAGCGAACTAGAAATGTAGATACAGAAGAGCTTTGAAAACCTTTACACCCTTTCTTGGTCTTTTACTCTTTATTTTCAGTGTCAGTGCTCCATCAACCTTTTGCAAGGCATGGCACATCTAGACAATGATTGTACGGTGTGTGTATAGCATCCTGGGGTAAATGAATAAACTGCTCACCATATGAGAAAACTGGCTAGATGCCTTGAGGGCTAAGCAGATCAATGTACTAGATACTGATTAAGTAATAAAACATCCCTGACAACTGGAAGCTAACAGCTGGACAACAGTGTTCCCAATTGAACATAAACAACTTTGGAAGAATATCAACAACACTCAGATTAAGTCACTCTGTGACTACAGAAGACAGAGATAAGACTACAGTGCAATTACTTCTGAAACTAGAGATAAGGACACAAAAATAACTAAACATCCCCCTCTTCTGGCTAACACAAATGACTACTATTTCTTTAATCCACTGCCAAGATAAAATATACCAAAATATCCAACACTCCACTTTCTGAGAGCACCCAATGCAAAACTGACCTCTGCTCTCTAAACCCTCCTAAGAATCACCCAGCACAAACTGAAATCCTTAAACAAGCTCCTCTAACTCCATGAAATGACTCAGTTCTGTCAGTGCTGTGTTCTCCAACACCTAACTTTCCTCAAATTCAGGTGTGCTCCCAGCAGTCTTTGGCTGAAAAGTTTTGACATTATATTTTACAAGGTGTGCCATGGTTTGCAAAGTTTTGCCTCAGTTCACAATCTCATCTCTCACTTAGTTACTGGATTTCCTTGAATCCAGTCCTACAATGCTACAATTTATTCTATATTCTGTTGTTTAATTGATCCTCCTGAAGTTCAACACTGATCAGATCATTTGTCCCCTTAGAAACATTACTTCCTGCTGCCAACAAAATCAACTCCTTATTGAAGGCCCTCCACAATATGATTCTAGCTCCCTATCCACACCCATACTAATCTTACATCCATTAAAACACATTCACTTGCCATTATTCAAATAATCCAAGCCTTCCTATGATTGTAACTTTGACATTAGCTCCTATCTTAGAAGACCTTCACTTCTTTGTCTATCAAATTCTATCAACTTTCAAGGTCAACTCAAATGGCACCTATATCATGGACAGCTATCCTAATCACCCCATCTGGAAGTGATTTCTCTCTCCTTTGAGCTCCTATGGCATTTCTTTGTCCCTCTCTGCTTCCTGTATACTTCTTTGTATATGTATTAACATGAAAAACTGAAAAACACAGTAGAAAAGTACAGAGCATCCTAGAGTAAGAGAACATAAGTTCTAATATGGAATCTTATCTTTAAAAATAAAAAAAAAGGCAGATTAAAAATAATACTTGTTTTGCTTACCTCACAGAAATGAAAAGATTAGAATTAAATATGTGAAAGCATTTTTTAATTAAGTGATAAATTGCCCCGGCCATCGACCTGTGCATGGAAAGCTTGCCAGTTCAATCCCTAGTCAGGGCACATGCCCAAGTTGCAGGCTCCATCGTGCAGGAGTCAGCTGATCAATGTTTTGCTCTCACACATCGATGTTTCTCTCTTGCACCCTCTCCCTTTCTCTCTCTCTAAAAATCTGTAAAATTCTTTTTTTAAAAATTAAGTGATTGCCCAGCCAGTGTAGCTCTGTGGATTGAGTATCGTCCTATGGACTGAGAGATCCTGGTTCAATTCCCAGTCAGGGCACATTGCCTGGGTTGCAGGCTCAATCCCCATTAGGGGGCATGCAGCAGGCAGCCAATCTATGTTTCTCTCTCACATCGATATTTCTCTCTCTCTCCCTTCCTCTCTAAAAAATCAAAACACATTTAAAAAAATAATTAAGTGATAAATACATTAGTGTATGTATTATCACTACTATTACATTAATTCAAGATTACAACGTAATTATAAAATTAAAATTGTTCTGAGTGCCATAAAGGAGAGGGGTACAATAAGATTTGTTAACAGGGGAACTGTCCTGTCAACAAATGCTCTATGACAAGGGAAAGCACTGAGAAACTGAAAGAAGGCCAGTGTGGCTGGTGTTCAGCAAGTAAGAGAGTTTATGAGATGAGACTGTAGTGGTAGAAAGGTCAGCCTGTGTTTGTAGGGAAACAGCTCCACCATGGCACCCTGGAAATCCATGTCTCCACACAGCCCACGTAAGGAAGGCTAAACTATTTACAGAATGCCCTCTGATTCTCCCTGGGGCACGTCAAGATAGGCAATCTTGTGAGAAGTTCAAGGCCATTTCTCATCTGCCTCCTTAGCTTGCAGGAGGCTATCTTGCATGTGGCTGCCATGAGGCAGTTTCTCATCTGTCTCCTGGTTCCAGTAAGGCATAGGACTTTTCACTTTACCCCTTTCAGGTACAGCTGCGGGCTATAAAATCAGTTTAGCTACCACCTAAAGTTGACTCCTCAGAAACAAAGCAACCTACCATTTTCAGCATCTGGGCCTTCCAGCAAGCATTTGATAGTATGCTGATCTTGTTTTGTTGTCTGTTTAAATCTAAATCCATTTGGGTCTCTTGTGTCCCTAAACAGCCAGTTTTATGGAGGTGAGACAAGACTACATAGTGGCTGCCACCCCAGTGCTACTTAGGGACTGACTGAGCACATGACAGTATGGAACCTGTTAATGATTTGGATCTTCTATTCTAAAAGCTATGGGGAGCCATTGAAATGTTTTAGCCAAGGAAGGGACACAATTAAATTTGCATTTTGAAAAAAAACACCAATCCTTGGAGTATAATAAGAAGAACGGATTTGAAAGAGGACAGAATGTAAGAAAACAAGTAACTTATATGTGGAATCTAAAGAATAAAATAAAGAAAATAGAAACAGTTTCATAGCTACAGAGAACAGACTGATGGTTGATACAGGGACAGAGGTTTGGGGGACTGAGTAAAAAATGGTGAAGGGATTAAGAGATACAAATTGGTAGTTACAGAATAGTCAGAGATATGAATTACAACATAGGAAATATAGTCAATAATATTGTAATAACTATAATATGGGGCCAGGTGGGTACTTGAAATATTGGAAGGACCACTCTGTAAAGTACCTAATCATCTAATCACAATATTATACATCTGAAACTAATACAGAATAAACTGAATGTAAACTGTAATTGAAAATATAATAAATAAATAAATACAAGAAAACCAGTTAAGCAGCTACTACAGTCATTTCAGCAAGAAAATGAAAGTAACTCAGTCTAGGTGGTGGGAGAAGCACAAAGAGAATGGATTGATTTGAGAGATACATAGAAAGTAAAAATATATTTTATAGAGAATCAAGTGGAGTGCTTTTCTTTATTGAGCAGCATACTGTTGTCCCTTAAGTTGTACTGCCTTCCTTTTAGTCCAGCAATGTCTACCCTAAGTTTAAGTTCATTCCGTATTTCAAAGATAAAGACAAATATATGGAAACACACCACCCATTTATTCTCCCTTCATAGATACTTCCTTTCTAGAGCCTTCCACCCTCTTCCTAATGCAATGTAGGCCTGTTCTATAGTTGTCATCATAGAACTTCCTTTCATTAAGCCCCTGGACTGAATCCACTATTCCTAGATTCTTTGACTGTTCCTTTCTTATCTGCCTTTTTTCTTGAGCTCATCCCCAAACTCCCTAAGAAAGGATGTGTGGCAGTCAAACTTTGTGAATCTTTGAATGTATTAAGTATCTTTACTTTACTTTCACACTTAATAGTTTGGCTGGATACAGAACACAGGATTAAAAATCATTTCCCCCTGGGTTTTTTAATTTATTTTTTATCCTCACCTGAGGACATTTTTGCATTTATCTTCAGATAGAGCGAGAGGGTGAGAGGGAGGAAGAGAGAGAGAGAGAAACATCGATGTGAGAGAGACACATCAAGTGGTTGCCACCCACACGACCCCAACCGGGACCGGGGACAAACTGCAACTGAGGTACGTGCCCTTAGCAGTAACTGAACCCGGGACTCTCCAGTCCGCAGGTTGATGCTCTAACCGCTGAGCCAAACTGGCCAGGGCTCCCCCTGGATTTTTAAGTCCACCGTCTTCTAGCAGCCAGTGTTGCTGATAAAAAGACTAACACAACTTTGATTTTTGTTCCTTGGAAGCATTTATGATTTTCTCTTTATCTGTGATGTTCTGATATGTTACAGTGAAGCCTCCTTGGTATATCTTTTGTTCATTTTGTTCAGCAGTAAGTCTTTTTGATGTGCAGATTTGTTTCATTTCAAGTCTACAAAATTTTCACAAATTATGTCTTCTGATTTGTTTTTTCTTTTCTCTTTATGGAAAATTCATTAGATTGCTATCAGACTCCTAGATTATCCTCCCCTCCTTTTTTAATTTTCTGTCTCTTTGTCTTTTTGCTTTCATTTGTATTGTACAGACTTTATCTTCTGGCCTCCCGGCTAAGCTATTGTTTTTTCAATCAGAGTTTTTATTTCCTTGTACTCGCTCTTGTTAATTGTTTTTTTTCATGGCATCCTATTCTGTTTTATGGTTGCAATTTAATCTTTAATTTCTCTGAGGCTATTAATTAGTTTGTGTTACATTTTATTGCATTCCTGAATTATCCTGTTGTTCTTACATCCAATTTCTGTTTCTTTATTTTTTTTATTTTTATTTTTTTTAATCCTCATCCGAGGACATTTTTCCATTTTTTGTACAGACAGTGTGGGAGGGAGAGAGAGAAAGAGAGAGAGAGGGAAACATCGATGTGAAAGGGACACATCGAGTGGCTGCCACCCGCACGACCAACCAGGGCCGGGGACAAACTGCAACCGAGGTACATGCCCTTAGCGGGAACCGAACCCGGGTCTCTCCGGACCGCAGGTGGATGCTCTAACCGCTGAGCCAAACCGGCCAGGGCTCTGTTTCTTTATTTTGGGCTTTCTTTCATATATTCCAGATTTTCCTTAAATGTCTCTTCATTCTTGGCTGGCTGTCTGTAAGACAGTCCTATTCTAGCGCCATTTAACACATGAAAAAATTAACTGACACAGAGGTTAAGTAACACATTCAAGACTATGCAAACAATAAATAGCAGCTCTGGCCGGTTTGGTTCAGCAGTTAGAGCATCAGCCTGTGGTCCAGAGACCCGGGTTTGGTTCCTGCTGAGGGCATGTACCATGGTTGCAGTTTGTCCCCAGCCCTGGTTGGGTCATGCGGGTAGCAACTACTCAATGTGTCCCTTTCACGTCGATGTCTCTGTCTCAGTCTCTGTCTCTCTCTCTCTTCCTCCCAGTCTATCTGAACAAAAAATGGAAAAATGTCCTCGGGTGAGGATAAAAAATAATAATAATAATAAATAGCAAATTTGATTTTCTAATTCAGGCAGTCTAATTCTAGAGCCTGATCTCTCGACCACCCTGCCTCCTCTGTTATACTGCTGCCTTAGTTCTCCACAGAGAGCATTTAATTCATTTAAGAAAAAAATGTACTGTTTTGGAGGTGAGAAGACTAGGAGGAAATGCCTTGCAGGTTGTTTTACAATAAGGGATAAGGAATTGCTGTGTCCCTTAATCCAAGGACTTCTAATAGATGCATGTCTAAATATTACCACAAGATGGTGCACAATGACTACACACATTTGATCCCAGCAGTGAAAACTAACTAGAACTGGGGAGTCTAATTTTAGAGATTCTGGAAATTTCCCCAAAATTTCAAGGCAGAGTTAGAAAATCTTGTAAAGAATTATGACTATACAAGTGTTTTCATAGAATACTAGTACATGGATATTACCTAAGTAACAAACACTTTTGACTGTATTTCTGTTAGAAATGGCACTTAGAAAATGTAAGTGTTCCTCTGCCCCCAACCTACTCCCTCCATCCCCCAAATTGTCTGAATTTGTCTTATTAATAAAAGCTTACAGAGATTGATAAATGGAAAAATAAGGCTCTCAGAGATAACTGACCTAAGCTAAGCTGTACTCTTAGGTAAAGAGATCACATATCCGCCCTGGCCGGTTTGGCTCAGCGGTTAGAGCGTCGGCCTGCGGTCCTGAGAGACCTGGGTTCGGTTCCCGCTAAGGGCATGTACCTCGGTTGCAGTTTGTCCCCGGCCCTGGTTGGTCGTGCGGGTGGCGGCCACTCGATGTGTCCCTTTCACGTCGATGTTTCTCTCTCTCTCTCTCTCTCTCTCTCTCTCTCTTTTCCTCTCTCTCCCTCCCACTCTATCTGTACCAAAAATGGAAAAATGTCCTCGGGTGAGGATAAGAAAAAAAAAAAAAAGAGATCGCATATCCCATCATTATCATAATCTGAAATTCATATTTTTATAGTTTTGTTACATATTATAGCAATTTACATATAATTAATGTATGTTTTTAAAGTCCCCAGTTCTAAGTACTTAAAGTAAAATAAATTTATTAATGTCAACTAGAAATGTATTTAAGGAAAATATTCAAAATTATTTTAGCAGGGTCAATTATGGCTGTTGGAGCAAGGGTCAGTTGCTTAAATTTTTTTCAGAAACTGAAAATAGCAGGTATCCATGACAAACTTAGCCTCACATCCTAATTTTAAATTCAAATAATTTGGTCTGTGCATAAGCTACTGGAGTTCATATTGCTAAGAGATTTATTCAGACTTTTGCAGTTCCTAATTTATGTGAATCATAGATTTATGCACGGTGATTTTACTTTTTTAAATGAAAACATCTTTTAATTTAGTGTCAAGTATTATACTATAGTTTTTGTTATTTATTTTTCAAGAAAAGAATCACACTGCTGAATTGGAGTTCTTGATTTTGCAATTTAATGCACATATACTCTAAAGAGTATAAAGAAAAGCAGCCTACCTTTTGACTAGTACTTAATTGTGCATACTTCCAATGCTTGAGCACTGGTTTTAATCTGAATTTTTCTAGTACATTAAATTTTCATAGTCTGATTGGCATAAGAAATGCAAATGAATTTATTAATGTCAAATCACTTTCTTCAAATAAAACAAAGCCCATACTTCTTATTGAGAATGCATTTAAAGGATAATAAGGTTAAATGCCTAAAGTTCATATATTAAGAACTGGCCTGAAAAAAAATATTAAAACTTTTACAACTGAAAAACTATTTTTCATATTGCCATATCTTTAAAATAGCAAAAATATTTTTCTAAATT
The DNA here is from genome assembly GCF_014108415.1 of Molossus molossus. Classification (NCBI taxonomy): domain Eukaryota; kingdom Metazoa; phylum Chordata; class Mammalia; order Chiroptera; family Molossidae; genus Molossus; species Molossus molossus. The sequence goes on along the minus strand of NW_023425347.1, from coordinate 32,218,811 downwards.
CTACAAAAATTTGTATCTCTTCAACTATTACTATATTTGAAAAACTACTGCTAAGAGAATGTTTCCAATGAGTTGTAGAAAGCATAAAAAGAACTTTTAATTATAATATATATACTTAGATGCATACTATTGTTTTTATATATGGTCCTATAATTTGACAACATATTAAATATTTGTTGAACTTACAAGCACATTTGAAAATTATCACTTAGCAACTATATTCTCTGAACTAAATATCAGTTTGTATCACTACATAATATGGTCTGATGAGAAGTCAGAAAAACTGAAATTTGGTTTTGAGAAACTCCAAATTTTGTTTTCACAACCTTAGTAGGGCAAATCTGACCCCCTCATTGTGAGAAGACAAGGCAGATTGTATATGTATGTTATGCTGAAAGGTATAATTGTGTACCTTTATTTGAGGATATATTGATTTGCATATAATAATTGAATTATACAATCAGGATGTTCATAAGATTTGGGATGGTTGTATATGTGAAGGGGTGTGTGTGTGTGTGTGTGTGTGTGTGTGTAATAAAGCAGTTACCTGACAAGAAGCGTCTTTTATCTGTTTTCCACAAGTTTGTGCTGAACATGTGGGGAACTTTTGCCTTTATTTTTATAAAGGCTCATGCTAGTAGGAAGTATAATAAACGTCCAACTTTTACTACAGTTGCAAGTAACAGAAACTTTTCAAGCTATTTTTAAAAACAGGTGGTAGGTGGGGTTTTAAAATGTATTACATGAACACAGATAGCTCACAGAATCCAAAAGTAATGCAGCTAAGCAGCAAGACTGAAACCAAGAAGTGGAAAGTCATCAGAACCTGGCTGTGGCATTTGCACCTCTGCCTCCCTCTGTACTTCTGCTTTACTCTTCTCGTCCGTTGTCCAGCTATCTAGGATTCTTTCCTCACTTAGTAAAGGATTGCTGTCTTATAGCTCTGAGTTTATAGTATCTTAGTGCAGTTCTGATTCTAAATTGCCTTTTTTAAACTGGGGTATTTCCTTCTGGGAATATGAAATTGGGACTGATTAAAAGCAGCTTACTTTGGTTCCTGATCACTTTTGCTGTCAGGAAAATAGTGGCCAGAATGGAGATGAGGAAAATGTAGTATAAATAAGGCAAACATGACTTTGTGATGTTGTAGTCAGTTCTAAGAAAAAGGGAGTCAATGAAAGCTAGTAAGAAACCCTTCTTCCTTTTTCAATCTCCAAACATATACACCATGAGTTTTTTTTTCTTAAGAAAAAAATAAAAGAAAAATGGAAAGACTTCCTTCTACAGGATGATATAATATCAACAAGTGGTAACATTCAGAAAATACTCCATTAGTTTACAAAACATTTTCACCTACACTGTTTTTCATTTGTTTATTAACATAATCATTTAAGTAGGTATTCCTCTAATTTCATTCAACAGATACTTATTGAGAACCTACAATCTACCATTTCCAAAATATATTTTGGAGACAATGATAGGACATGCTAACATATTAGATGTGGGATAAAAAAAGGAAATAATCAAGAATGACTCTTAGGTTATAGTCCTGAGCAACTTGGCAGATGAACAGGTGGTAGACCCACTGACTGAAATAAAGACTGGAAGACAAGTAAGTACTTAAAATGTAGGATGAAGAAAGGGTGAGGAGATCGTAAGTTCAGATCTGTTCGATTTTACTGGCCTAAGAAACATCCAAATGGAGATGTTCAGTAGACCTCTTTATATATCAGTAGCATTTAAAGACATAAAAATGGATAAGATCACCTAGGAAAATAATGTAGACAGAAAAAGGGAGGCTTGGGACTGAGTCTTAGGTAGCTCCAATATTTTATAAGCCAGAGAAAGAAAGAAGGGTAAGAAAATTATTTTTAAAATAGCTTTTTTTTTTTTTTTTAATCCTCACCCGAGGACATTTTTTTTGATATTTTGTTCAGATAGAGTGGGAGGGAGAGAGAGAGAGAGAGAAACATCGACGTGAAAGGGACACATCGAGTGGTCGCCACCCACATGACCCAACCGGGGCTGGGGCCAAACTGCTACCGAGGTACATGCCCTTAGCGGTAACCGAACCCGGGTCTCTTCAGACTGCAGGCCGACGCTCTAACCACTGAGTAAAACTGGCCAGGGCATAGCCATTTTTTAATTGGGTTCTTTGTCTTTCTTTTGTTGAGTTGTATGAGCACTCTATATATATTGGAAATTAATCCCTTATCTGATATATCATTGGCAATTATGCTCTCCTATACAGTTGGTTGCCTTTCCATTTTGATGATTGTATCTTTTGCTGTGCAGAAGCTTCTGAGTTTGATGTAGTCCCATGTGTTCATTTTCTCCTTTGTTTCTGTTGCCCTAGGTGATGTATCAGTGAAAATTCTGCTGCGTATGATGTCTAAAATTTTGTTGCCTACATTTTCTTCTAGGATTTTTATGGATTCATTAGTCACATTTAAGTCTTTTATCCATTCTGAGTTTATTCTTGTGTATAGTGTAAGTTGATGGTCTAGTTTCTTTTTTTTTTTTTGCATTTAGCTGTCCAATTTTCCCAACACCATTTATTAAAGAGGCAATTAAAAAATGGGCAGAGGAACTAAATAGACACCTCTCCAAACAGGACATACAAATAGCTAAGAGACATATGAAGAAATGCTCAACATCACTAATCATCAGAGAGACGCAAATTAAAACAACAATGAGGTATCACCTCACACCTGTCAGAATGGCCGCCATCAACAAATCATCAAACAACAAGTGTTGGCGAGGGTGTGGAGAAAAGGGGATTCTAGTACACTGCTGGTGGGAATGCAGACTGGTGCAGCCACTATGGAAAACAATATGGTGTTACCTCAGAAAAATTAAAAATTGAACTTCCATTTGACCCAGTGATCCCACTTCTAGGAATATACCCTAAGAAGCCTGAAACACCAATCAGAAAGAATATATGTACCCCCATGTTCATAGCAGCACTATTTACAATAGCTAATATCTGGAAACAGCCCAAATGTCCATCAGTAGATGAATGGATAAAAAAGCAGTGGTACATATGCACAGTGGAGTACTATGCAGCTGTAAGAAGGAAAGATCTCTTATCCTTTGAGACGACATGGAGGGACCAGGAGAGTATTATCCTAACCGAAACAAGCCAAACAGAGAAAGACAAGTATCCTATCTCACTTATTTGTGGAATATAATGAATATAACAGTCTGAGGAATGGGGTAGTTCCAGAGATGTGGAAGTGGGATACAGACTGACAATCCCCAGAAGAGGAGGTGGTGGGGGAGAGATAAACCACAGAACTTATATGCATGTATGCATGAACAATGGACATGGACAACAAAGCGGGGGACAGGGAAGGGAGAGAGGGGGAGGGAGGAATCTGGGGGGAAAAGGAGAAACATTTGTAACAAAAATAAATAAATTAATGAATAAAAAATCCTTTCGGTTGTTGCAGTGATATCTCATTATACATTAATTTCTTCTTTTTAATAAATTTATTGGGGTGATATTGGTTAATAAATTATATAGATTTCAAGTGTACAATTCTATGATACATCATTTGTATATTGCATTGTGTGCCCACACCCAAAGGCAAATCGTATAGATTAATTTTTCTTAAATCCTTCCATATGTTCTTGACTGGATATCCTCTATTTTGAAGTATTGGTTCAATCTTATGCCCATTTTCCTAATAACTTCTCTTTTATTTACAAACATAGGTGTTCTTTATATTTCCATTGATTTTTAGAGGGAGTGAAAAGGAGGAAGGGAAGGGGAGGGGGAGAAGGAGAGAGGTGGGGGAGAGAGAGAGAAAAATACCAATGTGAGATAGACACATTGATTGGTTGCCTCCTGCACATACCCTGACCAGGGTTGGGGATCAAGCCTGCATTGCAGGTACGTGCCCTTGACTGGAAATCAAACTCATGACTCTTTGATACATTAGCCAACGCTCTAATCACTGGGCTACACTGGAGAGGGGTCTGATGCAATTTTTAATGGTAGTTTTTAAATTATAATTTCTCTCTTTTTTCTGGCAGGTATATAATAATACAATTGAATTTTAAATTGAAATATAATTCATACCATAAAATCCATCCCTTTAAGTATACAATTCATTGTGTTTTAGTATATCCCCAAGGCTATGCAACTCTCACCACACTTTAATTCCAGAACACTGTCATCACAAAAAAAAATCGTGTACCTATTAGTAGTAATGGCTCCTCATTTTTTCCTATCCCTGGTCCCTGGTAACCACTAATCTACACACACATTCTTTTGTGGCCATATCTTTGCTTTAATGCAAAATTATATATAACTATTTACCTTTATTGGATTCTGCCACAGTAGATCTATCTGAATGTTTAGAATGGGAAATCTCTGTTTCTGATTTTTTTCGCATAATTATTTGATTTCCAAACCTCTTAGGTCCTAAGTAAAAGACTGTAAATTTCTGCTGAATATCAAGTCCAACTGGAAAAAGGAAAAAAGCATGTAAGTGCTATTTAAATCATATAAACACATATATGAGACCACTCATTTGTTTTTCTCTCTCTTATACTTAAAAACAATTTTTTTTTCTTTATTGATTTTAGAGAGAGAGGAAGTGAGAGAGAGAGAAACATGGATGAAAGAGAACATCGACTGGCCACCTCCTGCATGCCCCCCACTGGGGATCAGGCCCACAACCTGGGCATGTGTCCTGATTGGGAATCGAACTGGTGACCTCTTGGTGCATGGATTGTTGCTCAACCACTGAGCCACACTGGCCGGACTATCTCTTATACTTTATACCTTTTGAACTAAAAGGGCTATGCCCTGGCCAGTGTGGCTCAGTGGTTAGAGCGTCGGCCTGCGGTCCAGAGAGACCAGGGTTCTGTTCCCACTAAGGGCACGTACTTCGGTTGCAGTTTGTCCCCAACCCTGGTTGGGTTGTGCGGGAGGCAGCCACTTGATGTGTCCTATTCACGTTGAAGTTTCTCTTCTTCTCTTTCCCTCCCACTCTATCTGAACAAAAATTAAATAAAAAATAAATAAAAGGGCTAATAAGCCCAGAAAATAAAAATGCAAAGAAAATGTTTAAAACTAAAAATTTATGCATCAACATAAAAATAAAAACAATGGCCCTGGCTGGTTTGGCTCAGCAGTTAGAGCGTTGGCCGGTGGACCAGAGTCCCAGGTTTGGTTCCCCTAAGGGCATGTACCTTGTTTGCAGTTTGTCCCTGACCCCAGTTGGGGTCGTGTAGGTGGCAACCATTCAATGTGTCTCTCTTACATGGAAGTTTCTCTCTCTCTTCCTCCTTCCCTCCCTCCTGCTCTATCTGAGGATAAATGCAAAAATGTCCTTGGGTGAGGATAAAATAAATAAATAAATAATATAAAAATAAATAAAAACAATGTTCCCACAATAATTGATATTCACCTATTTTGGAAAATAGAATATGTATAAATGAACAGATAAAATTTTAATTTTGTTATCCTAATCCATGGCATCTTTTAGATATCTAAATACAGAAAATTTCCTTTATAATGATATTATTTAAATCAATTCTTTTTATACAATATTATTTATGCATATCGTTTTAATCAGCATAAAGGAAATAATTTTTAAAAGATATTATATTCTTTACATTCATGTCTTCATTACTTCAATGAACTTACCATATTCAGAACTAATTAGATTTATGCTAAGTTCTTCAGATTTAAGAGCTCTCTTCACATCAACCTTTTTAGTCCAATTTCCAGTTTTTAGTAAAACAGAATCCCTGAAAAAGAGCAATTTAATTAATACATCATTTAATTGAATATTACATGAAATAATATGTTAACCTTCAAGAGCTGAATGATCCTAAGATACGTCCTATCTGGTAGTAAACTGAAGTCAGTATTGAAAGTTACTTTCCCTGAATTTTTGGAAGAGGAAATGGAGTGTCAATAAAACTACCACAACCGTAATTTTCTTAACCACACGTTGACCTAACAGCTGATTCCAAGTTACACTGACTCATTTCAGGCCCACCTGAATATATAGTTGCTTATTAATAACCCATGAGCTTGTCCCTTAAACCTTATACCTTTAAAACAGCTACACATAAATTACATGACTTTGTGAGAACTTCAATAGTATAAAACTAATATAAAATAGTTTGTATCTATAACATCACAAACAAATCAACAACCAATTTTGTGAGAGAACTTCTTTTAGTCTCATATAATCAACACTGTCATTAGATTTCACTGTCACAGAGAATAAAGATTTTTATAATGATATATTTGCTGGAAGTGTGTCACGGCTAGTTGCAGGAAAGTAGGCACCAGTGAAAGGGATATCCTGTCAGGCAATGCAGATCCTTTAGGAATCTTGCATGGACATTTTAGGAAGGTATCTTCCAGTACACTGGCAACAATTAGGAGATTCCCATTTCAGAGTCACTGCCATTCCTGAATTTACAAGTATACACAATAATATGCTTAGGAGCACAAGCTCTGGAGTCAGAATGCTTGGGTTCAAATCTAGACTTTAAACTATCTATATGACCTTGAACAGACTGATTAAACTCTCTTGGTCTCAACTTTCTCTGTAAAATGTAAATAATAATAGCACTTGTCTCCTACAAAGATTAAACAATTAAATACCTGGAACTTACTAGTGCTCAAAAAATATTAGCTATAGCTATAACTGATAGCCTTAGAGTTTGCTTATGACATCTTGGAAAAAAATTAGGAAAAAAAAAACTCAAGTAAAAATTATAGAATGGCATGCTAGAGAACTAGGTATAAGAGAAGTATCTCCTTTATATATTTAATCTGGTTCCCTGGATCCTATAATGGAGCTATAGAAGTTTGTTAGATTTAAATTTGGAAATAGAAGATATATTTTGAAGTGAGTAATAAGGTCATGAAGGATTAGAGAAAAGCAACAAAATAAGAAAGTTCAGCAACAGTGGACTATGCATACTCCTAAAGGTTATTGATTTACTCATTTCAAACCATGGCAATAGACTTTATACTTTGTTCATTAGAGTACTAAATATAATCACCTAAAACAATAGACCGAATGTTAATATCTTCTTTGATAGACAAACAGAGAAACTACCCCATTATAGCATCAGGAAAATATAATTTAATTAATCCCACAGTGATTGTATTACTTTTTCTACTCAGTGGAATTTTTCTTTTATACTATATGCTTAGAAATAAAACCAAATAGATTTTACACTTACATAATTTTGTGCTTAAAAACCAGTTGGTTATCTGCATCGCCTATGATTAAGGTAACATAGTGAGAATGTGGCGCTGTTCTTTTAGTTTGTAGCTGTTCAGAGTTTCTTAATATAATGGTCACTAATATTTCCGCCATGGCATTGCTATATCTTGCAATCTTTAAAAAAGGTAGGCATAAAAAGTGTTAAAAATAACCTTACTATTCATACTCAGCTCCAAGTCAGCTATGGATAACACTATTCCTGATAAGACAATCAAAATATCTAGAAAAGAAAGTATTTACCTGTTCTACTTTGAGTTCATATTTTGGAAGATACATCACTGTTTCTTTTATCTGAGTTCCAAAAGGGGGATGTCTATTTAAAATCTAAAAACATTTATGTCGTTATATTCTTACCACAACACTAAAAATTTTTTAGTAAAATACTTTTATAGCCAATAGTTTAAATAATGTTACTACTTAAAACCTTAAGTTAAAATACTTATGACTATGAGAAGGAAAATCATTTTAATAGAAATAAAGATATAAAAGTTAAGCTTTAGAATGCACATACAACAGAGGTAACATTAGGAATAAGTGAATATTAAATACCAGTTCAAGTTCCCTTGCATCTGTTTCTTCTATTTTTTTAAAGGAAGTCAAACCTGCATTAACCATTGCATTTGACAATGTTATACCTGTGAAAAATTAATCAAATAGCATTTTTAAACAATCCATTTTAAACTAAATCTATAATTAAATATTTAACTACATTAGTAAAAAAATTATTACAGATCCAGACTAATAACTAATTTTTAAAAGTGTTAATAAATGTTTTCAGTTAAATTAATTGGGCAGTGACATTATTCAGTTGTTCATATTTTCTTTTTCAAACTGAAATAAAATACACATTTGCTTGCTTTACAAAAGAAAAAGGAACTCTTTGGTTTACATGACAACTCAGCCCTTAGTTTTATCATTTGTCATCCACAAAGCAAGTACCAAGAGACATCTATTATTACACTCATGTTTGAAAAAGGCACTTTAATCAGGGATGAGAATACTGCTTTATAAAACTATAGCGTTCTGAGCATTTCTGTCTTAGGCAAGTTCCCTCTCTGTCTGTACCTAAATAAGATAATTTTACTCTTCTGCCTAAAATTTACAATGTCTTTCCATTTCATTTAGAATAAAATGACAATTTCCTTACTGTGGCCAAACTCCCTTACCTATATGACCTGACCACAGCTTACCTCTCCCATCTAATTTCTAATCATTCTCCTTTTGCTAAATATTGTCCAGCCACACTACTTTAATTTTGTTTCTTAAATATATCAAATTCACTTCCATCTTTGGACCTTTTCTTTTTCTTTATGCTTTAAGAAATGAAAACTTTAATTTCTTACACTCATGAACAAATTTAGCCAGATCCCCAAATAGAAGATATTGTTAGAAGTATAAAATTCCAAAATATTACCACTCCGTCTAAAGCACATATATTACTGGTAATGGTATTACACTCCTATTTCTTTACTCACATCTTTATTCTCTCTTGGGAATTTTTCTCACTCATTCTGAAGACACAACTCCTAATATTCATAATTCCTTAATGTTCATTTCCATTTTCCCTCAAAACTTCTGAATTTTAATTTTTTAGTTTATAAACATTGTTGCAAATCAATGTATATTACTTATTTCCTGATGCTCTATAACAGTGGTTCTCAACCTGTGGGTTGCGACCCCTTTGGTGGTCAAATGACCCTTTCACAGGGGTCACCTAAGACCATCGAAAAACACATATTTCCAATGGTCTTAGAAACCAAGACACTGCTCCTTTATCCATCTCCAGGCAGGTCCGCCCACATGCAGATATGCCCACATACGAGTACCCAGCGTGATGACATCGCACCAACCCCATTGCATACACCCCGTACAAATACAGGTGCATGTAACAGGGTTGGTGCCATAATGTACTTATGCAGACCAGTCACACGTGTAGAGAGCAGCTACTGTGTAGAAAGTAGCTACTCTGTTAAAAGCAGCTACTGTGTTGAAAGCAGCAGTATTGGAGGTAAAACGGCACTTCATAAATTACAATTACTGGTTAATGTAAAATCATGTCCTATAAAATCATCAAGTACTGCGGGGGAAAAAAAAATCTGTACCATGGGAACTTAATCTGGATGCTGATCAGTCTTTTTATATTCAACTGTGGTTGATGTGACTACTGCCCCCTTGTGATAGTAACAGGTATGTACAAAAAACAACACAGAGAATGGTAAATCATAGGAAACTTTAATGAACTGTATTGACTAAACTATGCCATGTATCATCTTTTATATTATTAAAGCTATTATTATATATTATTTTCATTAGCAAACCATCCCGTTGGTATCGTGTAGAGAAGAACGTTAAGAAAAGAAAATATAGTGATGATTTTTTACAGTATGGTTTTACCTCAATAATTACTGCAGGAATTGAGAAACTGCAATGTGTTATTTGTTGTGAAGTTCTATCAGCCGAATCTATGAAGCTGAACAAACTAAAACGCCATTTTGATAGCAAGCCTCCAAGCTTTGCTGGCAAGGATACCAACTATTTTAGAAGCAAAGCTGATGGATTCAAGAAAGCTAGACTTGACACTGGTGGCAAGTACCACAAACAAATCATAGCAGCCATTGAAGCTTCATATTTGGTGGCACTCAGAATTGCCAGAGCTATGAAACCTCACACCATTGCTGAGGATTTACTGTTGCCAACAGCCAAAAACATTGTTTGAGTTATGATTAGAGACAAATTTGTTAAGAAATTGAGTGCAGTTTCCTTATCTAATGACAGTGTCCACAGAAGAAGAGATAACATGTCTGCTGATATTCTTGATCAGGTAATCCAGGAAATAAAATCTGCTCCACTTCCAATATTTAGCATCCAGCTTGATGAATCTATAGACGTTGCAAACTGTTCAGTTACTGGTTCACATGAGGTATATTAATGATGGCGACTTTAAAGATGACTTTCTTTTTTGCAAACCTCTTGAAACGACAACTGCTGCACATGATGTATTTGACACAGTTGGTTTATTTCTGAAAGAGCATAAGAGCTCTTGAGAAAAGCTTTGTGGTATTTGCACAGATGGTGCTCCAGCTATGCTAGGATGTCGATCTGGATTTCAACGTTTGATACTGAATGAGTCACCAAAAGTCATCAGAACTCACTGTATGATTCATTGGCAAATATTAGCAACAAAAACGCTGCCACAAGAGTTATAAGAAGTAATGAAAAGCGTCATAAGTTCGTAAGTTCTGTCAATTTCATAAAGGCAATCACGTTATATTTTTATAGCAGGAGGGAGAAAAGGAGGAAGAGAGAGAGAAACATCAACGTGAGACAGACACATCAACTGGCTGCCACTCACACAACCCCAATGGGGGCCGGTGACAAACTGCAACCAAGGTACGTGCCCTTTGCGGGAACCGAACCCAGGACTCTCTAGTCCACAGGCCGACACTCTAACTGCTGAGCCAAACTGGCCAGGGTAAGACGAGCACTTTAACCAGTCAACTGTTGCCCGGGCTGGTTTGGCTCAGCGGTTGGAGCGTTAGCTTGCGGTCTGGAGGGACCCGGGTTTGGTTCCCGCTGGGGGCACATACCTCGGTTGCAGTTTGTCCCCGGCCCTGGTTGGGTTGTGTGGGTGGCGACCACTCGATATGTCCCTTTCACATCGATGTTTCTCTCTCTCTCTCTCTCTCTCTCCCTCCCACTCTATCTGAACAAAATATCCAAAAGTGTCCTCGGGTGAGGATAAAAAAATAAAAATAAAAAAAATAAACAGTCAACTGTTTTCGCAATTGTGCAACAAGTTGGATGCGCCGAACAATGCTCTATTTCACACTGAACTGAGATGGTTGTCAACAGGAAAAGTTTTAAAACATGTTTTTGAGCTTCGTGATGAACTAAAAATGTTTTTTAATCAGAAAGCAAGACCACAGTTCGAAGCACTTTTCAGCGATAAAAGTGAACTGCTGAACTTGGTTGACATCTTTGCCATCTTGAATGAATTAAATTTATCACTGCAAGGACCAAATGCAACATGCCTCGATTTGTCTGAAAAGATCCAATCATTCCAAACTTCAGCTTTGGCAAAAAAAAAATTGGATGAAAATAAAATTTACATGTTGCCTACCTTATCTGCTTTCTTTGAGGAACTGACATTGAACCAGACAAAAGGATTATGATAATTTCTGTGAAGGAACACTTACATATGCATATGCTTGCAGACGAAATTTCATCATACTTTCCAAATCTACCTGACACCCCATTTGCACTTGCCAGAAGCCCTTTCACAGTCAAAGTTTAAGATGTTCCTGCGACAACACAAGAGGAGTTCATTGAACTTATTAACAGCGATGCAGCGAGAACTGTTTTCTCTACAATGCCAGTTACAAAATTCTGGATCAAGTGTTTGCAGTCATATCCTGTTCTGTCTGAGACTGTGTTGCGCCTTCTTCTTCCATTTCCAACAACGTATCTTTGTGAAAGAGGGTTTTCCAGCTTGTTGGTTATCAAATCTAAATACAGAAGCAGACTTGTTGTGGAAGATAATCTTCTTTGTGCTCTTACAAAGACTGCCCCAAGAATTTCTGATCTGGTGAGAAAGAAGCAATCTCAACCTTTGCAGTGACGTTGGCTTTTTATGCATACTGTTGCAAAATGTAGCAATGTAGTTTACTGTTGTTGTATTAAGACTGTTACTCATGCTATACCATGCTTCAAGACAAAATTTCATTTATTTGTAATTAGAAATAAATATTTCACAATATATAATTACATATTGTTTTTGTGATTAATCACTATGCTTTAATTCTGTTCAATTTGTAACAATGAAAATACATCCTACATATCAGATATTTACATTACGATTTATAACAGTAGCAAAATTATAGTTATGAAGTAGCAACGAAAATAATTTTATGGTTGGGGGGGGGTCACCACAACATGAGGAACTGTATTAAAAGGTCGCAGCATTAGGAAGGTTGAGAACCACTACTCTAGAGTTTTTCAGTTCACACCCTGAACTAGATTCCAATAAACAGGAAATAATCAGGCATAATACTTTGTCTGCAGAATCTCTGTGAAGATCAGTACTAACATCATACTGTTATTGAAAAAATAAAGTTAAAATATAAGTAAGTGGCTTAATTTTCTGTACTGAATTAGTAATGGGCAGGACTGTTAGCTCTGTACTTTGTCACCGAGATCAAAACAAAATAGTCATGAAAGTGGGAGAGAGAGCAACACACAGTTAACTAGTTACTAAAAAAAAATTTCTTTCTTGGTTTGAAAACAAATTAAAAATTAACAGCATTAATTTTTATTAGGTTTCCCAATTGATTTCAAATAGAATCCTTTAAGCCAGAGTAAAGTAAATAAAAATCAGATTTTCAAGACACAGTACTTCATTTAGGTCTACAAACATGTTTTTCCTTATAGGTCTATAATCATCATAGAATAATTTTCCTAATAGCAAAATACAAAATAAATTGCAGACATTGACAAACTGCCTGCCTGTATTCAGTACCTACCAATTTTTTCCAGCTGTTTGGATACATGCAGAGAATTTTCCCAAAGTTTACATCTAAAACATTTAGCTAAAATCAAACTGTTCAACAGTACAGCAAACTTCTTTTCTTGAAGAGCCACAAACTCTGACAACCCTAAAAAAAAGTTTCCAACATTAAATCTAATATACTAGTTAACTGAAAAAATATTGAAAATACATTAATCCTGTAACATACATCTTGTAATTCGTGAGCCACTTCTGAAAATCTTCGCAGTATCTTGTGTCAAAGCAAAGTCTTGTATGGGAATGCATCCTAATTGAGCCTGAATAAGACTGGGGGGGAGGATTTCATTATTTCCTTTAAAAATTATTATCTCACAGTATTTGACATCACTAACTGATATATCTCTTCTTAAAATTCCTCTCTGTTTTGATTTCTGTGACATTACATGATCTATATCTTACATCATTATTGTTGCAGGTATTGTTGACTTCCTGTTCCCACTCTCCAGAAGTTGTTTTCATTTCCCTACTTTTTTTACTCACCTCTCTTCCTCTCAAAAAGCTCATTTCTTCACAAGACTTTCATTATAATATCTAGATTGATAAATTTCCAGTTCTTACAGGGCACTCTCACTTAGACTATTTCTTTAATCTCAACACATCTAAAATTTTTGTCATATTCTCCTCCAATACAGTTCTGTCTTTGGGTTTTATTATATTTAAGTATTATAGAAAAACAATACAATCTGTATAATCAACAGATATTTATTAAGTGCCTATGAGTAACAAACACAATGTTAGGTGCTGAGGATTCTGTTCAACATATGAAGGTCAGTAGCATATTAATTAATTATTAGAAATTGGCAGCTGCTTGGCTACAAAATTTGAGGGCTGTGTGGTAAAAGGGGAGGAAAAGAGCTACCATCCACTGTGCCTACTTATACCAGGTTCTTTGCTACCTGTTTAGCCTGTTTACTTATATAACCAGACATTGATATACAAATAACTCTATGGATTTAACTAAAATTATTAGATTCTTTTGTATTACTCTCTTACGGGGTACTTCCTAGATGATTTGTAGTCTTAAATGTTTTACAGAAAATAAGAAAAACAAAATAAATGGAGCAAATATACAATTAAAAAGAAGAAAGTGGAAGGAACAAAACAAAGACAAAATCAGAAATTAATGAAATAGAAAATAATAGACAGCAAAAGAAAAAAAAACACTAAAAATAAATAGAGCTGTTAAACATGGTCAATACATAAAAATAAATGGCTTTAAAAGATTATAGTATAGAAATCTCTTGCAGATTCTATTAAAAAAAAGACAAGACACAAATAATATTAGAAATCAGAAAGGAGACATATATTTAGAGAAAAATTTTAACTTATTAGAGAACAAAACTTTATGCCACAAAACAAGCTAGATGAAATGAATGATATCTCAGGAACATATAAATTAACAAAAATTGATTCAATAAAAGTTAGAAAACTTGTAAAGAACAAAGAACATAAAAGAAATTATAGATCAGGATGTTGATGGATCCCAGAACCTAATCCAAAAAGTGTGAAAAAGCTCATGGTGGTAAAACACTGGAAACCTGACCACTAAGAACAGTAATAAGACAAGGATGTTTGCTCTATCTCTGAAACTAGAGAACAGTATACTAAAGATTTCACCTACAAGTTAAGGAAAACAGAGTTAAAACTATTAGAAATAAAGAGGATAACTATTAGATATCATTCTTTATAGATAAAATGATTGTCTATCTAGGAAATTCCAGCACAACAAATGAAAAACTACTAGTATTGTTGAGAGTTTAGTGAGATAGCCAGATAAAACAATCAAAATTCAAAAACCCGTAGCCTTCCTATATACTATCAATGAATGATTTCGGTAATGCAATGTTACTCAATGTAAAAAAGGACTCTCTTCACACTATCAAACTACATAAAATACCAAGAAATAAACCTATCAAGAAATACAAAACCTAAATAATTAAATATAAATACCACAGAAAGACATAAATATCTGAATAGATGAAGAGAGAGACCATATTCCCAGATAGAAAGATTTCAAAACTGTAAGAAAAATTCTTCCCCTATTTTTATAGCCCTTAATGAACTGATTCTAAAGTTCATAGGGACCTAGCCCCTGTTGGTGTGGCTCAGCTGGTTGGAGCATCATCCTGTGCACTGAAGGGTCATGGGTTCAATTCTCAGTCAGGACACATACCTAGGTTACAGGTTCGATCCCCAGTTGGGGCATGTACAGGAGGCAGAAACTTGAAGGATAAAAATTTTTTTGTTGTTATTTTTTTAATCCTCATCTGAGGATATTTTTCCATTGATTTTCTTTTAAGTCAAGTGTGAGGGAGGGAGAGGGAGAAGGAGAGAGAGGGAGGGAGGAAGAGGGAGAGAGAGAGAGAGTGAGAAAAACATCGATGTGAGGAAGACACATTGATTGGTTGCCTCCCACCAGCTGGGGTCAGTGATCAAACCCAAAACCAAGTATGTGGCCTGGATCAGGAATCAAACCCGGGACTCTGGTCCACAGGCCAATGCTCTAACTGCTGAGCCAAACCAGGCAGGGTGAAGGATAAAAATTTTAAGTTCAAAGGATTAACATCTGAAATTTAGCAAAGTAACAAAAATAAGAGGTAGATATAAAAGCGGTAACTATTAGCTGTTATCACCCACCAAAAGACTGTATATTCTGGATTAAGAAAGATGCAACACTCATTCTCTCTGTCTGACCACACTCAAGCAGATGCATAAAGGTGGGAAATATTAATGGAAAACAAAATTATAATATGCATAAAAACAATGATAAAGTCATCAAGTTTATGTTTTAAATCAAGCAAAAGAATGCATAACCCAATTTAAGGCAAGATAAATAAATGCATTAAATTAGGGAGTTCTCAATGAGATGCTTGTGGAAAAGCACCTTGATTTGACTCAACAGTTGATGCAACAGAGTTTATCGGTAAAACAAAACAAAACACTGAATCAAGAGCTCTAGATTTCAGTTATGGCTCAGTCCCCAGTATGGCAACATAACCTCAGGCAAGTCACAACTTCTCTGGGTATCACTTACTTCATTTGTAAAATGAGAAGATTAGGAGATAATGATCTCTAAGGAATTGCAATTTCTAGAGAAATACAGACAAGAAGCAGAACATTAACTTCTGTTTTCCAAGCTATAGATCTGGATGGTAAGTTATATTCAATGGTGAGAAGTTTGTTTCTGAGACATCAAGTTATTTGGGAGACAAAATTCAATGAGATGTCAGGAAATATCCCAGAGAAGGAGTGACCTCCTCTAGCTAAGGAGGGCAATATTATTTCACTAACTGGTTTAATTGATAACATAACAAAATCAATTTTATCGAAATTGCATCATCTAAATCAAAATGTTTAACACCAAGATCTAAATACTTGGTAAACCAAGCACTTGGTATAGCATATCATTGCATTTGTGACTGCAAACTGGAGTTACAATGTAACCTGTTTACTTTTCCAATTACAACTACTCTATATAACTTCCCATTCTTAGCAGAATATTCATCCCACTTTAATATATGCATTTCTTTCTTTTTTTTTTTTATCCTCACCTGAGGACATTTTTTTCTATTATTTTGTTCAGATAGAGTGGGAGGAAGAAAGAGGAAGAGAGAGAGAAACATCGACGTGAAAGGGACACATCGAGTGGCTGCCACCCGCACGACCAACCAGGGCCGGGGACAAACTGCAACCGAGGTACATGCCCTTAGTGGGAACCGAACTCGGGTCTCTCTGGACCGCAGGACGACGCTCTAACCGCTGAGCCAAACCGGCCAGGGCAATATATGCATTTCTTTACCCTTATTTTTGCTTTTACTATTTGTCTCTCCCAGAATGCCACTGTCATTCAATAGACACTTGTGTTTTCATACCGTCCAATATTTGTATATATGTATGGTTCTCATTCAAGCTAATTTGAAAGCTCCTGATGATAAACATATATTTTTTGTACCATCTACCTTGCCTCAACAGAATACACTCTCAGTAAGTATTTATTTAAAAAATTCACAAATCATCTGTATAATTAAAGTCTGAGCTTTTAGAAATTAATTTCACATCTTCACTCTAATTTTTATGTAAATATGTTCACTTTTGTAATAAGAAAATAATTTAAATGTTTTAAAACTATAAAAAAAACTTTTATAAATATAAATTATGAACATGTAGTCATTATTTTAAGACATTTCATAATTAATTATCTTTACCAATTTATTTTCATTTCTCTTGTTTTAATTTTTCCCTCCATTGGAAATCTGTAAATAAAAACACAAGGCAAATTTATTATTATTATTATTTTAACTAAATAAAACCTTTAAAATTATTTAAAATATATTTAATTTCTGTACCTGATAGTTATTCGATTTGGACTTTTGTTCAAAGTATTCAAAGTTTTCTTTTCATTTATCCTCAATTGTACATCTAGAAATTCCTTGCAGCTGGCTATCATTGTGACCTATAAAATTTCAGCATTTGTCCATTTAATTATGTCAATTTTTTATTTCTTTCCTGTCATTCAAATTCTCTGTATTTATTTATTTTTCATGTTGCCTTGGGACATCAGTTCTATCATTTGGCATAACAGAGTTAAAATTTTGCTTTATATATTTTGCTTCTTTAAGGATTCATTCATTTATTCACTCATTCATTTACTAACAAATGTTTACAAACACTTGTTATATGACAGACACTGTGTTAGACACTGGGACTAAGACTGTAAAGATTAACAAGACAAAATTAAAAAATTCAGCCTAGTACTTACCACATAGTAAGCCCTCAGTGAATGTAGCTCTTGATCGTATTACTATTATTACTATTATATTATTATTCAACCTTCTAAAGTTTGTAAACCATTATCCTTACCGAGGCTAACTTTGTAATGGAAAGAATGTTTTAGATATTAATAGTTCTGCCAGATGATTGAGCAAAGCACTCTCTGTGCTTTGGTTTCTTGCATCTGTAAAATGAAACTAACACCTATTCTCTTACACATATACCAAACTCAAAATCAGATGAATTAATATTACCACTAGGAATTTTTCTACTCTTGATTTCTTCTTAAAAATTGTACATGTAAATAAATCCTACTTTCCACCAATTTTTAGTAAAATAATCTTACCAAAATAGTCAACTAAGATATTTTAAATGAAAAGGAATGGGAGAAACAGACTCATAGATACAGAGAACATTTTAGCCAGAAGGGTGGGGGGTTGAGGAGATGGGTGAAAAGGATGAGGGATTTAGAAGTACAAATTAGTAGTTATAGTGTAGTCATGGAGGTATAAAGTACAGCACAGGGAATATAGTTAATAATTTTCTAATAACTATGTATGATGTCAGATGGGTATGAGATTTTTCAGAATGATCACTTAATAAGTTTTATAATATCTAATCACTGGAGTGTACACCTGAAACTAATATAATATTGTATGTCAACTGTAACTGAAAAACAAAAAATGATTTAAAAAAAGGAATAAATATAAATATATTGTTTCATAGTTATGTCCCCAGTAAAGGGAGAAAGCACCAATACAGTTACCAGATACTAATAACACAATTATGGTTCTATTCACTGCTATAGCTGCAAAGTTGCCACCAATGCTTTTTGTTTTGTTTTCTTTACTGATTTTAGACAGAGAGGAAGGGAGAGAGAGAGACAGAAACATCGATGAGAGAGAACATGGATTGGCCGCCTCCTGCACATCCCCCACTGGGGACCTGCCCACAATCTGGGCATATGCCCTGACCAGGAATCAAACCAGCGACCTTTTGGTGCATGGGTCGATGCTCAATCACTGAGCAACATGGGCTGGGCTCCACCACTGTTGATATCTTAGTATAACCTGTTTTTATTCCCATTTTCTCCACAATCAGTTCTTTTTATTCCAGTCTATCATCAATACTATTCTATTTCTACTGTTACTATTATTCTGTTGCAAAAGGTTTAGGAAGAGTTACAAGTATGTCTCTCATTGTCCCTCACTCATGGCAGACTTTTCTAATATGTCATGCCACATCATTTGGGAGTTTTCTCAACACATTAAACCAACTACCAATGTAATTGGCATTATTTTGTAAGTTGAAAGGTATTTGCCAGTCCTACTTTGGGTATGTATATAAATTTTCTTAATCCTGATATAGAGATACTGAAAATATATTCAAAGGAGAAATACTGCATATCTCATGATCAAATGTTTATAAGGGAAGAGAAATAAGCACTATTAGAAATGCTTTCTTTTTATAAAAATTATTTTTATTAATTTGTTTTTGTTACAGATGTTTCTCCTTTTTCCCAGAAATGCTTTCTTTTCTGCTCATTCTTTCTTAAATTACATGAGATACACAAATTAGTTGTTTCCCCAATATTAATGTATGCTGTATCATTATGTATTATTTTCTAGTAAAAGTTAATTACCAGATCCAATAAAGTTTCTTTTCCATTGATTGTACAAAATTTCTTCACTGTTTCAAATGTAATATAATACCAAGCCATCAACCTTCCCGTTTCTGTGGAAGAAGATGGAAAAATAAACATTTACCCCATCAGCTAAAACAACTTGTTTTTGCATGAGTTTAACAAACATTTCTTTAACATCTATTCTGTACCTGTAATGAAATCAGGGAAAAAATACACACCAAAAAATCTAAAAGACACAGTCTCTGAACTTACAGGATGGCTAGGGAGATAACCAGAAGCAAAATAACTGAACTAGAGAACAAAGTCCAGTTAATGATAACATTTATATATACAAAATTAAATACAGAGGAAATTAAACCTAAGAGAATGGTCAGTGTAGGATGGTCTAATAGAGATAATGGGTCTTGAACAGGATTTAAAAATGACTAATATGCCTTGATAGAAAGTAAATGAAGCCATTATGACCTCACAAAACATCAAGACTTGCTTATCAAAAGAGCAAAGTTGAAAAGATTATCATTAGAATACTGTTATAAGAGATAAACATATAACTTAATAAACATATGGCTTGATCATATACAGGTCACTTTATGTAAGGTGGGAATAATAGAAGTACATATCTCATGTTAATTGTAAAGATTAAATGCAATACATGTAGAGTATTTAGTGCAGTGTCTAACATTAAATATTGCCTACTTTCATTATCAAAACACGATGAATGATAATACTACAGAGGACCTGAAAGAGCCTTGAAATGCTATTAAAAGAGTTTAGATTTTGGATTTGATTTGTAAAATAAGAGAACCACTTAAAATTCTTGAGGAAAATTTAATTAAACTGGAGTTTGAATATAAATTGTTTTAGAAATAGAACACTCAGTTGGTCGGGGTAGAAAGATGGGTAGAGTGGGAGCAAGTAATTGATGAAATGGAATTCATTTAAAAGTTACTGGGTTTTGATTATAAGTTGTCAAAAAACATTACAAAGAATTTCAAGCCTTGTGAAACAGAAAACAGCTGGGAAGAGGAAAATGGCATACTGCTTCTCAAGGAAAGAGTTAACATTTATGTATGTACTACAGGTTTTGCTGAAGAAGGGAAGAATCTGACATTCCATCAGACTTAGCTACTCCATGGTACAGAGAACAGAAGTAAGAATCAGGAACCAAGAAGTAATAAGGCTAGCTTAAAAGCCACTTTGTCACTTAGGAACCTGGTGATATATTCAGCCAGAATGTGAGTAATTCAGTGGTTCATAAAGTGGAGCTTCTGAGAGCAGAGTGGGAGATATCAAGAATATGGTTATCAAGGGAACTAAAACATTAAACTTTAGGGCATATTTAAAGATGCTCCTCTTATCCTAAGTGTTTAAAATTAATATAGGCTATCTCCCTGCTAGAGAAAATGAAAGGTTTTGGTAAAAGACTTTATACTTGCTGGCTTTTTAGTAAGGATGAAGGTTTCCTAGGTAAAGTATAAAAATAACCTAGAAAGGAAGCCATGAAGAAAGTGAGTCAAGATAGAAGGAACGGAAAGAATTTTAAAAGATACGCAAGTGAAGAGAAGAAATAAGAAGGTTAACTTGCTCTCAATATAGCTACCGAATGATGAATATTCTCACAGTAGCAAATTCAGGATATTTCAAAGTAAAAGTTAGACGGTTGGGTGTGAAGGTACAGGCCATGAGAATACAACTCACACACCTCCTATTGCAAGAAGTGTTTCTGACTGATAGCCCCAGCTACTATGTTCTGAATCCATCCCCATGTTCACACCAAGAACATACTTCTCAAAGATGCTCCATACCAGTGAGTGCGCATTGCAGGAATATTAAGGTAGGCCTATAAGACAAGGGACTCCTCTGATGGACAATTTTGACTTAAAGATTCCTCATCAGCTTTGCCAATGGTTTTAGAACTACAAATTCTTTCCTTCTTTCCCTGCCTCCTATAGAGGTTCATTCTGCAACCCAGTTTATTTACTTTTCAAGCCTTTTGCAGTTATATACCATTTTAAGAAGGTAAATTTCACACAAACTAAGACTTGGCCTTTTGAGCCCTTCTCTTATACACATTACCAAACAGAAAAACTAAAAAGCTCAACAAGAATATAAGCATACAAATGAAAATACCTAGATACTTGAGTACCATGATGACAAATTTTAAAAGGAAAAACCATATGAAGCAGGATTAAAACAGAGAGGCTAAGAATTTAAATACAAAAAGTAAATATTAAAAAGGATAAAATAAAATCTTAGTAATATGTAGGAACAAGAAGTCATAAAAAAGAATTAATTAGAAATACTATGTAAGGCCTTCCATCTACATTAATGGCAGGCTAAGTAATTATGAACCAACACCCCTGCTGAAGGCAACTAAAACAGCTAAATGAAATACAAGAAGCATCTTTTATAAAGCATCAAAGAAGTAATAAGCCCTGGCTGGTTTGGCTCAGCAGTTACAGAGTCAGCCTGTGGACCAGAGAGTCCCGGGTTTGGTTTCCGTTAAGGCACATACGTTGGTTGAAGTTTGTCCCCGCCCCACTGGGGCCATGTGGGTGGCAACCACTCAATGTGTCTCTCTCTTCACCCCCCTCTCCCTCCCACTCTGTCTGAAGATAAATGCAAAAATATACTCGGGTGAGGATAAAAAATAAAAATAAATAAAAGAACTGATAAGATATTTATCCAGAAGAGGGTTTAAAACCAAAGGGATAAGCACACACAAAATATTTACAAAAATCTGCCCAGCCAGTGTGGCTCAGTGCTTGAGCATCAACCCATGCACCAAGAAGTCGCCGGTTCGATTCCTGGCCAGGGCACATGCCCAGGTTGTGAGCCCAATCCCTAGAGGAGAGCTTGCAGGAGGCGGCCAATCAATGTTCTCTCTCATCAATGTTTCTCTCTCTCCCTCTCCCTTCTTCATTCTCTAAAAATCAATATAGAAAAAAAAAACTTTTAAATTTACAAAAAAACTGATCACATACTGGGCCATAAACCAAGTTCCAACAAATTTCAAAAGATTATAATCATACAGAAAATGATATCTGATCACAAAGCAACTGTATCAAGAACAACCACCAAAAGCTAGAAAAAAAAGATAACCAAAAAAAGTATCTTATGTGTAGAAATTAAGAACTATAGCTGCAAATAATCCATAGGTCAAAAAAAAATAATAATGGAAATGAGAAAGTATAACAAGCTGATTGATAATAAAAACACTACAAATTAAAGTTAATAAAAATTCTTAGCCTTAAATATACAGTATTCTTGAACATATATTCAGGAATATATTTATTTCCTGAAAATATACAGTATATGCATTCCTATAAATTCTTGCATTCTGTAAAACTGCGAAATAAATATAACAGGGCTTATGGAAAAAAGTATTGAAGCAAATAACTAAAAAATCCATACAGCCTTATAATAAGAACAATAACCTAAATAATAATCCTAATAAAAATGCTACCACAGTTAAAAAGACATGTTAAATTCCTCATAAAATTTTACATATAGACATATAACATGCTGTGGGGTTGTTGTTTAAATAGCCTGATGATGTAGGGTGTAACAAGAAGCTGCTGAGTTATAAACACAAAGAACAAAATGTTCAAAGATTGGACAATGCATAATACATACTTTCAAGGCAAAATACATGGCCAAGCTGGGCCCAGAGGAGGATCAGGTAAAAGGGCATCATATACAGCACTGTATTCCTCTGAGAATTCAGCTACATTAAGCTAGATTTGCATATTTTATATTAAACTACTGGAATAATGAAGTCAATATTATACCCCAAGAAACTTCTAATCATGAGTGCTAAAAACTATAAAACATTCTTTCTTTCTTCTATTATACTCTAAATAGAACGAGAGAGAGGGAGAGCATAAGTAACCATCCAGACAATCAATGTCTAAATAATTTAGAACTGGCAAAATGTATCTACATATAACAGGTTTGAAACAACTCAAAGATTTGAGCACTTTTACTCCTCTGCTAACAGTTACCAGAATCAGTGAAGACAAATTTTATGCCTGTCAAAAAGAAGCTCTATAATATTATAAATAGGATTCTTGTATAAATTTATCATGTTAATGATGTTATCCTGTTGAGAACTGAGATCACAACTGAATTTTAACATCACTTAAATTTAGTAGAACAAAATTTCTTATTTCGTCTTAAGTAAGCAATTGTCAAATTTACTAGCAATGATGGGGAAATTACCAGTTGGTTTGAAATTAACACCTTCATCCATCGTTATCAAGTCCAGAGACGATAAATCATTCAGATTCTTCAAACATAAATCTGTTCAATTGTACAAGACACATTTTTATTTTAATAAAATAAAAAAACAGCACAAAATAAAATGTATAAATAAAATGTATTACTAAAGTTGTGTTTCTGTGTAATTGTCCTAGGAAGAACCGTAATCCCCACTTAAGTGGTAAGAAAAATCTCATTTAGATAAAAGAGCTGAGTAATACGCTAAAATGATTTTCTAACAGTAACAATACAAATAATAAAAATAACAATCAATAAGTGATGAAATAGCACTTACAAATTGAAGCTTCTAAAATATTTGTATTATCTCATTTAATCCTCAAAATAACACAATAAGGTAGGTAGTATTAATATTATTTCCTGTACAAATTAGGAAACTAAAAAAATAAAGAGGCTAAGTACCTTGCTGTAGGTCTAAGTAACCACTTTGTTATATGACTTTCAATAGGCAGTGGGTTTGTTTTTCTTAACTTTTATCAAAGA
Source organism: Molossus molossus (assembly GCF_014108415.1). NCBI lineage: Eukaryota > Metazoa > Chordata > Mammalia > Chiroptera > Molossidae > Molossus > Molossus molossus. The sequence goes on along the minus strand of NW_023425347.1, from coordinate 32,194,807 downwards.
TATATACACGCAAAATATAAAGAGTCAAATAGTTCTAAAAGATTGCTCCAAAAAACATCAGTCTTCCCCTCCTCTGAGTTTGCCACTCTCTTGAGGCAACCACTTATGACTTTTATTTATTTATTTTATTTTATTTTTTATCCTCACCCAAGGACATTTCTCCATTTTTTGTTCAGATAGAATGGGAGGGAGGGAGAGAGAGAAACATCCATGTGAAAGGGACACATTGAGTGGCTGCCACCTGCACGACCCAACCAGAGACGGGGACAAACTGCAACCAAGGTACATGCCCTTAGTGGGAACCAAACGGGGGTCTTTCCGGACCACAGGTCAACGCTCTAACTGCTGAGCCAAACCGGTCAGGGCCACTTATGACAATTTTAGCTGATGTTTTTAGTATTTACTGTAGCATACCTGAATACGCCACTATTGCTACTTGGAAGGAACCTGTGGTAGGAAGCAATGCAAGTCACTCTTACTGATGGATGGGGATCAGAGCAATTGAAGCAGCCTGCTGCTTACAGTGCTCTCTCTGTCCCATGCTATTAAGCACAGGAGACTGGAAGTAGTTCAGAGAAGGATGGGATTACCACAACCTGTTCAAATTTAAGTAGAGTAGTAGCTCACAAAAACACAGCCCTTAGAAGGCAAGGTTCTTTGGGAAATACTTTAATTTAAGAACACTGCTTAGGCAGCTGGATGTTTTTAAGTTTTAAGGCTTTTGAAGTTTTTGCTAATTTTCTTAATTACCCACTATTAACATTCAGTAAATTAATCAGCCAAAGAAGAATGCTTACTATATGCTGAGCACTATTCTAAGCTTTAGGTTTATAACAGTGAGCAAGACAAGGTTCCTTGTCTATAGAACTTTTTTTCTGAAAAAAGCAATCAATATACAAATAATAAGTAATATAGTCTCAGGTACTAAAAGGTACTAGGAAGGAAAATAAAGCTGAGAAAGGCCCTGATCAGTTTGACTCAGTGGTTAGAGTGTCAGCCCTCGGACTGAAGGGTCATGGGTTTGACTCCCAGTCAAGGACATGTACCTGGGTTGCAGGTTCAATCCCCAGCCCTGACAGGGGTTGTGCAGGAGGCAACCAATTGACGTGTCTCTCCCACATCGATGTTTCTCTCCTTCTCTCCCTTCCTTCCTCCCTCCCACTCTAAAAATCAATGGGAAAATATCCTCAGGTGAGGATTAACAAAAATAAATACATTAATTATTTTTTAAAAAGCTGAGAAAAAACCCAGACAATGATAGTTCTTTAGCTTTTAACTAAAGCTATGTGTATTTCTGATATAAAGCTGTATAATTTCTGATATGAAGTAAGGATACAGTCATCCTAATTTTCAACATACATAAACACATCAGCTTTCCTAAGAACATAAAAATAGCAATAACAGCCCTGGCTGGTTTGGCTCAGCGGTTAGAGCGTTGGCCCGTGGACCAGAGAGGCCCTGGTTTGGTTCCTGCTAAGGGTGTGTACCTTGGTTGTAGTTTGTCCCCAGCCCTGGTTGGGATCATGTGGGTGGCAACCATTCAATGTCTCTCTCTTTCTCTCTTCCTCCCTCTCCCTCAAGATAAATGCGAAAAATGTCCTCAGGTGAGGATTAAAAAAAATAATAATAACTAAAATAGTCCAGGAAAGCCTCTTTGAGGAGCTGATATCTGCACAAAGACCTGAATGAAATGAAGGTGCTGGCTATGTAAAATATGTGAGAAGTATTCCAAGAATAAGGAACAGATAGTGCAAAAACCTGAAGTGCAAACAAGCTTGGTGTGCTTGAGGAACAGCAAGAAAGCCAACTGGGAGAGTAGAATAAAACTGAGGAAATGACAAAAGATGAAGTCAAGAAATAGGCAGGGAGATATCAAGTAGGACTGTGTGGTCTCTGGTGAATGTTTGTATTTCACTCGTAGAGTGATGGGGATATTGAGTACGAAAGTATAACCAAAATGTAGAAACATCAACATTCTATGCTAAGGACCCCTTTCCAAGAGATTTAAGGCAGACCTCCAAGGATTCCAAAAACATTATATTCAGTTCAGTTATTATTTATAGGCAAAACTTAACTACCCTACAATGACTAAAGATAAGGCAAATATAAATTGTGGCCCTGCCAATTTAATAAAAGTTAAATCATTTCAGTTATCAGAATATAGCAAGGTATCTCTCAGACTGTCTGATTTCTTATATGTATTTGATCATTATAATCATTATAATATACTTTAAAAACTCCATGACAAAATAGAGCAATAAATAAAGGATAATATAACTATTTTATAGATCTGTTTCTCAATACAGTGTTATAAATGTTATTGCTTACCACCATTCTTTCAACAATATACTTATTCTTTAAGCAATACAATTTTACTGTTTCATCTTTATCTCTGCATTTTTATTTGCCATATGTGTATATCCAAGTAGAGAATAAATTAAAATTGGCTAAATATTTTTAGTAATTCTAACTTTTTTTTTCTTTGACTGGAAGAGAGTCACCATACAATGAACAGGTAGCCATTTCTAATCCTAACAAATGTTCAACAATCTTTTGACATTTTAAAAGATAGTTAATGAAATACAAAGTGACTAACTGAAAAATAAATCTGGGGTTTGATAGGATCATTAGCATAAATCAGGATAAGAAGCCCGTAATCAAGCTAGGCATATATTTTTAATAAAAATTAAACTAGAAAAGAAAAATAAAGAGTTGTGTCTATATGCATCATTTTCACAGAGCCATTTTAAAAAATAAACCAAGTTAACATATTATACAAAAGGAGATATTCTGATAGAATATAAAGATTAACTCAGAAAAAAATGTGTATGTGCCACGCTTTATTTTGGTGTAAAAAGAAATAGTTCATGTATTTTTTCTTCAAACAACAGGTTACTTTAAAAAAAATTCCCAAAGAGTATTCTTACTTTCACAATAACTTATCTTTTTCATTAAATTTATAGAATATAATTTTTTAGAAGGAAATACATCTAACCTTGTAATTTTGCTTCAATTCCATCTTTGTTCAAACCGGGTACAAAACCTGCATAAGTTATGAAAATTCATGAAAAATATAAAAGAATGGACTAAATTCATCTTTACAGGCTCAGTTTATATCCTAGTTAACTAGAAAAGTGAAGTCCAACTAAACATTAAATAAAAAATAGCTTATGAGTTAAAACAAGGCTTAAACATCTATAGACAATAACCAGTGGTAAAATTCTTTCAATATCAAATGGCCTATATTTTGCTTATTTGATTGTATAACAGTGACCAGGAATATTCTGTGTACTATTTTTCCTTAGAGATCTGAATGCTATGAACCTGTGTCCATTAGAATGGTATTGCAACAAGTCAGGTTTTAATTTGATATTCAGCAATCTCAGGTATTTTTATTTTATAACCTGTACATGAAAGAACCCTCTAGAAGCAACATAACCAGATGTGTGTTAGCTTTAGAAGCAGAATGAAAATTCCAACAGCAATAGGAGTACTATATACTTTGATTTGAACACCAGTTCAAATAAAATTCAAGACCTTTTTCTTTATTTTAAATAATTTTAGGCATTTTTGTTATTTTTATTTGAGTTAATATTTTTCCTAAAATGTCTATTTTTAGTGGTGCTGATTTCCATCATTAAAAGACCAGAAGTAAAATAATAAAGATTTCTCACATTTGTCTGTTCTTGCCTCTAAATGTATTTATGACTACTGTTACTTCTGTTTCTGCTACCTATCACTTTCTGTAATATATTTTGTGACCTATTAAAATAAATATAGTTTCAACTGGCTGAAAAAACTACTACTTTTCCAAGTAAAAGTAACAAACCATAATGAGATGGATTTTTCAAGGCTCTGATATAAAGCAAAGTTGATCGTATCCACTCCAAAGCAATATTTACATCTGTGATGGTATGCAATACTATCTCTGCATTCAAATGCTCAATAAGATGTCTGTGCAAACTAATGGGGAAAAAATTTTGCATTAGTAATAGGTATTTCAATGCCATAGCTTTTACTGTTTTAAACTTCAATAGTATTTTGAATAATTCAATAACATAATTGAATAATATACTCATTATTACTTTAATAATTCATTGAGATAACTTAATTTTTAAAAATATAAGAGAAAACCATTATGTCAGTTCAACTTTTAGAAACATTACAGATTTCTCTCTCTATTCCATGGCTCTGGAAAACATTGTTTTAAAAACAGTGGGGAATGACAATAAATAATAAGTGTTGACAAGGATGTGAAGGGAATCTTTTGTGCACTGTTGGTGGGACTGTAAATTAGTGCAACCACTATGGAAAACAGTATGGAGAGTCCTCAAAAAATTAAAAATATGCATAACACATGGACACAGACAATAGTATGGTGAAGGCCAGGGGTGGGGGCGGGATGGGAGTGGGGTGGAGGGGGTCAATGGGGGAGGAATGGGGGGGGTCATATGTAATACTTCAACAATAAAGATAAATTTAATTTTTTTTTCTTTATTGATTTTAGAAAGGAAGGGAGAGGGAGAAAGATATAGAAACATCAATTGGCTGCCTCCTGCATGCCCCCCACTGGGGATTTGGCCCACAACCTGGGCATGTGCCCTGACAGGGAATCAAAGCAGTGATCTCTTGGTGCATGGGTCAACACTCAACCACTGAGCCACACCAGCCGGGCTAAAGATCAATGGAAAAAAAAAAAAATAGAACTACCGTATGACCCAGCAATTCCACTTCTGGCTATTTATTTATTTTTTCTAATCCTCACCCAGGGATACTTGTCCATTTATATTCAGATAGAGTGGGAGGGAGAGAGAGAGAAAGACATAAATGTGAAAGAGACACATGGATTGGTTGCCTCTTATATGACTGCAACCAGGGCCAGGACCAAACTGCAACTGAGATACGTGACCTTGACCAGAATCTAACCCAAGACTCTGGTCCACAGGCCAATGTTCTAACCACTGAGCCAAACCGCCCAGGGCCCACTTCTGGGTATTTATCTGAAGAAAGCAAAAAACTAATTTGAAAAGATATATGCATCCCATGTTTACAATAGCCAAGATATGAGAACAATCTAGGTGTCCATAGATAGATGAATAAAGAAAATATGGTACATATATACAATGGAATATTGTTTAGCCATAAAAAAGAATGAAATCTTGCCATTTGTGACAACACAGATGAACCTAGACAGTATTACGTTAGGTGAAATAAGTCAGACAGAGAAAAACAAATATTATATTATTTCACTTATATGTGGAATCTAAGAAACAAAGCAAACAAAATGAAACAAAAACAAACTCATAGATATAGAGAACAAACTGATGGTTACTGGGGGGAGAGGGGTGGTGTTGGGATGTTGGGCAGAACAGCAGAATGGGATTAAGAAATACAAACTTCCAGTAATAAAATAAGTCACAGGGATGTAAAGTACAGCATAGGGAACAAAGTCAATAATATGGTAAATGGTAATGGTGACAGATGTTACTACACTTTCTGTGGTGATCACTTTGTAAGGTATATAAATGTTGAATCACTGTTGTACACATGAAACTAATACAATATTGTATGTTGTATGGCAACTATAATTGAAAATAAATTTAAGCCCAGCTGGTGTGGCTCAGTGGTTGAGGATGATGGACCCATGCACCAAAAGGTCACCGGTTCGTTTCCTAGTCAGGGCACACACCCAGGTTGCTGACTTGATCCCTAGCAGCGGGCATGCTGGAGGCTCCCTCTTCCTTCCTCTCTCTCTAAAAAATCAATAAAACATACACACACACACACACACACACACAAATAAATTTAAATTTAAAAAAATAAATAAAATCTGCCTTGGCTGGGTTGTTCAGTTGCTCAGAGCACTGTCCCGATACCCCAAGGTTGTGGGTTCAATGTCCTGTCAGGGCACATACAGGAATCAACCAATAAATGCATAAATAAGTGGAAAAACAAATTGATGCTTTTCTCTCTCTAAAATCAATAAAGGAAGACAGATGGGAGCAAAATGTATGCTGGATGGGAGCCTACACTGACCTTGATTGTTATTACAAGTCAAATGGGATTTGGAGAAACAAAGGGTATGAGAGTAGGTGTTCTCCAAGTGCAGTATCAAGGCAGCTATCTCAGAGGCCATGGAACTGAAAGGCTCTCAAACCAGGTTAAATGTTCGAATCACATACTTATTAAAATCAAGGAAACACACATAGGTAAAAGCAAGGGGAAAGAGATGAAGTAGGTTATCTCTTATCCTTTGAGATGACATGGAGGGACCTGGAGAGTATTATGGTAAGTGAAATAAGACAATCAGAGAGACAAATACCACATGATCTCACTTATTTGTGGAATATAATGAACAAAATAAGCTGATAAACAAAATAGACCCAGAGACACAGAAAGAAGTAGGGTTCAGACTGACAAACCTCAGGGGAGAGGGTTAAGGGGAAGGGAAAAAATAAACCAAAGAACTTATATGCATATATGCATAACCAATGGACATAGACAACAATGCTGTGGAGGTGGGGGAGGGATCCAGAGAAGGGTGTCTAGGAGGAAAAAAGGAGAAAACATCTGTAACAAAAATAAATTAATTAATAAAAAAAAAGTGGAAGGACTAAATAAATAAAATCTAAAAAAGAAAAAAAGGATAGGGAGTGAATTACATCCTATTTCCTCCAAAAGTATTATAATCAAATACTTTTCTAAAAGGACTCAGCATGCTTATCTCTTATCATTAAACAAATTCTAAAGATGTAAAGAGATGTGAAATTATATTCTTATGACTGATTTGAACTTTTAAACAAGGACACATGATCCTGCATGCTAAGAAACCATTCTGAATAAAAATATTGTATTACTTTTTTAACTATTAAATTTCTTAAAGGACAAATGTTTTAGTTAAGATCACTAAAAAGTTTCAAGCAAATGGCCTTAGAAAGGCCCCTAATGAAATTTCCCTTTACTATATTAAAAATATATAGGCTATATTAACAATATCTTTTTGGAATATTTTTTTATTACCTGCTTTCTACAGTGTCACTACAAGCTAACATCTGAATATACTTCTCTTTTGTACTTAACCGAGTCATAATAACTGCAGTAGCTGTAGTATCAAACTGAGGGGAAAAAACACACACACACACACAGAAATTTAGTAAACATGAGCACATGTTGATACCAGTCCTCTTCAATAACTCAAGACTTTAATTTTATATTAAACAGTCCTGTCTTAAATAACAGATCAAAGGGTCCTAAAAAATGCTTCTGAATTTGAAAGTTAACTCAAAATTTAATTTAAAAATATTTCAAGAATACAGATGTAAAAATACCACTTTGGTTTCAGTATAACATTATTTTGGTAGTGGTGAAATAAAAACAATCTTAGGTAAGTATATAAAAGTTGTAATATTTGGTATAGTTTACATATAACCTAATTTACCCTATAAAAATTATAGATTTGTTTAATAATATTTTTACATTCTTTGAAAAGATATTCTTTTCTTTTACATGTAAATATGCATGTACAAGATATTCCTAAATGTTCCCTTAAGTACCTACATGAATGACTTATTTATTCAAGTATTTGTCAGACAGAGTAGGGCATGTTTGGTAATGTGTGAGCTGATTTTTAATGGTCACAATACCTGGGGACCACTACTGGCATTTTGTGCTAGGATCCAGGGATTTCATGTTTTGCAATACATAACAGTCCTACACAATGAAAAATTGTCCTGTACAAAATGTCAATAGCATCTCCACTCAGAGTAAAAAAAAAAAACAAAAGAAAAACAAAAAACCCTCAAAACCAAAAAAGACCTTTAACAATATACATATTCATAAACCCAACCATTTGCCAACCAATGATAAATGGAGTGGCGGGAGTATGTCTTTTTTGGTGAGACTTGTTTTATTTCTACTCCTCCATTAAAATACATTTCCTCAATTACATTTATTTTTAAACCTAATCCAAATATAAAATCTTAATCTTGTGTTTAACAAAAAGTACACAAAACGGATTTTGCTTTTTATCTTTAAAATAAGTTACAAAAAAGTAAAATATTGTCACTTACTTGAGGTCGACCAGCTCTACCAATCATCTGCAGGATATCTGTTTCACTGTACTCTTCAAACATTCCTCCAGCATAATGCATTGTAGATTTTATAACTACTAGGTGAGCAGGCAAATTTACTCCCATAGCTAACGTACTGGTAGTAACTGCATCAGATTAAGAAATATTACTTTTAAGCTATATAATTTTAATGCTTCAAATAGATATTTTCTTATAAAAGACACATTTTTATAAATGTAATAAAGACTCATATATAGGGAATTTATTTAAAAATTAAGAAAACACAATGTAAAAGAATACATCTTTAAAAATTATTTAAGCCCTGGCCGGTTTGGCTCAGCGGTTAGAGTGTCGGCCTGCGGTCCTGAGAGACCTGCTAAGGGCACGTACCTCGGTTGCAGTTTGTCCCCGGCCCTGGTCGGTTGTGCGGGTGGCAACCGCTCGATGTGTTCCTTTCATGTCGATGTTTCTCTCTCTCTCTCTGTTCCTCTCTCTCCCTCCCACTCTACCTGAACAAAAAATGGAAAAGTGTCCTCGGGTGAGGATAAAAAAAAAATAAAAAAATAAAAATTATTTAATTCTTATTTGTCAAATTGCACTACACTCAGTAACATGATAAAGAACTAAAACTGGCAACAAGATTACTACAGCATGTATATGCATGAATAATTACATAATTTTGGACTTAAGGGAAAAAAAACATAAGTCAGAATACTTGAGCTTTTCTTTTTACTCTCTTAAAAATAATTTCTAGCCCTGGCTGGTTTTGCTCAGCAGTTAGAGCGCTGGCCCACAGACCAATGAGTTGTGGGTTCAATTCTAGTCATGTGCTCATACCTCTGTTGCGGTTAGTCCTGGCTCTGATCAGGGTTGTGCGGGAGGCAACCAGTCGATGTGTCTCTCTCACGTCAATGTTCCTCTCTCTCTCTTCCTCCCTACCTCCCACTCTCCCTCCCTCCAACTATGTCTGAAAACAAATGGAAACATATGCTCGGGTGAGAATTAAAAAAATAATAATTTTCCAAAATATCTTATAATACCCATAAGAATATATTTTACTTACAAAGAGCTGGTAGATCTCCAACAGTAAAAGCTCCTTCAACTACTTTTCTATCTGACAGCTCCATACCAGCATGATGATAAGCAACACCATGTATTAAGATATCTATAATAGAAATATATCATCTGTAATGTACTGTTAATATTTAATCAGTAACTGACTCTTTTTAACTAGCTGAAATGCTATTCAAAAATTACCTCTAAACCTACCTCTCAGTTTTGAATCTCTTATGGAATACGCATACTTCTGTAACCTATTTAAAAAATACCATAAAATTGAGTTATTTCCATGAATATTAAAAATCTCTTAGTTTATTATTTTGAAGCTTACAGATATAAAAATACTTTCACAATATCATTATTTGAAAACCATCTTTAAGAAGTAAAGAATATCATGCCCTGGCCGGTTTGGCTTAGCGGTTAGAGCGTCGGCCCATGGAGGGTCATCGGTTCAAATCCAGTCAAGGGCATGTACCTCAGTTGCAGTTCGGTCCCTGGCCCTGGTTGGGGTCATGTAGGAGGCAGCCAATGATGTGTCTTTCTCACATCGATGTTTCTCTCTCTTTCCCTCCCACTCTATCTGAAAATAAATGGAAAAATATCCTTGGGTGAGGATTAAGAAAAAAAAAGTAGAGATTATCTAACTTTTATAGTCAAAACTTCCTAATTTTACAAAAAAAAAATCAAATAATCTAATTTAAAAATGGGCAAAGGACCTGAATAAAATTTTTTCCAAAGAAGACATACAAATGGCCAATATGAAAAGGTGCTCAATATCACTAATCATCAGGGAAATGCCAACCAAAACCACAACTAGATTGCAGCTCATACCTGTTAAAATGGCTATTATCAAAAAGCGAGGTGAGTGCTGGTGAGGATATGGAGAAATGGGAGCCCTGTACAATGCTGGTGAGAATATAAAGTGGTATAACCACTATGGAATATAGCATGGAGGTTCCTCAAAAACTTAAATATAGACCCAGCAATCTCACTTCTGGGTTATATCCAAAGGATACAAAATCAGTATCTCAAAGAGGTTTCTGTACTCCCATGTTCATTAAGCATTATTTCATAACTGTCAAGTATGAAAACAATCTGTGTCTACTGACAGATGAATGGATAAAGAACATGTAATATACATTACTCAGCCTTAGAAAAGAAGGAAATTCTGCCTTTTGCGACAACATGGAGGGCATTATGCTAAGTGAAATTGGTCAGAAAAAGAAAAATACTGCATGGTATCACTTATATGTGAAATCTAGAAAAAAATATGTCAAACTCATATAAAGAGAGTAGGAAAGTGATTGCCAAAGCTAGGGGTGGGAGAAAATAGAAAGAGGTTGGTAAAAGGGTACAAATTAAAAAAAAAATAGAAGTCCCTAATTTATCAGCTGTAACACTGAAACTCACTTTTAAATCAGGAATTTGTAAGCCTCACTTTTCACAGGAAAAATTATAAATGGTGATTATATTCATGGGTCAAAATATAAGCCTACTCCTATAATCTGCCTGAAAAACATTTGTAGGAAATAATGTTTTTTTAACCTCTACTATATCACAGTAAGGAAAACAAAAAATATGGAAATAAGAAATAGTTGTTTATTATGTCCTGAGATATGGCACTTAATATTAGGTGAGAAGAAAAGAAAGTTTCTTGGAAATTTGAAAAGGAATTCTGGGTACTTTTGAAGATTTTGTAGGTTGGTAAGGATTGGTTTTATTTGTCTAAGAACCTCCAAATCTGTGTTTTTCTATTTCATTGTTACATATATGACACTAGCAAGCATTATTTTTAATATAACATTCACTTTATAAAAAATATGTTTTTATTGATTTTTTAGAGAGAGGAAGGAAGAGATAGAAACACTAATGTGAGAAACATCGATTGGCTGCCTCCTGCACAGCCCCCTACTGGGGATCTAGCCTGAAACCCGGGCATGTGCCCTGACCAGGAATCAAATCGGGACCTCTCAGTCCATGGGATGATGCTCAATCCACCGAGCCACATCAGCCAAGCTAACATTCACTTTTTAAAGGATTCGTAAGAAAAAAGAAGAGATGGAGAGGGCAAAGGACATATTGATATTAAGCACAGGTGTCTTAGATATGTTGTCTTATTTCATGATTCCCATGTATCCAACCCTGATTAAGCAATGGAAGCTGAGAGAAGTTAAGTGATGTGCCCAATGATACACAGCTAGTAAAAGTGGCAGCATTGTCATTCAGATCTGGTTCTCTAACTTCATGCTATTTCTAATACCAGCATTTTATTCCTGACAAAACAACAACAACAAATAAAAATGGGGGATAAAGAAAGAAAGAAGGGGGACAAAGAGTGAAGAAAGAAGAAAACTGAAGGAGAGAGAAATTTTCCTTAAGTAACTAGGTAAGAGAGAGAAATGAAAAAAGGAATTATGATACATGCTTCTGTGTAAAAAAAAAAGATGATCTGAAACAAATGAGCTAATCTGCAGCAGAGAACAGGGAAAAAGGGAAAGGATGAAAAAGATATTAATTTTAAGGGTACTTATAGTACCTATTTCAGTTCCTTATTTATATAAATAGTTTTGTCTTAAAATTGCCAATCAAGTATTAAGTATTCACCTTAGGAGGTCATATAGTTATCTATGTGAATGATGACAACATTGCACAAGAATTCCATAAGTTTTAAAAAATTGACTTGCAAGTTACTTTGAGAAAGGCAGTAGTAAGTCTCATTATTTGATAGCCACATGTTTCTGACTAAATGTCACATAGCCCAACTTGATCAACTAGTTAACTCACCCAACAAACAGAAGGCTCCAAACTCATAGCTACTTATAGCCTCATTATACTATACTTTCAAAAAAATTCCAGTTTTACCTTTACTCTATTACTATTTTATAATGAATTGGTAAGCCCCATCTTTGTTAAAAATGCTTAGAAAATAATAATCAAGAATGTTATAAAACCAAGTACAGCTGGTATGAAAACCATCAATCATGACTTGATTATGGAAAAAGTTTTTGCCAGCATAATGACCTAATTGATGTATACATTCTCTCAATATACTTGATCTGTGGTCATAAACAGCCAAAGAGTATTCTAATTAAAACCAAACCCTAAGGAAACAATCTATGAGAAAACTACCAACTAGTTTTCTGAAGTTAATCAACAAATTTCAACATATTTTATTTTATTATGTAAATGCATAATACAACAAACAATTATTTAATAAAAAGCTAAAGAGAGCAGAACCCAAATAAGTGAAGCATGTTAGACAGGTTTGGAAACCTTAGTTAACAAAATCTGGGGCTTGATGGGAAAAAAGAAGTCTTGTGGGAGTTGCTAGAATGTGACTGGTTAAAGGAGAATTGATGTAAGTAGTAGTCTCTTTCCCTAGTCAATGCCAACTCAAATTGGCATTCCATCCCATTTCACTTATGCTTTTCTCAGGGAATGAAGCAAAAGCAGAACACACAAATGAGATTCTATTCAACTGTTTTTGTGCCTAGTAAAAGACTGACTTGATATATGATAAATATTCTTCGGAGTATAAAACAGGTGGACAGAAAGAAATCTATGCTATTATTATGCAGTTAGCACTAATTTCACTTTCTCCCTTTCTCTCTCTCATATGTCATCTACTTTTTGGCTATAAGCTCTTCATTGGTTTCTCTCAATCTGACTCTTTACTGTACCTTATTGTTTAGTCATGCCTTGTTGATATTTGTAATAAAAGCACTACTCTACATGATTCAAACCCTAGAGATTTTTATCATATGGCAATAACTAAAGGGATCAAGTTAAACCCTTGAAGTGGAAGTAAAATTATGAAAATAGTATATAGAGTATGGATAGGTGGCTACATGGTAATTCTTTAATGGACTAAATGGCCAGAAATCCATCTTTTTGGTGAACAGAAAGATAAAGAATGTCAGAAAACTAGAGTGGTATCCACTAAGCCTGGTACGCATCTTTGCTTGACAAAGTGACCAGAGGTGGTAGCTGCAGGATAGGCTGGTAATTAGAAAGCTAATCTGACCCAAAGTGGAGAAAAGTACGTCCCCCCCATACAAAATTAGTTAGAAAAATCGATCTCTGCTCATATATGTATGTAATTATCCAATCCAATTTTAGTCTGAGGTCTACCACTAAACATGTTAATTCCCAAAAGTTGTTATTAATAATAACAATGACCTAATATTCATTAAGTAGCAACCATGTGCTAGCACTCTGCTGAGAACTGCTAAGAATGAGTGGTAAATAAGATGATCATAAGTCCTCCTTTCCTCAATAAATTTCTAATCTAACAAATAGAACAGATATTAAAATAACAATTAAACAATTATAGCCAGTGCTATGAAATAAAAGTACAGGGTAGCTATAAAAGTAAATAAAGGGAAAATTAGAATAATGAAACATTCCCCGAGAAACTGATATTAAAAGTGAAACTTGAAGGGATGAATAACTGTTAGGTAAAAAACCTTTCCAGACAAAGAAAACACAATGCAGAAAAGCCGTGTATAGGGTAACAGTTTGGTATATTTACAGAACAGAGTTCAATATAGCTTGAGTATAGTGAATAATGGGGGGAGCATGTTCATGATGAGTCTGGAGAATTAGCTAGACATCACATTATACAGGGTATTGCAGGCCATAAGGATTTAAGATTTTACACTAAAGATAATAAGAAACTATTAAAGGGTTTTAAGCAGGAAACTGATATATTTAGATTTGCAATTTTAAACAATCACTCTGTTATGTAAATAATAGACTAAAGTGGGAAGAGTATGTGTGTGGTCAACAGATAAAATAGGCAAGAGATTAACAATGACTTGAACTAGGGAGGTGGCAGTGCTGATGGAGACAAAATAATACAGGGTATCCCCCCAAAATGTACACAGATTGTCTATAGATTCTATTACATTTTGAAAATAAAATACATTTTAATAAACGCTGGCTTTATAATTACACTTTTTTGTGTGTATATTTTTGGGGACACCCTATATATTTGAGATATATTTCAAAGTAAGAATAGGACTTAGTAACTGACTGCTTATGGGAAGGAAAGTGAGGAAGATGTCAATAATAGTTTTCTGCTGTAAACCACTAGGGAAGATGATGTATAATTAAGATGGGGAACAAGGGTGGAGAAGATGGTTTGAGAGAAAGAACCAAGGTTCTATTTTGGACATACTAAGTTTGAGATGCCTCTAGATATACAATTGGAGATATCAGTTAGGTGGATAGACTGTAGACATGGAGCTCAGAATGGAGGTCTGGGTTGGAACTAAAAATGTGGGAATTCATAGACATACATAAATATGTATATTTATATATACTTTGAACCCATGTGATAGATGCAAATATCTAGTTGTTTAGAATTAGAAAGAATAAACCTTGGATAGAACCCCTAGAATGTTAACATTTTAAAGGTTAAAATGTTGAGAGTTGGATGAAAGAGGGACTAAGAATCAGCTGCCAGCAAAGTAAGAAGAAATTTGGTAGAGAATTATCATAGAAGCACAGAGTCCACAGTGGGCAATGTGTTAGAGGCTCCTGAGAGATGAATTAGCAATATCCCTTTTGGTGAACAATTACAACAGATGCTGGATTGAATGTGGGTTAAAAAGAAAACAGCAATATAACAATCTTGCAATAAATCTGGCTATGAAATAAAGACAGGATCATAGGTGCACTAAGATTCATTATCTCGTTTAATCCTCCAAATTACTACTATCCTTATTTTACAGATGAGGAAACTGAGGCTTGGAGAGGTCAAGTAATTTGAAAAGATTATAAAATGAATCCAATTTTCTCATCTTATCTAGATAATCCCTCAAAGTCTTTCTACCTCCAAGAAAAAATGAAAAAATATACCTCTGTTTCTGTTCCACGGTCATAATAAATTTAGCATTTTTCACAAGAACAGAAGCAGCCTGTTGCACACCTTTCCTTGTTGCACAAAACTGAAAATGAATGAATAATTTTTGTATTAATCATATTAAAAATTGAGCATTACACTAAAAAACAAGCAACCAACAAACCATACCACAAGTGTGGGTTTCTGATCAGAGTACTCTTGTATAACACTGGCGATTTTGTAGTTGAGGGTTAAATCAAACTTAAATTCAGTTTGGTTACTAAAGCAGGGAAATCCAAGGACCACTTTCCGAAGTTTCACTGGTCTATGTTTCTCATCCATTTTCAGACATATAGCAGGTCTTTCACCATTTGAAAGCCATTCTGCAATCTTTAAGTAATAGAAATATATACATTAAGAGTTTTTTCTAATAAAGTTTTATGGCTAAAAATAACAAGACCACTTTAAAGTCAAAGTATAAAAATATTTAATCAAATAGTCTTTTCCAAAATCACATATTTCATTGACACTATTCTATTTGATATATTGGTAAATACTATCAATAGCAATGTTTCAAGATTATACCCACTTTTCATCACGGTAAACTTTCAATTAATTATTATTATTTTGTCTTATTTTCCTTCTTAAGAGTCCAAAGTAAAATTAAATTGATTTTGGCAGAGAAACTTAATTTCTCACTATCACTGTAACTCTGCTATTTTTCAAAACTATGTCGAGATACAGCTAACACTTTTGTGTTGTCCTAAGTAGTAGCTGAAAAATAGCAAAGTAATGGCTGGCTTAGATTGGTAAGGGTTGACAAGTTTTACACAAAGAGCAAATAAATACTTGAGAGATGGCAGTGCCAAAAGCATGTCAGACTCAATGATAGAGTCATGAGTTGGAACTGTGGTGAGCTGTGGTGAGCAATCTTTACCTTCTTTATACAGCCTGCTTAATAATCAAGTTTTATGCCCTGCTATAAACTTCACCATTGCTCTGACTAAAAGATAGATAAATGAGTTTCTGGTTACACAGGAAGGGAACTATTAAAACATTTTCAAGGCTATCATGGTTAGGGATGAGATTACAAGAGAATTTACGGTTTGAGAGTGACAGAATGATGTTTCCTTAATTTAGGAAAAAATTGAGAAAGAGGACATGAAAGAGGCAGGGAAACAGCTTTCACAGAAGTAGTGATCATCACAACTGGGAAGAGAGTTTCAAGAATTAAAGAATATTGGGAGTATTTATGATCTTACTCCCAGCATATGTCATCAGTTTGCCTCAAATTAACTCATAAAATTTTTCTTTAAAAAATTATAGGATATTGATATTTAATAATTGCTAACAAATCAGTAAGAAAAATTTAGTATCCCAATGTTAAAAAAAAAAAAAGGTAAAGTACATAACCTGGTACGTTGTAAAAAATAACTTAAAGTAGTTGAGAATATATTAAAAATATTTACTAAAGTAGAAATCAAAGTTGTACAACATGTTCAAATAAGGTACCATTTTAAACAAGAAATTTGACAACTATAGAATACAGAGAAATGACTAAAGGTAGAAGTGTAAATGAGTATAACATTTATTGAAAGCACTGTGTCCTTACAGTTTTATATACCCTTTGACTCAGTTATTCTACTTTAGAAGTTAATCCTACAAAAATAATAATGATGTTTTCAAAGATATAGTAATTTCAGCCCTATTTACAATAGTAAAAAATAAAAATATTTGAACATTAAAATATTAGATAAATTATAATAAAACCACGAAAATAGTATTAACAATATTTAATGACATGAAAACATTTGTAGGTGACATGCAAGTCATAAAAGAGTATGTATAGCCCTGGCCAGTGTTACTCAGTGGTTTGAGTGCCGGCCCATGCACCAAAGGGATGTGGGTTTGATTCATGATCAAGTCATGTATCTGGGTTGCAGGTTCCATCCCTGGCCATAGTCAGGGTGCGTGTTGGAGACAACCAATCAATGTGTCTCTCTTACACTGATGTTTCTTTCTCTCCCTCCCTCCCTCCCTCCCTCCCTCCCTCCTTCCATTCTCTCTAAAAAAATAAATGAAAAAATAACCTCAAGTAAGGATTAACAAAACAAAATAAAAAGAATATGTACATTATAATTCCATCTTTACATCTGGAAAGAAAAACCCTGGGTTTTTGTTGTTTATATATACTTTATAATTTTCTCTATTATTCTTAAATATAAACAAAATAAATTGTTATTTTAAGACCAAACATGATTAATTGTACCAAACTGAAGATAAAAGCAAAATTTTCCATTGGATTAGACAATATTATCAGCTATTTAAAAAACAATTTCTAAGTAGCAGGAGGAAAAAGTCACATTATAGTAGGCTGAGAAGTAAATAGGAGTGAGAAAACAGAGTGAGATTGTACTATTTTTCAAGTCTGAAAAAAAAATGAAGAAAAAAATAGGGCATACATACATTATAGAAAGTATGAAACTGCATATAATTATTTACTTTCATGTCTGTGTACCCCATGAACCAGGAAATCATCCTCAAGGACAGGGTCTATGTTTTCACTTTTGTATCTATCATTTGTGCTTACCACAATGCTAGGCACACAGAATTGGGGGAGATGGATGGTAATCATCTTACCAAACATTTTTATTCATCACCATACTTTGCTATACAACTACAGTCAGTTGGATACAACAACCATAACATTATTAAGTCAAGTTATTACAAAGTATCTGAAACCCACGAAACTAAAACTTTTACATACTAGTAATCAACAGACTTGCACCAAAAACGTTCTATTAAAAATAATCATCCAAATTTTATGGCCTCAATACTGCCTTCCCTGTGAAATCTAACCATTACTTTCTATAACACACTTTCCTATTACATTGGTTAGGTGATGAACAAACCTTTACTTTTCTCAAAGATTAAAATGACTAAAATTTCACTAGTCATAAAAATTTCATAGACTAAAATTCTAACTTACATCCTCAGCATTTGGAATTGTTGCAGACACAGCTACAAATCTCACTGGAATAATAGTGCTGGTATTTTCTGAAGTATGAGATAAAGATTGCACAGTTTTCATTCTGCTGACTACAACTTCAAGAGTTGGTCCACGAGTTTCATCTTTTACAACGTGTACCTAAGAAAGAAAGAAAAGAAAAAAAACCATCAGCTATAAAAATAAAACTCTAATCAATTAAAATGTTCAAGAATATTAACACTCTTCTTTAAGAAAATAAGCACTTTTTCAACAGAAGGGATAAAATAAACATATAGTTTGGTTGAAATGTCTTGCTTTTGTCTATCCATTCCAGTCATCCTTTTATGTTTATCTCTGAAAGTGAATGTGTTCACTACCTCATCAATAAGAAACAGTCGAACCAGTTGAACCAAAGAGTTGTCTCTCCATTTCCTAGTCATGCTATCCCATTTCTCCTAGAAAAAATATGCAAGTGGTTTAATATAAGGGTTATAATAAATATTATTAAGATATATCAATAAAATATTTAACCTGACATGTTACAAATAATGGGCAATATTTAGTTTAAAAAATTTTAAAGATTTTGACAGTTATACTAGTGTTTTAAAAAATGAACTCCCCATTTATTTTTTTAACCAAAAATACTCAGAATTAGTCTAATTACCTCTTTTAAATTCTATCAAGATTCTCCCTCTGCAATACATAATACTTGAGTAGAAGAATACAAGCAATAATTATGATAACAAATTATCTACAACAACAAACTGCCTATTCATATCTTTTGTCTGTTTTTCTCATTGGGTGTTTCTGTTTGGCTAATTGATTTGTAAATATTCCTTACATACCCTGAACCCTATTACCTTTTGTTTTGTTTTTTACAATGCAAATATATTCTTCTACTTTGTATATTCTTTTAACTTTTTTTCTTGGTGAAGAGAAACAGATATTTTCTAATAAACCAAGGAAATAAGAAGTATAAATAACACCTACTGGAGTTGTCATAATAATATGGGCGTGCTGAATCTCAAATAGGTCATCCATTAGTGTATCTCCAGTGAGTTCTTTACAATTTAATCCTATTGGTCCAAATTTTCCTTTCCAGTCATCAAAACGCTGACTACACAGGGCTTTTATTGGTGCCACTATAACAATATATTTATTTTGAATGTCAGTGAAATTTCAAAAATTACTTTCACAAAAACATTGGTTAATAAAGTTATAATAAAAATACATATCTAGCCCTGGCCGGTTTGGCTCAGAGGTTAGAGCGTTGGCCTGCGGTCCAGAGAGACCCGGGTTCAGTCCCGCTAAGGGCATATACCTCGGTTGCAGTTTGTCCCCGGCCCTGGTTGGTCGTGCGGGTGGCAACCACTCAATGTGTCCCTTTCACATCGATGTTTCTCTCTCTATCTCTCTCCCTCCCACTCTATCTGAACAAAATATGAAAAAATGTCCTCGGGTGAGGATAAAAAAAAAAAATACATATCTAGCCCTGGTTGCTTTGGCTCAGCGGTTAGAGCACTGATCCACAGTCCAAAGAGTCATGGGTTCGATTCTAGTCAAGGGCACGTATCTTGGTTGTGGTTCATCCCCGGCCCTGGTCAGGGTCATGTGGGAGGCAACCAGTCTATATGTCTCTCTCATGTCAATGTTTCTCTCTTTCTCCCTCTCTCCCTCCCACCCTATCTGAAGATAAAATAGAAAAATATTCTCAGGTGAGGATTAAAAAAAAAACAAATATATCTAAGTGCTGCCTAATACTTATAAATTAAAAGTTAACAATAGAAGAATAGTATTTAGAGTTATAAAAGTAATCACCAAACAGAACTAAAAATAGAAAAAGAAGTGATTGCTCAGGGAAATATAACTCAGAGTGAAGAGAGGTAGGATAAGTGATTAGTGTTTTTCATTATAATCCCTTTTGTGATAATGGAGTTTTTAACCATGTGCATAAATTACTTTGATGAAAATTTAAATAAATTGCCCTGGCCGGTTTGGCTCAGCGGTTAGAGTGTCGGCCTGCGGTCCTGAGAGACCCGGGTTCGGTTCCCGCTAAGGGCATGTACCTCGGTTGCAGTTTGTCCCTGGCCCTGGTCGGTTGTGCGGGTGGCAGCCACTCGATGTGTTCCTTTCACATCGATGTTTCTCTCTCTCTCTGTTCCTCTCTCTCCCTCCCACTCTACCTGAACAAAAAATGGAAAAATGTCCTCGGGTGAGGATAAAAAACAAACAAACAAACAAACAAAATTTAAATAAATTAAAAATATATATATACATATATACATACATATATATATATGTATATATATACACATATACACACACACACACACACACCTAAAAAAGGAGAGTTTGTGTGAAAATTTCTGGAATTACATGTTTCATTTTATTTGTTCATACTGCCTGTCCTTTTAAAAATAGACATGTAAAGGCCAAATTCTCAATTCAAACGTTACCTTTTATTTATAACCGAGAAAATATGTTTTGAATTTAATATAACAGACAAAAGCAAATGTGGTGTGTCTTCATAAAAAATGTATGGAAAACCAAACACTAAGTCCTATGGGCTGAACTTGAATTTATTTCTTACTTTAGCTTCAATGATTTTTCATTATTATAATTATTACTCTTTAAAATATATACTCACTGTAGACAATTTTAATGTTTGACCATGGCAATGGTACTTCCATTAACAATCTTGTTATAGCAAGTTCAAACACTACAGTTTTCCCAGAACCAGTTGGAGCAGAAATCACAAAATTCCTATCTGTATAAAGAAGCTAAAATATAAAATTTAATCAATCATGGAATACATAGAATTTTTCATTCACATTCTCAATTTGTTAGAAAATATGCATTAGAAAGACTCTAAGGAGTACTAAGTAGTTCAAACATTTTCATCTTTAAACATTAAAATTGTGAACTTGCTCTGGATCTACCACCCTCAAAAATTAACTATTAAAAATTTATTATCTTGTTTTATTTGTCAAAGTAATACACTAGACCTAGAAGAAATTTCCAGAGAAATTGTTATAATCTAATAAAACAAACCAATCCACGTGTGAAGATCACATGCATTCACTTAACAAACAGTTTTTGAGCTCCTATGATGTACTAGTCACTGAGTGTGACAATGGGCACATAAAGAGGAATGTGATCCAGTCCCTGCCCCTACAGGGCAAACAATCTAGTAAGAAAAAGCAGACAAGTAAATAATTATAATAGAATACTTACATCATCAAAGGCTTTGGACTGTATGTAGTTGAAATATGGGAATTCTTTGAAAATACTTCTAAATTTTGCCGCTTAGAATAACATTAAAGAGTCAAATATTTTGGAATTTTAAAAACTGGTTATTTTTCATTTAAAAATTAAGTTAATGCCCTGGCTGGTTTTGCTCAGTGGTTGGAGCATCGGCCTGAAGACCAAAGAGTCTTGGGTTTGGTTCCAGTCAAGGGCATGTACCTCAATTGTGTTCAGTCCCTGGCCTGGTCGAGGTCATGTGAGAGGCAACCAACTGATGTGTCTCTCTCACATCAATGGTTCTCTCTCTCTCTCTCTCTCTCCCTCCCACTCTATCTGAAGATAAATGGAAAAGTATCCTCAGGTGAGGATTAAAAATAATAATAATTAGCTCGGCTGGTGTGGCTCAGTGGTTGAGCATCGACCCATGCACCAAGAGGTCACCGGTTTGATTCCCAGTCAGGGCACATGCCCAAGTTGTGGGCCAAATCCTCAATAGAGGGCATGTAGGAGGCGGCCTATCGATGTTCTCTCATCGATGTTTCCATCTTGCTTTCCCTTCCATTCTCTCTACAATCAATAAAGAAAAAAAAGTAAAATAATAATAATAATTTTAAAATAAATAAAAATTAATATTGACTAACTATTTAATGATGAGGCATTTATACTATTTTGACTTCATAAGAAAGGAATTAACAGATATAGAGGAAGGGACCAAGATGGCAACATAGGATGGTCCTGAATTTCCCCCTCCCATGGATCCACCACATAAACACCTACAAGCAGTAAGTATGATTACACCTACACCAGAACAATTCCCTCTGAGAGAAATCCTGAAACTTCAAATTGAGTGACTCCTATACATTGTATGAATGAGAAAATATGACACTGAAATAGGTAGGAAAGGCAGAGACAACTCACCGTAAGTCCCACCCCTAGTACAGCACCACACAATTGGGAAGGAACCCCCCAACTCTCATCTTTTCCGTGAAGAGCAAATGGTTTAAACCACACATCTAGTGACCAACTTTTAAGACTCCCACTTGAAGGCTAGGCCCCCAAAACACCCAGCTCTGTGAGCCTATAGGGCTTGCATTCATTAGTTCCACAGGACTATTGCACAGTTTTTAAAATGGCACAGAAACAATGCCCTCCCCCCCCAAGCCCCCTGCCCCCCCCCCCCCCATAGGTACACATCTAGGCTCTGTACAGAGGGGACAGGCCCATCTCCAGTTCCCTGGAAGAAATATTATCGCATACTTTCTCAGCTGCTGCCTGAGGTTCTAGCTTCTAATCAAACCACAAATACGTAGTTATTTAAGCAATTATATTTTTATGAAGATACACAAAAATTGCTGGATTGTGATAACTGTTCCTGTTAAAAGTAAATCAGAGCATACTACTTCCCTGCTCAAATTCTCACTTTCTCTCAAAGTATATGGCTACAAGGCCCTATATGATCTTGCCTCCTCACCTCCACCTTTGTGTTTCATATCCTACTACTCCTGCCTGACTAATCTCTATCTATACTGGATTATTTTCTGTTCTTCAAAAACAACCAGACTGTTCTTCCTATGTCCTTGGCTCTTTCACTTCCTTCAATTGCTTACATCTCACTTTCCCAAAAAGATCTACCCTAATTACTCGATATAATTCTAATCCTGAGTCCCTGGTCCCAACATTGCCAAGTTACTCATCATTACTTTGCTCCACATTTTTCTTTCTCCCTATTACTCATCACCTTCTAAAACACTATGTAACTTATTTATATACTTACAATTGTTCAAATCTATTCTCTCTCTCCCAAGAATGTCAACTTCTCAAGGACAATGATTCATTGTCTGTTTTCTTAACTGACATATCCCAAATGCCTGGCACACAGTAAGCACCTAATTAATATAGGTTTGCATTTATTAAGTCAAGCAAATAATTTACAAATTTTCATTTTTCTTTCAGTTTTGCAGTGTCAGAATATTTGTACAACAAAATGTAATTTTGAGTTTTTAAATCTATCAGCTTTTGAAGGACTCTCATTTCTAATCCAAAATATGTCTCTTCCTATAAAATATTTATTTGTAACAAGCCCACATATGGGCCATCATGCTGGTTTTTCTCTCATTAAATAGTTCCACATCAGTTTACATTCATAAAAATGAATCTCTAATTCAGAGTAGATATAGAATCAGTTTTCTACTCATGAGAAAACTCAGTTACTAATATCATTTATCATCACTGTCAACACTTAATATCAAATTTTTCCTTTCATTCAACAAACTCTCAGCAGTGTCACTGCAATTTTGTTATTACAGATAGGAAAATGTCTGCAGAATTGAAAATGGCAAGACTACTGTGGTAGTATCAATCTGACCAAACTTCTGTTGTCCTGAGGATTCAAATACAGTAAAATACTGGGAAAAAAGCAGAAAATAAGTTGTATCCCCAAACTATCAAATTATCATCAATAGTATTCAGTATTCAATTTTAATTTAAATATATGCTTAGAAACAATCAAGTGTAGCCATTCAGTGAGTTTGACAGCAAATGAACTTTTTGAACAATGAAACACATAGTAGAGACAGCAGTCTTAATCAACAAAGAGTCCTAATATTATAGAATCACTTCAGCTGTGTAATACAGGATGAAAACCCTTAAAACTTTTCAAAAGTTACTGTCATATTATGGCAAGTTCCAGTAAGGGATTAGAATTATTTCTTATCATACAGATAATGAAATTAATTTTAAGTGTTTACTGCTAACCTATCTCCCATGTTCCCACTCTATTTAGATCACCAGCAGAAAGAAGTGCAGCAGGATTGAGACAACATGCTGAAAAGAAGCACTAAAGGCGGGCTATGTCTGAAGTTATTATATCATCATATGTAACCCTCTTATTATTCCCTCCCTCCATTCTAACTCAGTTCAGTTATCTGCATTGGATACAACTTTTCACAAGGGATCAGTATATTCTAACCATAGTTCAGAATTATCTCAGTCTGCACAGTACCCAGGAGTGGAATCACTCTCCCCTACATTTCTCTAGCTCAACTGCCCAATATCTGGAATTCATTTTCTGTTTTACCAACTAGATCATAACTTTTTGTGGATTCTAAGTGCCTTTCCTCAGCTTTTGAGTCACTAATTCTATAACCCTAACGCACATTTTTGATGATATAACTTGACCTGCTCAAAAATTTTGTATAGTTTCTCCTCATTGCTTAATACATTTATTAAATATAAAAACAAAAACCCTCAACCTTGGTATTCATGGCATTAAATGATCTGATTTTAAGATACCTATCCAACATTATTTCCTACTACTCATTTAATTGTAACTTTCATTTCAGCCAAAATGGAATGCTTATTTTTTCCAAATATATTCCACACTTTTATCCTCAACCTTGCTCATGGATACACACTTAATCTGCCTTTCAATGTATTTGGAGATAGGAAGATAAGTAAGGCATGGTTCTTGCCTTCACAGAGTCCATAGGTCATAGGGAAATAGTCATAAAAACAGCTAATAAATTATAATAAAATAGAATAAGTACACTGTTATAGGCATAACACAAGGTATTAAAGAAGCAAAGAGGACATTACTTCCAGAAAACACATATGTACTCAAAATATGTAAATATGTAAATTGGATTATAGGTATGCATTCGGTTCTTAAAAAGGATACTAGATTTGTAAAAATGTCCCAATCTACAATATACCCATTCTCATTCATTTCCCCTACCCATGTTTATCCCAACACGTTTTCCTTCCCAAAGTATAAGAAATTGTATCAATTTGTAAATAAACTCAGATTTCATCCAATAATACAAAGTCAGTCATTTCTGTACTTATCTTGTCCCAGACTGGTAAACAGTTTACAAACTGGCACCAGATGGCAGACCACACTTTGAATAGCAAAAGCACACATACTGGGTCTCTTACATGACCAAAAATATTCACTTTTCCCTCTTTTTGTCAACCAAAATAAACAGAGACACAATGAAACAAAATGTTTAAAAATTATGATTTCAAATACAAGTAGCTGTAGTAAAACAATTTAAAGGATACGAATTTCTGTGACAGCCTTCAAGGAATCTAAATCATTTTCTGTTACCCCTAAAAAAGAGACACTACATACTTACATGAATATTTTTTAACCTTTTCCATAAAAATTATTTCAATAAAATTTGCATAAATTTTTATCAACAGCACAGTTAAAATTATAGCACAGGGTAAAATATAATGCAATATAATTAGAAAATACAGAAATTGCACATAGTTAACATATTTAAATCTAACCACTGAGTCAAAC
The DNA here is from genome assembly GCF_014108415.1 of Molossus molossus. Taxonomy (NCBI): domain Eukaryota; kingdom Metazoa; phylum Chordata; class Mammalia; order Chiroptera; family Molossidae; genus Molossus; species Molossus molossus. The sequence continues at coordinate 32,169,296 of NW_023425347.1, read as the reverse complement.
TTGCGAGAGCAAATTTACTGTATTTTTATATCCTTCCCTGTGCTAAGAAATATAGCCAGTTTGTACTTTTATAAACCAAATTAAAAAGCAAGCAATTACCTTGAACTTCATGAGACTGGGATGCAATTGAAAAAGATGGAGCTTTGAATATGTCTTCTCTGATTTCAGAAGCAGAAAAAACATCACTTGCTGTAAACATGTTAATATCTGAATACTGAAGTTTCTGCTTACTATTGCTACATTTCCAGGATTTCCCTTTATTCACTTCTGTTTGAACAATTTTCTCTGAGCCAACATGAGAATCCAAGTTTGCACTGTCATTAGAATAAACACTCCCATGTATACTGTCAGATGTTTTAAATAGTCTGGTGGGGGGGGGGGGGGCGGAAGAAAAGAAAAAATCATATTTGCATGTAAAAAAACTAGCATAAAATTGGTCACTTTAAAAATACCTGTAGATTATGGTTTATTCAAACACAAAAACTAATCATTCTCCTAAAATATAACTTGTTACCTTTACCACTGAATTGTGTCTTTTCACTTTCCTAAAACACAAATAAATCCATTGGTGGCAGCCAGTCTCTGAGATAGCCCCAATGATCCTTGTCTCCTGGTATTCACACCTTTCTGTAGTCTCCTACTTCAAATCAGGACTAGCCTATGTGACCAGTAGACTTACTATGGAAGTACAAGTGTATGACTTCCAAGGCTAGGTCATAAAAGACATTGTTCCTTCCAATGTCCTTGGATCACTCACTCTGAGGGGAGCTAGCCACCAGTATATCATGAGAGCACTCAAGCAACCCTATAGAGAGGCCCATGTGGACAGGTACTGAAGCCTCTTGTCAGTAACCAGCACCCACTTACCAAACACTATTCAGTAATCATTTTAGTATAAGAAATACCTCTTTTTAAAGTCTGGAAAAAGCACAGAAAGGCCATCTTTATAATTATAATTTATTATAATTGACTGATTAAAAGATAATCCATTGAAGTCATTTGTTCGCAATAACCCTAAGGGATGAAATGATCCTAACACAACATTTACATTTTATAAGTAATAGGAATGACTGCAGGTATTAGTCTTACAGAATTCTATAAGGAATGACACCCATACAAGTACTATAAAAATACACAATACTTTCTAAATTATTTTTATTATTAATCTTTTTTAAAGTACATTATTTAGTTTTTATTTTGAAAGGTGTTTATTACAAGGACAATAATGATTAGGATAAAATAGTGAATTCTAAAGAAGTTAAGAATTAAGTGAAAAACAAAGTCCTTTCACTCGGGAGTGCCCTAACAGGTAGTGTTCACTTTTCTAGTCATTTTCCTTTGTGTGCACGTGAGTGTCTATGTTCCCAGGCACATGTGTGCATGTGTGGGTGCTGGTGCATATTCAAATGTGTGCGTGTACACACATGTTTGAGCATGCGTAGGTACCAGTGTGCATGTGTGTGCATGTGCACTTGTGGATGTTGGCGGGAGGATTCTGGAGCCTAATTTTTCCCCAGGGATGAACACTGCTAGTCAATCCACTTCCTTCGTCCCATTTTCTATGGACGCACATCCGAATTTTTTAAGAATCATTGCTGTGGAACATGGACCATTTTCCACTCCCATAATATGCTGAAGGGAACATCTGCATCCATAAATCTTTATTTAGAACAGATCCCTAGAAGTAGGGATTCTGGGTCATAATGTAAACACAATTTTAAAGTGTTGGTCACAGTTTCTTACATCTGTGTCCACTTTGAACCTTGTTTGGGAAAGCAGGTGTGCACAGACTCTGGAGCTAAGACCTTAGGGAGAGAAGGAGGAAGAGGAGCTGGGAGTGGAGGTGATCTACTATTAAGCTTAATGACGTTTCATATAAAAAAGAATCAGTTATTCAAAAACCTAGAGAGAAGAAATGTATTTTAGAACAAACTGTAGAACTGTATCCTCAAATGCCAGCAGTTCTATCTTTGAAGATAGAAAATTCAAAAGCAGAGAGTTAGTCTTAGATAATATAGTAGAATCCCATCATGAAACAGTATTGAGGGCAAGGAAAACACTTATGCCATAGGATGATTCCTCACTATAAATTGTGGTATCAGTTAAAAGCATAGACTTTGGAATCAGACAAACCTGCATATAAATTCAAAGATCCTCCACTTTCTAGCTGTGTGACTTTAGAGTCTAAAATAAGTTTTCCAAACAGCAAAAATTGTATCCACATCCTAGTCACCTGAATTCTCTGGACCTCAGATTCTTCCTCTGGAATTCCCACTCCACAAATTCCCCTAAGTCTGCAACTTCTTTATTGATTGTTATATTAATTCCTGGTCTTAATAAAAATACTGCTTTGCCATGGAAAACTCTTGCTCCTTAAAAACTGTTAAGTAGAAACTGCTTATTCTCCTGCATCCAATGTACTTGAGGGTTGAGATTTTGTGTATTCTTCTCCCCAGATCTACGTTATTTTTCCATTCTCGTACAAAAGTATCTGTCCTATCTAGCTATACCACCTTGTAATCTTACTCATGGCATATATCATATATCAACCTCTGCTCACTTTAGAATCTTTTCTTCTCGACCCCAAATTCTGCCATCATCTGGGTTACTTCAACATTCATGTAGACAAACAATTCAAAATTCTACCCGCTCAGTTCCTTAGGCATTCATCTCCAGTGACTTTCTCCCTCACACAATCTGAGTCACCTACTCTCTCACCTTAGTCATTGTCATTATCTAGAACTGCTCCTCCTCTCAAAGCAATCATTTTGATATATTATTTTCTGACTACAACCTCTTATCCTTTCAGCTTGTCTGCTCAAGGTACCAATAAAATTAAATAACAAATTTACTGTAATTAATCTCTTTATTTTCTCCAAAACCATCTTCCCCTTCTCTTTCTCATCCACCTTTAATGAACTTGGAATCTATGACATCTTTTCAACAATATTCTAAACTCTGCTTCCCTTTATCCTCTTATCATACTTATCTTGCAAAACCTCAATTCTAGATGAATCTCTCTACTTTTTAAGAATAATTTCAAACAAACAGTGGAAACACAACTAGAAAAAGCATAACTATTAGATAGATAAATAATATTAAAATTCAGAGTCATCATCAGCAAAATTGCAGATACAAGATCAACATACAAAAATCAGTTCTATTTCTACATACTTGTAACGGTTAATCTGAAAAATAAGTTTTTAAAATCCCATTTACAAAAGCATAAAAAAAAAAAGGAATAAAAACTTAGGAATAGATTTAACAAAATAAGTATATGACTTGTCCACTTAAAACCACAAGCCCTGTCCGGTTTGGCTCAGTGGTAGAGTATCGGCCCTCAGACCAAAGAGTCACGGGTTTAATTCCGGTCAAGGGCATGTACCTTGGTTAAGGTTCGGTCCTCAGACCTGGTCAAGGTTGTGTGGGAGGCAACCAATTGATGTCTCTCTCTCTCTCTCTCTCTCTCTCACATCGATGTTTTTCTCTCTATCTCTCCTTTTCACTCTGTCTGAAAATAAATGGAAAAATATGCTCAGGTGGGGGTTTGAAAAAAAAAGAGAAAAAGACAAATAACCCACCCTGGCTGGGTGTCACTTGTTTGGAACTTCATCCCATACACCAAAAGGATGCAGGTTCAATTCCTGGTCAGGACACATACCTAGGCTGTGGATTTGATCCTTGGTCAGGGCACATACAGAAGGCAACTAATTGATGTTTCTCACACCAATGTTTCTCTCTCTTTCTCCTTCTCTCTGTCTAAAAATATATCCTTGGGTAAGGATTAAATAAATAAAAAGACAAATATCCCAATTAAAAAATAGGCAAAGTATCTGAATAGCCATTACTCCAAATAGATATGCAAATAACCAATAATCACATAAAAAAATGCCCAATATCATTAGTCATTAGAGAAATGCAAATCAAAACCACAATGAGGCCCTGGCTGGTTTGGCTCAGCAGTAGAGCATCAACCCAAGGACCAATGAGTCACGGGTTTGATTCCAGCCAAGGGTACATACCTTGGTTGCAATTCATCCCTGGCCTGGTCTGGGTTGTGCAGGAGGCAACCAGTTGATGTCTCTCTCTCACATTGATGTTTCTCTCTCTCTCTCTCTTTCTCTCCTTCCCACTCTATCTGAAGATAAACAGAAAAATATCCTCAGGTGAGGATTAAAAAACAAACAAACCACAATGAGATACCACTTCACACTCACTATAATAAAAAAGACAGACAGTAACAAGGACTAGCAAGGATGTGGAATAAAGTAATGCTACATGACAAAACATGGATGAATCTTGAAAACATTATGCGAAGTGAAAGAAGCCAAACACAAAAAGCCAGCTATTTTATGATTCTACTTATATGAAATATCTGGAATAGGTAAATCAATAGAAAGAGAAAGTAGATTAGTGGTTGCAGGAGTTGAGGAGGGGAGAACAATGGGGAGTAACTGTTAATGAATATAAAGTTCCTTTGGGGGTAATAAAAATGTTTTAAACTTAGATAGTAGTGATGGTTACACAACTCTGAATATTCAAAAACCATTAATTGTACACTTCAAAAGAGTGAATTTTATAAATGAATTAGATCTAAATAAAGCTGTTTAAAAATATTCATAGACACCAATCTCAACTGGGCCCTTTATAGTGTCCAACCATCTTACAATTATTCTAATGATATTGCTTTCCCATTCTCCATAATTTTTTCCATCCTTCTCATACTTGCTCAATACCTCCACTTTTCTTTCAAACTCCAAAGATGACCTTATCTCTTATATCATAAAGAAAACAAAAACTAGCAGCTAGATCTCTTCTGAATCATAAATGCACATACCTAATTGTCTATTTGGACAATTTTTAAGTACCTGAAATCAAATATCCAAATCTGTACTCATCACCTTTCCCAAAACCTGTCCTTCCTTTATAGTTTTATATATCATGAAAGGGCACTACCATCCTTAATCATTCTGGTTCAAGTCAGAAACCTGGAAGTTGGGGTTCATTTCCAATAATCATATAAGTCCTGTGGGATTCTATCTTCTAAATAACTCCAAAACCTCTCATTTCTGCTACCATAGTCCTAGGTCAGGCTTTCATTAGTCTCTTACCTAGACTAATAAAATAACTTTCTAAATGGCCCTTCAGAATGTATTCTAGCTTCCTTCTAATTCATCATACAGGGGCAAAATGCATTTTAAATAAAAACAGAAATCTAATTTTACTCCTATGCTTAAAACATAGGATCTTGAACAATGGTTCTCAAACTTTAGTGTGCATAACAATCATCTAGAAAATGTGCTGAAAATGAAGATTCCGTGGTGCTACTCCCACCTTCACATAAACTGTGATTCAGTAAGTCCAAAGTAGGACCCAGGAATCCATTTTTTAAATAAACACTCCAGGTGATTCTGATGCAACGGATCTATGGGCCATAGTTTAAGAAACACTGCCTTAAGGAAAAGTACAAAATGTTTATCCTGGCCTACAAAACTCAACGACTTGGCCCCTCTGTATCTAACCTCTCAAGTTTTCTCTTACTTTAAACTAAAAAAAAATTTAAAGAATAGTCCAAGCTCTGTGCTAACTTAGGTCTTTTGCACATACTATACCTTCTGCCTAGAACACTCTTCTTTATTTGCACCTAGCTTCATTCCATTCTTCCTTAAAGTTAAGCTTAAATACCACTTCTTCAGGAAAGCCTTCCCTGACAGTCTAGGGTAGATTAGGTATCCATACTACATGCTCTAACATCAGTTCTCAAAGGATGGTGGAGACTATTTCAGGGAATTCACAAAACTATTTTCATAATACTACTAAGGCACTATTTGCCTTTTTCTCTCTTATTCTCTCACTAGTTAACATGGAGTTTTCCAGAAGCTTCAAGTCCTATGATATTACAACAGACTGAATGTAAAAGCAAATATGAGAATTCAAGGATCTTATTAAGCTAGAAATTAAAAACATTTGCAAAAGCATAAAACAATACCCTCTTCTCACTAAATTATTTTTTAGAAAATAATGATTTTTAATAAAAATAGTTTATATTAACAAGTGTATTTATTATTTTAAAATGAATTAATAAATAAATATTTTCAAATTTTTAGTTTTAATTTCTAATGATTAAATATTAATATTTAAATATTAAAAATAACCCACATAAACAAAAGTTCTTGAAAATCCTCAGTAATTTTTAAATGCAAAGGGGTTCTAACAACAAAAAGTTTGAGACCCTCAAATCTAATCATATACTTTATCAAAAATAATTATCGTACTATTATTTTTATTGTTTACTATCAGTCTTTCCCCCATTGAATTATAAGCTCTCCTCAGGCAAGAACCTACTATTAGAATCCCAAAGTTAATGGAGTGTCTGGTACATAACAGATTCTCTTTGTTGTTGTTTTCCTCCCTCAGATTCTACCACATTTCATACTTTTGGACATACATACAGCTATTAAATTTTATCACTGAACATTATTTATTTTATTTAATTAATTACCTTTTTCGGAAGGCTGATGTACTCTCTTGTTTTTCTTCTGAAAAATTAACTAATTTTGTATCATCTGGAATATTTTTCTCAGGTGCTATCTCAGTGCCAATGTGATTTTGCAATTTCTGAGAAGAACCATATACCAGCTTGCCAGAAACATGCAATAAGCCATTGTTACCTGCCCCTCGTAAATTTAGATCATCTTCTTCATACTTATTAGAGGGAAAGGCAAATTGGAATTTTTGTGTTGGTGAAATATAATCTGTGTTTTCACTGGTCATCTTAAAATTTGATGTTAACATGTTCTGCCTCTTTTCCATACCTAAAAAATGGAATATATTAATTACCACATGTTTTCCATGAAAACAAATTTTTGAAATGATGATGAAAAGTTTAATTAAAAGTTTCAAAAGGGTTTACTAGGTAAATATGAAAGACAAAAGAAAAATATTAGTATAACAAGATAATCTGAAATATCAAATAGGTGACTGTCACCTTATGGTAACATTGTATCAATGAAAGGTACTCAGAAATGAGGAATTACTTGAATTAAATTTGAAATTTATATAGAACCTATATTAAAAATAGGTTTAATTCCTGGCCCACAGAAATAACCATACTTGTAAGGAATAACCACACTTGGGAGGAGTTTGGAGGCCTTATTAGGGCTTCAATTTGCTTCACCATTTATCTATATATACTGTGGTATATATGTATTATATATTCTGTATATTATTTGACACAAACAAAAGTATAAATATATATTTGCATTTATAAATATGTATTTAAATTATGAAGTTTAATAAAATGTATATAAATGAACCTACCAATTTAAAAATCAAAATTTTGCCAACAATATTACATTAGATCACATATACTGTTTGAATGTGCTTGTTTTTTAGGTTTATAAAATGATGGTAACAAATTACATATGATCATCTGATCTTGTTTTTTTCACTCAATATTTCAGAAATCTGGTTCCTTAAACTGGAGGATCCTACTTTTAGTAAAGAGCAAGGCAAAAACTAAATAGCAATGACAGTTTTAATAGTAAGAGAAAACAAAATTCACAAAACAATAGAATGTGTATATATAATAGTATATTGTGTGCATATAATATGCATAGGTATGTATATGTATATAGAAAAAAGAAAAATGTTTTAGATTTTCAGATTTGGTGAACACTATTCTAAATAAAAGAAGTCTCTAGCCCTGGCCGGTTTGGCTCAGCGGTTAGAGCATCGACCTGTGGTCCTGAGAGACCCGGGTTCGGTTCCCGCTAAGGGCACGTACCTCGGTTGCAGTTTGTCCCTGGCCCTGGTCGGTTGTGCGGGTGGCAGCCACTCGATGTGTTCCTTTCGCATCGATGTTTCTCTCTCTCTCTGTTCCTCTCTCCCCCCCCCACTCTACCTGAACAAAAAATGGAAAAATGTCCTCGGGTGAGGATGAAAAAAAAAAAAAAAAAGAAGTCTCTAATTTTCATTTTATTCCATTAAAAATAAAAAAAATTACTCTCCATAATAAAATTAAATTTAAAAAATAAAATGAAAAGAATTAATATTGTAAAGTGTTACTTGATTTTTTTACATTGACATGAGCTGCATGGGGTTGGCTTCACAACAAGCATGTGATAATTTACCTAAAAGTTTATGATTTTCTATTTCTTCTTCTAATGCCTGAGTATCTGGAATTTCTGAAACCAATGGAGTAGGTGGGAGAAGCCAATCCAATGATTTTCCATTGCCTAGAAAGCTATATAAAATATAAAAATGTAAATATATATGTTAATAAAATATAACATCAGAAACTATGAATTTATCAATTAAACATCACTCAATCACAGACTCTTAAACATTCTGTAAACTTTCTATGGTAACTTTGATTTATCCCTATATAGCAGTGTTCTTGATCTTTCTTCCTTGTGTGTCATAGGATTAATGATGTCGCCACCTACATAAAGGTTATAACTCCATCTCCTTTTCTCCAATTCAAATGCTTGTGACAGGAATCTTAAATATATGCCAATATTTTTGAAAAGGTAGCAAATCATTCTGAAACTTTAGCACCTTAACTATTACAAGTGACAATTACTTTTGACACACCTCATAACTAATCATGGGTCATCAGTGTAAATGACACCAATGAATACCATTCCTGGTATTCTAGCATATTCCTAAAGCATTATTACAAATTAATGTCCTAACCCAAATATTCTTGGTCCAAAACCATCGAAAAAAAAAACACAAAAAAATCCAAGAAACCAGCTGAAACTGACAATTACTTTGTAAACCTACAGTAATTGATGAGATTATTACGACCTTGTTGGCCTTCATAACTATCTCCTTATCTTTCAGCTGTGATCCTATTAACAGGTAATGCTTTAATGTTTTCTTTCCAATCAAAGTTGACTTGGCCTTCATTAAAACAAAAAGCTAAGTGTTAGATGGCAGGAAAGAAAGTTGAGAAAAGTACCACATGTCAAGTCCCAAGGCTTTTTTGGGGGTTTTTGTTGGTGGTGGTGTTTTTATCCTCATCTGAGGATATTTTTGCATTTATCTTCAGAGAGAGTGGGAGGGAGAGAGGGAGGAAGAGAGAGAAGGAAACATCAACAAGAGAAAGACACATCCAATGGTTGCCACCCACATGAGACCCAAGCAGGGCCAGGGACAAACCACAACCAAGGTAGGTGCCCCTAGCGGGAACTGAACCCGGGACTCTCTGGTCTGTGGGCCGACGCTATAACTGAGCCAAAACGACCAGGGCTCAAGGCCCAAGGTTTTTATGATTTGTTTCTTATCTCTTCATTTAGTATTTCAAACTCTTGAAAGTGAGAGACTCCATCGTCTTCTTTTCTGCATCTCATAGATCCTAACATAGCTACTACGGCTCTATTTTCCAAATCAAAAATCTGTAACACATTATCTGACAATGTCTAACAGAGTGTCTGACAAAAGGCCAAAGCATTTGCTGCAAGTCAAAAGAACAATGAGATACCACCTCACACTTGTCAGAATGACTAGCATCAATAAATCAACAAACAAGTGCTGGCAAGGATATGGAGAAAAGGGACCTCTAGTGAACTATTGGTGGGAATGCATATTGGTGCAACCACTAAGGAAAACAGCATGGAGGGTCCTTAAAAATTAAAAATAGAACTACCTTATGACCCAGCAATTCTACTTCTGGGTATACATCCAAAGAAACCCAAAACACTAATTTAAAAGAGTATCTGGCCCTGACCGGTTTGGCTCAGCGGTTAGAGCATCGGCCTGTGGTCCGGAGTGACCTGGGTTCGGTTCCTGCTAAGGGCATGTGCCTCGGTTGTGGTTTGTCCCCGGCTGCGGTTGGGTCGTGTGGGTGGCAGCCACTCAATGTGTCCCTTTCACGTCAATGTTTCTCTCTCTCTCTCTCTCTCTCTCTCTCCCCCTCCCTTCCTTCCACTCTATCTGAACAAAATATCAAAAATGTCCTCGAGTGAGGATAAAAAAATAAAATAAAAATAAAAGGGTATCTGAACCCCCATGTTCATTTGCGGCATTATTTACAATAGCCAAGATATGGAAGCAACCTAAGTGCCCATCAACAGATGAGTGAATAAAAAGTAGTGGTATAGCCCTGGCCGGTTTGGCTCAGCGGTTAGAGCGTCGGCCTGCGGTCTGGAGAGACCCGGGTTCGGTTCCCGCTAAGGGCACGTACTTCGGTTGCAGTTTGTCCCCGGCCCTGGTTGGTCGTGCGGGTGGCAGCCACTCGATGTGTCCCTTCACTTCGATGTTTCTCTCTCTCTCTCCCTCCCTCTCTATCTGTACAAAAAATGGAAAAATATCCTCGGGTGAGGATAAAAAAAAAAAAAAAGTAGTGGTATATATACACAACAGAATACTACTTGGCTGTAAAAAAGAATGAAATCTTACCTTTTGTGACAGCCTGGATAGATCTAGAATGTATTAAGTTAACTGAAAAAGTCAGACAGACAAACATAAATACCAAATGATTTCATTTATATGTGGAATCTAAAGAACAGAATAAATACATAAACAAAATAGAAACAGACTCATAGATACAGAGAACTCATGACTATGGGGTGAAGTTCTGGGGAAATCAGACACAAGCTTCCAAAGGTGCTCTCCCAGTGAATAACATGAGATGTACTTAATTACCTCAGCAACAAGTTGTGACAGCACACATGAAATGATGCCAATGAGGAAACTTCATTAGAGACTCAATATCCAGGGTTTTTACTGGGGACTAATCACGTGGGCATCCCCTCTATGGCACATTGCAGATTCCCAGGAGCAAAGCAGATGTTCAGTATAAACCATATTACTTGTATAAACAGTTTATGCACTGTGAGCTACTCTTATCAGTTAATGGTGGGAAACTTCCTAAAAATCTGTTTTCAGACTCCAGCTAAAGGCCAACTTTGCAAGCAAGCATTTTCAAGGATAGCAATTTAGGCCTAATACATCAACTCTTTTCTGTACAGAGACTATTCCAGCAAATCCAAGAAAGATGATAACAAGGTACAAAAAAACACATCTAGCACCTTAAAAATTAAAAATGGAACTACCTTATGACCCAGCAATTCTACTTCTGGGTATATAGCCAAAGAAACCCAAAACACTAATTTAAAAGAATATCTATCTGCACCCTCATGTTCATTTGCACCCCCATGTTCAACTGTAAATCTTCCTTACAATTTCCCTATTTTCCAGAGCTGCCATAATTTCCCCAGCCGCTCAGAATCCAAACCATAGTATAATCTTTTACCCAGTATATACAGACACCTACCAGGTCTTATTGCATCTTATAAATTTTCTTGAACTCATCATTTACTTATATTTCTACTGTCATTCTCCTAATCAAAGCTCTAATCAACTTATGTTTGGTTGAGAACAATGGTGTCTTAACTGCCTCACCGCCTCCAGGCTTTCTTTCTCTAATATAATTTACACATGCCTATCACATTAATTTGGAATTCTTTTAATCGTATTATTCCATTCAAAATCCTTCAGTGGTATCCAAATAATGCCAAACTTCCAAGTCTTCAAAGACCACATTACAGTTTTAACTCTCATACATGTACCTTATAGTCCAGACCAAAGTGAGCAATGCATATACAAATAGATAATGTATCTATCCCTCACCTATGTTCAAAAACATTTCCTTTATTCAGCTTGCCCCTGTACCTGACCCTACCATCACATTTACCTATAGAAGTTCAACTGTTTTATTCACTTATTAATCTATTCAATAATTATTCACCGAGAAATAAGCATTGGGCACTGTTCTAGGCACCAGAGCTTATATTCATTCAAAATCCAGCTCAAATCCTACCTTCATGAAATCTTCCAGTTCCCTAAGATTTCCTTCTCCCCTCCCTCTTCAGTACCATTTGAATCTATCATATTTATCACAGTCTTCCTTGTATTGATGATAGATGATAGACAGACAGACAGACAGATAGATCTGTTACCTCCTCTAGATTGTAAACATCTAAGGGTTTTGTTTTTATTTCCTTTTACTTTGATAGAGAAAATTATAACTCCTTAAACATCAAAAAAGCTTCAAGCAATATACTATGTCATCATTCTTGAAGGTAGACTTACTTTTCATCTTCATCTGCTTTTTCAAAAAACAAATTATCCAAGGAAAACAAGGAGTCATTTGATTTCGACATGTTAGAAACTGGATTTTGTCATAAATCTAAAAAATATAGAAAAAGCAGTTTATGTTTTATTTACAAATATGTAAAAAAAAAATGTTTCAGCCCTGGCCGGTTTGGCTCAGCGGTTGGAGCGTCGGCCTGCGGTCCGGAGAGACCCGGGTTCGGTTCCCGCTGGGGGCACGTACTTCGGTTGCAGTTTGTCCTCGGCCCTGGTTGGTCATGCGGGTGGCAGCCACTCGATGTGTCCCTTCACGTCGATGTTTCTCTCTCTCTCTCCCTTCCTCTCTCTCCCTCCCACTCTATCTGTACAAAGAATGGAAAAATATCCTCGGGTGAGGATAAAAAAAAAAAATGTTTCAAATACATAAACTATAATCATAAATTTCCCAGAATAACCACAGATTACCTTCCTAGATGCATGTCCTGCAACTTCCTCCAAAGCACCTCAATATTCAAATACATTATTCTCTGTTCTCCACTTATTCATTCATTTCACACTTGTATCCTGCTCTTCATACTACACCAATGCTGAGAATGTGTTTTCTTTCATTCTCCATCGGGCAAATTTCTACCCATCCTTCATGGTGCAGGTCAAATGTCATTAATCCTTCAATGGCTTCTCTGAATTTGTTCTCTTACCCGAGACAGAATTAATCACTTCTTTGGGGTTTTTATAATACTTTGTTCATACCATTATTTTAGTTAGGATAGTGCATTTTATTGTGAATGTGTGTGTCTCTAACAATATCCTATGTACAAATGCAGGGACTTGCTTCAAAATACAGTTGGAGAGCCCTGGCTGGTATTGCTCAGTGGTTGGAGCATTCTCCCATGCACCAAAGGGTTGCAGGTTTGATTCCCAGTCAAGGGCAGGTACCTGGGTTGCAGCTTCGATCTCAAACCTGGATGGGGTGCATGCGGGAAGCATCTCACATCTATGTTTCTGCCTGTCTCTCTTCCTCCCTCTCTCCCTTCCCCTCTCTCTAAAAATCAATGGAAAAAATATCCTCGGGTGAGGATTAACAAAATATATATTTATGGAGAGGTAAAAGGGTATTGACGAAACAAGACTGGCAATGATTTGACAATTGCTAAAGCTATGTAACAGGTATATGGAGTTCATTATAATGTTCTGCCTATATAGGTATGTTTGAACTTTTCAAAAATAAAAAAAATTCACAAGTTTAGTATACATTCCATAACATATGTTAATGTTTGCATTCCTTTTTAAAAGATAATTTTCAGCCCTGGCTGGTTTGGTTCGGTGGTTAGAGCGTCAGCCTGAGGTCCAGAGAGACCCGGGTTGGATTCCCGCAAAGGGCACGTACCTCGGTTGCTGTTTGTCCCCGGCCCTGGATGGGTCGTGCAGGTGGCAACCACTCGATGTGTTCCTTTCACATCGATGTTTCTCTCTCTCTCTCTCTCTCTCTCTCTCTCTCTCTCTCCTTCTCTCTCCCTCCCATTCTATCTGAACAAAAAATGAAAAAAGGTCCTCAGTGAGGATAAAAAAAAAAAAAAAAGAAAATTTTTACATTCAGAGATGTTATCTAAAGGCTATAAACATTCAACGTTGGCTCCTAGGAATGTAATAAAAATACAGGGCACAACAAAGCCTCAAATTTGATAAGAAACAGTAGAACCATTTCTACACACATGTACTGCTTCCTTCACATTGCAATTCTTACCCTTGAATGTGAAAACTACATCTCAATTTTCTTCTAAATTCTCAAACATAATAGAAAATTCTGTATAACAAAATATGAATCAGGTGCACAAATCATAAAACATAAATCACAATTCTGTTTATTCTGTGATAGTTAATAGCCTACTGCCAATCTTAGGATGAAAGCTAAAATCAAAGAAACTGTATGGGCGCCATCTCGTGGAGAAAACCATATTACCAAATCAGATTTTTTTAACTCCAATTTTCGGTCCTCCCTGATGTGGGATGTGACACATAATGGAGAGTATGTAGAGGGAAGAATGTTTCCACATGCACCTTTTGACAAAAGGCTACCAAGAGGGCTACATTTGTGTATACTGTATGTTGTAAGGGTTCTCATTGTTTTAGTTATTGTGTTTTCCCCCTTCCATCTGTTTAACTGCCCTCTTCATTTTTCTCAATATATTAATCACTTAGTCACCAAAAAAAAAAAAAAAAAAAAAAGAAATAGTAAAACAGAAACAAAATAGTATGGTTCTTTAAATGTCTAAAATCATTTTGGACTATATTAACAACAGAAGCCTAGGATAACAGGGTGGGAGGCAGAAAGGAGTCACTCAGAAATATGAACAGTGTCTTCAACATCTATACTTAAGTAAACAATTTTGGAATTTGAAAACAATTACCTGATCAAGTATAGGTGAAAATGCGAATCGTGTTTCTATATTATCCAAAAGGTAACAAACAAAAAAGTTCCCTTTCTAGTCTTAGAAGAACTATATAATTTTAAATAACAACAAAAATAAATTTGCAAAATTAAAACTCACCAGACCACTTGCATATGGCTTTGCTACCAGGATTTAAGTAGAAATCTTAAGGCTACCATGTTTGTTCGAATTCTTTATTCTAAAAGAAAGTGCTTTACACTTTTACTCTCGGAAATATACCCCTTATTTCAAGAAACCCTGCCCTGGCCGGTGTGGTGGAGTTGGTTGGAGGTGGTCTGGCACACCAAAAACGGGGTGGGTTGGGGTGCATGGAGGAGCCCAGGGATAGATGTTTCTCTCTCACATCAATGTCTCTCTCTCTCTCTCCTCTCTCTCTCCAAAACCAAAACACCACCAAAAAAAACCCTCTTCAGAAATTGGTTAGTCACTGAAGAAGCCGAGACCAACATTCGCTGGAAAAACCAACCATCACAAATGAATCATGGTTGGGAACCTGACCAAGGAAGAGAAGAAACGTGGGAACAAATTCCCCGACTCCCTGGGACGAGGGCAGGGAGAGGTCCCCACGGTCGGGCCCCTGGTCCCCACCACCTCCCCCGGGCACCCACGGGCCGGGACTGAATCCGGGGTGAAGCCAAGCGATCCCTGTGGACTTCCCGAGGCAAGTCCTACAGCCAAGCAAGCCCACTGCGGGCGCGCGGGGCAGGCAGGGGCGCCGGGGCCTGTGTGCGGCCCAGCACCCGAGCGTGGCCGGCCATCCGCCCCGGAGCTCCGTCCTCCGTCACACACACCGGCCACGACACACGCGCAGGCCCTACCAGCTCTCGCCCAGGGGCGGCACCCCTGGAGGGAGACACAAGGGGCTCCGGAAACTACCAAAGACGCAGCTCCGCCAGCTGTGTGGGCTGCCGTGGCCACCGCCACGCGCGCGTGAGTCAGGCCCAGGCCTCGACGGCCTCTGTCGGGGATGCGGCTGAGGCAGGCAGGCAGGGCCGAGCCCCGCTGTCCACACTCACCGCCGTCCGCGGCCCGCACAGGGCCGGCTTCGAAGGTCCACACTGCCGGAAAGGCTGGCCGGGTCTCACCTCACAGCGCTGGTTCTCGGCCCTGATCTCGCGAGAGTCTGGCTCCCACCTATTCCGCGGGACATCCGGACTCCTGGGTCTCACTTCCCGCGGGAGTTGGAGAGGAGCGTGTATTCCCGGCCCTGGGCCCGCAGCCTGGCCACGCTGGTTCTAAACAGTGGTCCTCAGCATCCCCAAGCTCTCCCTTCCTGCCTCTCCTTTTTCTCTCCAAAGGTTTATCATTAATCGTTGATACAGTGCTGGCAGTATACGGTAGCCTATTAAATAAGGCCATAGTATAAGTTAAATAAAGATTTTAATCCTGGTAACCTCTGTTAGGACAGGGGTCTCAAGGTCTGGGTGGTTCTTATTAAATGTCATTTTTGCTAAATGTTGAAATGTAGCCCAGCATTTGGGGGATGCAGCTGTAAACAGAATGGTCTTGGCAAGAACTGAACCCTACAGAATAAGCATAGTCAACTGCAAAGAAGAAATCAACATGTAATGAACAAAATATTGTATATAAGCAACTGGCTAAGCCTGTCTTCCAGGAGATTGGAGTTTTGTATGTGAATCTCCCATCTTTTTTTTAACTTGCTGCAAGTAAATAAAACTACAGAAATCACCTCTGTAGACCAGCAATTTTCAACCTTTTTTATTTCACGACATACAAACTAATTACTACAATTCTGCGGCACATATATTTTACCAATCTAAAAAAAAAAATAGGCATAATTTTTATTCATTCACACGAGAGCTATTTCTGAATAGTGAGGTATTGCATGTTTTAAAAATTCTTGTGGCCAGGGCGGTTTTCTCAGTGGTTAGAGCGTGGGCCCTCAGACCAATGACTTGCGGGTTCAGTTCTGGTTCAGGGCATGTACCTCAGTTGCGGTTCCTCCAGGCCCTGGTAGGGGTCATGCGGGAGGCAACCAGTTGATGTGTCCCTCTCACGTGGATGTTTCTCTCTCTCCCATGCTCTCACTCTATCTAAAGATAAATAGAAAAATATCCTCAGGTGAGGATTAAAAAAAAAAATTCTTGTGGCACATTGATTGAAAATCACTGTGTAGACAACCACATCTGAATGGAACACCCCAAGGGGAAAACACCTTGTGTTCTGTAATGCCTCTATTTTACTTTCCCTATCTACAAATCTGCCTATCTTAGGTACCTCATAAGTGGAGTTATATAATATTTGTCCTTCAGTGTCTGGCTAATTTTAGTTAGCATAATATTTTCAAAGTTCATGGATGCTAATGTATCAGATTATCCTTTTTAAGGCTGAATATTCTATCTATATGCCACATTTTGTTTGTCTAGTCATGTATAGATAGACATTAGTGTTGTTTCCAGTCTTTTGGCTATTATGACTAATGCTGCTATAACCATTGGTGTACAAATATCTGCTCTGCTGGAGTCCTTGCTTTCGGTTCTGTAGATACATACCTAAGAGTGGAATTGCTGAGTCATACGGTAACTCTAAGTTTAATCTTCTGAATAACTACCAAACTGTTTTCCACAGCTACTGTGTGACTTTATATTCTCATTGTAGTACAGGAGAGTTCCAATTTCTTTACATCCTTAACAACAGTTATCTTCAATTTTTTACAAATAATAGCCATCCTAGTAAATAAGAAGTGGTATCTCGTTTTGATTTTGATTTGAGCATTTTTTGACTGATGGGAATTTATAGTTAATGACTAATGATGTTGAGCATCTTTTCATGTTCTTAATGAACATTTGAATATCTTCTTTGGAGGAATATCTGTTCAAGTCCTTTGCCAATTTTTTTTTTTTTGTGTTATTTCTATTTTTATTTTTGAAATATAGTTTTTAATATTCTCAATATTAATCACTTGCCAGATATATGATTTGAAAATATTTTCTCCCATTCAATACATTGACTTTTTGCTTTCTTTTTTTATCCTCACCCGAGGACATTTTTCCATTTTCTGTTCAGATAGAGTGGGAGGGATAGAGAGAGAGAGAGAGAGAGAAACATAGATGTGAAAGGGACACATGGAGTGGCTGCCTCCTGCACGCACGACCCAACCAGGGCCGGGGACAAACTGCAACCGAGGCACAAACCCTTACGGGAACTGAACTCAGGTCTCTCTGGACCGCAGGCCAACTCTCTAACCACTGAGCCAAATGGGCCAGGGTGACTTTTTGCTTTCTTGATAGTACCCTTTGATGCACAGTAGTTCTTAATTTTGATTAAGTCCAGTTTACCTATTTTTCTTTTGTCACCTGTGTTTTTGGTGACATCCATGAAGTCATTGCCAAATCCAATATCATGAAGATATTCTTCAATGTTTTATTCTAAGAGTTTTGCAGTTTTAACTCTTAAGTTTAGGTCTGTGATCCATTTGGGACACCTCATAGACCAACAAGATGTGTTTATTTCAAGTAAAAGGGGTGTGTGTGTGTGTGTGTGTGTAGGTGTGTGTAGTTCCCAGAAAGACTGGAAGAGCTCGAAAGACAATAAGTGTTTACACCACAGAAACAAGATAGATTTTTACTAATATAACTGATGCCATGGGTAGTCTGGCTCATAACTTCAACATAACCAAAATATTCTCTACTTTCTAATCTCCTTTTAAAACTCTGATCAAGAAGAGTTGATATGGAAAAATTAGTGCAGATGGCTTTAGATAAGCAGAAACCAAGAAATATTAAAGTTTCAGGACTATTTTTCTCTGGATGACAGCCAGCAATGTGTTGTCAGGCTTAGAGGAAAGGTAAGATTTTTTTTTTTTTTTTTTAAAAGGTAAGATCAATTCTGAAAATTGTAGAATTAATGTCTGAGAAAAGGAAAGAAGAAATATAATCCGTCATGATGGGATTCTTGGGAGGAAAGAAAAGTTCAAAGAGTTATGCACAATTCTGTGTGGAAGAGTACAATGGTACCTATACATTTAATAGATAAATAGTAAAAAGATGAATGAATGAAAATCAAAGGATAATTTTTCTTTAGGGAAAGATTTAGCAATTCTCTATGTAACCAAGAAAATAAAATGCATAAATTGATTAGAAAGTAATTCCTTGAGTTCCAACTGTTACAGAGTATGTTTAATTGTGAGGCAGAGGAGACTTGTATCTGTGTTTCGGGAGATCTGTTTGGTTTTCAGGCAGAAATTGACGGCTCCAGCCTACATGAATTTAAAGTACCTTCTGTTCTCCAAAGCCAAGACTGTTGATTCTAATGGGACTGCCAGATGAGGTGTTCCGATTAGACCAGAACCGAAGCATCCCACAGCCACAGCCAGAAAGAGTACATAATTACAAAGAGTATAAACTTTCCATAGAAATCAGTTGATAAAGATTCAGTATTTAATGCCTGTTCTTTGTGTAATTACATAAATAGAGTCTAAAATATAACAACACAAACCCTGAAGTAAGAAGCAAACATCCCAGAACAGAAACTTTGGAACAAAGAGCAGTGTTCCATACTGGAATAGAATTATTTCCTAACTAAAAAATAATACCAGTTTTTTCAGAAGCAGTAAATGGAGACTGGTCACCAGTGTATATTCTTTATGGCAGTTGTATTTAGATTTTTGTAACAAATTATACATACTTCTCCTTATAGAATATAGTAGGTTTAGACATTCCTACCAAATTCTTCTGCCATTATAAAATTCCCGTGTGCAAATGGGATTTAACATATTCCTTTGAGAGGCTAGTATCTAAGTGAGGTGTACTCTATAACTATTATAATTAAGATTTTGGCATACAGAATCGTATATTAAACTATCTTAGTGAAACATGGAATACATTATATTAGCAAAATCATTTAAAGGAACTTTTAAAAGCCACTGACAAACATTTTAAAAAATATTTAAATGTCAGGAATCGGAGTATAAAACGGATTTTAAGAACAGGCATTCTTGGTTTTGTTTTTTAATCTAAAAAAATAATTGGCAAGATCTTATAGTAATATGATCAAAGACTAAAATTAATATTGTTTATATGTTGTTTATAAATTAGATAGTTTTCGAGGTAATATAATTTCGTAGTTAATAATGAGATTTGTGATGTTACAAGTAACCAGTTAAGATGCTGGACAGATTGGGGTATGGACAGAATAACAGAGGTAAGAAACACCATGGAGAAGCAGGTGTAATGCATCTGCCTAGAATCCTTTCCAGGAAGGGGAAGGGAGTGGTGAGAGATGCTCTTGCAACTGACAGATCATTATTCATTTGTGATATACATTGAGTTAGGATGCATTTAAGCATGGGTTATCTCATGTTTAAAGGTCAAAGCATTAGGAAAGGACAGTGCATATAATAGCATATATTTTAACATTTTTGATGATCCCTGAAATGTAGCTATATCCATGTCTGCCCAGAGGCTGAAGCCACCACAAAGAGAAAATAGATACATTAGTTTTCCCACAACAGCTGACACCATTACTGATCACCGAAGAAGGAAAGAGGCTAAATCTGAAGATGTTTTCTAGAAATTTTGACTGTTCATGGCTCCCAGCAGGCCTGTAAACACGAGATAGCTTTCTGGAGGAAGAGTGGGCATGTTGAGCGGGCATGCATAAAGAATAAAATTAACTCAGTGCTGAGGTTAGGGCTCCCCTCACCCCCAGTCCTGGGCACCCTAAGACTCATTTGCATCCAGGAATCAGTAGACAGCAAAAAGCAGCAAGAGAAATTGTATGGACCAGGCTATGAGAGGCAGCTAAGCGATGCTCACAGACCATTCCCAGGACCTGGGCCCATTACACCTTCCAGAGTGAAGGTCCTGCCTTGGGAGAGATCTGGTAGACTCAGAACAACGCATTGCCCAGGCACAGGTGGTGATATGGGCAGCAGAACTGTCACCATGGCTGCAGTGGCAGCCCTACAGTAGGAGCTGTGAAATCAGCCAGGAAAGTGAGCCCGGCTAATGAAAAGTATATGCTATTTATAATAGTTAATAGAACTGATAACCAAAAGCAGGGGAGTTGATAAAGCTTCTCCCTTCAGTTATCAGCTGGGAAATAGAGAGATGGATAGGTGGAGGGTACCAGAGAACCTGGGATTCCAACAATTAGGGGGCATGGTTTCAGAGCAATAATTTGTGTTATCGTCTTTGGTGGGGAAAGAGTAACCTGCATTGTCTAACTCAGATTAGTGGTCTGTGAAACACCAGTGTCACAACAAAATCTATACAGCACTCTACAGTTTACAAATATTTGTTCACTTAATGGATGGGGAAAATGATGTGTGTGCATGTCTGAGTGAAAGGGCGAGAGAGTAGATGAATTGTGTATGTGCATTATGGGGAGGGTAGAGTGGGACCAAATGGATGGAGAATAAATTATATATTTAAGCAGAAGGAATGTTGTCTTTCCACTAGTAAATAGAGTAGTGTGGGTCAATGCAAGTCCAAGTGAAAGCATTCTGGCCAGGAACACACTCCAAAAGGCAAAGACTGTGGACTTAAAGAAAATACATGAATATTGGGAGGGAAGTAAAAACCCTATGAGCCTAGGAAACAGCAAGTAAAGTAAGAAAGTGATTAATATGAAAGTGAAACAAGTTAATGTGTATTGTTAGAATGTTTTTAGATAACTGTGGAATAAGAGCTGTCAAATTGTAAGGTGCAGTTGAGCATTAGGAACTTTATTCACCTATTTTATGTCTTTCTTAATCGACAGAACACTTATAGCATGCTATCCTAAGAAAAATAAATTACAGAATTAACTCTAGAAAAGAGTCCTGCCAAACGCCACAACCTGTGTTCACACTTGCTCTTCCATTCACACGTACAGGAATGGGCAAATGAGCAGTAGAAAACTGCTTTTTCCAGCTGGATGCTTTGTATCAAAAGTCATTTAGAGAACTTTTTTTTTTTTTTATCCTCACCCGAGGACATTTTTTCTGTTTTTTGTTCAGATAGAGTGGGAGGGAGGGAGAGAGGGAGAGAGAGAGAGAGAGAGAGAGAGAGAGAGAGAGAGAGAGAGAGATGGATGTGAAAGGGACACGTCGAGTGGTTGCCACCCACACGACCCAACCAGGGCTGGGAACAAACTGCAACCTAGGTACATGCCCTTAGCGGGAACCGAACCCGGGTCTCTCAGGACCACAGGCCAATGCTCTCACCGCTGAGCCAAACCGGCCAGGGCAACTTTTGACTAAATAAATTATTTGTAAGCTATAATCTGTAATATAGAGAATTAGAAATTTTTTTTCTGGATAGAAGTACCACAACCTTGCCAGGGTGTTCAGTTGGTTTTCGTGTCATCCTATATCCCTAAAAGTTGCAGGTTAGTTTCTCAGTCAGGGCATATATACCTAGGTTTCAGGTTTGATTCCTCAGTCGGGACAAGTACAGGAGGCAACCAATCTCTCCCTCTCTCTCTTCCTCCCTCTTTAAAAATCAGTTCAAAAAAAACAAAAACAAAAACACATCCTCGGGTGAGGATTTAAAAAAAGTACCACTCACACAATTTAGCTGACATTTTCCCCAAGTCAAAAAATATCCTAGAATTAGTTGTTTGATTTCTAATACAGTAATTTTGCTAGAACTTCCCTATACCTGGTACCTGGCTCTTTCTAAAAACCATACTATTTCCCCTGAACAGCAGTTGTCACTGATTTTTTCATTGTTGTCGCTGTTTAAATGTTGCAATTAGAAAAAGCATATTTTAAAAATATCTCTGGCTTTGAATAAATTCCCATTTTATTTGCAACATCTGCTGTTATGTAGATCAAACAAAGTACACAGAAGACATATCTTTTCTTAGACTTCACTCCCAAGCAACATCTTTTCCAACATATTCATATACACAAATCACATAAAATATATATAGCAAAGCATCTTCTAAACAGCCCTGAAATTTTTAAATTTTTTATTTCTTCCAACCTAACATCTGAGCTGCCATATGTTTTAAAATTTTCCAACTCATGGAGATTGCATAGCAAGTTACAAACCTGCATGATCTAAAGTACATGACTGGAAAAAAATCTGTAACATCAGAAGTTAGGGGTCATTGATCCACATACAAATGAAAAATGTACCCCCCCCCCCACAAATCTGGTTTAAAAAAACTAAATTTTTTTAAAGTCACAAAATGTTGGCTTTTTAAAAAAGCCTTGGTCATTTGTACGCAGAATGCCTCAGTTGATTTATGTTTCCTAACAAAGTCTCTCAGGGTTTTCTTGAGAGCTTGTTTGGAGGTTCTAGCAGGGGAGCGCAGCTACTCGTATACCCTTGACCGAAGACCGGTCCTCTCCTCTGGGGGGAAGGTCGTCCTCTTCGACCGAGCGCGCAGCTTCGGGAGGGACGAACATGGATCGGTTGAGGGAGGAGGGGGACACCCGCCTAGCCAGCCAGATCAGCCGAATCAACCCTGGCGATCAATGGGGTGACAGATGTCGCAGCCAGATCGCCCTCACATCCTCTCAGGGTTTTCTTACCTGTGCTTTCATTTCTGGGTGCTAAAAATGAATAAAATCTTAGCCCAAATAAAAAATTCCAGCTCTCTTATACTGACAAAGCTACGGTAACTGATTTGCTTAAGATCAAAGAGAGAGTTACTCCCTAACATAGCCAGAGGACTCACATTTCTCTATACCTGGTCCTCTGCTGTTTCTAAAAACCATACCATTTCCCTTGAACAATGCTTAATAGATAATATATAGCACATTGCATTCAGGTTTGGTTGATTTATTTTATAAGAAATGTTGACAAACGAAAGTGGGTTCAAAGGATAGAAAACAGGAAGATTAAGAGCCCAAGACTTAAAGAATATCTTGAAAAAGGGGCGAGGGGTGATGACTTCAGGAGAGGTAATACATAATACGGAGAAGAAAAGACTAAGAGGAATATGCTGTCTCTTTTCAAATATTTGAGGGAGTCTTGTACTGGAACAAATAATTTGTTCATACATTTATTGCCATGGTTTCAGAGGGCAGAACTGGGACAACAAAATCGGGGTCGTTATTGACTGAGAAATAGATTTCAGCTACAAAAAACAATGTAAAGAAGGTCTCAATTTTTTTATCAAATGTATTGATAAATAATTTATGTACAATATATCCATTTAACATATACAATTCAGTGAGTTCTGACAGTTGTATACATCTGTGAACTCACTATCTTAAAAAAAAAAAAACACAACAGAATATTTCTGGCATTCTCAATATTCTTTCTTCCCTTTACAGCCAATTTCTCCCTCCACCCTTGGCCACAGGCAACAAAGGATCTGCTGCCTTTTTTTTTTTTTTTTTCTCAGGATTTCTAACTGGTTTTTAGAGAGAGAGGAAGGAAGGGGGAGAGAAACATAGATCAGCTGCCTCCTGCACGCCCCACACCGGGGATCCAGCCCCAAACCAGGGCATGTGCCTGACTGGAAATCGAACCCACAGCCTTTCCATGCACAGGACAATGTCCGACCAATTGAGCTACACTGGCCAGGGCTGATCTGCTTTTTTGTCACTGTCATTTGCATTATATATAAATGGAATCATACATCATGTACTCTTTTGTATCTGGTTTCTTTTACTCAGACTAATGATTTTCAGATTCCTCATTATTGTTTTGCATATTGGTTGCATATTACCTTTATGTGTAGATTAATATTCTATTGTATGGCTATACTATATTCTTTTTATTCATTCAACAAATGAACATTTGGGTTATTTACAATTTTAGATTATTGTGAATAAAGTTGCTGTGAACATTTGTGAAGGTTTTATGTGTCGATGT
Organism: Molossus molossus; assembly: GCF_014108415.1. Classification (NCBI taxonomy): domain Eukaryota; kingdom Metazoa; phylum Chordata; class Mammalia; order Chiroptera; family Molossidae; genus Molossus; species Molossus molossus. The sequence goes on along the minus strand of NW_023425347.1, from coordinate 32,144,971 downwards.
GTCTTCATATCTCTTGGGTTTATACCTAGGAGTAGAATTAATAGACTGTATGGTAGATATCTAACTTTATAAAGAAAGTTCCATATTGTTTTCCAAAGTGGTTATACCCTTTTACATTCCCCCTAGCAGTGTATGAGAGTTCAAGTTAATCTACATCCTCATCAGCTATCCTTAATGTCAGTCTTTTTCATTTTATCCTTTCTAATTGGTGTAATGATATCTTATTATGGCTTTAATTTGTATTTTTCTAATGACAAAGTTGAGCATCTTTTCATGTACACAAAATAGACATCTTTTATGAGATGTTATTGAGTTGTTAGTCTTATTGTTGAGTTGTAGAAATCTTTATCAATCCGGAACACCAGTCAGTCCTTCGTCAGATATAAGATGGAGAATATTTTCTTCCATTTTGTTTGCCCTTTCATTTTCTTCATAGTGTCTTTCAAAGAAAACCTACTTCATTTTGATAAAGTCCTATTTATAAATTTTCTTTTATAATCATGCTTCTTGTGTCTTACCTAAGAAATCTTTGTCAACTTGGAGTCTATTTTATTTTCTAATAGTTTTACAATTTTAGCTTTTCCCTTTAGGTCTACAATGCATCTAAATAAATGTTTGGTATTGTGTGAAGTAAGGGTCAAAAAAAATTTTTTTTTTTTTGGTCCATATAGACATCCAGTTTTTTCCAGCTGTGTTTATTAATGTTTTTGCTTTTGCATTAAATTGCCTTGGGCACTTTGCTGAAAGCAATTGACCATATACATATTATCCTATTTATAGACTAATTCCATTCATGTATATTTCTATATGTTTATTTTATATGCATACTTATACTTTAAGTGCATCTTTATGTTTAAAGTACATCTCTGGTAGTCAGCAGATGGTTAGTTCTGCTTTTTAAGCCATTCTGATAATCTTTGTTTCTTCATTGGATTGTTTAAACTATTTACATTTAATGTAATTATTGATATGGTTGTATTTAGTTCTATTTTTTTAATATTCTGTTTGTCATCTCAATTTTTTGTTTTTCTCAGCTGCTTTTCCAGCCTTCTTTCAAATAATTTAAATATTTTTTAGATATTTGTTTTAATTTGTTTGCTTTTTAACTATACCTCAACATTTTTTAAGTGGTAGCTCTAGTTATTACAATATACATTCTCTATGCCACCTCCCTCCACTGTGACTGTATGAGCTTTGGAACAAAACATCCACACACAAAAATGGGGAAGTTTATTACAGTTATAAAATTAACAACGTCTGAGGATCTAATGTACAGCCTGGTGATTATAGCTAATAATACTGTATTACATACTTAACTATTTCTAATAGAGTATATCTTATTTCTTTTTTTTTTTTAAATCCTCATCCGAGGACATTCTTTTTGCATTTATCTTCAGATAGAGTGAGAGGGAGAGAAGGGGGAAGAGAGAGAGAAACATCGATGTGAGAGAGACACATCGACTGGCTACCACCCACACGACCCCAACCGGGGCCGAGGACAAACTGCAACCGAGGTACGTGCCCTTAGTGGGAACCGAACCCGGGACTCTCTGGTCCGCAGGCCAAAGCTCTAACTGCAGAGCCAAACTGGCCAGGGCTAGAGTATATCTTAAACGTTTTCACCACATAAAGGAAATGGTAATATGTGACAGGATGGAGGTGTTAGCTAATACTCTGGTGGTAATCATTTTGCAATATATAATTGTATCAAAACACATTGTGCACCTTAAATTTATGCAATGTTATATTTCAATTATATCTCAATAAAGCTGGGAATAAATGAATAGGGAAGTTTGTTTCAGTCACATGGTCAAAGTTTTGCCTTCAAATTTGTCTGCCTTTGTTCAGTCTCCAGAATCCTTATGTAGTCATGTTTTTCTGTGTTTTGTCCAGAGCATTACCACTGTTATTCATAAAGGGACTGGTTTGTTAGATACTCAACTTCTTCATACCAAAAGCAAACCAGGACTTACTTAAATCTTGTGTATTACTAAAATGTTGGGCCCAAATATGTGATTTCCTTGCATACAACCAGATTTGTCTTTTTTTTTTTTTTTTTTTTTATCCTCACCCGAGGACATTTTTCTATTTTTTGTTCAGATAGAGTGGGAGTTAGAGAGAGAGAGAGAAACATCGATGTGAAAGGGACACATCGAGTGGTTGTCACCCGCAGGACCCAACCAGGGCCGGGGACAAACTGCAACCGAGGTACATGCCCTTAGCGGGAATCGAACCTGGGTCTCTCTGGACCGCAGGCTGATGCTCTAACTGCTGAGCCAAACCAGCCAGGGCGAGATTTATATAAAACTTTCTTAGGATATAGTTAGTGACAACCCAAAAACAGATTACTGTTCAGTAGTTACTCATGTACTCTAAATGACAAAAATCTCACTTCTTATATTAACAGTTCTTTACTTTAAGTATATTAGTATGAACTTTCAAAACAAAATTTTAGGATAATTGCACCATGGAGTTACTCTAAAAAGGAACTTCTGCCTTCGTATTTTTAAATAACTATATGTCTCCTGAGATTCAATGAGTTTACTCATTTATAATTAACAGTTTGACTTTGGAAAGAAGGGGGACAGAAAATCTTAAAGCTATAGATTCCGAAATCTTGGCTATTTAAAGATAAGTTAGAATAGAGAATAAAACTTCTCTAAAAGTCTAGTAGTTTAAAAAATTATAATTTTCAGAATTTGAGAATATTTTACAACAAATGGTGTACACAACTCTGATGTGAATAAAGGTTCTGTTTTACTCCCTCTGTACTCACTGGATGGATACTTAGATGTCCATCAAAATTCGTTTCTCCTGTCTTCTAAACAAAGTTGTAATTAGACCTATCTAGCTAAAGACAACAGATGTGATTCTCGCCTGCAGGTAAGTATAGCTACATGACTGAGTTGTTGCCAATAAAATGTGATTCAAATAAAGTGTGTCACTTCTGACTCAGACCTTAAGATACATTTTCTTTCCCACCAGCTAGAACTCATAGCGACCTAGTTTTAACCATGCAAGTGGCAGTAATGCCCCAGATGAAAGCCCAACATTATAGAACATGGGTCCCTAAATGGTCAAAATCAGTAGGGCTGTCTGCCAACCTGGAACACTCACTGCAGACTATGACGTGAGAGAGGATACATTTTACCTTCTTTAAGAAATTGTATTGTTAGGTGTTTTTGTTTCAACAGGCTAGTCTTAACTTAACTAATACACCCTGCGTGTGGTCTCAACTCTTCTAGGTGACAGTCCAGGCAGGGAAAATAGTCTAAGCAGCAGATTCTGCTATTGCTCTGCCCCATGCCCTTTCACACACGGCACCAACTGTAAGGTTCCTTCCATACAGCTATGTCAGTTGATTGAACAGTGGAACGATGTAGTTAGAAGTTATTGTCTATAGTAACTTTGACCAAGGCCAACATAAGAAATAACAGATATGTTCATTCCCAGAAACTCTCTCAAATGAGAGGGCTAAAATTAACCATCTTAAAATTACTCACATTCTTCCCCTCCTGACCTCATTCTTTGTCTCTGGCACAAAACCACCCAACTTCTCCCCAGACTTCTCTCAAAGGAAAGTTAATAGGCTCAAGAGCATCGTTTTGAACAACTCCAGAAGTTTCCATACACATCAGAGTCCAATTATTGTTTTCTACACTTGTTTTTCCCTGTCACTGTATAATGTTATTACCATTAGGTACAGGTCCCAACTCTGGGATATTAGGAGGTGGCTGTAAATTTCATCTTTTCCTGTAATAATTGAACTCTTCTTGATTAAATTTGTACCATGTTCTTGACTTTCCTGACTCTTGACAGCAAAAGAATGCAAAATAGTTCATAGTCCTGCTTGCTTTGTCTCCCTGTTTTGTCTGTCTTAACTTAGAGTCTCACTGACCTGTACAATATTTCATGAATTGACTAACTTCCCATATACTCTGTTTCAAATACTTAATCTTGGTATATCCTTTCCTCTAATGCAGCAGCATCTCCATTCCAATTTTTCTTTTAGTTAATACCTCCTTCACAATAACATCTTTCTCCCAAATCATAAGAGGACATTTCTTTTTCTAATTTCACTGTATATCTTTGAATGCAATAGGCTTCTCGATTAAGATGCCATTTTGTCACTCTTCTTGTTAGAATTCCCATTCCCCACACCTTTCTGAGCACTTTTATTTAGTTATTTTTCAATATGTTTTTATTACTTTCCTAGAAAGACAGAGGAAGGGAGAGGGAGAGAGAAAAACATGGGTGTGAAGAGAAACATTGATCATCCACCTCCCACACAATCCCATTGGGTATGGAACCTGCAACCCAAGCATGTGCTGCACAGGAGACGCTCAACCAACTGAATCACACTGGCCAGGGCTGAGCACTTTTATAGTGACCTTATTTATGGCCTTTCTTGGGCTCCACTCCAGATGTATCAGAGATGGCTGGAGGCTAATCAAATTTCTTTGCTGTTTCTCAGCCCAGAGCTGGCTATACTTCCTAGTCCCATTGTGTTTTATAAGACCTAGTGACTAAATCCTATTATACAGATAGAAGAGACGTGTCATCTTGGGACCAAGGTATCTAAAAGACAGTGTGCCTTCTGCACACTCTGTTTTTGATCCTTGCAGGCCAGATGGAGAGGCTCGGAGAAGAACTCAAGGTCCAGAAGAAAATGAAGCCAGAAGACAGAAGGAGCCTGGCTCCCTGAAACATCCTGTGGAAGGCCATCTGCCAAACATCTAATTAGCCTGATAAAAACAAGAAATAAATTTTTGTTATTTTAAGCCACTGAGATTGGGTGTGGGGAAAGGGAAAGAAACTGTTACTACATTATAGCTTAGCCTACCCTAACACACCAAGTAATTTTTCCTTAGTTATACCTGAATATCCTTTAATTCAGATTGTAAATAAAAATAATTATGTAAAATAACTAAATCACACAAAAATTAATTTGAACACTAATTTTTCTTAATAGGTTGTTACTCAGGTTGTAATCAATGATATTTCTCACTAAGGAAAGAAAAATATTAGGAAAGTTTCAATTATTTTTTAAGTAAATGTTTTAATTGAATTATAACATATATACATACATAAAAGTATAAAAGTCTTGAGTACAAAACTTTATATTTTTCTACAAAGCAAACACCCTGTATTACCAACCCCCTGATAAAATAATAAAATGATTACCTTCCTGCAAATGTAACTTCCATAGATTAGTATTGACTATACCTAAACTTCATATAAATTAAATTGTATAATATGTACTCTTATGCAACTAACTTCTTTTGCTCAATATTATGTTTATGAGACTCATCCATGTTGTTGCATGTAGTATATTTGTTGAGTTTTATAGCTAGCTGTCTAGTATTTCATTTTAATAATATGCCAAACGTCTTTCTTTGTTTTAAATAAAACAATTTTATAGAAGAAAGAGAAAGTGTTAATATTTTTATTGACCCTTTTCAAAGAGAGAGGGGGAGAAAGAGAGAGACACATTGATGTGAGACCAAAACACTTTATCACTTGCCTCCTGCACGCCCCCACTAGGGACAAAGCCTGCACTGCAACACGCTGGAAATCGAACTGGCAACCCCCCAGTGCATGGGGCTTTGCCAAATTTCTTTAAGCATTCTTCTGTTGATGGACATTAAATTAGGAACCAGCCCAGACACCATATATGCCAGCACCTTGATTTTGGGCTTTCCAGATTCCAGAACTGAGAGAAATAAATTGTTGTTTATAAGCCATCCAGTCTATGGTATTTTGTTATAGCAGACCCAACAGACAAAGATAGACATTACGATTGTTTCCATTTTGAAGCTATTACAATAGTGTTGCTATGAACGTTCATATACATGTCTCTTGGTGTACTTATGAATGTATCTGTCTACTATATAACTAGAAGTGGACTATCTGTGCCATACAATAGGCACATGTTCAGTGATAGCAGATACTGCCAATCCATTTTAAAAATGGTTGTACCAGTTGATCTTCCCTCTAATAGCTCCACATCCTAGCTAATTCATTGTTAATTGTCATTGTTAATTGTTGTTATGTCAACTATTCTGATAGGTGTGAATATTTATCCCATTGTGGGTTTTTTTTGTTTGTTTTTTATCCTCACCTGAGGACATTTTTCCATTTTTTGTTCAGATAGGGCGGGAGGGAGAGAGAGGAAGAGAGAGAGAGAAACATCGATGTGAAGGGACACATCGAGTGGCTGCCACCCACACGACCAACCAGGGCCGGGGACAAACTGCAACCGAGGTACGTGCCCTTAGCGGGAACCGAACCCGGGTCTCTCTGTACCGCAGGCCAATGCTCCAACCGCTGAGCCAAACCAGCCAGGGCTATCCCATTGTGGTTTTAATTTGTATTTCACTTATGATTAATCAGTCTGAGCATCTTTTCATGTGTTTATTGGCCATTTATATAATCTTTTTTTTTTTTTTTGTAGATGTGAAATGCCTGACCCAGTTTTTTTACCCCTCTTTTTCTTCTTTCTTTCTTTCTTTTCTTTTTTACTGATCTGTAGGCATTCTATATATATTCCAGGTATGAGTCTTTTGTCAGCTACATATGCTATACATGTTTTTTCCCAGTCTGTGACTTGTATTTTCGCCCACTTAACAGCAGTGTCTCTTAATAAACAGAAGTTCTTAATTTTAAAGATGTTCAATTTATTCGTATTTCTTATTTTGGTTAGTGCCCAGTTTGATAAATCTTGGCCTACTCCAAGTTCACAAAGATATTCTCCTATGTTATCTTTTAGAAATATTATTACTTTGGTTTGTACAAAACTGATGGTTGTGTATTGATTTTGCGTATGGATATTCAATTCACCTGGCACTGCTTGTTGAAAAGAGCACCTTTCCCCCACTGCACTGTGGTGGCACCTTTGCCTTTGAACTTTATTCTGTTCAATTGGACTATTTGTCTATCATTGTGACAAGACCACACTGTCTTAATTACCACTTTAGACTAAGTCTTGTTATTTGGTAATAAAAGTTTCCCAACTTTATTCTTTTTTAAGACTTTCTTTTTATATGTGTTTCCATATAAATTTTTTAAAATTTTTTGTTTATTAATTTGTTTTTGTTACAGATGTTTTTCATTTCCCCCCCATTGACACCCTCCTCCCTTTCCCCGCCCCTCCCCCCCTCCCCAGCTTTGTTGTCTATGTTCGTCGGTCATGCATACATGCATGTAAGTTCTGTGGTTTATCTCTTCCCCCACAAACTCCCCTCCTCTGAGGCTTGTCAGTCTGTACCCCACCTCTGTGTCTCTGGGTTAATTTTGTTCAGCAGTTTGTTTAGTTCATTATATCCCACATATAAGTGAGATCATGTGATATTTGTCTTTCTCTGTTTGGCTTGTTTTCCTTAGTATAATACTCTCCAGGTCCTTCCATATAAATTTTAGAATTGGTTTGTCAACTTCTACCAAGAAATCCTGCTGGGAGTTCGATTAACAATGCATTGAATCAATGCATTGATTTGGAGAGAACTGAAATCTTACAATACTGTTATCAGATGATTTCCTGATTATTAATTTATATTTTAATTTTTATTGTTTTATGTTTTATGAATTGGGATATTAGTTCCATGAGAGCAGAAGTTTTATCCATTTTGTTTGCTGCTCCATCCCAGAATGTAGTACATTGCAGATTCTCAATAAATATTTTTTGAAATAGTTAATTAAAGGTCTACTGAGTTGTCATTTTTTTATCCTCCTCTCCTCCTTTTCTTGGTCAATCCAAATTATATGTCATTTCCTCAGGGAAACCTGTTCCTGATCTCCAGACTAGGCCAGGCTCCCCTTCTTATCTGTCCCGTTATGACATCCTGTACTTCTCTTTCTTAGCACTTACCTGCATACGATTATACAATAATAATACTTATTATATGATGTTATTTGATATATAGTTATTATATAGTTATTTGATATCAGTCCCCCATCTAGAATGTAAGTTCTGTGAGTACAAGGATCAAAGATCAAGTCTTACTTTTTCATTCACTGCTCTACTTCTAGGACCTGGCCTGGTACTGTGCACAGGCAATGTAGGAAAAAAAAAAAAAAAAATATATATATATATATATATATATATATGTGTGTGTGTGTGTGTGTGTATTTATATATTTATTTTTATTTTTATTTTTTTTCTAAAAGAGGCCTAGACTCCCTCTGCTGTTTATTAAGGCCAATGCTTTAATATCCTAATATCAAAAATGTCTCTAGATGATTTCTGCTGCTTTCATCCTCTGGATTATTTGGTGAACATTTTCTACCAGATATCCTGGGGTAGAGAGGGGGTCCTTCGTGACCCTCACCCAGATTGGCGAAATCAAAGACTCTCCTAAACTGGAACTCAGGAGACTATATTGCTAAGAAAATTTGAGTAACTGGTGCAGTACTGAGTTTGGCACACTTCTTTTGATTACATTTATGACATTGCTGCTTCTTTATCTCTCTGCACTCCATAATTTTTGTAGCACTGCTCTGGGTCCAGGGTCTCTCATCATCCCTGCCCATGTTGTGTTCTGCTTCTGCTCTCAAGGCTGCATGTTCTCTTTGGCCATCTGCCCTCCAAGGACAGCTGGAAGGCCACCCTGACTGCCTAGTTAAGAACCTCATTAATCTCATCTTTATCTTTCTGGTCATGCTGACCACCCCGGCTACAGGGGCCACACACTGTCACAGCTCTCTGATCCAACTTCAGAGACAGTGAAAAGGAAATAGCCCAAGATTTAGGGAATTTTAAACCAGGAAACAAGAATTCAATGTCTGTGTGACCTTCAAACTGTCACTTAACTGCTCTTCACTCCATGTACAATACCTGCCATCCCTACCTCAGAATTGTGAGGGTCAAATAATCTCAGGTATCCTATCAGAACTTTATAAACTACAAATAGATGTATAGCTATTAATTATCATTAATAAACTCAACCATTCAACTCTTTGCATGATGGGAGGGACTATTTACACGTTGTGGTGTTTAATGGGAAAGGACATCCTCCCTAACACTGCTTTGTTCCTTCTAAGAAATAAACCAACTGACTCACTAGTGTCTCCTCTGACTTCAAGGTGTCCCATACACTGTAGTTATGGCTGCACAGTAAAATCTCTTAACATTTTTGAGCCTTTATATTTTTCACTACTCATCTGTATGGATTATTTAAACTTGCCTTGATAAAACGAACATTTTTTCCAAGTAATGAAAGTAGAAAAGTCTCAAGTTGTTCTTTTGAAAAGTCAAAAGTATTAATCAGTTAGGCGAAATAATGATTTCTACCTCTTTAATGAACTTTAATAATCCCTCCCCTGTAGTCTATCACTCAGTCCTTTAATTCTAACCAATAGTGCTCAGTTCCTTCCTCTCCCTTTCACCTCTGTTGCCATTGTCTTGTTCCACTCCCTCCTGACATAAGTGTCTTCATTTGCTGCCTTCCAATTCTTCCTTCACACTGCCATCAGGCGTCAGCAAACTATGGCTCATGGGCCAAAGCAGGCCTGTTACATTTTATTGGAATATAGCCACACTCCTTCATTTACATGTTGCCTATGGCTGCTTTGATGCTACAACTCCAAAACTAAGTAGTTTTGAAAGAGACCATATGGCCTGTGTAGTGGGTTGAATGATGGGCCCCAAAAAGGTATGTCCACCTCCAAATCCCTGGAACCTGTAAATGTTACCTTTTTTGGGAAAAGAATCTTTGCAGATGTGATTGATTAAATAAAGGATCTTGAGATGAGATCATCCTGGATTATCCAGGTGGGCCCTAAATTCAATGTTAAGTGTTCTTGTTAGAGACACAGGGAGAAGATAATACAGAAAAGATGATGTGAGGATGGAGGCAGAAATTGGAATAATGTGGTCACAAGCCAAGGAAGGCTTCTGGAACCACCAGAAGCTCGAAGACCCTAGGAACAGAGTCTGCCCCCTATAGCTACTGGAGGGAACATCTTGACTTTGGACTTCAGGCCTCAGAACTGTGAGAAAGTTCATTTCTGATACTTTAAGCCATCAAAGTTGTGGTCATTGTTTACAATAGTGTTAGGAAATGAATGCAGCACACAATTCTAAAATATTGACTGTCTGGTCCTTGGAGACAAAGTTGGCTGACCCTAGAATTAGTCATCTTTTGTAAAATACAAGTCATTTTAGTCCCTTATTTCAGCAAAAAAAAAATCCAAACTTATTAGCATGACAATGAGGAATTTCTTAACTAGCCTCTGCCTGTTTCTCCAGCTGTATATTGCCTGCCTTTTGGCTTTTCTCCTTCTTCTCCTTTTTAAAAATAAACTTTTAATTTTAGAATACTTTTAAATTTAATGAATATTTGCAAAGATAGTATAGAGGGTTTCCATATACTTGAACCCAGTTTTTTTTTATTAACATTTTACGTTAGCACAATATATTTGTCACAGCTAACAAACCAGTATTGATATGTTATTATTAACTACAGCCCATTCATTTTTCAGATTTCCTTAGGGTTTTTTTTTTGTTTTTTTACCTACTTTCTGTCCCCGGATCTCATTCAGGATACTGTATTACATTTAGTCATCATATCTCTTTCTGTTTATCTCTTTCCTTTTTTTTTTATTCTTTCTTCTTTCCTTATTGTTTCTGGGCATATAAACAATCACAGCCTTTCCTTTAAAAGTCTAGAGAGGAAAACTGAAAACAAAAAGTTAACAAATTAGCCCTGGCCAGTTTGGCTCAGCGGTTAGAGCGTCGGCCTGCGGTCCTGAGAGACCCGGGTTCGGATCCCGCTAAGGGCGCGTACCTCGGTTGCAGTTTGTCCCCGGCCCTGGTCGGTTGTGCGGGTGGCAGCCACTCCATGTGTTCCTTTCGCATCGATGTTTCTCTCTCTCTCTCTGTTCCTCTCTCTCCCTCCCACTCTACCTGAACAAAAAATGGAAAAATGTCCTCGGGTGAGGATTAAAAAAAAAAAAAAAAGTTAACAAATTAATTAATTAGATAATATAGTTAAGATAAATGCTCAGCCCTGGCCGGTTTGTCGGCCTGCGGATCAGAGAGTCCCGGGTTCGGTTCCCACTAGGGGCACGTACCAAAAAAAAAAAAAAAAAGATAAATGCTCAGAGAGCAAGAACAGTGGACAGACAGAAGCCATGTTAAACAGAGCCATAGTAAGGAGTAAACTAACTCCACCTGGGTTGTTTGTTTGTTTGAAGATCATTCAGCAGAAGTACTGGTTAAGGATGCTATTGCAATAATTTAGGTTAGAGGTGATAGTGGCTTGGATTGAACTGATGCAGTGAAGATAGAATTAGAGACATTAGCCATATTCCAGAGATATTTCTGAGGTATTAACTAGCAGACTTGTTGATAAATGCATATGTGGAGAATGAGTAATAAAGTGGAATTAATCACTGACCTCTCAGTATAGATCTTTCATACCCGAACCATCCTAATCACTCTTACTCTTCATACTTGCTGGGAGAGCTTAGGTCTCAAGCACTTACATGTTTTTAACCCTCCAGTTAAATGCCCTTTTGTCCCCCAGTCATCTCACTGGTAAATAATTTCTCTTCAATATTCTGTTCTCTTTAATATTCTTCACTGCTTCTCATAAGCCTTCCACTACTTTGCCTACTATTCCTCCCTCCACTCTACCTCCCTGAGTTAGGGGGCTTCCACTCTCTTCTTCCCATAGAGCTTGTGCATCTCTCAGTGCTAGTTTATTGCATCCTGTACTGTGCTGTTATGATTTGCTTGCATATCTGTCCCTTGAAGGCTTTGAGTCATATTCATAGCCCAATCCCTGGCACAGAGAGGAGTAAATTAATGTTTAATTGATCAAATCTTTATTATAATTTTTGAGAAGCAGAAAAATATACTACTACTTAGAATTTTCATATAAAAAAGCCATTATCAAAGCAATGACTGGTAAATCTAAAATATAACTAATGTCACCCACAGTGTACTTACAACTTTTGATCTTTTGCAAGCACATTCCCTTTCATTGTAATAGATTTTGTAGAACTCTCTACTGAGAGACATCTGTAGCAAAGTCATGTTATTTGTAGTTTCAGCCTTCATGTTTTAGTTCTATCACTCATTTGGTTTTAGATAAGAACTATAATTTCCATTTCTTTTTGACATTTTTTATTTATTAATTTGAGAGAGAGAGAGAGAGAGAGAAGTTTCAATTTGTTATTCTGCTAATTTATGCATTCATTGTTGATTCTTGTATGTGCCCTGACAGGGATTGAACCTGCAACCTTGGCCTATCGGGACAACGCTTTAACCAAATGAGCTACCTGGCCAGGGCCATAGCCTCCATTTCAAAAAGTTAAGAATCACTAATGTAAATCAAAGAACTAAAGCCCTAAAATTTTAATAATTGGAAGTATATGTGGATGTTCTTAAACGTGTGTGTGTGTGTGTGTGTGTGTGTGTGTCCATTTCTTTTCTTTTAGAATACTCTCTTCTGTTTCATTTCAACAAAATTAGATATGGTTATATAACTTAATCACTTGATTTATCAATTTAATCAGCTCTCACTGATTATGGAGGTGTTTTCGTTCTTTTTTTTTTCTTTTGGTTAATCCTCATCTGAAGATATTTTTCCATTAAATTTTAGAGTGGAAGGGAGGGAGGAGGAGAGAGAGACAGAGAAACATCAATGTGAGAGAGATATATTGATTGGTTGCCTCCTGCATGGCCCCAATCGTGGCTGGGAATCGAACCTGCAACCCAGGTAGGCACCCTCGACCAGGAATCAAATCCACGACCCTTCGGTCCACAGGCCGACACTCTAACCACTGAGCCAAACTGGCCAGGGCTGATTTTGTTCTTATAAAGATACTTGCCTTGTATTTATTTTCATATTAGAAATATGTTCACAAATTATTTATATTTTTATAAATAATAGACACTACTACATTTCCTAAAATCAAGAGCAACTTCCAACAATTATACCTTGTTCAACTTTTCATAGGCTTGCTTAAAGAGTTTCTCAGGAAAAAAAAAAAAAAAAAAGTTCTGCTTGGTCTTGTTTTCTTGTCTGAAAACACTTTAAAAATCTGAAGTTGAGGTTGTACAAATATAGCAATTTTTCAAAATTTTTAATCTTAAAATGTCAGCTAATTCCCTGTAAAGAGGCACTCTAGAAATATTAATGCCAGAGTTCAAATCAGAAAATGATGGCTTATTTCCAGACCACAAAGGCTCAAAATTGGTCACTATACTTATGAAAACTATAAATAGCCTGCTATTTATTCCTATTATCAAATACTATTTATTTATTTATTTATTTATTTTTCTTTTGGTTAATCCTCATCTGAAGATATTTTTCCATTAAATTTTAGAGTGGAAGAGAGGTATTTAACATACATTTATGTTAAATAGTATTTTAAATTATCAAATACTATTATCAAATAGTATTCTTTTCACTTACTTGTTAGTTTGAGTCAATAATACCAATTTAGATATATAAACTCCTAGAAGTCAGGATCTAATTCTGTTGAAAATACTCTATTTTGTATTTTGGATACTGATATGTACATATATGAATGTTTTAAAAGTAATATTTAATGACAATATAGCAACTTTCAAAAGCTCCATCTGGGAAAACACTTTTTTCTCCAGTATCATCAAACATGGATAAGATAGTTAATGAGCTATATTTCATTAAATATATCCTTAATAGTCTTTCACTGTTAAAGAATTCTGACCTCTGATCTTGCTTTGTTTTTAAGGAGAATATGTGACCCTTATCTATGAGGCCTATCTTTCTATATATATATATATATCTTGTTCTCATTAACTAAATAGCCAGTTGTAGTCTGGACTCCTCTTTGGGTATAGTTTCCCTGCCTCCACCATCTCTGGAGCTTAGATGGGAAGTCTTTTATTTGCATTCCATACTGACCCTGTTCATATTTAGACTAAATCAACTATGTCTAAGAAAACTGAATTAAAATGCTGTTAAACTGTCATTAAATGTCTTCATGGCAGGAGATAACTCACAACATCTTTAGTGATAACAGTTAGTGTGGGAAGAAGAAGAAGAAGGAAAAGGAGGAGAAGAGAGGGGCAGGGCAGGGAAGGGAAATCCTTAGACGAGCCTTGAAAACATTGGCTTTTCTTATGAAAACATTTCCCAGTCTCATCAAGATTTGAGCAGATGGGAATAGCGGAGTATCTGGATATGCTCCAACAGCCCCTTGAGTTTCCTAAGTCCCCCCACCATGCCCAGACTCCATGCCCTTAGACACTTGGACCTTTTTTTTAAAGGTTACTATGTCATTTGAGGACTGATGACAAAATACTGAAATTGTTAAAAGTTTGAAAAATATCAAATAATATTCAAAAGCTTAGCAAAAATGTCAGAAGAAATCAAATAATCTTATTACAGATGAAATATTAAATTTTAGCTTTAAACAAGGAGAAATCAGTATTTTGGGTTGATGGCAGTTTGCAGAAAGATTTGACATCCTTCTGTTCAAAGTAGTGGAGAGAAAATGAGGATGTCTGAAAAATATTACTAATTTGACTATATGTTTAGTATCTCAAATAATATATTTTCTTTTATCAAATAAGAAAGTATATGGAAAGTATGAGCGAAGGATCAAAAAATAGAATGAACAATCTTAAAATGCTAAAAGATGAGCAAAATGCGAACTGAGAGGATAATAATAAATTTGTTGGTTTTTAGAAAGAAACTAAGTTCAAAAATTCTATCGAGAAATTGGTAAAATGATCCTACAGACTCCTAAGTATTGATAAAACAGAAATTTTGTTGAAAAACGTTGAAAAAGAAATGAGTATATACTGATTTTTTTAAACAACCTGTATTATTTATATGATGGAAAGAGGGTGAAAGTGGGTGCAGCTTTAGATAAGGAAGGGGCCACTGGGAGTGAGTAACGGTCTGAATTGTAAATTCAGCTTCAAATGAACTTTGCCCCTGATTGAGAATGAGGGCAAAGGTGACCAGATTTCTTCTCACCTTTTTTTTTTTTTTGGTACGTGCCCCTAGCAGGAACCGAACCCGGGACTCTCTGGTCCGCAGGCCGATGCTCCAACCGCTGAGCCAAACCAGCCAGGGCGTCTTCTCACCTTTTATTCTTCTTGTTCAGCACACAGTGGAAAGCTTTTAAGATAGATAGTTTCCAAGCTTTTGTTTAAATGATGCTAATAATCTGTTTTCAAAAATAATACTGTGTAAAAGCCCAGATGAAGAAGCAAGCAGTGTGCAGAATGGCTCTGCCTAGGGCTCAGGCACAAGCTATGCCAGGGACCAGGGCTGCGGCTGCACAGATATTTGCTTTTTCTTTATCTCCCTTGCCATGCTCCCCAGGGTTTTTCAGAGAAAGGGATTCCTCAGAATGAGAGGTTCCATGAAGACTCATTTAAATGTCATATTTATATCATTACTGATTTGCTGCCCTGCTCAGTGATACTATTCATACCTATTTGTCTGTTTCTGCTCTGGCCAGTTTGGCTCAGTGGTTGAGCATCGGCCTGCGGGGCAGAGAGTGCTGGGTTCGGTTCCTGCTAGGGGCACACACACAAAAAAATACATTTGCTTCCTAGTGGAAGGAAATGGTAGTCCCTTTTAACCCATATTTAGTGACCTTCATTTCAGTAAATATCAATTTAAATTAGGTGCTGTTTTTCTAATGGTAGGTGGATTAATAGCCAGGAATTATTTATTTCCCTTTCCTGAATGCAACGATACAAACTTTTCTCTCCTTCCCCCTCCATATGCAAAGAACTGTTCAGTAGTAACAATAAATATTTGATTGAGTTCTGAATGAGTTTAAAACTTAGTTCTGGTTTTAAACCAAGCACAAAAAGGTCCTGGACATCTTCCTAACTTTTAGCATTTTCTTGTTTTTAATGAAGCTGTTTCACTTTTTCTTGCCCACTTAAAAAAAAGTGATTGACTATCTGTAGAAGGCTAAGTTCTGAGTCACACTATATATTCAACCACTCATTCTGAGCTATTGCTGGTGTCTCGGGCTTTGTTCTCTGAGGACCATTTTGAAGATGAAACTGAACCCTGAGTTCTGAACAGTCTGCTACTTTTGGTCAGACCCAGAGCCCGTTGCGTATATTATAATGCAAGACTTATTAGTACTGGAGGAAAAAAATACAATGCCCTTCTAAAAATGTGTTTATTAATTCCTGGTAGAAAACAATAACGTCTTTAATTATAAAAAGTATGCACGTCTTCTTTACAATTAAAAATATATTTTTTCTTTATAGATTTTAGAGAGAGAGGAAGGGAGAGGGAGAGAGAGAGAAACATCGATGAGAGAGAACATCGATTGGTGGCCTCCTGCATGCCCCCCACTGGTGATTTGGCCCACAACCTGGGCATGTGCCCTGATCGAGAATTGAACTGATGACCTCTTGGTGCATGGGTTGACACTCAACCACTGAGCCACACTGGCCAGGCTCTTCTTTATAATTTTTATAACTCAAAATAAATATAAAATTTTATCATTGGGAATAAAGAGTAAACATAATTTCTATGCCAAATCATGAAAAAGAAAAACATGCTTGCTTGTACAACTCAACTAAATGTTTTATAACAATGTGCTGATAAATTACTATCATTATTTGGTAAAATTAAGAATTCTATGATACCACCTACCTAGTTTATTCACTCCAATGTTAAAAACCACGAAAATTGGCATCATTAATTCTGAAAAGGTGCTCCTGCCACCCCCCCCCCCGCCCCCCCGACTATAATATACTATGATGCTCACTGGAAATAGAACTTCAAGGGTGAGGAGGAATAAACAGGATCCGAAGTTTTCTGTGATTCTGTAGCCCCCTAATCAGTGTTCCTAGAACAGGAGAAGAGTGGGGATGGACTAAAACAGCTACAGGGGACTGGTTGCTTTGGAACACTAAACCACAGTCCCTGGGCAAATTCTATTTTAACAATAACCACGGAGTCCTTTCTAAAGTATTGCTTCATCTTTAATATTTTAAAGCCAATGCCTTAAGTAATATGCTGGTTCTTTTCCTCTCTCTAGATGATTCCTGCTTTGATGAGTTGCTTAATGTCTCAGGATTTCAGCACATGGTCTGCTGGGTATGCCAAAAACAGTTCACATTGGCCTGCTGAGATTTCTGTACACTTCCGACAAGCTGTTGGATTTAGGTGTAAAGCAAAATTTTCTCTTCATGTGCTTCTTTGTTCTATCTTGGGGTTTAAAATAATTTTCTTATAAATCCTCAACCTTTTTTTCTTACTGAAAGTGAATGAAAAACAAGCAGAAACCTTACTATTGCTTACCTTTTACCTAAGCAGTACCTTTTACCTAAGTATAGAAGATACTTTAAAATCTGTAGCTTTTGTGACTGCAATGTTGATAGATTTTGGTTTCTTACAAATTAAAGTAAACTAGACCAAGTTATATTATGGAAAAACTATAATTTGAAATAGTTTTTGCCAAGCTTTGCGTGTAGTAAGTGCTTAAGTAAATATCCATGTTAATGGCTTTCTTTTGAAGCCATCAGGTTCTTCTTTTTTCTACCAACAAAATTATGATGTCAAAGTAATTCCTGAAACCTTCACAAGATAATTATGTTTAGTGAGCATCCTATTTCTTTACTTACTATATTCTGAAATAGGACTTTCCAAGTCATCACTGTATTTATTATCGGGAGAGAGGCGGTGGGGAGCTTTAAAGGCTCTGGCGATGAGCATGGGCTTTGGCATTATCCAGACCTGTGTTGGAGCAGAGTGCACCTGGATGAGTCAATGAAGCTCTCTGTGCCTCTGGTTCCTCTCCTATAAAATGAAAGAAATAATACCCACCTCAAAATGTGTTCGTATAAAAATGAGATTATGCACATAGAGCCTGGCCCAGTAATTTATACTGTGAAGCCTCAGTGAGTGAACACTGTTATTATTATCAAATGTCTGAGGTATCAGAGGAGAAAAACAAACAGCATAAGTTTTAATATATTTATAATGGTATGTCTTCTGTATCTATACTAAATTAGCACTTTCTAATTGTGATATGAAGAACAAGAGAAACCTGCCACTTTCTAGAGAATATACTGATGCATCAGATTTCATCATTAAATTATCAAAAATTATTTATTATGCCCTGGCCGGTTTGGCTCAGCGGTTAGAGCGTCCACCTGCGGTCCGTAAAGACCCGGGTTCGGTTCCCGCTAAGGGCATGTACCTCGGTTGCAGTTTGTCCCCGGCCCTGGTTGGTCGTGCGGGTGGCAGCCACTCGATGTGTCCCTTTCACATCGATGTTTCCCTCTCTCTCTCTTCCTCTCTCTCCCTCCTACTCTGTCTGTACAAAAAATGGAAAAATGTCCTCGGATGAGGATTAAAAAAAAAAAAATTATTTATTATATATTTACATGTATATTGAATCATGATAAGCATTGAAGGGGAAATGCAAAAACAAAATATCCAGAACCTTTATGTAATATCCACTCAATCCTTCTAAGCTTTCAGATTAAATAACAGTAATTTAACTTTTCCTCTGGCTTTTAAAATTGTATGCCCTGTAATATATTTTCATTGTCCACCAGAGGTAATAAGTTATCCTTTGGAAAGAGCCAAATAAAGATTGCGTTATACTTTCTAAAACTCTTTATTTTAATGATATTTTATAAATTTGATTATTAGATAAGATGAATCAGCCTAACAAGGTTATAAAAATCAGAGTAAAGTGAAAAACAAGTTTTAGAAAGTCTTCCTAGGACAATCATGCCAGCTTAACCTTATCTAGAGATATATTGATTATTGATTTATTCTTACTTGTAATTAAACTTACCCCATACCAAAGTATCTTTTTTTAAAAAAAAAAGTGAACCATTACTTCTTCTCCTTCTTCTTTTACCATTTTGCTGCTTTCTTACTTCTAACTTTTGCCATGTTTGCTCTGGAACTACTTGTCTAGCAACAACCCAGTACATCATTGCCCTCAAATCTTGCCTAGTGTTCTTCCTCACTTAGATAGGCTGACTTAATCCAACCTTTCCTTCATTTTTTCCCTCACAAAATATGTTTTTATTATTAACTATATTATTTAAGATTTTGTCGTAACAAGAAATTACAATGTAATTATTATATAAGGTTTAACTTCTCATTTTGCTATTTGCTTTCTATTTTTCCATCTATTTTTTGTTCTATTTTTCTCCTTTTCTGCCTTCTTTTGTGTTAATTGAAGATTTTATATTATTATAATTTATCTCTTTTGTTAGCTAATTAGCTTTATCTTTTTGTCATGTTATTTTAGGGGTTGCTTTAGGGTTTATAGTACACATTTTTAACATCTCGTAGTCTACCTTCTGATAGTTTGCCATTTCACATTTAGTATAAGAAAATTGCAAAATTATCCCTGGCCGGTTTGGCTCAGTGGTTGGAGCGTCAGTCTGCGGTCCAGAGAAACCCGGGTTCGGTTCCTGCTAAGGGCACGTACCTCGGTTGCAGTTTGTCCCCGGCCCTGGTTGGGTCGTGCGGGTGGCGGCCACTCGATGTGTCCCTTTCACGCTGATGTTTCTCTCTCTCTCTTCCTCTCCCTCCCTCCCATTCAATCTGAGCAAAAAATGGAAAAATGTCCTTGGGTAAGGATTAAATAAATAAATAAATAAATAAATAAAAGAAAGAAAATTGCAAAATTATATGTCCATTTCTCCCTCCACATTCTTTGTGGCTTTGATGTCATCATTGTATTTCTATATATTTTATAATTATCACATTACATTATTATTTTTGTATAAAAAGTCTATTATATACATATATATTTTTTAAAGGACTAGAGAGTGCCCTCCAGTCTCAAACCATCTTTGCAAGCAAGAGTGGTTGACAAGTGAACTTGGCTTGACTTGAAGGAACTGCTGAGCTAAAGCGAGCCCAACAGTCAATTATATTTTAAAGATCTATAATGTTAAGGAAAAATATTTTTTCTTGTGTAGATAGCATTTCTGATGCTCTTTCTTTTGTGCAGATCTATATTTCCCATCGGGTGTCATTTTTCTTCTATCTAAAGGGCTTCCTTGCACTGAAGGTCTGCTGGTAATGAATTCTTTTGGCTTTTGCATAAAAAATATTTTGCCTTTGTTTTTAAAAGATATTTTCACTGGGTATAAGATTCTGGTTGACAATTTTTTCACCTCAGTATTTTATAGATATTGCCCCACCATCTTTTCATTTGCATTGTTTCCAGTGAGAAATCTGCTGTCATATTTATCTTTGTTCCTGTGTCCATAAGATGTCCATTTTTCTTCCTTTTACTGCTTTTGTGATTTTTCTCTTCATCATTGAGGTTGGGCAGTTTGAGTATGAAATTATTTCTTTGTTTCTTGTGATTTGGTTTCATTGAGCTTCTTGGCTGTTTAGGTTTCTTTTTGTCATCAAATTTTGGCTATTACTTTTTCAAATATTTTTTTCTATTTCTCTCCCTCTTCTCTCCAATTACATATATATTAGACTGCTTGACTGACTCTCTATTTTTTAATTCTTTTTTTGTTTCATTTTCTATTGTTTCTATTAATATATTCAAGTTCACTAATTTTTCTTCTACATATCTAATTTTATTATTTCCAACTAGTATTTTTTAATCTCACATGTTGTTTCATCTCTAACAGTTAGATTTAGATCTTTTCTATATCTTCAGTGTCTCTTTTCACCTTTTGATAATATGAAACACAATTATAACAATTGTTTTAGTCTCATTGTCTGCTAATTTTCACTCTGTGTCAGTTCTGGGTCAGTTTCAATTGATGAATTTTCTCCCCATTGAAGATCATATTTTCCTGTTTTACTATATAGCTGGTAATTTTTTATTGGGTGACTTGAGAATTTTAATTTGTTAAGTCCTAGATATTTTTGTATTTCTGTAAACATTGTTAGGCTTTGTTAAGGTACTTAGAAAAAAGTTGATCCTTTAGTGTGTTGCTTATAAGATTTTTAGAAGGAAGCAGAACATTGCTTGGTCTAGAACGAATTATTTCCCACCATTCACGCAATATACTCTACCTAGTTTCCCATAAGCCTTACAGTTTTACTGTCTGGTGGGGAATAGGCATCACTCCTGGCCCTATTACAGTACTTGTAATCCATCTGAGTAATTCTTTTCCAGACAGAGGCACATATTTCCTGGCCAAAGATAAGCTTCTTTGCTTTCATGGTTATTAATACTCAGCTGAATACTTGAGAAGACCCTCTGCAGATGTATGGAGTTTTCACTTTGTGTATCTCTCTTCTCTGTGTACTCTTCCCTGTGAACTCCAGCTACCTTGTCTCCCTGTGCTCTCAGTTTTATTTCAACCCAGAGATTCTTCCAGATTCCATCTGGGCTCCCCATTCCTGTGCTGTGACCTAGAAACTCTTCAGAGCATGCTTCTCCACTCCCAAGCCATGAACAGAACACACACACACACACACACACACACACACACACACACACACACACTTTTGGAGTTATTACCTTATAAAGTCTATAACTTTATAGAGACAAGGGTACTCATAATACAGGGAGACTGGAATCTCATTCTCTAGGTGAGTATCTTCCTAGCCAGTGGTCTTTTTTTTTAATCTTCCTGCAACAATATAAACAAGGAAATAACAATTGGGGGTTTGGGAAAATAGGGTTTGGGAGACTAGGCATAACAGGAATGCAAGATGTCCTCATGGGTCAAATATCAGGAGAGTAGGAGGGTATTAGTTATCTTGCTCATGCCCCAGGTAGATGGGAATTCTGCTGGTTGAAGTGATCCCAGCAACAAGAGACAATGGGGTGCATCATCCTTGAGGGTGTCAAGGAAGTGGTTCCTCTAAGAATCCCAGAGTGACCCCACCAGTACCAACAGTTGGAACCTTCCGCACAGAGGGTACAAAAGTCCAGGCAATATTAACCAAAGAAGCAGTGATACACAGCAATTCTGTAATGGGCTCAACTAAGTCAAAAGACTGGTGTTCTTTCCTTTTCTCATTTCCTCCTGCCCTCAAGTCCAAGAGAGCTTGAAGAGGGAAAGAGATGGGAGAATGGTGAAAAAAGCATTTCTTGTCCCTCTGTCCTTGTCTCTTGACCACAATCAAGCCAGGGCTGGGGGGAGAGAAAATGAGATGAGAGTTTTAATCCAACCAGACTGATTGCTTAATAATTGAAGGTGACTGGAAAGTTATACATTTGTCTAAGATTCTGTTGAGAGAGTAATGATGAGAGAAAAAAGTCGCTTCATGTTTACTGTCCAATTAGTTCAAACTATAAATAAATTTGTTATGTTTCTACCCCAGCACATAAGAATTATTTGCTAAATTAATCAATTAATAAACCTTGGTTATTTGGAATTATAAGTTTTAGTTAAGTAAACACTGCAAATAAAAGTCTGTCAGGCCCTGGCCGGTTTGGCTCAGCGGTTAGAGCATCAGCCTGCGGTCCACAGAGACCCGGGTTCGGTTCCCGCTAAGGGCATGTACCTTGGCTGCAGTTTGTCCCCGGCCCTGGTTGGGTCATGTGGGTGGCAGCCACTCGATGTGTCCCTTTCACATCGATGTTTCTCTCTCTTCCTCTCTCTCCTTCCCGCTCTATCTGAGTAAAAAATGGAAAAATGTCCTCGGGTGAGGATAAAAAAAAAAAAGTCTGTCAGGACTGCCTGGCTGGTGTGGCTCAGTGGTTGAGTGTCAACACATGCACCAGGATGTCGCTGGTTGGATTCTCTGTCAGGGCACATGCCTAGGTTGTGGGCCAAATCCCCAGTGCGGGGCATGCAGAAGGTGGCCAGTCGATATTCCCTCTCATCAATGTTTCTATCTCTCTCTCCCTCTCCTTTCCTCTCTAAAATCAACATAGAAAAAAATTTTTTTAATCTGTCAGGACTAAATTTTAACCATTAGGCAGCTACTTGGATGTTCCAACATTTAGTTTGATTGAAGAAACTGAATCACATGAAACTAATTCTTGAATATGAAAGTAATTATTTTTAAATGTTCTTTCTATTATCAAATCAGATATTTTCTTTGTGTTGTTTTCAATATTTTTTATGAATTTCTCCCTTTCTCTGTATTAGAAAATACAATATGCTTTTATAAAATATTGTCTGTGGCAAATGTACTATTTGTGTGACAGTTCTTGTTGTAGACCAACAAGACAGACCAGACTCAGACTCCGAACTGGGCTCAAATTAAGAGAGCTTTATTAGCCGCACGGCCGCTGTCCCATCCTACGCAGAGGGGAGAGCAGCCCCGAGCTCAGGGGGTGGGTTGCTTATGTAGTTGTCTTAGCCCCTATTAAGAAATTGGGCTACAAGTGTTCATCAGTAGACGAATGGATAAAAAAGCAGTGGTACATATACACAATGGAGTACTACGCAGCTGTAAGAAAGAAAGATCTCTTATCCTTTGAGACAACATGGAAGGACCTGGAAAGTATCATCCTAAGCAAAACAAGCCAAACAGAAAGACAAGTATCATATGATCTCACTTATTTGTGGAATATAACGAACATAACAGTCTGAGGAATGGGATAGTCCCAGAGATGTGGAAGTGGGGTACAGACTGACAATCCCCAGGAGAGGGGGTGGTGGGGGAGAGATAAACCACAGAATTTATATGCATGCATGCATGAACAATGGATGTGGACAAAAAAACTGGGGACAGGGCGGGGAGGGAGGGGAAGGGGAAATCAGTGGGGGGAAAAGGAGAAACATCTGTAACAAAAATAAATTAGTTGATTAAATTAAAAAAAAAGAAATTGGGCTAAGGGTCTGCGAGCAAGCAAGCAAGCACGTAGAGAAGCGGATATCTGCAGTTAGCCATTATGCCTGAGGGGTAAGCAGTTCTAGTTGCACAATATAGTGGTCAGCTCCGGCTGATGCCCATCTCCTTCCCTCCTACCTAGTTCCTATAATCTTCTTAGGGTCCAGGGCAAGGTCTACCAAGTGGGAAATTTTTAACTACAAGTTTTCACAGTACTATAACTGTATGTTCTTTATGTTTTATTTCCCTATTGTCTGTCCTTCACATTCTTTTTTTTTATCCTCACCCGAGGACATTTTTTCATTTTTTTGTTCAGATAGAGTGGGAGGGAGAGAGAAAAAGAGAGAGAGAGAGACAAACATCCACGTGAAAGGGACACATCGAGTGGCTGCCACCCGCACGACCAACCAGGGCCGGGGACAAACTGCAACTGAGGTACATGCCCTAAGCAGGAACCGAACCCCGGTCTCTGTGGAATGCAGGCCAATGTTCTAACCACTGAGCACTGGCCAGGGCATGTCCTTTACATTCTTATTGTAAAAAGATAAAGGACCCACTAAAAATAATACCATTTAGGATCAAATGTAAACTACAGTGCCTGTGTGATAGATAAATCTCCTCACCACTAGATGGCCTGGTCTTCTCAAACGTAATATTGGAGATTGTGCCATTAATTGCCCTATAAATACAGAGAACAAAGTTCAAGTGTTTGGTACTGAAATCTTTTCACTGCAATAAATAACATTTAATTGACTTTTCTTGATAGTTTCAAAAATATTATTTCCACTTCTACTAATATATTTTAATTAATAGTTCTCTATTTTATCTTTTTCCCACATGGTATATGCTATTCATTCCTATTGCCTTTTAAAATTCTCAGAATGTCTTGCTATGGTACTGATTAGGAATAAGCTGTTTAATTCTAATTATCACACATCTTTCCAAACCACATGGTCATAGTTTTATCATCAGAAAGATACTCATGGTTTCTGATGAATTTTATTAAGAAAAAAAAAATGAGGAGGCTTCATGGTTTTTAAAAAAAAGACCATTTCCCTTTCATAAAAATCCTTTGGTGTTCATAAAGTATTAAAGTTTTTAAATAAATACTTTTAATATAATTTTCTTTCCTTTTACATTCATAAAACCTGCAATTATTTGGAACTTGAGCATTAATTCTGTAGCTAATTCAGAGACCTCAAATTCCTATTCCTGGTGCAACTTGCCTTCAGGTTATTTCCCTGCTCATTAGCACCTCGACCACAGGATGAACAAGGAAAACAAAAGCGCTGTTATTTTTCGTAAGCACTCCTGGAATATAAATGACTGGTCTGCAATAACTCATGCCCTTTATTTAGAAAGAAAGCAGAGAGAAAAGAGTTAAAGATGATATATGTCAGGCAAAACTTTCTGTACCAAGCCCCACAGGCATAGCAGGGCTAAGATAAGTTTTGCTTTTAAAAAGCAGAAGATCTCTTGTCCAAGTTCTTGGAAATTTTCCTCCATCCATATTTATGAGCATGGTTAGAAGTGCCTGACCTTTGGTACTTTCTGTGATGATTCCCTTTTGTAAGCCCAGGAAGGTGGCAGCACATGCACCCAGGCAATGTATATGTTTCTATAAAACCTCCATTTTATTATATATTTGTGCATTTGCATCACTTCATAAAAAGGACACGGAAAGTGAAGACTAACCTGGCTGCATTTCAGTTCCATTTAACCTGTGAACCATAAATACATAAGATGATATGATAGCAATGGCCTTACAGACTTATTAGAGGACATTCTCATTGCAGAATTACAGATATAGATAATGTGCTTAACACAATGCCTGGCACACTAATATATGTTTAATAAACACTTGTTATTGTCATTAAATTGAACTATACTAAAGTATATTCAGCAATGACAATAATCTTAAATATTTAATTATAGTACTTACTAACGAATTTATACCAGAACTAGATAACTCAGAAGGTACCTTCAGAACCCAGCAGTATTTCAGGGTCCTTGCCCCCATACCCAGTCAGTCACCATTACCCGCTGCAGCTGTGAATGCGCCCAGCAGTCCTACACAAATGTGCTTCAAAATTCCATTGAAAGCTCTTTAGAATTTCTACCAGACTCATTCTGCCTCTTTCTGCCTTCCATATCTTTTTGTTTCTCTTGCATAACCACAAAGAAACTTTATTTCTTTAATATGACCTTTTCTCCTTTCTTTTTGATTCAAACTGGCCTCATCCAGCACCCAGACTTACCTGCCTCCTTCTCCCTTGCAGGACTGCCCCCTTAATCATTAAGCCCTCAGGACACCGAGGTTCTGATCAACATCAAATAATCTTAGAACAAAGCCTCAAATCTGTTGACCAGGAGACAGAGTTTCGATCAAACTAGAGATAACATCTAATCCTCAATTTCAGCCCCAGGCACAGAAAATCAGGGAAACCAGAGGAAGCAATGGCTGACATCAGGACCAGATACACTAATCAACCACCCTCTACCCTAGTACCAACCCATCAGTAGAGACCATGACCCTCACCACAACCCTAACTTCCTTAGTTACCATGATTAGTGATTGTTCTCCAATATAACCAGTCCCCTGGAAGCCATCTAGGAGCCAGGTTTTGAGCATTAGCTCACCTGTGTCTCTGGGTGTGGGCTGCTTCCTGAAAATAAACCTTTATTTTCTTTGCTGCAAACTCCTGTTTGTGTGTTACTGGGCTCTGGTGTGCACAAACAAACAGATCCCTTTAGTCTGGTGACACTTGCATGTCTTGAGTCCACACAGAATCTCAGCAAAGACAAGAAGTACCCAACTGACCACCTTCACCCTTGCCAGAGCCTTGTTTGATGGTGGAGGATGTTTGGACAACTAGACTCTACTGAGTCTGATGAAAGTAACGGACACATTTCAAATTAGCTTCAGCAAAAGGAATTTATTGGTAATGATTCTGACTTCAATTCTAATGTGCGTGTGTGTGTGTGTGTGTGTGTGTGTGTGTGTGTGTAGAGGGGGTTCCCCATACCACCAAACAATTCTCCTCCACCAGCTGGGCATCCTACAATTCAACTAAATTCTGACACTATCTACCAGGAAATCTCACAGGTTAAGGGCTTAGTCACAGAAGTCTGCCCCACCCACCCTCATAACACACACACACACACACACACACACACACTTCAGACAGTTGCAAGCCCAGGTTATCACCTGTGCTTCTGACCCACTGGCTATATACTGGAGGATCCCAGAGCACTCTCGTTGGGCTCAATTAATTTGCTAGAGTAGCTCACAGAACTCAGAGAAATAATTTGCTTATTAGGTTAATGGTTTATCAAAGGATATAACTCAGGAACAGCCAGGTGGAAGAGATGTATAGAGCAAGGAATGGGAAGGGTGTGGCGCTTCCATACGGTCTCCAAGTGAGTGGGCCACTCTCCCCAAATCTCCACATGCTCACCAACCCAGAAGTTCATCAAAACGCCACCTTTTGGGTTTTTATGGAGACTTCATCATATAGGCATGATTACTTAAATCTTTGGTGATTGAGTCAACTTCCAGTCCTCCTCCCTTTCTTGGATGTGAGGGTAGGGGTGGTGAAAGTTCCAATCTTCTAATCAGACAGTTAGTTCTCCTGGCTACCAGCCCTGGTTCTTAAATGTGATCCAAAAGTTATACATTAATATAACAAAAGACACCTTTATGGCTTTCATCACTTATAAAATTCCAAGGGTTTTAGGAGCTCTGGGCCAGAAATGAGAAGGAAGATCAAATATATATTTCTTACTATAAATCACAATA
This sequence comes from Molossus molossus, assembly GCF_014108415.1. NCBI lineage: Eukaryota > Metazoa > Chordata > Mammalia > Chiroptera > Molossidae > Molossus > Molossus molossus. Next base: position 32,117,458 of record NW_023425347.1, on the reverse strand, counting down.
TCACAATTGGAAATTGTGATTGTTTTACAGACTCAAAAGGCAAGAACTGAAAAAGGGCCTCAAGGAAGAGCTGGGACCAAGGACCAGAAGGTCATCAGGAAATTAGGCATCACCCCTATCTACCTCTATCTTTGTCCCAAAGCTGTCCTACGGTTTTTATTTTTACGTGGCCAACATATCCTCTAAATTAACACCATCTTCATGCATGGGAGGATTTCAAACTTAATAGACATCTTAATCCAAATTCCAAATTCTCAGGAGAGGATAATTGGCTCAGTTTTGGTCAGGTGTTCCCTGGGTCAATCAACTATGGACAAGGAACAGACCTGTATAATACAAATATGGCAGCCCAGGGTCCACTCTTATGTTCTCAGAATAGAGATGTGGCATTAGACACTCTGAATGGTGTCTCCTACATGGTATCTCCAATTTCCCCCTCCTTTTTCATTCCCATTGCCACCATTCCTGGCCCTTCAAGCCAAGTAGACCTACCCATTTGCTTCTCCTCAACACTTTCCTCCTCTCTCTTCTACCTCTGACTTCTTTCATTTACTTTCACCTAGTCTTTAATTCGTGGTTCATACCCCAGCTTTTATTTCTGCTTCTGGTCTCTTTCTAATTATGTGCCCCTTGCACCTTGAACTTCCACTTTTCTCTGATTTGTGATTCAGATTACTTCTTTTGGCCCAGCAAATCCACTGACCATTTCAGATGAAGGGTCCTGCTATAGTCATTAGCCCCTCAGAACCTCATTCCCTGCTAATTTGCCCATTTCAGCAATGGTCCCATGAAAGGGTAGTGGGAGAATCCAAGCCTGCAAAGTGCTTTCTAATGAGTACAATATTCCTAAAACACTCCTTTGATTATAAAAATTCTCGCCTCAAAAATTCTTCCATGATTCTTTTTTTTTTTTTTATCCTCACCCAAGGACATTTTTCCATTTTTTGTTCAGATAGAGTGGGAGGGAGAGAGAGGGAGAGAGAGAGAAACATTGACCTGAAAGGGACACATCGAGTGGCTGCCACCCGCATGACCCAACCAGGGCCGAGGACAAACTGCAACTGAGGTACGTGCCCTTAGCGAGAACCGAACCTGGGTCTCTCCGGACCACAGGCCAAAGCTCTGACTGCTGAGCCAAACCGGCCAGGGCTCTTCCATCTTTAACCTGTTATTTAAAGGTCTCAGAGTTAGGCTCCAAAGTACTTTCCCAACCTTTCTCTCTCACTACTTCCTTACACAAATGTTCTAATTCATGCACATTCCCTGAATGCCTTGCACAGAATTGAACTGTGAGTCTATTACATGCCTAGCACATGGAAATCAATACATACTTGCCTGTATGAATAAGTGCACAGTTGGTCTTGTGTAATTTGATTTATTTGACCCTGAACAGTTCTTACTGTAACAGCTATATGGAAGATGTGAGAAATTACACTGAACCTGTAGAGACTCTATTCCATACACTGGTTTTGGTTTTTTAACCAGAATTCTGGCAACAACCTATTTCCTATTTGTCTTTTTTCATAAAAATTGAGCGCAGAATAGGAAGGGAAAACATCCTAGCTATTTGCATATGCTGGTTGTTTGAATTCCAAGATAAACAAAAGTTTACTGTATTTCTAAATCCACCCTTTTTAAGATTCCAGTAACTTCTGCTGTATTGTGAAGCCATCTGTAATTTTTGCCTCTAGGATTTTTTGGCCTCTGGACAATACTGTTGCTTATCCTCTTTATCACCCTTAGCCAAGTAGAATGAGACAAAGCCTGTTTTGTATGCTATGAGAGCAGCCACTTCAAGTTAAATTCTTTAGAGTCTGTTCTCACATTATTTTGTGTCACACATACAAAATACCTTGACCTTCATTCTCTAACATTTGCCTTTCGGAAAGCCATAATGAATCACAAATAATAAAAAAGATTGAAGCATAAACTTTTTTGCCAATTTATGAAGTACTCTATTGTCAAAGAGATGTCTTACTATTAAACAGACTGTGTCTGTTTTAACTCACATAAACTAAGCTTTACTGTGGTTAACAATAAATATTTGTTGAATGAATGAATGATAGAATGAGTGAGTGAAAATAAAAAGTAAAAGAATTGTGCATTTCTACTCAATGACAGCTACATTAAATGGAGTTTGATATGGCTCAATTAATTTTAAAAGTAATTAAAGAAAACCAAAATATTTAGTAGACTTAACTACATTTATTCTTTTTTATTTATTCTATAACTATCTTTCTACCCTTTTCTCTTCTCTAAAAATGAAAATTGTATTTTAAAAATGTTGGTATTGCCCTGGCTGGTTTGGCTCAGAGGTTAGAGCGTCAGCCCACGGACCAGAGAGTCCCAGGTTCGGTTCCCGCTAAGGGCAGGTACCTTGTTTGCAGTTTGTCCCCGGCCCCGGTTGGGGTTGTGTGGGTGGCCAGTAGATGTGTAGCTCTCACATCGATGTTTCTCTCTCTCTCCCTCCCGTTCTATCTGAAGATAAATACAAAAGATGTCCTCAGATGAGAATAAAAAATAAATAAATAAAAAACCAACCAAACAAATAAATAAAAATGTTGGTCTTAAGAATTTTCAACATTTACATTACCATATAAATGTATAATGCTTATTTACTGCTTCTGTAGTACATTTTAAAATGTTTTATCATGCTCAGCCCATGGGGCTCAGTGGTTGAGCATTGACCCATGCACCAAGAGGTCGCTGGTTCGATTCCCAGTCAGGGCACATGCCCAGGTTGTGGGCCAAATCCCTGGTAGAGGCGTGCAGAAGGAAGCCAGTCTATATTCTCTCTCATCGATGTTTCTATCTCTCCCTCTCTCTTTCTCTCTCTCTAAAAATCAATAAAGAAAAAAATTTTTTTAAGATTAAATCTTAATAAAATAAAATGTCTTATCATGGCATATTGATCTTTATATTATCTTATTGAATTTTATAATCATCATACATGCAAAGTGGTGTTTGGGAATAGGAGATATGATATCTCAATCTGAGTTTCTAAAATTGATGCTGTGACAATTTTTGAATGAAGCTTTATTAGAACTAATTTTATAGTGGTAAAGGGCTATCTTATTAAAGGCCACTCAATCCTTGCCTTCTTAAAAATCATAAAGTCTCCTTAATGATTAATTAAATTTTAGAAGACTTTTATTATATATGAAGCTCATGAAAGTTATGATTCTAGTAACTTTTCACTTATAATATTGAAAATCTTATTGTCAATTGTGTCAAATTTGTCATAATATTTTTGAGCTCTTTTAATATATCTAATAAGACAAATAGCTAACATTTCTTCAGTTTTTACTCTATGTCAGATACTATGTTGGGGCTTTTACATGAATTATCTCATCCAATCCTCACAATAACTTTATTTGTGTCCACTATACAGATAAGAAAACAGGAATTGAAAAGCAAAACAATGTTGCTCCAGATCACACAGCTGGCAAACTGCAGGACTAGGATTTGAAACCAGATGTGTCTGATATCACCAAAGCCACTGGTCTTCAAATTTGCAACATTATGGCGAGGTCCCACTAGTAATACAGTTCCATTGGGGCATTTCATAAAGGCAAAGCAATGAGGCCGATTGATTCCTTTGGTCTACCTTCCAGGTCTTCACTCCATTGTACTATTTGCCTGCTTGCCAAGACAAATGGAAATTGTAAAAAAAGGAAAATGAGTTAGTAGTTACTGCATCTCCAGGGTTAGTGCACTGCAGTAGTTACTACATCTTGGTACTGGACCCTTTGGAAAGTGGGTTATAAACAGCTGTGCTTAATTATGAGGTTCAGATTTAAAAATAATGTGAAGCCCAGAGAACTTTTAAATTGTGGGGATTTCACCTAGCCATTGTGGCTCAGTGGTTGAGCATTGACCCATGGACCAAAAGGTTTCCAGTTTGATTCCCAGTCAGGGCACATGACTGGGTTGCAGGCTCAATCCCCAGTTGGGGGCATGCAGGAGGCAGTTGATCAATGTGTCTCACTCATCGATGTTTCTCTCTCTCTCTCCCTCTCCCTTCTTCTCTCTCTAAAAATCAATAAAAAAAAATATATTTTTTAATTGTGGGGATTTGGGGATGACTGATTAAGGAGAACCCCTCTTACTTCCCCAACCCTCTCCACCCCAAGAGCAAAAAACGTCTACTACCCTACTGCTCATGGAAGCATCTGGATTTTTTTCCTTACCCGGTCCTACACAAATCAGACATTTCTGGGAAGTTTTCAAAGTTAATTTGTTCCCAAAGGGAGAGCAAAAGAATGACATGCTTTTATGTCCACTTGCTGATTTAAACCAAGAATGATGCCTCTAGATAGCAGTGAGAGTTGAGTATGTGGCTGGGTGTAGCATGTGGTCCCTTAATTTTATTGGAGCACCATCCTGCAGACTGTGGTTATTAGATGTCATCCTAAGTGTGTGTTTAATATTTCTCAATTTTGAACTTTGACCTTAATTTAATCTAGACAGGCCATATGCAGTTACTTGCTTTTAAGCAGTGACACCAGCATTCCTCTTGTGTCAGTGTTTCAAGTCATACTCCTTGGGCATCAAATATTCCCAGAAACAGTCTAGTATTTACAGACATACTTTTTTCAAGTCATCATTGATGGCTCTTGGAAAGAAAGATCAAACTAGCATACTAACGTGAAATGTCTAAGGCTCATTATGACTTTTTAAAGGGTATTTTGCATAACTCTGATCCAGTTCTTTCTCTCATATGTTAAGTAAATATATTGCTTCTCTCTCTCTCTCTTTTTTCTAGGAACAAGCCTTTGATTCCTCAGCCCACACTCATTATTACAACTCCAGCACTATGATGAAACTGCTTTGTTAGAGTCACCAGAAAATTTATATTGCTAGAAACCAAGAACTTGTTTTAGATTTCTGTTGTTGCAGCTAATCCAATTAAAGTTGCCGTTCTATTATTTATGAAGCAAAAAATACAGCAATTTAGGCTAAATGAAGTGCCCCCCACCATGGCAGGACAGACGCAGGATGAGGCAGAGGATTTTCCCAAGATCCTCAAAGCCCCTAACAGGCGTATTGATGCCAGCGAGTGACTCTGCACCAAGTGGAATCTTGCTCAATTTGAACCACTTGACTCTGTACAGTGTCAAGTCATTTTATACTTGGAACTTACATCACCAATCAGCAAGCACCTATATGCCTTTCTTTCCACAGTTTCTGGTTTTTGTTTCTGTGTCAGAACACTCCTGATATTCTTTCTACTTTTTTTAGCTATTCTTCCTTAGTCTCTTATGTCAGCTTCTCAAAATCCTCTACCCAACAATTAAATGTTGGTCTTTCTCAGAATTCTGCATTAAGCCTGCATTTTTTGCTCTCTATACTTTCCTCTGAGAAAATATCAATTTCCATGACTTAAATTATCTCTACACTGAAAAATCTCAAATTTGTATTTCTGGTGCAGGTCATGCTTCTAAGTAACAGATCAGATCAGAATATGGAACCGCCTACAGGACATTTCACTTGGATGTCTCAAAGGTATCCCCAAATCATTCAGAATGTCCGAGACTGAACTCATGATCTGGTTCCTTATATCAGTATATGGCTACATCATCTATCCAGTTACCCAAGTGTTAAACCTGAGAGTCGTCCTTGACTCCCACTTCTCCCTCATCCTTCACATCCAATCAAAAATTCAATCAATCAAGCCCAGCCGGTGTGGTTCAGAGGTTGAGCATCGACCAATGCACCAGGAGGTCGCTGGTTTGATTCCCGGTCAGGGCACACGCCCAGGCTGTGGGCCCGATCCCCAGTGGGGGGTGTGCAGGAGGCAGCCAGTCAATGTTCTCTCTCATCGATATTTCTGTCCCTCTCTCCCTCTTCCTTCCCCTCTCTCTAAAATCAATAAAGAAAAAAAAGTTCAATCAATCAAGCAATCAACTTATTAGGTATAATTTACCATTGTCCTAATCCAGTGGACAGTGCGGTCTTGGCCACAGATGCAAACATCCTAGTCCCTGGGATGAGGATACCTTCCCTATGGATCATCTATTATCACTGAACTGAAGAAGGACAATCACATCTGTGACAAACACCCACCAGTGATGATGGTTAACTGACAGCTGACCCAGCAATAATGTCAGTTGCAGTTTATATGCAGTTTCTGGCACTAACATCAACTCCATGCATTCCCTCTCACAGATGTATGACACATGGAACTCTCCTTATTCAAATTCTTACTTAGATTTCATAGTCTAAGCAAGTTTTCCAGTACTTGAGACAGTAACTAATATATAGTTTTTTCCATCAGTCTTTGCAGGCTGGTTAATGTGAATCACTAATGACAAATAGATCTATGTTTTAAGTGTTGATAAACTCCAGTTTCTAAATCTACAGGGCTGAGAGCCAGATTATAGGCTGTGGTAAATTCACCAAGATAATCCATCCTCTGGGGCCTCTTGAAAGGTTGCCAATTGATCTTGCCTGGAGATACCCATGTGCTTTCCATTTGAAATGTCTCTGAGGTCTTCTTGGGAAGATGCCTAAAGCTTTTGGAACATTAGTTTAGAAAAATACAAAACTGCTTGATTTAGTACAAGACATGCACAGACTTCTTTTAGTGATAAGGATTATTTGCAAAAATATCCCGGACTCTCTGGTAACAGAGGGAGTTACTTCACCAGCCATTCAGAGCACCTGGATCTGGTGTTCCTATATTGGTAAATGTAGTGACCACACATAAGAGCAACCTGAACACAAATGCCTTTGTTCATCTAACATTTTATCCTCCCTTAAAGAGGACTAAACCCCCAAATGAAACATGCCTTTGGGGTCAGGTTTATAGCAAATCACCTCAGAGATGACTTGGTCCAGATACAGTTGACTCTGGCACAGGTAGTGCCTATTCAGTCCAGTCCATCATGGCTAGAACACCAAGTTGGGCTCACTGAGAGCAACTCGTTAGAATCATTGCAGCTTACACAGCAAAGAACTGGCCATTCCCTGTGTGTGGCAGGCATTTTAAGGCTTCAAGGACTCTCATGTGGCCCATCCAGTAGAGACCACAAACGCTTTAGGAACTTAGATAAGAAGTAATGAGGCCAAAAAAGAGAGAGAGGACTTTGAGAAGGAAACCTCAAAGGAGAGAAGGTAGGGTATTCCAGAAAGAGACAAGCATTAAAAGCAAAAATGAACTTTAAGGAGACCAGATGCAAAGAACAGAGGATACAAATCAGCCATAGTTGGGAATTTTCTTCTTCTTTTTTTTAATCCTCACCCGAGGACATTTTCCCAATTCTTTTGTTCAGGTAGAGTGGGAGGGAGAGAGAGGAACAGAGAGAGAGAGAGAAACATCGATGTGAAAGGGATACATCGAGTGGCTGCCACCCGCACAACCGACCAGGGCCGGGGACAAACCGCAACCGAGGTACATGCCCTTAGCGGGAACCGAACCTGGGTCTCTCAGGACCGCAGGCCGACGCTCTAACCGCTGAGCCAAACTGGCCAGGGCAGTTGGGAATTTTCAAATGGAGGGTTGATGACAGGTTGTGGAAGGTCTTGAAAGCCAGAAAACGGTGTTTAACCTTGTGGTTGGAAAGGGATTAGTTGGAGAATGGAGACTGAGAATTTGGGAGACCAACCTGGTGACTATTATGATAACCAGAGCCCAAATAAGGATGTGAAATAAATTGGTTGCTGTAAGAAAGAGAGGCATTCTGAAAAGAAAATGGTACAGTGGTTGAGTGTTGACCCATGCACCAAGAGGTTGCTGGTTCAATTCCTGCTCAGAACACATGCCCAGATTGTGGGCCCAAACCCCAGTGGGGAGCATGTAGGAGGTGGCTAATTGAAGTTCCCCCTCATCGATATTTCTATCTCCCTCTCCCTCTCACTTTCTCTCTCTTTAAAATCAATAAAGGGAAAAAAATAAAAAAGAAAAAGAAAATGGTACAGTGGAAAAGAACCTATTCCACAGTTATAACCAGCATCATGCAAAAGATAGTATAGGGCCTCACACAATGAATCTCTCAATGGGGTCCACAAAACATTCATAAATAGCCCTGGCCAGTTTGGCTCAGCGGTTAGAGCGTCGGCCTGCAGTCCGGAGAGACCCGGGTTCGGTTCCCGCTAAGGGCACGTACTTCGGTTGCAGTTTGTCCGCGGCCCTGGTTGGTCGTGCGGGTGGCAGCCACTCAATGTGTCCCTTCACGTCGATGTTTCTCTCTCTCTCTCTCTCCCTTCCTCTCTCTCCCTCCCACTCTATCTGTACAAAAAATGGAAAAATATCCTCGGGTGAGGATAAAAAAACAAAAACAAAAAACATTCATAAATACCCACCTTGGGTTTCATTTCATCACACAGCCTTGATTCAAAATTCTGAAACATTTTGCTGTTCCCTGTCTGAGCTGCAGAACTTTTGCAAAAGGAAAAATATTTTTAGGCATCTAGAAAATTATTGACCAACAGGGCTAAGAAATTACCTGGTTCTTTCCCTCTCTTTATCCTTCATATTAATTAGTCACCAAACCCTGCAGATCCCAAACCTTCCTTGTATCTGCCCCCTTTTCTCTATGTTCACTGCCTCTATTCTCATTGCTACATTTGGCTTTATTTTTATTTATTTATTTTTATCCTTTCCCAAGGACATTTGCCCATTTTTCGTTCAGATAGAGCAGGAGGGAGAGAGAGGAAGAGAGGGAGAGAGAGAAACATCCACGTGAAAGGGACACATCGAGTGGCTGCCACCCGCACGACCCAACCAGAGCTGGGGACAAACTGCAACCAAGGTACGTACCCTTAGTGGGAACTGAACCCAGGTCTCTCTGGATCGTGGGCCAACACTCTAACTGGCCAGGGCTGGCTTTATTTTTTAAAATTGATTTGAGAGATGGAAAAACATCAATTTGCTGTTCCACTTTATTTATGCATTTATTCATTAATTCGTATGTGACCTAACCAGGAATCAAACTCGCACCTTGGCATGTTGTGACGATGCTCTAACCAACTGAGCTACCCAAGCAGAGCTCATTGCTCCATTTGGGTTTCTACCATTGACATCTTCTATTCTTTCCCCTTTCCAATCCATCCTCCATACTTCTATCAGTGAACCTATAATGTTTGTAAAAAACAAGTCTGATTATGTCATTCTCAACTTTAAAACTTTTAGTGATTTCCCAATGAATGCATTCAATCTCTTTATCTTAACATACAAAGGTTATCATGATTTGGCCCAGATGTTATAGGCAGATGTGGTTTGTTTAGCCACATAGCATTTTAATGCATTTGGGAAAATTCACATAAAAATCTGCATATCAGACTTCTTTTGAAAACTAACACAAATTATCTGGCACTGTTGGGGCCTACATTCACAGTGCAACATAAGGCCAGAGTGAGGAATGCGTTGCCCATTTGGACATGGTATGTGCTCTCTAGTTTGTCAGAGTCTCCACTCTCCTTATTGTATTTTACCCAGCATGATTCACTCATTGATCTTATCTGCTTAGCCTCTGTAAGCATTTTTGTTTGTGGCCTGTGGGTACCCTCATATCATTTCCTATTACTTCTTCCCACACACCCTTAATTTACTGAACCACTTACATTTTCTTCGATAGGTAACGGACTTCCAAAATTGTGTGGTTTCGTAAATATTACTTCTTTTGTTTAGAACAGTCTGCCTTTATCCCAACCTACCCTTTACCTATCTAACACCAACTTCTCCTTCTAGACTCAGGAGAAGGGCTTCTTCTCTAACTTTCCTAGTTCCCACACTGATTTCTCTCTTTCTCTCTCTCTTTTCTTTTTTTGCTTATTCTTTATAGTTTTCAACTCTTGCATCTATTACCCCCATCACACCCTATGCCTGCCCTCTCATAGTACCTATCATATTGTGCTGTAGGAATAATTGAATTCCTTCATGTTTCTAATGGTCTCTAATGATAACTTTCTCACTCAATAACCAAAAGATAACAAATTATAAGAATATACATCATTTAATTTAAAAATTAACTACTCATACCATTTTTATATTCTTGTCTTGATAACATTTTGATTATAAATTACATTATCCAGTTTTAATGTAAATATTGTTCACAGTTTTAAAATATCAATTTTGCCATGTTCTACAACTTTCTCAAGGCAAAGAACAATTAAATTTTATTTAGAAATATTGAAGATTATAAAAAAAAAGTATTTTATAATGCTTATAGGATCTTTTAAATTTATTGAGTAATAGGCCTTCATAAATTTGCAGTCAATATTTTTCTTCAAAAGTGACCTTTAAATATATTATCCAGGTAGAGTGAGATATTTAAAAGAGGAGCTGTAATACATGTACATAAAATTCTTATTTAAATTAACAAAAAATAAAGAACTACATTTTCTAATAACACAGCTGAAACACAGAATTCCCTCCATAAAACTAAAGGTTTCCAAAGAGGACAACCAATGAAACTGTCTAGTAACAAGAATGAATAAAAGAAGGCAGGGGTTGTTCTAAACTTTAGAGTTAGTTCATCGGGTTCTAGATGCCTAGTTGGCCTGCTGACTCTTCTCTTACCATTCTTGATGACTTGATCTCCTAACTCCTAAGAAATTGAGAGGAGTTTCATGGACCAGGGTAGTAGTCTGAAGCAGGGAATTTGTATTCACTGGAAATTATTATGACTTCAGATTTCTTGTTTTTGGTCTTCAGGATCTAATCAGCTTCACAAGACACCAAAAACACATACATATATGCTATCAATGGTTAACGTACTCAAATTAGATAATTTTGCTAGAAAAGATCCTAATGAAAGATCACATCAATGGTTGTAAGAGAGGATTTCATCTAGGCAGCATATATTTTTATTTTACTCATGGATAATTAAGAACTCTGCCCTGGCCGGTTTGGCTCAGCGGTTAGAGCGTCGGCCTGCGGTCCTGAGAGACCCGGGTTCGGTTCCCGCTAAGGGCGCGTACCTCGGTTGCAGTTTGTCCCCGGCCCTGGTCGGTCGTGCGGGTGGCAACCACTCGATGTGTCCCTTTCACATCGATGTTTCTCTCTCTCTCTCTGTTCCTCTCTCTCCCTCCCACTCTACCTGAACAAAAAAATGGGAAAATGTCCTCGGGTGAGGATGGAAAAAAAAAAGAACTCTAAAAATGTTGGTATGAAATATAGAATATCAGGAAATTTGAGATTATCTTTGCCACTCCAAATTGAATGGGTAAATATTTCTGAAACCATAGTGATAGATATGGATGATGAAGCAAAGGAGAACTGGCAAAATAGTATATACCCTTAATATTTATATTGGAATTATGATTTTATATTTTTATAATGCTGTTAACTATATACTCTTAAAATTATTAACAAAGACCCTCCTTGATCCCATCTTGGTGATTTTGTTGATTGCATTACATTAGGAAAAATCTTGATAATTAAAGCCCCAGCTTAGCTACAAATGGGACCATTTTAACAGACTTATATATAAGCTAGAAACAGAGTGATCACATAATTTATTGTCCAAGCCATGACAGTTTTGAGAGAGAAAGGGAGCACTAAACTGACAGCACATGAGGAAAGGATGCATAAAGTAGGGTCATCTCAGGTAAACAAGTGTGTGCTCCTTTTAGTCTAGCTAGAGACAAATCCCTTCTCCCATCTCATTCAGCTTTCCATAGACATTTCCCAATTTCACCCCTGTCCACCCTGTGGCACTAAGGTAGTATTGAGGGAGAAATCCATATTTTATTCCTATCCTAATTTTCCCCCTAATTCAAAGAGGCTGGCTTCACTTTCTCTTTGAGAATTCTGCATTGGTAACATTCAGCACTGTCTACTTGTCCAATATCAATACATCAACCGACTATCAAATTACATACAACATATCTGTCAACTAGGGAAAAGATGAAAGACTTTCAAAGACAAAGGAGATTGTAGGTTATCACCTGAGAGACTCTTTAAAATGTGGTGGGATGATATCTATGGAGTATTAATATAATTTTTTTTTTTGACACCTTACTGTCTTTTAACACTTTCCCGCCTTCATTGCCTCAGGGAAGAAATGTTAAACAGAAGAAAGTACATAGATTTTAGAAGAGCCTCTTAGCTTTAGAGTTTCAAAACTTAGGCCCTGGGGCAAACTGAGGAGACTCAGGGCAGTTTTTTTTTTTTTTTTTAAAGAAAAGAAACAGCCCTGGCCGGTTTGGCTCAGCGGTTAGAGCGTCGGCTGCGGTCCGGAGAGACCAGGGTTCAGTTCCCACTAAGGGCACGTACTTCGGTTGCAATTTGTCCCCGGCCCTGGTTGGTTGTGCGGGTGGCAGCCACTCGATGTGTCCCTTCACGTAAAGAAAAGAAACAGCCCTGGCCGGTTTGGCTCAGCGGTTAGAGCGTCGGCTGCGGTCCGGAGAGACCAGGGTTCAGTTCCCACTAAGGGCACGTACTTCGGTTGCAATTTGTCCCCGGCCCTGGTTGGTTGTGCGGGTGGCAGCCACTCAATGTGTCCCTTCACGTCGATGTTTCTCTCTCTCCCTTCCTCTCTCTCCCTCCCACTCTATCTGTACAAAAAATGGAAAAATATCCTCGGGTGAGGATAAAAAAAAAAAAAAAGAAAGAAACAAAGATAAGAACCTGACCTTCCGGCCTAGAGGGCAGAAGGAGAAGGAAGGAGACAAAACCAAGGGATGTAATAAGAGCTTAGGATCCTTGAGAAAAAGGCATCTGCACATCCTCACTCCATCCCTCGAGTGGAATTGAGTCCTGTGGTCATCTATTGTAGAAACTGTGGATAGCTTCAGGAGAGCCAAGAACAGAGATAAGGTCCTGCAAGTTGTAAGACCCTGGAGAACTACCACCTTAGATAGCCTCACCCACATGCGCCAGTGCAGAAAGTATGGAATGCCTTCCATGTGCCCCAAAGGCACAGAATTGATTAAAGACCCTAACAGCTTACAGGGGTTTCCACTGCCCAGTATATCATGGGGACACCTACTGAACAGCAGAACAATTGCTGCTGCCCAAGAAGAGGAACCTCAACCCAGAGAGGGCTTTAGGAATGAGCTTCAGAGGTGACTCCATGACAGTATGGACTGAGGGCACTATGAGGTGATGGTAGCCCCCGAGGATGTCAGTTTGGCTAGATGATACCAAGAATCTAAGGTCCAACCCCAACTTCACACCCTTACACTCCTAGAACATAGGAAAAGAGAGGCGAAGCTCTGATTTAACTGAAATTATGTTTATGTTGTCCAAGGGGAAGGCTCAAAATAAAACTTCAGTTGTGCTAGAGAAAAAGAAAGACATTTATATGTCTTGTACACCTGTGTTTGTGGATGAGATTTGAACCCAGTACCTATAGGCAAGGACTTGCTAGATGACTGAATCATAGAACGATTAACTTAAAAAAAAGGAAGAAGAATATAAACCAGTACAGTGTTTAATCCAGACCCCCTCCACTCAGTAAATTCAAATAGTTCCCCTGTCCCTCCATTCCTTCTAAAACCACCGCAATACATATACCCCATTAATGAGTCCTTTCAATTTTGCTTCCCTGATACCATCCCCTTCTTTCTCCATTGTCACTGCCTTAGCCTAGGCCCTTATCATTTCTCTTTTGTAGTAATATATAATAATAATAATAATGATAACAACAACAAGCTAACATCTATTTGCACCTTATGTGGCAGTCAACTCTTTTGACTATCACATCAATCCTATGAGGTAGGTACTATCTTTATTCCCATTTCACAGATGAGAAAACTGAGGCACAAAGAGGTTTCAAAAATCATCTATGGCCATACAACTAGAAAATGGTGAAGCCCAAAAATCTGGGCCCGGACATCTGTCTCCAAAGCTCATTATATATATTTGATTTTTCAGATAGAGAGGAAAGGACAGAGAGAGAGAAAGAGAGAGAGAGAGAGAGAGAAACATCAATGTGAGAGATCAAATCTGCAACCTAGGTATGTATCCTGGCTGGAAATCGAACCCACAACCTTTTGTCTACTCAGTGATTTTTTTTTTTGTCTTCCCCATTACACTGTGAGCATCCTAAAGTCAAGGCTATATTTCTATTCTGTTTGTATTGAGACATAATGTAGCAGGCCCCACTATAATTGTCAAATGACATAATCAAAATATTTTTCATATCTTCCTCTTTTCTGCCTGATTCAACAATAATTTCACAAATATAAATTGGGGACCTGCTAAATGCCAGGCACTTTGATATATACTTTTAAATTCAATGATCCCAGCAGTATTATAAGACAGATGTTACTCCAGTTTTAAAGATAAAGAAAACTGAAGCTGGGATGTATATAAACAAGGTAATAATATATTGTCTTGAAGGATTTTTTAAGAATTAAAGATAACATAGCTCTGGCTGGTATGGTTCAGTGGTTAAAGCGTTGATGCACAGACCAAAGGGTCAAGGGTTTGATTCTCAGTCAACGGCACATACCTGGGTTGCAGGTTTGATCCCCAGCCCTGGTTGGGGCACATATGGGAGGCAACCAACCGATGTGTCTCTTTCACATCAATGTTTCTCTCTCTTTTCCCCTCCCTCCCTTCTACTCTCTCTCTAAAAAAAAAAAGAGAGAGAGAGAGAGAGAGAGAGAGAGAGAGAATGTAAATAAGAGTCAAGCACCAGATCTTGAATATAACAGTAACTCAGTAACTGGTGATCTTTACAATTATTGATCAGTGGTTAAGTGCCAGAGCTTATTAGTGTCTCCTAACAATGTCAGTGATGGTCCAGCTAAACCACAGCTGCTTATAATTTAAAATTAATGGCTCATCTTTTCTTAGGATAATTACTTCCTTTCTTCAGTGCTCATCCTAATCCTTGGTGCTATCCCTTAGTTCCCACAAGGTCTACATTTTTAATTTCTAGAGATCGTTTCACAAAATGAGACACAGCTTTCCCCTTGGGACTTCCTGACCCCACTTTGGGGAATACATTCTTCCATTTTCCCAGCATTGTAGAAAAATTTCCTTCCTGGCTTGAAAAACGGATGCTGCCTGCTTGTTGTCATTTTTAGAGATGATGAGTTGCAGCCTTGCCTAAGCACAGTCAAGCTACAGCAGCACAGAGGACTGCGAGAACCAGCTGGGTATACTCAGAGGAACCAAGCAAGACTCCCTCACACCTCAATTTCACTTTCCAGAGCCCTCTTAGCTGGCACCTGGAAATGCTCATGCTCTCTAATGCTAATACAGTACTATAAAATATTTACTCCCTTCAGTGGAGTGTGGGGTTGGCACTGTCCAATACAAAGGAGCCATCCCTTCTGGGATGCCAGTTCCAACTGTGCCCGGACCCTAACTGCATGCTCCCTCTCCTGGCATTAACAAGACTCCCCAGGGATTTTGGTGAGAAGGAAAAGGAGGAAAGGGAAAGAGAGGAAAGAAAAGCCAGGTGGGGATCCCTGATGAATTCACACTCATTCAGAAAAGAGGACCTACATTTGAAGATCCTAGTGTTGGTGAAATATAGAGTAGAAATGGAGCTTAAAGCCAACTAGTTCAACAATGAGTAAACTTCTTCTCATGTGGACCGATTCAGGAACAATGAAAATGTTTACAAGTTTGTCAGGAATAGATCTTTGCAATTTAACAGACATATTTTACTCCACATTTTCTCATAACCTCACAACCCTTCTCTTGAGTAGCAGATAGAATCTGAGATATGCATTGCCTCAAAGATAAGATGGCACAGCAATCTGCAGATAATACCTCTCTTCCAGCTTATGAATTTCAGAAGCCTAGACCTAGGCTTAATACCACATCAAACTAAGACTTTAATAAGTATTCTCTTTTTTAATCCCCATGGTAATCCTATTATGTGGTGTGTTAGACCACATAATGGCTCCCTCAAAGATCTCTGTTTCCGAATCCCTGAAACTTGTGAATGTGTTACCTTACATGGCAAAAGAAATATTGCAGATGTGATTAAGTTAAGGGTCTGCAGATAGGAAAATTAGCCTAGGCTATCCAGGTGGGTTCAGTGTAATCACAAGGATTTTGATGGGAGGGAGGCAGAAGAAGGAGGAGGGAAGTAGGAAGTGGAAGGAGGAAGAAGGGAGGAGGGAGGAGGGAGGAGGGGGAGTTTAAGCAGACACTCATATTAGCCAGCTTCAGGGAATGTTTGATTATTTTTGTGACTTGGGCAAAGTTTATATTTAGTTCTGACATAAGTATGAAGTGGTCTTATTTTGCCTTTATCCATCCCAGTCGCAGAGTGTCCTTGTCTGCTGTTGCTATTTTGTGAAATTGTTTATGTTCAACAGGGAACCATAGGCCTAGCCAATAGCACCAGGCCAGCTGTCTGATGTCGGGACTGCTTTTTTCGTTCTCACTTTTTATGTAGTCTGTATAATTGCCCATTTGATGTTTCACTCTTTAGTTAACTATTCTCTTTCTATTAAACATATAGGTTGTTTTGGGGTTTTACATATTACAAATAAACCTGTAAATTTAGGCCTCAAACTGCCTTAACCACTAAAAGAGATTTACTGGCTCCTGTAGCTTATATGTCAAGAAAATGAAAAGACCAGTCACAAACTGGAGAAAATATTTGCAAATTAAATATCTAATAAAGGCCT
The DNA here is from genome assembly GCF_014108415.1 of Molossus molossus. Lineage (NCBI taxonomy): Eukaryota > Metazoa > Chordata > Mammalia > Chiroptera > Molossidae > Molossus > Molossus molossus. The sequence continues at coordinate 32,100,913 of NW_023425347.1, read as the reverse complement.
TTTTTATAGTCTAAAATACATAAAGAACTCTCAAAACAGGAGCACTTGAGATCTTGTTTCCTGGCCTATGTTATCAGTTTGGCTCAAATAAATTCTTAAAAACAAATAAAAAAGAAAACAATCTAATTTTAAAAAATGAACAAAAGATTTAAATAGACACTTTATAAAAGAATATATACATTTGGCATAAAAACACATGAAAATATGCTCGGTATCATCAGTCATTAAGGAAATGCACAGTGATGCTTCTATATACCTATTAGAAAGCTAAAATGAGAAAGACTAATCATACCAAGTACTGGTGAGGATGTAGAACAACTGGAACTCTCACAACTGCTGGTGGGATGTAAAATGTACAACCACTTTGGAAAACAGTTTGGTAGTTTCTTAGAAGGTTAAGTATAGCCTGGCCGGTGTGGCTCAGTGGTTGAGCGTCAACCCATGCACCAAGAGGTCACCAGTTCAATTTCCCGTGAAGGCACATGCTTGGGTTGTGGGCCCGATTCCCAGTGAGGGGCATACAGGAGGTGACCAATAGATGTTCCCTCTCAATGATGTTTCTATCTCTCTCTCCCTCTTCCTTCCTCTCTCTCAAAAATCAATAAAAAAAAAAAAGGTTAAGTATATACCTACCATATTACCTAGCCATTCTACTCCTAGTTGTTTATCCAAAAGAAAAGGAATATATACTCACACAAAGACTTGGCTACTAATGATCATAGCAGTTTTATTTGTAATAGCCCCCAACTAGAAACAACCCAAATGTTCATCAACAGTTATATGGAAAACAAATTGTGGTACATCCATTCAATAACATACTACTCAACAATAAAAAGGAATACACTTTTGATATATACACCAAGAAAAGATTTAAAAAATAACCATGCTCAGTAAAAGAAGGCTGACCAAGAAAAGTACATCTGAATGATTCTTTTTCTATAAAATTCAGAAAATGCAAACAACCTTTAGTGAAAGAAAACATATAAGATGTTGCCCAGGGAATGAGAAAGGGCAGGAATGAGTGATTGCAAAGGGGCAGGAGGAAACTTCTGCAGGTGATGAATCAGTTTACTATCTTGTTTGTGGTGATGGTTTTATGGGACATACATATGTCAAAGCTCATCTAGTTATATACTTCAAATATGTGTAGTTTATTGTATGTCATTATACCTCAGTAAAGGTGTTTTAAAGGTGGGGTAGAAGGGGATGGGCTTCACTGAAGCCAGTGAGACCCCAATTTCTTTCCCTTTTGGACTGAGCCTCCTGGTCTAGAAGACAGAGTTTCCCGCTCATTGACAGGGTATTTCCGAGCAAAATTAAAAAAAAAAAACACCAAAAAAACTGAGATCTAAAATTCATCACGATTGCATATGCTTAAGTCATATGACTACTTTTTGAAATCATCACTACGGCCAGCGGAACACAATATAGTGAGGGGAGGGGCACCTCTAGAGGTGAAGACGTAAATCTCTGTAGCTCTGATTATTTTCCTGTGAGAATCTTAGAGGTAGATTTACTGAGAAAAAAAAAGTACCAAAATTTTTAAGCTTAATGTCCTGGAGGAAAACAAAGAAATAGCGCACTTGAAAGGGTGTTTGGGAAAAATTTAATGAAGGACTATTTACAAAGATGTGAAGAGAATTAAGAGCTAATGAAACTGCTGGGTGACTAACAACAGCAGGAGGAATGGGGTGAGGGGACAGGGAACTTTTTCCATTTTCTGGACCAGAAGGATGAATAGAGGAGCTGTTCTTGAAACCTGGTAAAAATGAACACCGTGAGAGAGGAGCTATTTGAGGGAGCTATGGCCTTAGGAGCACGGCCCAGACAGTTTGGGGCCCATCAGGAAGGGACCTGGGGAAATAAAACTCCAACCTCTCTTCCTCGCCTCTCCCCTGCCAGTTAACAAACCTTGTCCAGAGTCCGGAGGGTAAGGGGGCCTGGGTGATGTGGTCTAGTAAGCAGAGATCAGCCTCCCAGGGCACAGAGAAGAGCGAAGAAAGGTGGACAATGGATAGGGAAGGAAGAGAATATCCAGCACTATATTGCTTGCTCAATTTTCCTCCACAGAAGTAAAATTTTGTACTTTCCTTTCTTTTTTTTTTTTTTTCCATCCTCACCCGAGGACATTTTTTCATTTTTTGTTCAGACAGAGCAGAAGGGAGAGAGAGGAAGAGAAAGAGAGAGAAAAACATTGACGTGAAAGGGACACATCGAGTGGCCACCACCCACACGACCCAACCAGGGCCGGGACAAACTGCAACCGAGGCACGTGCCCTTAGCGGGAACCGAACCCGGGTCTCTCTGGACCGCAGGCCAAAGCTCTAACCGCTGAGCCAAACCGGCCAGGGAATGTATTTTCCTTTCTTAAAATACTGCTGGGAGATGATTAATTAGGAATGCCATGCCCTGCTAAGAAAGAGCCTCCTGTCCTAATCTGCCCTCACACTGTTTGCCAAATATGTTTGGTGTTGTCCTACCTCCTACAACTGTAGTCTTCCGAAGGGCAGGACAACCGGGCGTCTGGCAGTGTGAATGGGGAATGGCTTTTTATCGGAGTGTTCTGCCAGCTCCAAAGGCTCAAACCACCTTACGTCCAAAGAAAGCCCATAGGACCTCTTTCTCTAGGTTTCCTCCCTCTCCCCAGATTTAGAAGCAGAACAGTTCTAAGTGGATAATATAAAATAGCGCTCCTCTCAAGTTGTCATAAAAATGTAAACATTTGGGAGGTGCCACTGAGTAAAAAGCGATAAGCCGCATCAGGAAATAGGGAAGCCCCTGAGAAAAGATAGTGACTTCCTTTCTAGTATAAACAGAAATTTCTACCTTTCGTTTCCAAGATTTGCTATCTACTATAGAGTTATGTTTTTGCTGTTTAATTGGAGTACCAGGGAGCACAGTCTAATCAGTGGCTCTCTCTGCAGACCAGACTTGACTGGGAGCATCTGCAAATCACTTGGGACAAATCCTATTAAATGAGGCCATGGAGGCAGGGTTTCTCAAACTTCAGTGTGCACGGGAATCATCTTTGTAAAATGTGAATTCTGGCCCAGCCGGTGTGGTTCAATTGGTTGAGCGTTGTCCCATGTACCAGGAGGTCGCTGGTTTGATTCCTGGTCAGGGCACATGCCTGGGTTGCAGGCTTGATCCCCAGTAGGGGGCGTGCAGGAGGCAGCTGATGGATGTTTCTCTGTCATCGATGTTTTGTCGCTTTCCCTCTCCCTTCCTCTCTCAAATCAATAATAACATATTTTTTAAAATGCGGATTCTGATTCAGTAGGTCTGGGGTGGGGCCTGAGAACCTGCCTTTCTAACCAGTTCCCATGTGATGCTGCTGCTGCTGATCCCTGGAGCACATATTGAACAGCTGGGCTATTAAACCAGACTGAAAACTCAAGAGTCCAAGCTGGTAGCGATGTGTGATGCAGGATGTAGGAGGAAGAGGACCAGGAGCACTGATGTCCAAGGACAGCAGAAGATGGATGTCTCCGTTCAAGCAGAGAATGCAAATTTATCTTTCTTCCACCTTTTTGTTCTACTCACTTTTTCTTCAACGGATTGAATCGTGCCCACCTAATTTGGTGATCTTTACTCAGTCTACTGATTCAAATGCTAATCTCTTCTGGAAACACCTTCACAGACATATCCGAAATAATGTTTTACCAGCTATCTGGCCACCCCTTAGCTCAGTCAAGTTGACACATAAAATCAACCATCACTCTGTGTTTGAAAGAAAGAAAAACCTACTTTACTACCTGCCTAACAGGTAGTTTTATTACACTAAGAACATTTATGCGAAACAAAGCACGACGCCTGATTCATACTAGGCACAATTTTCATACTTTCTGCTTCCATGCTCAATGCCCCTGTATAAAGCACTTCTTTTCATCAATCATAAGATGTTGTCTCTAATCATTCTCTCTCTTTTTTTCTGCCTGTTGCAACTTGTTCCAACTAGACCTTAACTAATTTTTTAAATCCTCAACCGAGGATATGTTTATTGATTTTAGAGAGAGGGAGAGAGGAAAACATCCATATGGGAGGAAAACATCGATGGGCTGCCACCCGCACCCCTCCCGAGTACGCGCCTGGGGAACTGAACCTGAAACCTTTGGTGTATGGGAGGATGCGCCAACCAACTGAGCCACCCGGTCAGGGCATGTGCCACAGTAATTTGATAGTACCTTTGCTTGAACCTGTGAAGTGTCCCTAAGGGTCTGCTCTAGTGAATCTCTGACACCTCTGTGTGGAACACCCACTGGGACCCTCTCAGCACTCTGATATGTGCCACTTGGAAGGGTACTGGGAGTTGACCAATGGATAATTGTATTTAGCAATGGATAAATACTTGCTGCTGTTTTTAAACCCAGGTGGCAAGTTCTATAACACATTTCAAAAGCACCCTCAGGAGATTCTACGGGATAATGAGCTAATCACCTATAGGGTGGCCAAGCCCTTACCACATCTTTGTCTTGGCTCCTTCTCCTTCCTGCCTTGTATGCCTGCTCCCTGGAGTCATACTGTTTAATAAATTTTACTGGCCTTAAGGAGAACCCAGACAAAGACATCATTTTATATGTCTTGGCTTTAGCAAATGTTATTTTCCCATAAGTTAATGTACAGAATATTTGAAGAGTTATTATTGCCTTAGTGTTGGGACTAAGCTATTTAGTGCAAACAGTATGGGATCCTGGGTTCCAACAGAATACCACTACTTTTCAGGGGCCTTAAGCAGAATGCTTCGTCTCTATTGCTTTCTTTCACTGGACCTACTAACCTCATATTGAAAAAGAGCAAATGTAAAATGATAGCCACAAAGTGGCATGGAAGAAGGAAGTGGGCATGTCCCGTGAACACGACATTTCTATAACTGCCTACTCAAGATTTACTTAAAAAAAAAAAGAAAGAAAAATAAATTGGAATGCTGGTTGTTAGACCAATTTTACAATCAAGTGCTCACTTTGTTCAAGCAAAATGTAAAGTTTAAAGGAACTTATTCTTCATTTTCAATATTTATGGTGACTATCCATGGGTAAACTGCAGTGGAAATGTGGTGGAAAGAACACATTGGCTAGGGGTCTTGCTACAAGGAACTATCTTGTTAAGTTAACTTACTTTGACAAGTTCCAGATGTGCTTCATCTGACCAGAAATATGGAGATAGTGGAGCCTAGGATAGATCACAGAGATGTGATTTCTTGCTATACAGAAGAGGAGTGTTTATAAAATCAACTGTTTTCTACTTGTAGGATCTAAAAATTAGAATATAGTCATTTTTTATTTTAATATTTTTTGTAGCATTGCCTTTTATTTGGAATGTTATGCTTTGTCATAGCACAAGTAAGAAGGCACCAATCATGCCTTGGCCACTGTGGCTCAGTTGGTTGGGTGTTGTCCCGTGCACCAGGAGGTTGCAGTTCGATTCCCGGTCAAGGGCTCATGCCTGGGTTTCAGGCTCAATCCCCAGGGTGAGGTTTGCAGGAGGCAGCCAATCGATATTGTGCTTTAACATCAATGTTTCTCTCTCTCTCTCTCTCCGTCTCCCTCTCTCTATCTCCCTCTCCTTTCTTCTCTCTTGAAAAATCAATAAACTATTCTTTAAAAAAAGAGAAGACACCAATCATTCCTTCTCTTGTTTTTGGATGTCACCCTTAGATACTTTCTCTATGTGATGACCAAAAGAGACGGTGGCTATGCATTCTTAAAGCATATAGCTCACCATCTTCAGGGATGACTATTACGTAAGAGACACTCTTTAGCTCCCTATAACATATTCTGAAATCATAGTTACCTTTTTTTGAGGGAAGAACAAGGGGTATTTGTAGGCAGTGAGGATAACCCTGGTAACAACACCCAGAGGAGCTTCCGGCTTTCTAAAGGAGTGTCATATCATTCTCAAAGAAAGTCTATGATGTAACTTTTAAAAATTTGCTCCAAATTGTAAGACACATGTGCTATTCTATCCTTTTCATGTGGCTAGTGAGAATGTTTTAAAATGTATGAATAACACAGAAGTAGGACTTAGACCATTAAGAAGGATTAGCATCGTGGTTATTAAAGAATGTCAGGGTAAGTTTAGTGGCTTCACTACAACCCATTCCCAGCTATACAAGCGCAGGAAGGAAAGGCTCAGTGGATCTTTGCTTTCACTTTAAAAAGGCACAGAATTTATGTGCATGTATGCACAACCAATGGACATAGACAACAAAGCTGGGGATGGGTTGGGGGGGTTGGGGAGGAGAGTGTCAATGGGGGAAAAAGGAGAAACATCTGTAACAAAAATAAATTAATTTAAAAAATTAAAAACTAAAAAGTCACTGAATATTTGTTAGCTTCTCCCTCCTCATGTCAAAATTAAACATCAAAGTCACTGACCATCTATTAACATGCTGTTAACAAAGACTTCAGTGTATGATTTGTGCCCTAGTTCCTCCACCTCTGCCTTCTGTAGTTTTTCACATGGAGAGTGTGAAGGTCTCCTGTTAAGGAAAAAAACAAAACAAAAAACAACTACCACTAGAAAGCACTAGTCACAGTTCTTTACTGTTACAATTAACAAAGCTAAAATAAGTATTAGTGTCCTTTCTCTCTCCATTTTAAATAGATGATTCAATAAATGGTCAAAAAAATTTTTCTGCACTCCTTGTTGGCATTCTTTTAATTTGTATGTTCATGCCACAATGCAGGCTGTTTTTGTGATGCTCTAGGAGTTGGCAAACTTTTTCCATAAAGTAACTTTTTCCAGATAGTAAATATTATAGACTTTTGGGCCACAGACCACACATCTCTATGTCTGCTACTCAACCCTGCCATTGTAGGGCAAAAGCATCCATAGACAATACATAAACAAATAAGCATAGCTGTATTCCAATAACATTTTCTTTTTTTTTTTTTTTTTATCCTCACCCGAGGACATTTTTCCATTTTTTGTTCAGGTAGAATGGGAAGAAGAGAGAGGAACAGAGAGAGAGAGATAAACATCGATGTGAAAAAAACACATCGAGTGGCTGCCACCCGCACAACCGACCAGGGCTGGGGACAAACTGCCACCGAGGTACATGCCCTTAGCGGGAACCGAACCCGGGTCTCTCAGGACCGCAGGCCGACGCTCTAACCGCTGAACCAAACCGGCCAGGGCTTCCAATAACATTTTCTATGTGGACACTGAAAAATGGTTTTCATCTGTCACAAAATATTATTTAAAAATTTTTCAATAATTTTAAAATGCATTCTTAGCTTGCTGTGTATACAAAAACAGGCAGCAAGGTAGATTTGACCCATAGGCTAGTTCACAGTCCCCTGATGCTCCAGCATCAAATTTTTGACAGTGAAGTTACCATTGTGTTTAAAACTTCAGAGTAGATTGTGCCTGTGCCTCCATTTTAAATTCTATTTTAGTATTTGGGGGGGATGGGCAGGGATTTACAATCTAACTGTAAAATTCTTCTTTGAGATAAAATTTTGTATTTAAAACATAAAACAGAGAAGGTAAAAAAAATCACTAGAAATAAACACCAATCAACATTGCCATTTTAAACTATATCTTGATAAATTGTCCTTAAAATAATGGACATTTGCGTTTTTAAATTTTCAAAATAAAATTTGACTAATTATAATCTTATTCTGGAATTTTAAAACACACAGGAATATTTAAAGTTTTATACAATATTGATATGTCATTTTAAAATTGTACTCACCAGCATTTTTCTTTTCCAGCAAAAGGGCACTCAGACAAAGGCCCTGAACTTAAAATTTCTAGGGATTTTTCAAAACCTTAAATCATCTTCTTTAAAGATAACAAGCAACTGAAAGTCAAATCATTATGACTTCATTGTCATGGATACTTTCCCATTAATGGCTGTACTGAAATTGTCAGCTCATTTCAGAGTGGTACCAGATGCTGGCAAGTTTCAGTCCCTGGAGTTAAAACTTGACAGATCACAGTACTTGCTCTTTGACCTCTCAGTCTTAGTAGTATTTTACTTTATATTGGAGTCCAGTTAATGAAAAGAATATCTCAGCTTTCATAAGTTTGTGTTTAAATTTTTAAAATATAAATTTGGTTCTATGAGTGTCTCTAAATTTTAGCAATAATAACAGGATTTATTCCAGAGTGTTTGAAAACTGTATGTATTAGGGGGAAAATAAGTTAGTTTTCTTTGTATGCTGCAATCACCTTCAACTATAGCATATTTATTTCATCCTATAAATACTTTTCTCCCTGGGTAGATTTCCATATATTACAGAGTTTCTCATTCTTCATGTTTTTTATTATGAAACTGAATTACAATGACCTATGGGCACCACAAACATGGATAGATGAACAGATAGATAAGACAACAGGATAGTTAAATAATTATTATACTAAATATCTTGGCTTCCTATTTTGTTTGTTTGTTTTTACCTAATCCTGTGAGATTTCTATTTCTTAAACAATGCTACACAACAATAGGACAAAAATAAGTATCTTCTTTCTAATAAAAGAGGATACAATTACTTATACTTTCAAATTGAATTTCAAATTTAATGTAATCTGAGCTATTTAGTTGCCAGCTTGTTGAACAAAACTTTCTGAAAAATACAGTTGAGGTCTACTGGAAAAGCTGGATTTCCACATGCAAAAAAGTGAAGTTGGATGCTTACTTATTATTTACAAAAATTAACTCAAAGTGGATCAAAAACCTAAACATATGAGCTAAAACTATATATGTATCTTTTAAAAGAAAAACAAAGGGCAAAGTTTCACCACATTAGATTTGGCAATAATCTCTTAGACGACACCAAAGGTACGGACAACAAAAGGAAAAATAAACAAGTTGAATTTTATGAAAATGAAAAACTTTTGTGCATCAAAAGCCATTCTCAACAGAGTAAAAAGGCAGCCTACAGAGTAGTAGAAAATATTTTCAGATCATATATCTGATAAAGGATCAATATCCACAATATAGAGAGAACTCCTAAAACTCAATAACAAAATCTAATTTAAAGAATGGGCAAAGGGCCCAGCCGGTGTGGCTTAGTGGTTGAGTGTCGACCCATGCACCAAGAGGTCACCAGTTCGATTCCTGGTTAGGGCACATGCCCAGGTTGTGGGCCAAATCCCATTGAGGGGCAGGAGGCAGCCAGTCAATGTTCTCTCTCATCAATGTTTCTATCTCTCTCTCTAAAATCAATAAAGAAAAAAAAATTTTTTAAAGAAGAAAAAAAAAATGGGCAAAGGACTTGAATAGACATTTCTCCAAAGAAGACATACAAATGACCAACAAGCACTTGAAAAGATGTTCAGCATTACTAATCATTAGAAAAATGGCAAATCAAAATCATAATGAGATACAACTTCACACCTATTATGATGGCTTCTGTCAAAATAAACAAATAAACAGAAAATAACAGGTGTTGGCAAGGATGTGGAGCAATTAGAATACTTGAACACAGTTGGTGTGAATGTAAAATGGTACAGCTTCTGTGGAAAATTGTATGATGCTTCCTCAAAGAATTAAAAATAGAACTACACTATGATCTGGCAATTCCACTTCTGAGTATATACCCCCAAAGAATTGAAAGCAGATTTTTGAAGAGATATTTGTATACCCATGTTCATAGCAGCATTATTCAAAATAGCTAAAATGTGAAAAGCAACCTAAGGGCCTATGATGGATGAATGGATAATCAAATTGCTTTATGCAAAATAAAAAATGCATACAGTTGTCCCCTGTTATCTGCAGTTTTATTTTCCATGGTTTTAGTTACCCTTGATCCCTGGTAGGAGGTGTGGAGGAGGCAGCCGACAGATGTTTTTCTCTAACATCAATATTTCTCTCTCTCTCTCTCTCTCTCTCTCTCTCTCTCTCTCTCTTCCTCCCTCCCTCTCCCTCTCCCTTCTCTCTCTAAAAATCAATACAAATATTTTTTAAAAGAAAGCAGTGCCACCAGCTGTCAGACTCTTGTTATGAGTCCACACTTTGCATACAGAGAGTTCCTATTCCGTTTGTTCATATTCTCCCACCATTGACCTAGAGTAGCATACTGTCTTGTGTTGGGATGTGTCTGGAGCAAAGTGCCATATTAGTGACCCTTCCTGGACCACGACTTTGACTGTTACTGACTCTCATCTTTGAAAGAAGCCCAAAAAAGGCAGAATCAAGTCTTAAACCATCACCCAGACAAGCAAGATAACATAGGAAGCTCCTCCTGTGTCCAGGGTTCAAGCTGTCCTCTGCCCATCCCCTACCCCTAATAAGAACCCAACTGCTCACTAATACACCTCTTCCCAAAATAACTACATCAGAAAAAGGAATGTATTTTTTCATTGGCTAACATTCACTCTTTAGAATCACTGACCAAGTTATTATTGCTTGAACTGTTTTCTCTTGCAAAGGAGACCACATTTGGCAATACTAGACACAACATTCTTGTGGTCTCATCAGCAAGATGAGAACAGCGTTGCTACTTTTGCTTCCTTGTAAACCTTTTAGTTCATAAATAAACTTGAGGTTTGCTCTCCTTTCAATATCTCTCAAAGAGAAACACAAACAAAATAGAAATGCCTTGCATGCAGTGTAAAGCCTCATGTAGGAGTAAACTAAAAAAAAAAAACGAAGCTTTTCCAAAGAGACCATCAGGTTATCTATTTCAAGTTCTCACTCTTGCTGTCTAAACATTTAGTGAACAGCTTACCCAGTTATAGCTTCTTTTTCCTATAGTTATTTTCTACACTCTCCCTAGAGTGATCTTAATAAAACTCAAGTTTATTTATCTTCTTTCTCCCCCATTTAATACCTTTTATTAGCTCTCTATTTTTCTCATTTTAGAATGGCACATGATAAGGTTCATGATGAGGTCCCTGTCTATTCTCTAGCTCAATTCCTACCAATCTTTCCCTATTTGTGCTGTAATAATACCAACCAACTTGTAGCTCTCAGAAGACATTTGTCTGTTTCAGTACTCATAGAATGCCTAAGAAAACACCTCTTCCTTCCCCTATTTATCTGGTGGGCTCCTATTAATTTTTCAAAACCCTTCTTGGCCTTCAATTTCCCCAGAAAAAGTTCCCCAACTCAAAGTTAACTCCCTTTTTTTTATTCCCTCACCCGAGGACAATTTTTTTGTTTTTTGTTCAGATAGAGTGGGAGAGAGAGAGGGAGGAAGGGAGAGAGAGAGAGAGGGAGGGAGAGATAGAGAGGGAGGGAGAGAGAGACAGAGAGAAACATCGACATGAAAGGAACACATCAAGTGGCTGCCACCCGCACAACCCAACCAGGGCCGGGAACAAACTGCAACCGAGGTACATGCCCCTAGCGGGAACCGAACTCGGGTCTCTCTGGACCGCAGGCCAACACTCTAACTGCTGAGCCAAATCGGCCAGGGCTTAATTCCCTCTTTTGTGCACTTATTCCCATTTTACTCATTCATTTATTTGACAAATTCAATAACATTTGACAAATATTTACTGGACTACTCAATACATGTCAAGTGCTGTGCTGGGGAATCTCATCATCTCTTTGTCATCCTGGCTAATACTCCCAGGTGCCAGGCACTGTTTTAAATAATATACATTTATTAATTCATTGACCTGAGCAAAAACTCTATAAAGTAGATACTCTAACTATAGCCCTCATATAAATGAAGCAACTAAATCCAGAGAGAATAAGTAGTTTGCCCATGGTCACCCTGGCAGTGCAGCTTTAAAGTGCGTGTTCAATTCAGACCTTGTTGATATCATGGTAGAGATAACAAGTCTAATAAGGAAGACTAACATTAACAAGCAATTATAACAAAATGTGATGAAAGAAAGAATATAAGATGCTATGGAAGCATGCACCTAGAAACCTAACCTATTCAATTAGTGAGGCTTCATTGAGAAAGATGTGTTTGAGGCTGAGTGGTGAAGGATGAGTATAGAAACTGTCTACTTCAACATTAGATAGACTTCCAAACTACTTAGTCACCTCCATAGACAGGACCTATCCTATTGCTAGGCACACCAAGTGTAAGAATGTATTTATTAAATGAATAAATAAATTAAAATGTTAGGAGTCTTCTCTGAGCTCTACCAGAAGCTTTAAGCATTTTCTTATTTAGCCTGGCCAGTGTGGCTCAGTGGTTGAGCATTGACCCATGCACCAAGAGGTCACCAGTTCGATTCCCAGTTGGGGCACATGCCCAGGTTGTGGGCCTGATCCCCAGTGGAGGGCATGCAGGAGGCCATCAATCGATGTTCTCTCTCTCCTTCTCCCTTCCTGTCTCTCTCATATCAATAAAGATAAATAAATAAATAAATAAATAAATAAATAAATGTTTTCTTATTTAATCTGTATATAACAATCCTACAAGGCAGTTATTTTTTTCCTTCCACATTACCGATTGAGAACCTGAACTTCAGTTCATTCACGGACATTTGTGAATTTCAGAATTCCTTGCTGATCCACTGCAATTTCCAAATTGACTCATGGACAGCTCTTTGATTTTTTTTTTTTTTTTTAATCCTCACCCGAGGATCTGTTTTTATTGATTTTCTAGAGAGAGGAAAGGGAAGGGAGAGAGAGAGAGAAACATTGATGTGATAGAGAAACATCAATTGGTTGCCTCCGGTACACGCCCAGATCAGGAATTGTACCTACAACCTGGATATGTGCCCTGAATGGAAATCAAAACTGTGACCTTTTGGTGTACAGGATGATGCTCCAACCAACTAAGCCACACTGGTCAAGGCGAGCTCTTTGACTTTTAAATAATTTATAATGTTATTTTTGAAATAACACTCTGCCAAGCCACCCCCTCCCAAGTAATCAACAAAAAGAAAAAACAAAACCTGAAGACTTGTATACATATATCTTTTGTTCTTCAAAACACTTGGTCTTCCTGCCACCCTATGACCTCTGAAACTACACTTGCCAGAGGCTCTAATGATCGCAATGTTGCGAAATCCATTGGTCACTTCTGTGTCTTCACTATCTGACTTCCATGGAGCATTTGCTATTGTTGACCACTTCCTTTCAGTTGTAAACTTTCTTCTCTTGAATTCTATGACATCACCATCTTTCCTAACAGGTTGCTCCTTCTCAGTCTCTTGCTGGCTCTTCCCCCTCTGCCCAACTTTGAAATGTTGAAAATTCTCATAGCCAGTTCTCTGTCTACATCTTTGTTTTGATAATCTCATCTAGTCCCAAGGTTTTAAGTTTCATGTATAAATTCATAACTGCCACATTTATGTCTCCAGCCTAAACTTCATTACAGACCAATATATTCATCTGTTTACTTGACATTATCATTTGGGTATGTAATAGGCATCTTGGACTTCATTATTGTCAATGCTCTCCAGCCAAAGACTACTAAGAACACAACTATAGTTGAACAAGTTGTTTCAGTAAGAATGCACACTCTGGAGAACCATGGGGCATCTCAGTAAGAGGGTGTTAGAAATTTGGGCTTGTGTTAGATGATTTAGGGAAGAGTTCAAGAAAGAGGATTTTACTCTGGATTGGAAGCTGTAGGAAGGCAGGGGTTATTGATATTTTAATTAGTATTATCTAGAAGGACTCAGGCTAAAACTGTAATTGATGAAGAAGCAGCAATCATTCATATTAGCCAGGCTAGGAAAGTGTTTCTCATTTTGCGGGGGTTTGGACAATGTTTTGTCTGTGTTCAGACATGATTACAGAGTGATCTCATTTCTGTTTTGATCCATCATGGTCTCAGACTGGCCTTGTCTGATGTTGATGTTTTGTGCAAGTTTCCCCCCTCAAACATTCCTGATTCTGCATTTTCTTTATCCTTTGGCTGGTAATCTCTTTCCTTGTAGGCTCTCATCATGGTGCCTCCTTCCTAGTCATTATCACATCATTCCTAGCTGAAAGAATGTTCATTTATTCGCTTATTGTCACCGTCTTACTGGAATTGAGTTTCTTAAAGTTTTTTTCTGTCGTGTTCATCACTGCAACTCCAACTTCTATAAACCTGCATTAGAGCCAAGGGCTCAATAAATGCAGACTGAATGCCACTGGGCCTATTTCTGCGAATACAATCATAAATAACCAGCAGTTGCATTTTTTAAAAACTAAGTAGGGCATTCAATACAAAGAAGTAAAAGCAGGGAGTCAAAATGAGTCTTGTATACAGACTGCCCACTGCCCAACGTCGTGTGTGACAATATGTAGGGATGTATTAAGACTCCAGGGCCCGAGATTCTCCTGTTCCTGAATTATCTTTTTTCCTGAAGATTGTGTAGGATATTTAACTTAACGGCTCACTCTACTTTTTAATGAAGGATTATTCCCAGATTTTATTTCTGTAACCGCTCTCCGCTAGCCACCGCCGTGGAAGTAACCCAACCCCCTTACGCAGGCGCCCAAGCGTAATCCCCGGCGCCGAGTGCTTTACACTGCGCATGAGCAAATAGAAGCACCGAGGCGGGAAGTGTTGCGCAGGCGCGTTTAGCAGATTCGCTAGGTGGGTCGCTTTTGGAAGCGGCGACCCCGGCATTTGGGGAGCCACGGAAGTCGTATTCCCTTAAACCGTGAGTTTCCGACGGTTTGTTCCATGGTGAGGGATTGTGAGGGATTAGAAACGAATTCTCACTTCGGTCCTGCCGCAGCGCAGTGTCTACGACCCGGTCCTAGGATCCCGCGGGCCTGCGGCGGGAAAGTCTTGCGCCTGCGCGCTAAACATCCCGTTCGGTCCCGGGTCTGCGGGAGGAAGGTCCTTCTCCGCTGAGCTCGCGGTCCGCGCTCTTGGGGATCCCATTCATTCTCCCTTCCTCCTTCCGGCGCTCGTGGCCAGTATGATATCAGTTCTCCACCAACTTGCATGGGGCCTTGGACTAGTTTCCTGGCGCGCCCTTCTAGTAGTCTAACGATTTCCTCCTGTCCTCTTCCTTAGGTCAAACCGCTCACCCCACTAAGGCCTCTCCCAACCCCCATGCGCTAGAAGCCTGGCGCCTGGGCAAGGATGGTCCTGGGAACGCAACCTCTCATACCCGCTGCCCGGAGCCCCCAGCCCCCAGCCCCCGGAAATTCCCTTCGGCTCCCTGCCGATATTTTTGGAAGGGGAAAGTGAACCAAATGGAATCCTTAGAAATGGCTCACAGTTTTCTTCCTTTGGGGATTTTAACACATGGTTAGTTTTTAAATGTTTTCCCTGTAGGGGCAGTGGCATTTTTAGTGCTTGGTTGAGTGATTTAAACTTCTGTCTTCGGTGTTCTAATTTTCACAGCTGCTTTGTTCCCCCTGTGGACATGACCCCTTAGCTGGCATTTTGCATCCCAGTTGTTTTTGTGATGGAGGCATCTTTGGGGATTCAGGTGGATGAACCTATGGCTTTTTCTCCCCTGCGTGACCGGTTACAGGCGGATGGCTCATTTAAAAAACATGGACAGAATTTTAAACTACCAGGTATGTGTGTTATTTCAAAGGTGCACAGGCAACAATTCTGTAATTTCGATAATTTAAAAAACACAAAACCTCCTGAATCTTAAAGTGAGTTGTATGTATAAATGAAAGCATTTTTACAAATCAGTAAAGCTTCCTAAGGTTTAGATTTAGGACTGAAGTGCGTTTTAGAAAGGATTGTAGTTAAGCCATGTCATTTTACAGAAGTTGCTTCTAAATATTACTGATTGTCTATCAGAACACAAAATATGTTGATACCCAAAGTATAAGTTCTCTTCTCTTAGACTTATGTCCTTATGTCTGTCTACTCACCGTATTACATTAAGCTTGGGTTTTCCAGTTAAATATTCAAAAGCAGTATTCAGTGACAACAGTAAATGAAATGTTTGTAGCAGTAATAAAGCATTGTATCTCGGTGTACAGCATGAAATGTTATTTGACCCTACCCAGACCTTGAAGTGAGAGGGTCTAACAGTTCCTGATCTTGTACAAATGTACACCTTCATTTTTGCTCTAGCACAGTGCCTGGGACATAGTAGATATTTAATAAATACTTGTTAAATGGAGGAGTTCCAGTTAACTATTTTTTTCCCTAAAAGGTAGCTTAATCTTATTTTCCCTCTTTGTCTTAAGCATATTTAATGCTTGTCCAAAAGATACTCATTTTGACTATGTATGATGTGTACTTATACACTACAAAATAGACGTTAACCCCATCCTAGAAAAAGAATGATATCACATACTTTATTTATTTATTTAATCCTCACCTGAGCACATTTTTTGTATTTATTTTCAGATAGAGCAGGAGAGAGAGAGGGATAAGAGAGAGAAAGAGAAACATTGATGCGAAAGAGACACATTGACTGGTTGCCACCCACATGACCCCCCCCTGGGGGGGCGGGGACAAACTGCAACCAAGGTACGTTCCCCTAGCAGGAACCAACCCAGGACTCTGGTCTGAGGGCCAACACTCTAACCTCTGAACCAGACGGGCCAGGGTGACATCACATACTTAAAAAAAATAAAGCTCTGGCTGGTTTGGCTTAGCAGTTAACCCGAGGACCAAAGAGTCACAGGTTTGATTCTGGTCAAGGGCACATACCCCAGCCCTGGTTGGGGTCAGGCGGGAGGTGGTGACCAGTCGATGTGTCTCTCTCACATTGATGTTTCTCTTCTCTTTCCCTCTCTCCTGACCCCCACCCCCAATCTGAAGATAAATAGAAAAATATCCTCGGGTGAGGATTTTTCAAAAAGCAAGAAATTTTGAAACAGGGCAATTAAAAAAATTTATTGATTGATTTTGAGAGAGAGAAACATTGATTTGTTCCATTTATTTATACATTCATTGGTGCTTGTATGTATTCTTGACTGGAGATCCAATCTGCAACCTTTGCATATTGGGATGATGCTCTAACCGACTGAGCTAACTCACCAGGATTGACATCACATACTTTTGATTTCTGACCAAAACTAAACTCCCCTGTCAAAATGAGTACCCTTCTTGATGTCCCCATTTTTGGTGATAAAAGCCACTATTATTCCATTTATTTATGCTTAAAACTTTAAAGTTGTCTTCCACTTTTTTTTTTTGGTGGTACGTGCCCCTAGCAGGAACTGAACCCGGGACTCTCTGGTCCGCAGACCGATGCTCAACCGCTGAGCCACACTGGCCAGGGCTGTCTTCCACTTTTATATTTGCTTCCCATATCCAGTCACCCAACTTTATCTTATTTTTATTTTCATGTGTGGCATTACCTCTTATTCCTATTTCTACTTCCAATACATTAATTCATTCTTTTATACTTTGCTCTTGGATTATGACAAAGTGTGCTACCTAAACTGACTGCTTTTTCCTTTTCCTGTCTTCCAGTGCATCCTTTACACTGCTACTAGAATAATCGTAAAATGCCACTTTCATGGATGCTGTCCCCCATTTCCCTTTTTTGTTTTTTTAATTACCTGTTTTTCATGGTCCAGCTTTCCCTTATGTTTTTGGGCACATAATAGGTAATACAATCATTGTATTATTTTTCTTGTATTGTTTAGCACTCTGTGTATTTTGTCTCTTCAATTATACTATGAGCTTGAAGGCAGTATCTCATAAAGCTCCTAATATATGTTGTACATTAGGCAGAATGTATGAATAGATGAATCTGACTTGGTTCTAGCATTATGTTCAGGTGAAAGCTACTATTTTAATATTCTGCTGGAAATCTGGGAAATAAAGAGTGGGACGAATTTTATTTTAAATTTCTAAAGTTTTGTGGCTTTTATGTAACAGAACATTGAACATTATAAACAGTGTCTTTGATAATTCATAGGACATGTTGAAATGTTTTTCATGTGGTTCTTTTTTATATGACCCCGAGTGAAAGCTAAGGTTATATCAAAAACATAACTTTAGTAAGGAGAGTAAAGCTGATGGGGTCCAGGCACATGTCTCATGATCTAATGTGATTTATTTTCCCTTGATGGAATTACTTTGAATGGTGGGACTTTTTCTATATCTTTATAGTCCCAAAACCTAGTAGTGTACAGCACATAGTAGATGCTTGAAAATATTGAATAAACAGTTTAATGCAAGGATATAAAGTGTAATGGGTGAATAGCATGACTCTTTGTTTTGGGTTATTTGTCAGTCTTTTATGATTTTTTGTCTGATAAAAATTATACATGCTTATTGAAGAAAATTTAGAAAATACAGAAAACCAAAATAAAATACCCCACTATCAAAATACTGCCACCATTGTGTATCCCTTTAGTCTTCCTGTGCATACAGGTATATACTTAAAAAATATTTTTTTATTACAGGTAACATACAATATTATATTAGGTTCAGTGTACAACAATAATGAATAGATGTTTATATAATTTACGAAGTGAACATACTGATGAGTCTAGTACCCATCTGACACCATAATTCCCTATGCTGTACTTTACATTCCTGTGACTATGTTTATAATTGGTAATTTGTACTTCTTTTTTTTTTTTTTTAATCCTCACCCGAGGACATTTTTTCCATTTTTTGTTCAGATAGAGAGAGAGGGAGAGAGAGGAAGAGAGAGAGAGAGAAACATCGACGTGAAGGGACACATCGAGTGGCTGCCGGTAATTTGTACTTCTTAATCCCTTCACCTTTTTCACCCAACTCCCAATTCTTTTCCCATCTGGCAGCCATCAGTTTGTTCTCTGGAGATACATTTCAAAAAGCAAACAAACTGAATTGAAATCATAGCCAACTTATTTTTAGTCTCCGTTTTTTACTTAGCAATATATATCTTGAACATTTTTGTGTGTAATTAAATATTCTACAGCTTGATTTAAGATGACTGCCTAATGGTCACTGCATAGTATGCTATAATTTATTTAATTGCTTTTTCTTATTGAACCACTAGATTATTTTTTATTATTAATTTATTTTTATTACTAGATTATTTTTTTAATTAAGAAAAATGCTGCAGTGAATAAAGTACCTGGCATAGTATTGGACCAAATGTTTATTCTTTCATTCTTTCAGCAAGCCTTTATTTTATTTTACTTTTTTTGTTAATCCTCACCTGAGGATATTTTCTCCATTGATTTTTAGAGAGAGTGGAAGGGAGGGAGGGAGAGAGAGAGAAAAAAAAAATTGATGTGAGAGAGGCACATTGACTAGTTGCCTCACACATACACCCCAACCAGGGCTGGAAATCAAATCTGTAACCCAAGTACGTGCCCTTGACTAGAAACCGAACCCAGGACCTTTCAGTCTGCAGAGCTGACGTTCTATCCACTGAGGCACACCAGCCAGGGCTCATAGCAAGCCTTTAAAATAATCTATTTTTCAAATTTAGCAAGTGATAAAGGTCTATTCAGTGAAATAATGAACTATAAATTATTTATATATACACTAAATGTCTCCTCCGTACTGTTGAACTGTACTGGAAGACTTACTTTTAGTGTTCTTAGCCCATGATTCCAAAATGGGTTATAGGTACCATCTTGGTTTGCCTGGGACAGATGTAGTTTATGCTTGTTATAATTATTATCAGTGCCTGTCTTATTCTCAAGAGTGTTTCAGTTTGGGCTAAATTATATGATCTCCCTAGTTATTGGGACTATAAATCAGGCAATACAGGAAGCCCCAGAATGAGCATGTTATACTCCATGGTAAGTAATGGAAAGCATTTCATTTATATGATGAATATTTATTAAATATTTATTGTGTGCTGGTACTTTTCTGGATGCTAGGAATACGTTATGCATAAAACAGACAAATATCAATGCACTCAATCTAGTGCAAAGAGAGAGAAAATAAATAGAATGTTCAAAAGTGATGAGTGCTGTAAAGAAAATGTAGAAAGAAAGGGAAGATAGGAAGTATTGTGGAAAGAGATTGTGGTTTTAATCAGTCGGTAAGAGAAGGCTTCAGTGTGGTAACATTTGAACTAAGACTTGAAGTTGGTGAAGGAGTGAGCTTTACAGTTATCTGGGGAAAGCATTCCGGGCAGAGGAAACAGCAAGCTGGAGGGTCCTGAGGTGGGAATGTGCCTAGCTTTTAGGAAAAGCAAGGAGGTCATTGTGAGTAGAAGTGGGAGGGTGAGATGTGAGTGAGGTGTAAGGAGAGGAGATAGCTCTTTGGGTTTATGTGGAGCAAGATGTGAAACTATTAGTAGGTGTGAGCAAAATAGTGATATGGTGACTTAACTTTAACAGAATCACTTTGGCTGCTATGTATGAATAGACTAAAGACCGACATAGGTGAAAGGAGACTATTGCTGTATTAAAGCCAAATTGGATATATTATGTAGTAGAAAAGACAGAAGCCTAGACCTTCATTATAAAAACATGGACATTTAAATAATTCTTTTTAGCCCAGCCAGTGTGGCTCAGTGGATTGAACGTCATCCCATGGGCTAAGAGGTCCTGATTCGATTTTTGGTCAGGGCACATGCCCAGGTTTCGGGCTCAATCCCTAGTGGTGGGGTGTGCAGGAGGCAGCCAATTGATGTATCTCCCTCAACATCGATGTTTCTCTTTCTCTAAAAAAATCAATAAAAACGTATGTATTTTTTTAATTATTCATTCTAGCTTATGGACTTTTCAGGGTCTTCCCCAAGTCCTCAAAGTATATATATTTATTAATCTCTGCCTTTACTAGTATTTTCTAGCATTTGAAATGAATGTTCTCTTCTGCTGTCAGCTCTCTTCTCCTTCAGAATTTGAGGATTTTGCATTCACTTTGGTTGTCGGGAAGTTTTACTGTTGTTTGAAAATTGTCAAAGTTCTGTAGTGACTGGAAACTAGTGGACAACAGCAACCCTGTCATTGTACTACACAGCTTTTGGTATTGTTAATCACATACACAATAACAAAACATGCACATAAACACTTCAATACATTTAGTGATAAAAAGCCCTATAAACAAGGTTCCTAAAATATTTCATTGCATCTAAACATCACTGAGTATAAGATACACCATTTTATGTACTACTCAGATGCTTCCAGCTATACTATGATGCAGTGCTTTCTCATTATCTAAAGTTTTTCTTTTATACTTAGTGAAAGTGTGTCAGACCTAATTAGACAAGTAATTGTATATCTCTGGTACGTACTTAAAAAGGAAATGTACTGAGAGGTCCTGGTTCGGTTCCTGGTCGGCACATGCTCGGGTTTTGAGCCTGATCCCCAGAAGGGGACGTGTAGGAGGCAGCCAGTTGATGTCTCTCCTTCACATCGATGTTTCACTCTCGCTCTCTTTACAAAAATCAATAAAAACATATTTTTTAAAAATGATGTTTTGGGGGGAAAAAACTTTTCTGTTTCTTCTGTGAAGGTGCTTTGAAAATGTCTTAAACTTTTATACTATATAGAGTTTGTGATAACTTAACGAAGTAGTTGATGCTTGGCCTAGATATAGAAATAAAATCTGATGATTCAAGTATGTAGTTCTCTTTTGTATCTAGTGGTTTATCTCATTTTGTATTATTGCTTCTCTTATTTTAACCATGTATATTTTTAAAAGAGCTTGTATTTATTTCAAAGTAGCAATTTATCTGCTGTCAAGGTTAGAGGATACCTTTGGTAATGGAACAATTTAAAAATATGTATTTTTTAACATTCCTAAGAGCCTTAGTAGACCTCCTTTATGAGGGAATACTGTGAATATACAATACATAAAACTTTCCCAAACCTGTAAGATTGTGTATCTCTTGGGGGAGGAAATAATTTTCAAGAAGATTACATGCCATCTAGTGATCATAGCCCAGATTGTTATTTTTTAAATTTAGCTTCATTGTGTTGTATGTAGGCAAAGACAATGTATCTGTTAGTATGTAGTAATTCCAGAGTAGTAGAAATTCTGTGTATGTGATTTTGGGACTTAGCAGTTTTGTCTGTTAGTTCAAGAGATGTATGTGAGTTATAACAACTTGATGGGGTTTTAATTATTCTTATCATGATTTTAATTACACCTATTCATTTGTAACTTAATTCATGTTTTAGAATTTGAGTTTTTTAACTTAGAAAAGTATAAAATATATTCTCATTAGTTGTAACTGTAAATTGTTTTTTCCTTGATAGGTGTTAAAAAAGATATCGAGAAGCTTTATGAAGCTGTACCACAGCTCAGTAATATGTTTAAGATAAAGGACAAAATTGGAGAAGGTAATTTGGGGATATATTTTACTATCTTTTTAAGTTTTTGTTTTTTTCTTTTTGTTTTCCTTGTTTAGTCTTGATGTTCTTTATTATTTCCTATTGAATAATATACTCCTTTTAAAAATATTGAGACCATGTTTATATTACTATATTATAAGTAGTAATATAATGGTAACAGCTTTTCTTTTTTCCCTGGAAAGAATGGCAGAATAAATAAATGTTTACAGTAAAATGAACAGCGCTGTTTTAATCTTTATACTTTTATATATCACCCTGACCGGTTTGGCTCAGTGGTTGGAGTGTTGGCCCTTGGACCAATGAGTTATGGGTTCGATTCTGGTCAAAGGCACATACTTTGGTTGCGGTTCATCTCCGGCCCTGGTGGGGTTGTGCGGAAGGCGGAACCAGTCACTATGACTCTATCACACTGATACTTCTCTCTGACTCTCTCTCTCTCTCCCTCCATCCCACTCTATCTGATAAGAAGAAGAAAAATATCCTTGGGTTTATAAAATTTTAAAAAGTATTTATATATTAATAATATATTATTAATGATAATTACTAAAAATAAAAAAATTAAGATTCAAATGGAGAGATTTGATAAAAGGAAGCCAAATCTTTATCTTATTTCTCTATTGCATTTAGAAAGAATTGTGCATTGAAACATACATGAAACCTAAGATGGCAAATGATGATAAGAAAGTGGTACAATATTTATAGGATGGTCATTATTAACATAAATGCCATTGAAAGACTGACAGTCGCCCTGGCCGATGTGGCTCAGGTGGTTAGTGTCATCCTGTGCACCAAAGTGTTTTGAGTTCAATTTTTAGTCAGTGCACATATCCAGGTTGCAGGTTTGACCCCCAGTTGGGCGCATATGGGAGGCAACAAATCGATGTTTTTCACATTGATATTTGTGTCTCTCTCCCTCTCCCTCCCTCTCTTTCTAGAATCAACAAAAAACATATTTTGGGGTGAAGATTAAATTTTAAAAAAAGAATGACAATCACTTTGATTCAAATGAGTTTGAGAAATATACTGTGTATAGTTCCCTTTTGATTATTCATGATGAGCACATTAAAGGCTCTGGAAAATTTTGTAGTAAAAATATCAATTTGTTTTAACTCAGTATTTCTCAAGTTTAATAGATCACCAGATTTTTTTTCTCTTTAGTTTAATGCTAAATTTAAAAGCCCAGGTGTTTTATTTATTTATTTTTCCCTAAGACTATTATTTCTACTTCTAACAGACAAGTATCCAAGTCTTAAGAAAGTAATTTCAAATAACAATATTTTGGAAAAATACTTATTAGAATGGGTCATGGCATTATGCTAACCCAGTCAAATAGATTTACTATAGAGCTTTGATTAAATTAATATAAAATTCCCTAAAAAACAGAAGAGAGTTAAAAATTTATTAAAAATTTAAAATAAGTTGTATTCACAGATGTGTTTGCTCTTTGTGTTCTTTGTCATTAAAATAATGATTTTTATAATTTTATCAGTTTTAAACAGTTTTTATTATCTATTTTAACATTGTTTTATTAATATTTTTAAAAAACAAATATTGAAAAATCGAATAACTTGTTTTACAGGCACTTTCAGCTCTGTCTATTTGGCCACAGCACAGTTACAAGTAGGACATGAAGAGAAAATTGCTCTAAAACACTTAATTCCAACAAGTCATCCTATAAGAATTGCAGCTGAACTTCAGTGCCTGACAGTGGCTGGGTAGGCAGTTTAAAGACATTTTAATTGGACTGGCTACATGTAATTTTTAAGACTTTTAGGTAGCTATCTATCTATTAGGGATGGTGAGATTGTCCATTAATTAAGCATATTCTTCCGTCAGGTATTTGCAACTTGCTAGTACTTTTTCTCTAACCTTGGAATGGTTGGTTAAATTTATATTAATTTTTGGAGTGGATTTTCCTTGAGTCTAAGCTTGACTTCCTGCTCTTTTACCACTTTTTTCCCCCCTTATTTTTCTACCAAATCATAAACCTTGGCACCCATGGTCTAGATATTTGTTTTAAATCTGGGGAATTTGTCCTGGCCTGGTGGCTCAGTTGGAGTGTCATCCCATGCACCAAAAGGTTGAGGGTTTAATTCCCAGTCAGGGCACATACCAAGGCTGCAAGTTCAATCCCCAGCCCTGGTTGGAGTAGTACGGGAGGCAACCAATCAGTGTTTCTCTCTCTCTCTAAACATATCCTTGTGTGAGGATTAAAAAAAAAAAAAAAACACGTGGAGAACTTAGTATTTTACATCTCTCCTCCAATAGACAGCCTCATCTCATTTTCTTTTGAGGAACAGAATCATTTGGCATGCCTTTCTCGTTGGTCTCTCTCTCTCTCTCTCTCTGCTAGGTCATTCTTATCAATACACAGACATGATCTGGTATCTCTTATCTCCCCTTCCATCTCATTTTCAGCTGCTCCATCATTCTTTGCTCCCCTTTAGTCAGACTTCTCAGAAATTATCTACATGTACTGTTTTTACTTCCACAAACCCTCCCCCTCCTTCACTACACATAGGTGTGGCTGCTCTTCTATATGTTAAATGGAAACTCCTTTAGATAGAGTCACCAATGACTTCATTTTGTCAGTTCCTGTTCACATGAACTCCAGGCAGTGTTTAATGTAATTGATTTGAACCTATCATCTGACTTTCATGCTGCCTCAGACTTCTTATTTTCTTCCTGCTTTATTTGGCCTTTCAATTTCAATGTTCTTTGCCAGCTCTTCCTCTTCTACCTGACCCCTAAATGTTGGAATTACTCAGTGCTTGATCCTGGGCTTTCTTTCTTAGTCCGGACTCTAGGATCATGTATTTCCACATGACTTTCTCTTCACAGCAATGATTCTCATAAATATATCTAGCTGCAGACCTCTCAGCTGGGGATTTGTATATGTCCACCTACCTATTTCATTTTCCATTTGTCACTTTCCATTTCGGTACCTAATAAACATCTCAAATGTAATATGCCAAAAACTAAAGTTTAATCCATCTTTGCCTACCAAAAAAAATCATATCACAACTGGTTTTCATCTACCCATCTCAGCAAGTGGCACCACCATCTCTGTCCAACTGCTCAAGCCAGAAACTGAGTGCATCCTCAATTTCTCCATTTTTCCTTCTAAACCACATTCATCACCAAGTCCTGGCCATTTTGCCTCCAAAATATATCTACAAACTCATCCATGTCTTTCTATTTTCTCAACCACTATTTTCATTCTAAACCTAGATTACTATAGTAGCCTGCTTCTCCTCTTTCCCCCCTAATCTCATGGTAGCAAAATAGCCAGAGTGATCTTTAAAGTATAAAAATATGTATGTATGTAATATAAATTGGATACTGTTACTTCAACCACTTAAAATCCTTCAGTGGTTTCCCAGGGTACACTGAAAAAAATCTGACCTTGTCCCATGTCTTCCCATCTTTCTCACTGTGCTACAGTTTTTTTTAGTTCCTCAAATTTGTCTCAAGAGCTTTCTTAACCTCAGGGCCACTGCCCATACCATTTCTTCATTTAGGAAGACCCCTCACAGTGCTGA
The DNA here is from genome assembly GCF_014108415.1 of Molossus molossus. Lineage (NCBI taxonomy): Eukaryota > Metazoa > Chordata > Mammalia > Chiroptera > Molossidae > Molossus > Molossus molossus. The sequence goes on along the minus strand of NW_023425347.1, from coordinate 32,075,329 downwards.
CTCGTCATCTCAGCAAGCGTGGCACCACTTCAAAGAGGTCTTCCTATTCTTTAAATTAAATTAGATTCTCCAATTTTTTTTTATTGTCACAGCACCTTTTGATCTCTTTAAAAGCTCTTCTAATCTGTTGTGATTTGTTAACTTGTTTATTATCAGATAGTAAATACCATGAGGGTAGAAGTGGTGTTAATTTTAAGTCACCATTGCATCTCTAATGTCTAACATAGTATCTAGCAAATAACAGTGCCCACTAAATATTTATAGAATGAGTGAACAAGTTTATTTCTTTATTTCTCCCTTCTGTTTATTATAAAAGACAAGAGGATGAGATGGGCTCTCTGAGGCATGATTACATACATCTTGTCCCTTGAATAAGATCATTTCTTTTTCCACACTTGAAATAGCTCCCTCTACCACTTTTTTTGTCCCCTGTGTGTCAAAACTCCATGCTAAAAATGTATGTGATCTTGCTTCCCTTCTAGCTTCCACTCTGGTTTTCCTTCTTTGTTTTGCCAAATATTTTAGGCAAATTGTCTGAAATGTTCAAATTCCATTGTATTCTATTTTTCCTCCTTAAATCCTGTTTTACCTCTTCCTTTCCACTTAAATTGCTCTCAGAAAAATTACCAGTTAATTCCTCCTTGCCAAACTAAAGCCTTCCCTCTGTTCTTATTTTCTTTGACCTCCATGCTGATCACCCCTTCTTTCAAAACTCCTCACTTGGGTGACATCTCTTTCTGGGCTTTCTACCCCTTCCTCCTTATTTCATCATCCAACTTGAGACTTTTCCAAAGTTTGGTTTTCTCATCTCTCCAATCATTTTCACTGCTGTATGTATCACTTCTCTGCATATTCACTGACTTTTCACTTAAGATTTAGTCCTGTATCTAGGTATTTTTATCAGCATGATGAGGTCTCGGTTTTGAAGCTTTTCCTGAATTCTGTACATATTTTCTTGGTATCCATGTTTTACTCAATTAGGCCCAAAGCCATGAATATCAACTTTACCCTATTTTCTCATCTTTTATGAGATGCAGTATAGCATAGTGATTAAGAGCATAGATCAGGAACAGGCTGCCTGATTCAGATCCTGGCTCCATGACATGCTACTTTAATGGGGAACTTCCTTAACCTCTCTGTGCCTCAGTTTTCTTACCTATAGAAAAGGGGGATGAAATAATAGCACCATTTTCAGGATTGTTTGAAGATTAAGTGAATTCGTTAATAGATGTGAAGTGCTTAGATCAGAACTTGGTATATTGTGAATGCTCAATAAATGTTAGCTATTTTTAAATTTATTTATTACTATTACCATCTTATCTGCTACTAATCTTGTTAATTCATTCTTATTTTTTTCTTCTCATTCTGTCACTTTTCCAATTAAAACTATAATTATCTCATGTTTGAATTATCATAGTAACTTCATACTGGTGCTGTTTTTATTTTTTTTAAAAACCTTTTTACAAGTCAGTTAAATGTGTATATTATTCTATGTGATGATAGTTTTAAGTTAGTCTTCTAGCATTATTTATGCATTGCTAAAATTGCGTTTTAAAAAAATAGGCATGAAGTTTCAGTTTATTTGACCTTTCCTCTAAAGTTCACTGTGCATTTTTCCACTAGGGGGCAAGACAATGTCATGGGAGTTAAATACTGCTTTAGGAAAAATGATCATGTGGTCATTGCTATGCCATATCTGGAGCATGAGTCCTTTTTGGTAGGTTTTGATATTTCTTGGATTTTTATTAACGAAATATTTAATTGAAAAAAATTTTGATCTTATTTATAACTTTATTTTAGGACATCTTGAATTCTCTCTCCTTTCAAGAAGTACGGGAATATATGTTTAATCTGTTCAAAGCTTTGAAACGCATTCATCAGTTTGGTATTGTGCACCGTGATGTTAAGCCCAGCAATTTTTTATATAATAGGCGCCTGAAAAAGTAAGTACAGAAAGTTACCAGAAAATATTTACACTCGAGTGAATTTGTGCTATTGGATCCATCTCCTACACATAGAACATACTACAACTACCATGCACAGATTTTGTCTGTTTCAGATTTTCATTGTAATCAGGGAAGGCAAACAGTGAAGAAGATAAAATTGCATTAGTAAAGTAATACACATTGTTAGATGTTCCCTGGCTCAGTGGAAGTGTCATGCAGCTAAAACAAATATAGAAAGCGTCTTGTCTTTTTTGACCTTATACATTTCTCTCTTATTTCTGGGTTTCATTTTTCTTTTCTAGTAAATGAGGGGATTAGATGATATGATAGCCAATTTCCTGTTTCAACATTAAGTTTTGGGTTTATGTATATTTTTTATGCTGATTATATGTATACAGTGAGGCACTGAAAACTTAAATATTGCTCTTCATTCAATGGATAGTATTAAGAGAGGTAAGAAGAATAGAACTATAACTTTCTTCCTTGGGCCTTTCTACTTTTGAGTTTTCTCTTTAATTTTCTTTAAATCAGAATTAAAACTATGATTTTAATTTATTTTTTTTAAGTTGTTTAATTAAAAATTATTTGCTATGATGACATCTCTGGCACCATTAGAAAAGAAAGGATTGTGTTTATATTCTTTCTTCCTTGTCTGCCTTGTCAGTACAAGCCACTGGAAAGCGGGGCTGAGAGGTTTTTGTGTATGTGTGTGATGGATCTTTCCTTAGTTTTCAATCCTAGCTAGCTCTTAAATCCTTACCTTGTGTGTAAAACTTATTTTTCTTTTTTTCAAGAATGTTATAAATTCTTAATTCGTCACCAAAAGAATTACAGTTTCTATATGAATATAATTTGAGTATATTGTGATGTTACAGAGAACTAAAAACTTACTTTTGTTTCTTAGGTATGCCTTGGTAGACTTTGGTTTGGCCCAAGGAACCCATGATACGAAAATAGAGCTTCTCAAATTTGTCCAGTCTGAAGCTCAGCAGGAAAGTCGTTCACAAAATAAATCCCATGTTATCACTGGAAACAAGATTTCACTGAGTGGGCCAGCAGCACCTAAGGAGCTGGAGCAGCAGCCCACCACAAAAACTTCTGTTAAAAGGCCCTACACAAATACACAAATTCAGATTAAACAAGGAAAAGATGGAAAGGTTCTACCTCTTTTGTCTCTTAAGTACTAACACTGTTTTAGAAATGTACTCTATCATCCAACAGAGGGGGATATAATACTAGGATAATACTTGCAATTTAAAATACATTTTTACACTTGTCATATATCCAATTGATTAGATTTTTACTAAGGTTTGTAATAGCTTGTTTTTAAAACTGAAGTTTATGTGGCAGATTTATGATGTCTTTCTCATTACAGTTATATAACAAAAATGGAAAATAATAAATTTTCCCTGCATGTTTTAAAGTTCAGAGTAATTATCTTTTTTACGGGAAAGCATTAGTTACAGGGGAACAATTCTGAAGTGTCTATCTCCATTTTAGCTGCACAGCAAAATGTAACATCCATGCAGGTGGTTTTTGAATTTTTCATATACTTGTGGACTATGATAACATTGTATGGGTGTTAAAGAGTTCTGTCTAGACTATTTTCTCCTTTCGCAGAAGTGTTTTGGTGCCTGAGAATGACTTGGATGCAGCTGTTTTTGTTTCATGTCACTTAACTCTTTCAGAACTGTGGCAGAGTACAGCTGGCAGAAAGTGTTACAGATATAATCCTTATTTTCCTTGTTTTTGTTGGTATTGTAGGATGGATCTGTAGGCCTTTCTGTCCAGCGCTCTGTTTTTGGAGAAAGAAATTTCAATATACACAGTTCCGTTTCACATGAGAGCCCTGCAGTGAAAGTAAGTAATGGAGCTTATTAGTGCAATCATCAGTTAGCCGTACACTGAAGAGGATGTAGGGACTGGCAGGATTCGCATGTATTATCAGGAAGTTTTTAAAAGTACAGTTTTGCTTTGAGTATCTAGTCAACACTTTTATTTTCTCCAGTTTTGTCTGAACTTTTCTGGTGGAATTTTTTATTAGCTGACTGTTGCTCTTAGTCTAAAGGAACATCTGGATCATTAAGGTCTTTTCTCTCACTGACTAGAATGTTGAGTTCCCACAGCTAACACATTTTTGACACAGTTGATAGCGTGAAGATGTTTGTAAAGTTTATAAAATTGTCACCAATGTTAAATGGTTTTAAATTGACTTAAGATATCCTGTTGTAGCTAGCCAGCTTGAGCAACAAATTAAAACTCTGATTTTAGACAATGTAATGGTGCAGTTTACAGTTCTGAAATGGAGTTAGACACTAGACCATACCTTTATATTTTTGTAACATATCAGGAAAAGTTTTAATAAATGTCATATATTTATCAAACTAGAACTAATTAGTAATTTTTTTTTTTAATCCTCACCTGAGGATATGTTTTACTGATTTTAGAGACAGAGGAGAGAAGAGAGCAATATCAATGTGAGAGAGAAACTGGTTGCCTCCTGTATTTGCCCCCACTGGATGTGCCCTGACTGGAAATCGATGTACAGGATTATGCTCCAACCTACTGAGCCATACCAGCCAGGGCGAGTAAATGTTAATATGTTTATTCAACAAAAAAACTTTAAAGACCCTAAATTTTTTAATAGACAACTATTTGTTAAATCCAATAGCACTTTCAGCAGTTTTAAAGGTTATGCATTTTGCCATACTAGCATTTGAAGGCATCATGTTAAATGTCATGAAAATAGAAAATACAACTTTTCTTTTACAGCTTATGAAGCAGTCAAAAACTGTGGATGTACTATCTAGAAAGTTAGCAACAAAAAAGAAGGCTGTTTCTACAAAGGTTATGAATAGTGTGATGAAGAAAACTATCAGTTCTTGCCCAGCTAGCCTGACCTGTGACTGTTATGCAACAGATAAAGTTTGCAGTATTTGCCTTTCAAGGTAATGTATTTTTACAGTACTATAAAATCACCAGCATGCTGCTAGACTAGATTAGAAATTGCATCGATTTTGTTAGTTGATTTAGTGAGTGGAAGAGAACAGTTCTGTGAACTCTATGGGCACTGATACAGAGCAATACCTTGAAGAGCAAACGATAATTATTGTCATATAGTGTTCATTTGACATGCGTGTGCTCTTTGGGAAACACACTTGTTCTTATTTGCAAATAATTTTGATGGAGGAATAGCCTTTTTGGAATCTCAGAATTGCACATATTGTTTGTTGATTTAATCTCTTATTTCCTTTCTTTATTCTTGCCCATATAGAATAACCAGAAACAAAGAATAAAACTCTTCTCTCACTCCCATTCCCAACTCTCTGTCACATAAATTTTTCTTTTCCTTTGGGACTTGGCTTTCAGAGCCTTTCCCAATTAACTCAGTAAATGAATTAAAAGTATATTAGTGAATAAGTATATTACTCTAAACAGAATAAGTGTTCATACCTCTGCATTCCTGTTGAATTCTATTTTTCTATTATGGCTCTTATCATCTACTGCCTCTTTTTATATCCAGAAGTTACTCTAAAACCTTTCTGGAGTAAGACCTAGGAACTAGTAGAGATGGTGGGGAAGGATCTGTGGAAGCAAAATTTAGGATTTTCATCGCATTAGATTATCATTTTACTTTATAATAACATTTATATAAATATCAAGGTGGGATGTACTGTGAATTAAATTGATAAATGTTATTTTTTGGTCTTAATTAAACTTTAACATAACTAGAAAAATCTTATTTCGTCATCATAAGGCGACAGCAGGTTGCCCCTAGGGCAGGTACACCAGGATTCAGAGCGCCAGAGGTCTTGACAAAGTGCCCCAATCAAACTACAGGTATGTTGCTCTAGAAGTACAGAACTCAATTAAAATTGATTGTTCCCAGGTGTATCTTATTTTATTATCTTAATCTATTTCTGACTAATATTTGAGCTCTTCTGCAAATGATTCTAGCAGTGCAGTATTTCCATTTTTTAAAGATAATACTAAGGTATTGCTTCTCAGCCTTGGCTAAGATCAAATGTAGTATCTGCTCTTATCAGTTAAAAGATAATACTATATATGAACATTTCTAATCCTAGTGGTTTTTAAAAAAAACAGTTTTTTAATAGATCACATTTTGCTTATTTACAAGATGATTTTACCAGGAATTCTTTTAACATCATCTTTGTGGGGAATAAATTGTGTTTAGTAGTCTTTGCTAACTTAAGACTTACAGAATTTTACCTATTTGCTTAATACCTCAAAAGTTTTCTGTGATGCACATATGATTGTGTATTTCATTAAAATTACATTTTGTTATTGTGATAACAGTGTAATAGCATTAAAAATATTTTTGAGAAATAAGAGTGTTGTCATGGAGCTGAAACTCGGAAACATCTTATTATTAAATAGATGAATCCTACTATTCACTTGGATTTATGGACATTAATGAAATGCATACATTCATTGTGTGTATTCTGTACTTGCTGATATAAAAAATGACTAAAACTGTTCATACTCTAAGAAGGACACACACTCAAATAATTATAAAATAACCCAGTGAGTATGGTTATAACACTTTATGCATGGTATTTTAGGGATACCTAACTGTCCTACTTGAAAGGATTATGGAAGAAAGTTTATGAAGAAAGAACCTCTGAGAAGACATTGTAAATTGGGTTTGGGGGTTGGCATTGAGGCATGAGCAGAGGAGCTCAATAAACAGCATGCTGTAGTCATACAGGAAACAAACATTTAGAGTACCTAGAATGTAAGATGAAAGTCGAGGAATGATAAATAAACCTAGAAATTGGTAGACATGGTCAGATCACACTTGTTAAATGACTTGGACTGTATTCTTATGGTATTAACAAGTTATGAAGGAAAAGAAATGGTAATAATTTTTTTCTAAATGGATTTTTCTGGCATGTGTGCAGAGAGAATAGATTTTGGAGATGGTGGCCTGCAGTGGTCCAGGTGAGAGATGATGAAAGCCTGTATGAGGGCATTAGTAATAGGAATGAAAACATGGGAAGGATTAGAAAGGCAGAGCATGGTGGGTACGTGAATGTGAGATTTGGGTATGGGGTTGGTGAGGAGAAGGGCATCCAGGATGTTTATCAGATTCCTAGCCTGAGGCACTTGGATGGGTACCAGTAACTGAGGTGGAGAATAAAGAAGCAGCAACTGATTTATAGGGAAGGGTAAGGTTGGGAGCATTAACTGGTTTGAGATATTTTTGGGACATTCAGATAGAAATGTCCAACAAAACGAGTAAATCTTAAGTTTATAGAAGTCTAGTTCGGAAATTCATTTGCGTGTCGTCATTGTATAAATGGTAACTGTAGCCACGAAATGGATGGCCCAATAAGGGAGAATGTAAGGGGGAAGAGGTTGGAGCTCTGGGGAACCTCAGCACTTAAGGCTTGGAGAAAACTGATGGAGCAGGCAGAGGCACAGGGAACCAAGAAAGGCAGATGATACAGTGGCCAAGGGAATAGAGAGCTAATTCGGTGATCCTGAGAGGTCAGCAATTAGGAGAGAAGGTGTTGCCAAAATTTTTTAAAAAATGTTTCTGAGCATGAGGCTGAGCTAGCCTTAATTTTAACTGCCAGAATTCTGGAGAACAGTTTCTATAGTGAAAGTTAGGGTTAGCATGTGGCTGAAGAAGAGCTATTACTGTTCAGTGCTTTTCACTAAAACGAACCCCTTTTACTACTGTGGTGTATAATTTTTGAGGAACATGTAGATTTTATCCCCACATAGTTGTTTTTGGATTTCTTTTGACCTTCTAAAATGTGCATGTACTTAGTGTTTTCTAATGATGAAATTCCTTTTAAATGTACCAAGAATGTTGCTAAAGGAGAAGAAACCCCACCATTGTATTGTGTATTAAAGATATTAGACTAGAGAGTCTCAATTCTGAAGTTACATTAAAAGCATCTGGGGAACTTTAAAAAAATATACTGAGCCCTGATCGGTTTGGCTCAGTAGTTAGAGCATTGGCCTGTGGTCCAGAGAGACCCGGGTTTGGTTCCCACTAAGGGCGTGCTCCTCAGTTTGTCCCTGGCCCTGGATGGGTCATGCAGGAGGCAGCCACTCGATGTGTCCCTTTCACGTCTATGTTTCTTTTTTTTTTTAATCCTCACCCGAGGACATTTATTGTTCAGGTAGAGTGGGAGGGAGAGAGAGGAAGAGAGAGAGAGAAACATCGATGTGAAAGGGACACATCGAGTGGCCGCCACCCGCACGACCGACCAGGGCCGGGGACAAACTGCAACCAAGGCACACGCCCCCAGCGGGAACCAAACCCGGGTCTCTCGGGACCACAGGCCGACGCTCTAACCGCTGAGCCAAACCGGCCAGGGCACGTCGATGTTTCTTTTCTCTCTCTCTCCCTCCCACTCTATCTGAACAAAAAATGGAAAAATGGCCCTGGCCGGTTTGGCTCAGCGGTTGGAGCGTTGGCCTGCGGTCCAGAGAGACCCGGGTTCGGTTCCCGCTAAGGGCATGTACCTCGGTTGCAGTTTGTCCCCGGCCCTGGTTGGGTCGTGCGGGTGGCAGCCACTCGATGTGTCCCTTCACATCGATGTTTCTCTCTCTCTCTCTCTTCCTCTCTCTCCCTCCCGCTCTATCTGAACAGAAAAATGTCCTAGGGTGAGGATTAAAAAAAAAAAAAAAAAAAATGGAAAAATGTCCTCGGGTGAGGATTAAAAATATATATATATATATATTGATTCCTGAGCCCTACTCCAGAACAATTAAATCAGAGTCTCCGAGGGATTGGGCCTGGGCATCAGAATTTTTAAAGCTCTGAAGATGATTTGAGTGTATAGTAAAGGTTGAGAACTACTGATGTAGATGATAAAATTTTGGATTTGGGGATTTTTTAAAAGTTTGTTTTCTGTTACAGCAATTGACATGTGGTCTGCAGGTGTCATATTTCTTTCTTTGCTCAGTGGACGATATCCATTTTATAAAGCAAGTGATGATTTAACTGCTTTGGCTCAAATTATGACAATTCGTGGATCCAGAGAAACTATCCAGGCTGCTAAAACTTTTGGTAAGCAGTTTTATATTCTAGAACAAAACAAATGCCTTTGATTCTCTCCCACAAATTACTTAATAAATTATTATGAAATTCTCTTTGGAAATAAACATTCTGTATTCAGAAAGTTCTCTCATGTTGGATAGAAAATTTCCCAGATGCTTAAAAATTAGTTGCATTGTGTAGGGAAATTTTTCATCACTTCTATACATATAATTATTTAATCTTATCAAGCACAAAGTACTATATTTATCCAATAGTTCAAGTTTAACTCTATAATCTTAAATAAAAGAATAAGGAATAAGTCCCTGTAGTTATGGCTTGACTTTATTACATACATATTTTAAAATTTGTTTATTGTGTATTTATTATGCATTGAGTGCTTTGGGGCTTGCCTTAAATTATATTAGTCTATACTAACAAGTAAACGGTTAATTATAATACAGTGGTAATAGGGATGATAGAATGGGCGTTAGTTGTCAGGGTTACTAAGAATAGGGTTACTGTAGCAGAGAAGAAAATGAACAGAACACCTTTACTTAGTATTATTGTAAGCATATATTGGACATGGGAAATCGTCTCTTTAGCTACACAAAGTTCTTGTAATTCCAGACTGGGATATACAGTGTACATCATAGGGCACCTGAGAATGATCTCAGCCTTGCTCCGGCCAGACACTTGAACTCAAATACCCATGCACATTTATGTTAATACTTTCCAAAGTGGATGGATGTGATTGAGTCAGCGTGTTACCACACAATATGAAACACCTTTTTGGGATGGAATTTCAGTCACCCCACTTCAGGAGTCGCTTGGCTGCCTTGTGCCCAGCCAGAGGATCAATAGGTCTTTTGTTTTGTTGGGTTTTGTGTGTGTGCTTTTTTGGGACATTCAAATCTATTCTGCTTTATTAATGAAAATAATATTAAGTTCAAACATAGCCTAAATAAAGCATGACAAACCCACTGTATGACCATTTGTCAAAATACACGTGACAGACATTCAAGAAGTGTTTGTGTTCTTCTGATACAATTATCTGAGAGCTGTGCTTGTTTTGGTTTTCAGAATGGAGGCTAATTATTTAGTAAAAATGGATGTACAATAATTTTATTCAGTTAGCGATGAGTTGTCTATACTTTCTCAGATCTCTCTCTGAAGACTTTTTTATTTCAACCACACCTACTAATATTCATGACACCTATCCATGGCTACTGTTAAGATACATCAGAATTTTAGTAAACCACCACTTTATTGTCATTAAAGAGAGATAAACCACAGAACTTATATGCATGTATGCATGAACTGTGGACATGGACAACAAAGCTGGGGACAGGGTGGGGAGGGAGAAGGAGGGGGAATGAATGGAGAGAAAAGAAACATCTGTAACAAAAATTAATTTTAAAAGCAATTCATAAATTGGGTCTTAATCAGGGGTGCGAAGTTATCTGAGGAACTTCAAGACATACATGTGCTTATCTCACTCCATCCCTTCCTGCAAAATATGATTCAGATAAACATGATCACAGGAAGGGTCCAGGCTTGTTAGTTTAAAAAAACAAGTGATTTGGACTGAGACCTACCTGTGACGAAGAAAATAATTGCCCCTTGCCTAGGCACCAGTGCTGTGGTCTCATTCACCAGAAAAACTTAGTGGCGGTTTAAAAGAAAGCCTCATAATAGAGGCCTATCCAAAAATGTCTTCGTAGCAAAGTCAATCCACTCCACAGTTTATACCTTTTATATTAAAAGAAAAAAATATTTTTTCCTTTTCCTTCTACCTCCTCCATCCCCTTTCCCTCTTGTAATCACCATAATGTTATCTATGAGGTATTTTTTGTTGTTAATCCTCACCTGAGGATATTTATTCATTGATTTTTAGATTGAGTAGAAGGGAGGGAGAGAGAAAAAGAAACATTGATGTGAGAGAGACACATCAGTTGATTGTCTCCCACACAACCCTAATCAGGGCCAGGATTGAATCTACAACCCAGATACGTGCTCTTGACTGGGAATCGAACTCGTAACCCTTTGGTCCAAGGGCCAGTGTGCTAACCCCTGAGCAAAACTAGTCAGGGCTGTTTATTTTGATCATTAGGTTCCCTATATGAGTGAAATCATGTGGTACTTGTCTTTCTCTCACTGGCTTATTTCACTTAGCATACCACTCTCCAGGTTCATCCATGCTGTTGCAACGGGTGGATTTCCTTCTTTTTTACCACCAAGTAGGATTCCGGTGTGCAAGTGTACCACAGCTTTTTAATCCACTCATCTACTGATGGGCACTTGGGCTGCTTCCAGATTTTGCCTGTTGTAAATAGTGCTGCAATGAAATAGTCGTGCATATATTCTTTTGAATTCGTGTTTCAGATTTCTTTGGATATATACTCAGAAGTAGAATTACTGGGTCATAAGGCAATTCCATTTTTAATTTTTTGAGAACTCCATACTGCTTTTCACAGTAGCTCTACCAGTCTACATTCCCACCAACACATCCTTGCCAACACTTGTTTGTTGACTTATTTTTGATAGCCATTCTGACGGGTATGAGGTGATATCTCATTGTGGTTTTAATTTGCATTTCTCAGATGATTAGTGACGTTTTCTCCACATCCTTGCCAACACTTGTTTGTTGACTTATTTTTAATAGCCATTCTGACAAGTGTGAGGCGATATCTCATTGTGGTTTTAATGTGCATTTCTCGGATGATTAGTGACGTTGAGCATCTTTTCACATGTCTGTTGGCCATCTGTATGTCTTCTTTGGAGAAGGGTCTGTTCAGGTCCTTTGCTCATTTTTTTAATTGGATTGTAAAAGAAAATTTTATCTAAGGAAAGAAAATAAGGTGAAGTAATACATACATATAAGGGAAGAGTGACCATGAATGGAAAGCAAGAGTGATACCTTGGAAATTGTATTGAAGAGTATGTTTATTTTCAGCTAATTGAGAAAACTTCCATGTATTATAAACAAGTTTATGAGAAGTTTTTGAACATGAGAAAACCAAAACATTTTGTTGAACAGCTAAATCTCCCCCATCTGTATTCTCAGTTATAATGAGGACGTTCATTATAACCTCAGTTATAATAAATGTCTGACACCAAAACATTCCAGGGCAAGTGTCCTGTAGCAGGCAAGGGTTTCTGGAGATTTATTATTGTAATGCTGTTCTCCTGTTAAAAACACAATGCTATATAACACTTGTCTCAGTTTTATTAGTATGAAAACATAACATTCTATAGTTATACTATAACTTTTGAATATAGGACTCAAAACTTTAGCAACCACAACTGTGTTATTTTTTATGGTTCGAAGAAATGACTTGCCTAGGATTAGCAGTGAGAGTACTTCTAATTCTCTTAGCTTGTCTATAATGTGCCCCACTGTTCTCAACCATTAGACCGGGCCCCACGATAGACTGTCATTTATGTACCTGTTGAATTGTGTCAAATAAATTCAAGATACAAGATATTTTTTAATTGAATGTATCAGTTTAAATTATTTTCCCTGAATCATGTGTCCTCTCTTTGGATATGTAAAAAAAGTATTTTAGGCATATTATGTAACTTGAGTTGTAACATGTAGTTGTTTCATGACTTCAGAGTAGCCTGTAAATTAAGGAGTAAAACTATATGACTATTCTCCTCTGGCTATAATTTTCTAGAGAATAGGAATGATAAAATAGAATTAAAAGTAAAAAAGGGTTGGCATGTTGTATCTTCAACCAACTTAGTTGTTGGTGATTTATTTCCTTTGTCTCCTGCCTGCCTGCTGTGCCACCCTCCCTTTCACCCTGCCTCCGTACACAGATCAGAGTGTGTAAAGATAACTGTTATCTAGAGCTAGATTAATTAATTGCTTTAACAATCCATATTGTTGACATATACCTCAGAAAGGAATCTATACGCTGGGCTACTCATTGTTTCGAGCCATATTTCTGTTTAATAAGGAAATACAAGGCAAAAAAAAAACCCCCATATTGTCTGTTTATGTGCTTAACTTAGTTTTGTCTGTCTAATAGTAATCCTGTTGGGAAATTGTTTTAAAGACATTTTTAAAAACTGAGATCGTGTTTGTGTGTCATTCGTTCAGAAACATTTATTGGGGCTTTATGTGTGCCAGCTATTGTTGAGTCTCTGTTTTCACAGAGTTTAAATTCTAGAGGGAAGACAAGGTAAATATATATTGTTACACAGATCAGTAGTATTGAGAAAGATAAAAGGGGAGAGGAAGTGAAAAGGGTTCAACTGTTTTGGAGAGGTTGGTCAAGGACATAGCATCTGTAAGGATGCGATATTTGAATAGTGACATGAGAAGCTAAATAATGTCTTTTGTCCAGTCCAACAGGCATTGATTGAGAACCTGGTATGTACCAAACATTGTCTTGGTTTTGGGGAATCAAAGATAAATAAGATAATCCCTATTTTCAAAGAGCTCATAGTCTAGTAGGTGAGACAGACATATATTTTATCAGTTACAACACAGGATAGCAGAGTAATAGTAGAAATCTTCACAGGATGCAGAAGTTTAGAATGATCAACTATCTGAGAGGGTCAGGCTTCACAGAGGTAATTCCTGAGCTGAGTGGAGTTTCCTGGGCACATGAAGGAGTGCAGGGCATCTTGGCCAAGACAGGAACCATGTAATCAAATGCATATAGAAGCTGGAGCAGTCAGCAGGTCAAGTGAGTCCTTAGGCTAGTAAGTCACTGCTTTCTATTTACTATCTCCCACTTTGTGATTTGACCTTCAGCTGTGTAGTGCAAAACACCACTTAAAATAGCACGTGGTGCTCTGTCTCAAACTCAGTGTAAATATATCCATAAAGCAATGGTTGGACTTGCATGTTTCTTGTGAAGAAGGCTTCTGGTTTATTTAAATACTATATAAAAAATGTTTAATTTTTCTCTTATAGGCAAATCAATATTATGTAGCAAAGAAGTCCCCGCACAAGACTTGAGGAAACTCTGTGAGAAGCTCAGAGGTATAGATGCTAACACTCCCAAATTAACAAGTGATGTACAGGGGCCTGCTTCTCATGACCCAACTTTTTCAGAGAAGACTGATCATAAAGCTGCTCACCTCATACAAACACCTCAAGCACAGCACTCAGGGAGTTCATTGTATAAAGGGAACAGAGATGGCTGTGGGGGTTGTTTTGATGTGTGCACTGCCAATCTAGAAGGCTGGGACAAGGTGCCTGATGAAGCTTATGACCTGCTTGATCGACTTCTGGATCTAAATCCAGCTTCAAGAATAACAGCAGAAGAAGCTTTGTTGCATCCTTTCTTTAAAGATATGAATTTGTGTTGAGAGAGAACATCGATTGGCCGCCTCCTGCATGCCCCTCACTGGGATCTGGCCCACAGCCTGGGCATGTGCCCTGACTAGGAATCAAACCACTGAGCCACACCAGCCGGGCGCATTTGTTATATCTTTGATGAACACTAAAACTGAGAAAATGTTTAGGGGGATATCACTTAAAATTGAATTTAATTTATCTATTTTAAAAAGTATTTTGTGAAAGCATTTATTATGTGACTTGCCTTTTTTCTTTTTCTTTTAATGGTGTCTCTTGATTTTTTTTTTTTTGCCTTCTCTGCCCCCACCTTACACAGTCTCCTTGGAAATTATATGGTGCTTTCAAACAGAGTTTCTGGGTGCTTTTTTAAAGATTATATATGGTTATAGTTGGAAACTTAAAATAATGCATATGCTGGTTGATAAAGGGAATCCACAGGACCAAGGTAAAGATTTAGTCCAAAATTCTTTTTTCTCTCAATGTGTATGCTGTGTTTTTTTTTTAAATACTGTCTTAGGTATAATTAGGTAGCTGCTAAAAGGAAGAATGAACACAGACTTGAGAATATTACTGGAGACTTTTCCTCTGGAGCTGTCCAGATTTCTGTATTCTGTTTTGACTAAATTGGTCCTGTTCAGAGAAAGTTGATTACTGGAGTTTTGACTTGGGTGGGAAGAAAATAGATAGGCAAAGTAGAAAAGACCAAAGAGAAAGGTTTATGTATTACTATATTTCAAAATGACAGCATATCAAACTTTCTATGGGAAATAAGTTGGATGTGGCTCTGTCGAGAAGTTTTGTTTCATTAGAAGTCAGAGTAAAGAACCAGCTTAGGGACGTATAGCATTCATTCTATTGAGCATTGAAGTCAGTGTGTCTACCTACTCTGTTTGGTAAGTATAGTATGTATATAAACCATTACCATTGATCTGCTCTGTCTTAGCTCTAATCTTTTTAAAAAATACTTGAATGTTTTTTAATTTGTATGTTCAATAAAGTTACCCTTTTATAATTTTAGTCTGTTTACTCATTTAAAAAATATCTTAAAAAAAAAAAAGCATTGACCACTGGGAGTATTTTCCTTCTGAGATTAATGAATGTTCTCTCTTCAGCAAATAGTAGGTAGTAGATTTTTTAAAAAATTCCCTGGCTCAAGTAACACTATGAAAAAGAGAAATAGATTTAAAAAAAAAAAAAAATAGAAAAGTGCTCCCTCATTAACTTGATTTATAGAATATTTGTCAAATATAGAATATTTGTCAAATAGGCATCTCAGTAACTAAAATGAAGTCTTAGCTAAAAAATTGTTTTCTTAATGTGGCTCACAATCAAGTTAACATATTCTCAGAGGGAATTAACAGAAAGATAAATTTAACTACCAAAAGTGTGGGGAAGGAGACATTCTCTAAGAAAACTTAATATTCAAGGCTGTTTCAACTTTCCATTAATGTCACTTTTAGAATAGAACTTGGTTCATGTGCAGGGGGTCAGGGGTGTGTGTGTGAAGTAAGCTAGTGCTTTAAAAGATACCCAGTGTTGCCCTGGCTGGTGTGGCTCGGTTGAGCGTCAACCCCTGCACCAAGAGGTTCCGGTTCGATTCTGTCAGGGCACATGCCACAGTTGTGGGCTCGATTCCCAGTAGGCAACAGTGCAGGACCAGCCGATAGATGTTTCTCTCAGTGTTTTCCCCTCTCTTCCCCTCTCCTTTTCTCTAAAATCAACAAAAATATACATGCAAAGATATCCGGTGTTACAAATTGGTTCTCAGAGTATTTTAATCCCACTAGAGAATGTCACTTCAATTTGGGGTGCTGCATAGATAACAATCAGAAAGGATCTTCCATACGCATGTTCTTCGGGTGTTCAGCCATCTCAACACCATTTTATAACGACAGATCTCCCTAAAAGGTTTTAATTAGGCAAGATAGCCATTTTTAAGGAAAAATTAAGTAGTTAAGTAATTAATGTCATTTCCTATTATTATGGAAGTTACCAGAATATTCAGCTAGTTTTCATCTTCAGCTTTTAAAAATTATTGCGCAGCCCTGGCCGGTTTGGCTCAGCGGTTAGAGCGTCGGCCTGCGGTCCTGAGAGACCCGGGTTCGGTTCCCGCTAAGGGCGCGTACCTCGGTTGCAGTTTGTCCCCGGCCCTGGTCGGTTGTGCGGGTGGCAGCCACTCGATGTGTTCCTTTCGCATCGATGTTTCTCTCTCTCTCTCTGTTCCTCTCTCTCCCTCCCACTCTACCTGAACAGAAAATGGAAAAATGTCCTCCGGTGAGGATAAAAAAAAAAAAAATTATTGCGCAGATTAGAAATAAAATTATTAAGGGTGTTTTCATGTAAAAAGCCTCAGACATTTAGAACTATTGTATTAGTTTTTAAAATGGGCTGCAGCTCTCTAGCTTTTTTCCCCCACTTTTATTATTATCATTATTATTATTAATTGGTTTTGGGGTGTACAGCTTAGTGGTTAGACGATCATATACTTTACATAGTGTTCCTCAATATTTCCAGTTCCCCACTTTGCATTTTTAATGAAACATTTCCTTTTAAGGAGATGATTATGATTGTCTTAATGACGAATAAAAATGTGGCTCAAGAATGGTTATTTCAAAAAATGAAACTTAGTTTTCTTCAAAATCTGAACAAGAGTCATCAAGTGATGTTAATCTCATGTTTCTGGCATCTGCATTTTGGGAATAAAATGGTGTTACAGATGTCAAAATATTGATTGCATAAAATCTTGACACCCACAAAACTCGTAGGCTTATATCTTAGTAATTTCTGCTGTTTATATAATCTCAGCCCTACTCGTCACCGAGAAGTTATCTTAAACTGTGGCCAAATTTGGCGGGTAATGCTGTCTGCCAGGGTCTGCGGATACACTGTTTCCTCCCACGTGTGTGCTGTCTGTGGTCTAAAGAACACTAACACCAGGCAGAACTGTCAGCTCGGTTCAGATTTTTTCCTGTGTTCTTAGAACTGACGTTGCTGCATCCTAATTTTGTCAAGTTGTTTGAACTGTCTGCCTTTCTTGAAAGGTGGTTATTATCACCCATGTACTAGATAAGTAATCAGAAGTGGTTAATGCTTTGTCAAATTACAGCAAGAATTTCAACAGAATAACCACAGAGGTCAGTGCTAAGGCAAGTATTTAGAAAATAATTACATTTTAGATATCTAAAGAGAAAAGGCATGATCTTAGGAAAGCAACTACAAGTTGGGTAGGAAAAATTATGAAGATGCAGTTCAGAAAAGTGATTGCAAACGAGTTTGAACTCAGTTTGAAATGCTAATTTTTTTTCTCAGAAGAAAGTGAACTAAAAGAATACATTGTCCTTGATGTCTGTGTTGAATGCTTTAAAAATTTAACAAAATAATATTTGGAGAAGAATTCAAAAGGGTAAGCAAAAACTTATTTGGCAAGTGTGCACATAGCTTTTATACGGCAAGAAAGATGACTAGAAAACAGATGTCAGTGGTTTAGAATTTCGATTTAAGCATGCACCATTCGTAAAATGTCCTTTTAAATTTAACATTGTGCTGCCTGAGCCCTTCAGCAGATTCCATCTTGGACCCTATGAAGCAATTCTTTGAGGAGAGTAACAGGTTTAGCACAAGAAAATTTAATGCCGTCTTATGAAGGCAAATTAAGAATAAATACTTCTAGATTTAGAGGAGGCCAATATCACTCACTCCAGTCAGGAACCAGCATGAATCAGGGCTGGGCTTTGTCAGCTGGGGTGGGGTTGGCGGGTCAGTAGTACAAATCAAAATAAAAGAGTCATCTGATCATTTCTAATCAGACTTTTTGCATATGTCTCATCTATATCCTATGGGTTTGTATATGGGTTTATTTAATTATGTATTCGCCTTTTGTGTCAATCCCTTCTCTAACTTCTCTGAAGATCATAGCATATGATCTAGAAATGGCTCCAACTAGGACAAGACCAAGACAGTAAATCAGAAACAGATGTATGGCTCTGTGGCCTCACATTGTTATTTTAGCTCTGTCCATAAGCAAAAGGAGCAGGAGGCTGGGGAATCCAGCCACCTCTGAATTTCTCGAGACACTCATCTTAATGTTTTTACCCAGTAGAAGTTTATTTCTTCTGGCATGTTGCTGGTCTTCCTACACTCAAAGGTTCTGATTAAAAACAAAACCAGTCCCACCGTATGTGTGTGTATATGAGTAATCTTTAGACAAGTATTAACATTGCTCCTTTACACTTTCCCCAAGGTTTGTGATCTTAATGCCTGGTATTCTGAGTGTCCTTTGTGTCATTTTAATTTCTTATTTTGAAACTCCATAGATAAGGAAACTCTTAAATTTTTTTTTAAATATGTTTTTTTATTGATTTCAGAGACAGAAAGGCAGAGAGAGAGAGAGAGAGAAACATCCATCGGCTGCCTCGTGCATGCCCCCTACCGGGGTCGGAGCCCGAAACCTGGGTATGTGCCCTGAGCAAGAATCCAACCAGCAACCTTTTGGTACATGGGACAACACCCAACCGAGCCACACTGGCCAGGGCTCCTCACTTTTTTTTTTTTTTTTTTTATCATCCTCACCCGAGGACATTTTTCCACTTTTTTGTTCAGGTAGAGTGGGAGGGAGAGAGAGGAAGAGAGAGAGAGAGAGAGAAACATCGATGTGAAAGGGACACATCGAGTGGTCGCCACCCGCACAACCAACCAGGGCCGGGGACAAACTGCAACCGAGGTACGTGCCCTTAGCGGGAACCGAACCCGGGTCTCTCCGGACCGCAGGCCGACGCTCTAACCGCTGAGCCAAACCGGCCAGGGCGGGCTCCTCACTTTTATGTGTAAAAATAAACACCAGCATCTTACATTTTTGTTGTGTATTATAAGGAAACATTTTATGTTTGTTCCTACACAGTGTGACTGGACTCATACCTGGAATTTACTGAGTGGGTGTTCAAAGAATATTTGTTGAGTGAATTTATTTAAGTTACATTTAATTAATTTACTTTCTTGGCAAAATTTTAAGGCAAAAACCTTAATAAGGGTGCCTATTTTCCTAGGTTTGGTATAATTTATTTGCTAGGGAATGACACCAAATGGTAAGAAAAATAAGATGACTCATACCTTTCTACATAATCTCTTTCCTTCCCCCGCAATAAACACGTAATTTAAGTGAAGGCAAGATTGCCAGGCTTTAGATTCAGAATAGCCCTAACAGGGTCTTTCTTTGGACTTTTAGTGCCATTACCTACAATGCCTTTCCTTTCGTTGTTTTTTTTTTATCCTCACCCGAGGGCAGTTTTTCCATTTTTTGTACAGATAGAGTGGGAGGGAGAGAGAGGAAGAGAGAGAGAGAGAGAGAGAGAGAGAGAGAGAGAAACATCGACGTGAAAGGGACACATCAAGTGGCTGCCACCTGTACGACCAACCAGGGCCGGGGACAAACTGCAACCGAGGTACACGCCCTTAGCAGAAACCGAACCCAGGTCTCTGTGGACCGCAGGCCGACGCTCTAACCGCTTTCAATCTGTGTATCCCTGATCACTCCAATCCAAATGATCATTTCCTTGATTTCCTATACCCAGATTATAAACTTCTGAAAGGTAGAGATTTTCATCCACCCCACCCACCCCCAAAACACACACACACACTTATCACCACATTAGAGACTCAAGTACTCAGTCTGAACTTCAGTTTGACTACGAATCTGACACCAGAGGGAATATCCAAACCTCACCAGAATAATCCAGCCTAAGGACAGCCCCTTTTACTCCTAAACATCTACAGGATTGTACTGTTTTCCCTGGGTAGTCTGTTTTAAGATTTCCCAGCTCCCCACCCCCACCTCAGCCATATCGCTTGCAATTTCTCTCCACTTCAGTTTGCTGGCCCTCTTTTCCCCTTGCTTTGACCTCTGGAGACAGAACAGCTGGTGAACATTTTGTCTGTAATAACCCTTCACATCCTTGTACAAGGGGCAAGCGAGCAAAAAGTTCATAATCACTATCATCATGTTTTTAGCTCCTACTGTGTGCTAAGCATCATAAAAAATCAAATCAATTTGTTTTAAGGACTTAGAAGTACGTATAAAGTACTCTGGGAAAGCACTCTATACACACTTGATTATGCTTTGCTAATGGGATTCATTTTCATACGTGCAGGACCCTATTCATCTTGGATTTTTCTCAAACGGCATCAGTTCCAAAACTGTCAGCCCTCGTCGATGTCTTCTGAGAATTTCAACGTTTCTGCATCCAGACTGCATTTCTAAGAATGTCTCTCTCAACCAGAAGTGGTGTGAAATTGTTAGAAATGTGCTCCAGTTTTTTTTAGCTTTGAGACTATGTCCATTGTAACATGTGGCATTTGAGGCCCTCTCCGCTTTGGGAACCAGCTGCAAATGTGTGTATTACTGAGTAAAACGTAGTCTCCCGATGTCTTTTGAGCCGAATGGGGCCGTAAGTATTTTCACTGAGGTTCTCACACTTAAAAGTATAGATGTAATAACTGGGGAACAAATGCCCCTTACTCAACCTTTGTTGATTAAAAATAAACCTTGACTACAGGCAGCATAACATAAGTCAGCTAAGTATGGCTCTTCCCTGTGCCGTGAGCCTTGGTTTCCTCAGCTGTAAAATGGAGTTTGTATGTCTACCTCATTGGAGGAACAAGTGAGAGCATGCTCCCTAAGTATAATGACACAGTACATCATTATTTTTCTTCCTTCTTCCCCCAGTTTCCCTTCATGTACCCCCTACAGAGGAGCATTGCCTGAGAATATTCTTTTTTTTTACCCTCACCCGAGGACATTTTCCCATTTTTTGTTCAAATAGAGTGGGAGGGAGAGAGAGAAGGGGAGAGAGAGAGAGAGAAACATCGATGTAAGAGAAACACATAGAGTGGTTGCCACCCACACAACCCCAACCGGGGCCGGGGACAAACTGCAACCGAGGTACATGCCCTTAGTGGGAACCGAACCTGAGTTTCTCTGGACCGCAGGCTGATGCTCTAACTGCTGAACCAAACTGGCCAGGGCAGCCTGAGAATATTCTTATATGTCTTCCTTAACTACCCTTCTCCCCCATTTAGGGCTTTTATATCACTGAGTGGAAAAGTGCCATAATCTGGGATGCTGTGATCCTGGCACTAGTAATGCTCATTTTCTATGCATTGTGATGTTCTGTCTGTCCACCAGATGGCAGGAGTTCCTTTGGCATGTTCTGCCAGCTGTCTAGGTTTGGACTGGTGTATCAGTAAGGCTACTAGAACAGAAAAAAAGGTACACAAAAATACTGGTACTCACACAATTAAAACAATTTCAACCTCTCCAAACAGGACATACAAATGGCCAAGAGACATATGAAGAAATGCTCAACATCACTAATCATCAGAGAGATGCAAATTAAAACAACAATGAGGTATCACCTCACACCTGTCAGAATGGCCGCCATCAACAAATCATCAAACAACAAGTGTTGGCGAGGGTGTGGAGAAAAGGGGACTCTAATACACTGCTGGTGGGAATGCAGACTGGTGCAGCCGCTATGGAAAACAATATGGTGCTACCTCAAAAAATTAAAAATTGAACTTCCATTTGACCCAGTGATCCCACTGCTGGGAATATACCCTAAGAAGCCTGAAACACCAATCAGGAAGAATATATGTACCCCCATGTTCATAGCAGCACTATTTACAATAGCTAAGATCTGGAAACAGCCCAAGTGTCCACCAGTAGATGAATGGATAAAAAAGCAGTGGTACATATACACAATGGAGTACTATGCAGCGGTAAGAAAGAAAGATCTCTTATCCTTTGAGACGACATGGAGGGACCTGGAAAGTATTATCCTAAGTGAAAGAAGCCAAGCAGAAAAAGACAAATACCACATGATCTCACTTATATACGGAATATAATGAACATAACAGTCTGAGGAATACAGTAGACCCAGACACATGTAAGTAGGGCACAGACTGACATCCCTCAGAAGAGGGGATGGGGGGCGGGGAGGGTGGGAAGAGATAAACCACAGAACTTATATGCATGTATGCATGACCAATGGACATGGACAACTAAGCCGGGGACAGGGTGGAGGGGGGTTGGGGGTGGGGGTGCAAATGGGGTAAAAAGGTAAAATATCTGTAACAAAAAAATAAATAAAAATTCATTATAAAAAAATTAAATTAAATTAAATTAAATTAAATTAAATTAAATTAAAAAAAAACAATTTCACCAGGCAAAAGGGGGAGCTAGTGATCATCTACCACATGCTCATCTTTTCCAGCCACAAACACGTTCTGTTCCTTTTCCTCTGCGCTGTTGCGTATCCTGCTTCTGTTGCCTAGAACACCTCCTCTGTCACCTGGAGTCCTCCTGTTCATCCTTCAGGGCTCCATTCAGACATCACTGCCTTTAGGAAGACTTCTTTGACCTCTCATTTTGAGTTCAGTGCACTACACCCTTCCTCCCTGATCCCCCGATCCTGCTCAAATGTTGCTTCCTCATACGGGCCTCCCAGTTTATTTATCACCTCTTCCTCTAGAATCTAGAACAGTGCTAGGGACAAGTAGACACTCAAAACCCTATGTTAAGGATTGACTACTCTCATTGCACTCTGTAGCCTCCTACACAGCATGTATCTCAGTCTCTCTTATCTGTATCACCTACAAGATGTAAACACCATTGTATCTTCAGTGTCTAGCACAGAATCAGGCCCCAAATATTTGTTAAAAATGAGCACACATAACAATGTACACATACACATGAACATAGCATGACTACAATGAAGCAAATGATTTTGTTTCTTTTGTTGTTTGTGTTTTGAGGAGCTCAGTGAAGCAATGGTAGCCAGGACTTATACTCAGATCTTTTTGTTGTTGTTGTTGCTACAACAGCGTCTGTACATTCAGAGTCAGAGAGTTAGCCAGGTAGACTTTCTATAGCAGCTGCACTAAATACGTAGGTTTTATGTTGTCCTGAATTTTTTAATGAATTTAGAATTAAAGTCAAACTTTGTAGGCAATTAAACATAGTTTGCAGAGCAAGAGTTTGGGGGACCACAGAAGATTCGAAGAGATAGAAAAGGTATTTGTGAACAGTCATCTGGTAACCAAACAGATATGGTGATATAAATGTCTGCAACGGGAGAACCATGTGGATTTAGACAGTTAGTTCTGAGAAATGAATCTGAAGCATAACATTCCGAAAAAAAGGAAAAGACACATGTGAACACGAGAAGCACTTGCTCTGGGTCTAGAGCAGCACGTGATGCTCAGATACAAGTGTGGCAAAGGCCTCCCCCAGGAGGGTCCCAAGATAAAGGCAGAACCCAGCTTTAGCCAGAGTCAAGGAGAGCTTAGGTCACTTGCATTTTTTAAAAGATCCCAATAAATTTAAAAGAATGACAAGATGATAAAGGTTTACAAAAATGATCGTTTTAAATATTATATCTAATGAATTAAAATCTTTAACATATATATACTTTATAGTGTATATTATATTCCAAGTTAAGCCACATGAAATTGTCAGTATTCAATCATTTTTTGACATAGAAAAACAATTATTTCATATAATTCAGGTAACCTCACCTGGAAATAAATGTCAGAAGTCGAAGTCTGAGGCCCTGCACTTCCTTGTCATGACTAGGACTGACCTAAGTGCACCCCTGCCCACCTTGACCCCCCTAATACTGACAATGGCCTTCAGGTGGAGGGCGCCTCCTCTGAGTTTGGAGGTTGAACTCTCAACCTCCAAACAAAAGCATTCTAAGCTCTCAGACCCAGGGGTGGAGGCTGAATTTCTGGCTTAAAGAAAGCTACATTCCAGGGATAAAGCCTACGTAGGTAATAAGGGTGAGGAGAGGTCTACTATATCTTTGTAAGTCTCCAAGCACAAATACTGGAGGCATCTCTGCTCCTAAGTTCCCAAGTCCAAGAAAACGCAGCAGTGCCTGACTCACAGAGGCTCTGCAGGAGTATTGATGGACTGGCTCATTTTCCCCTAAACGGATCACTTCCTCACTCTCTACTGCTAAGGGTGAGACTGATTCCATTTTGCTTAGTCTCTCCCACTTCCACAGTGAAAACCATGCTAAGCAACTCCAGTCTTTTTTATTTTTTAATCCTCACCTGAGGACTTGTTTTTTTTTTTTTCATTTATCTTCAGATAGAACGGAAGGGAGAGAGGGAGGAAGAAAGAGAGAAACATGGACTGAGAGAGACACATTGACTGGTTGCCACCCACACAACCAGACCGGGGCTGCAACTGAGGCACCTGCCCTTAGTGGGAAGGAACCCGGGACTCTGGTCCACGGCCACGCTCTAACCGCGGAGCCAAACCGGCCAGGGCAGCAACTCCAGTCTTTTCCTTTCCCCTGTTCCCCAACATATGTACCCTCCTCCCTCCTTGATCTCCCTGTTTTCTTCCCTTCCTCTGGACCCCTCTGCCCGGCCTCCTCCTGTAACACCCACTCTGACGAAGCCAAAAGGACTGGCAGTCCGCAGAAGCCACTGCATTCCCCGCCCCCACATCAGACCCTAAGCGCGGCTACCCTGACCCCAGGGGTCGCGAGTGCACCTGGCGCTCTCAGTAAAGCAAGGTTGTTTGGATCATCTCAGTGAGATCGAGATGTTTAAGCTCTTCTCGCTGTCTCCCCACCACAGTAGGAGATGGAGCCAAATACGGTACAGCACCCCAGCCTCGGGCCTGCAGCTCCGGCCTCGGCCAGCGGTGATGCCAGCCAAGGGCTCTGTCCTCACCTCTCTCGCTAAGGGCTCCGGAGGGCTTCCTCCTCCTGTGCGCGCCGATGTTCAGAAGAGCCTTCCTGAGGGAACAGACCTCCGAGATCTTCACTGGAGTGCGGGCAAGACTCCTCTGGCAATTCCCCTTTTCCTCCCCAGACACCATGTTTACACAGCCCGTGGACGTGCGGGCTTGGCGGTGGCACGTGAGCCCCCTGAACCTGACGCCCTCCTAAGTGCACATTTCAGGGGTGCAGATGTTCGAATGGGCAGCGGGGCTTCAGTAGGTGGAGATAAGATCGCTGAGTTCCTCTCCCTGTGGAGTCACGCATAGCTTCTCCAGCAGACGAGGAAGTGACAATAAGAAGGAAAATCTGGACTTCGGTTTGTTTTTGTTTCCCTCTGGATATAAATTGTAGGGAATCTCTTCATACTGTAAGGCCTCGTAGCACTCTGTATGTGTTTTGAAGTATTGCTTCCTTGATCCTGCCTTGCATTGTCATGATTTATGTCTTTCTTATCCTGAACCATGTTTTGTTTTTTTCGTTTGTTTGTTTATTGATTCCAGAGAGGGAGGGGGAGAGAGAAACATCGATGTAAGAGAGATACATTTATCGGTTGCCTCCCGAAGGTGCCCTGACTGGGAATCAAACCCACGACCTTCTGGTGCACAAGGTGATGCCCCAACCAACCGAGGCGAGGATGAGGTTCTCACTGATTTTCACATTCTAACCTCCTTTTTCTCTACCCAGCATCTAGCACAGTACTTTGCCCAGACTAAGCTTTCAGTGACTATTTGTTAAAATGTTAAAGTTGCTTTGGAGCTGTTTTCACCCGACCCTTCCATTACCCAATTTTATTTGGGAAACATAGTATTTAAGCTATTAGAAAGGTGGCTGCAGGAGACTCAAGTCGGGGTTCATGCCCAGATCCCAACAGTTTCTTTTTTTGTTGGGAAACTCTCTCATGCACAGGATCCCATCAGTGTTCTGTTATCCTGCCCCTTCCCACACATACCCCACTGTAGCTGATTGATCCAGGGCCTACACCTGAACACGTGGGGCTCTCAAATGTACACTTCCAGGTACTTGCAACTTTAAGGGAGTGGACTTGAACTGCATCCTTGAATTGAGGGAAGACTCAAAGACATATCACTAGAGTTACCCTTGTTCCCACCTCACCTGGCGGTCTGGTCCTTCAGTCCTCCAATTAGGTGAGCTTCCCCAGCAAACCTTCCAAAAAATCCTTTTCGTGCTCAAATTGGCGAGAGTCAGTTTCTGTTGCACATACTCAAAGGACCTGGGCCAATATAAGGATTAAACAGGCCCAAGGAAAGCCTACTGGGCTTTGAGGCCTGACACTGCCTTCCACTTGCTGTGTGCTACAGTACCCGTCACAAACCACTCTGAACCTCGCACACCCATCTTGAAATCAGTGACTCAAGTCAAGGCTGGTAAGAGTACATCAAAGCATGGATAAAATTGTAAGATGCATAAATGGTAGGGGGAGTTCCTTCTGAGAATGAGGAATAATAGCACAAGTAAAGGCATGGGCGCTGGAAATCAGGGGCCTGCTTGGGAAACAGATCTCCTCGGAGCACGAGCTTCTTGCTTTAGGTACAGGTTTTATTCTTGTCTAGGTATGGCAAGGCCCACAGCCTAGGAGAGGACTGCACTGAAGAGAGTTACACTCACAGATCCCAGGAGAAGGGCGCACAGTGCCACAGGGGGCCACCCGGGGAAGCAGCAGAGTTGCTCAGGAAACAGAAGGAGCAGGGAAAATATGGGCTGGAGCCTTTATGGTGGTTTCCATGGGACAGAACGGGCAAGACAGGGTGAGCAGGTTTAGGGTTGGCTGGTTTGAATAATTTCAGCAGGCTCGGGGCATATGGGTGGTCCCCAGTTGTCTGGTGGCTGGCCCTGGGGTATTTCCAGCAGGGGGAGAGTGTCCCTGATAGAGGAGGGGTTGGGGGTGTGGACTCTGGATTGGTTGGTTTGCCTTTGAGAGGAACATTCAAGGGCTAGATGTTTACCAACTCTAGGAAGTGGCTGCCCTGAAAGGAGCAGTCCCTCAGGGTCAGCCAGACCCCAGATGTCAAAAAATCAAAATACAGTCCGGCCGGGGTGGCTCAGTGGTTGAGCATCGACCCATGCACCAAGAGGTCACCAGTTCGATTCCCGGTCAGGACACATGCCCAGGTTTTGGGCCCGATCCCCAGTGGGGGGCATGCAGGAGGCGGCCAATCGATGTTCTCTCCCATCGATGTTTCTATCTCTCTCTCCCTCTCCCTTCCTCTCTCTCTCTAAAATCAATAAAAGAAAAAATAAAATAAAATCAAAATACAAAAAATATTCCTGCTATGTTCCTGTAGGAAAGTAGCAGGACCTGAGGGAGGAAGTGGGAGTTGGGACCAGATCATGAGACTCCAGATGCGAAGCCAAGGAGCTTCATTCTGCAAATTCTTCTGCAGCATCCTGAAGGGGTTTGAGCAGTCGGATGAGGTAAGAGCTATATTTGAGAATATTACCCCAGTGTCTTTGGACAGGGTGAGGTAAAATTTCGGGATCAGATCAATAGGACCTACTGATTAACTAGAGGTAGAGGTGAGAGAAAGATGGGAATAAAAACTAGCTCCAATATTTCCAGCTCTTGTGATTGAAAGATAGTATTACTATTAATAAATACAGGCATCTGAGAAGGCACCTCCAGCAGGAGACGTGGGGGAAAGTGGGCAGAAATCATGAGATGGATCTCAGGAGGGAAGTGGCGCCAGGACATGCATGTGACCATGACCCAAGGGTGGCTCCCATGTGCTGTGTTTTGTGTGACTATATGGCACTATGTGTGTCTCAGGTCCCCAGCCATGCTTACTGTCTGCCTCTCCCCAGTACTGAGCACAGAGCCCTAATCCCTTGGTCCTTATCCTTTGGAACGTTAACCTAGAGTGTTTCTCAGAGGACACGTCCATCAGGATTTGTTCCCTTGGAAAAGGAACCAGTCTGGGCTCTCTCACTACCTAGCAGAGGTCTACAGGTGTCACCAAGTTACACACACAGGGTATAGATAAGAGACTTAATTCCAGTGAACTTTGGTTTCCTCGTCTGTAAATGAAGGAGCTTTGTA
This sequence comes from Molossus molossus, assembly GCF_014108415.1. Taxonomy (NCBI): domain Eukaryota; kingdom Metazoa; phylum Chordata; class Mammalia; order Chiroptera; family Molossidae; genus Molossus; species Molossus molossus. The sequence continues at coordinate 32,047,209 of NW_023425347.1, read as the reverse complement.
AATGTTCTCTAAGGTCACTCTGGCTGGGTGGCTCGGTTGGTGGGAGCATTGTCCCATGTACCAAAAGGTTGTAGGTTTGATTCCCAGTCAGGGTTCCATTCCAGATTGGGGCACGTGCAGCAGGCAACGGATAGATGTTTCTCTCTCACATTGATGCTTCTCTCTCTGTCTCTCCTTTCCTCTCTCAATAAAAACATATCCTTGGGTAGGATTTTAGAAAAAAGCTTAAACCTTTCAATAAAATATATTAACTCAAACAACAAATGCAGACGAGGATGTGGAGAAAAGGGTACCCTAACACACCGCTGGTGGGAATGCAGACTGGTGCAGCCACTATGGAAAACAATATGGTGCTTCCTCAAAAAATTAAAAATGGATCTACCATTTGACCCAGTGATCCCACTTCTAGGGATGTATTCTAAGAAGTCTGAAACACCCACCAGGAAGAATATATGCATCCCGGGGACTTCCGGTCAAGATGGTGGCGTAGGTAAACGCGGTATCGCGTCCTCCCACAACCACATCAAAGTTACAACTAAACTACAGATCAACCATCATTCAAAACCGCCTGAAATCAAGCTGAATGGAAGTCGTACAACTACGGAACTAAGGAAAAAAAAAAAAAGCAGCTACATCCAGACCGGTAGGAGGGGCGGCGGCGCGAGGGGGGCGGCGGCGCGGCAGCGGCGGAGCGCGCAGCGGGGAGACAGGCTGGTCCCACACCCAAGCGTGGTGGATAAAAATCAGGAGGATCCCGCGGCTGGGAAGGTCCTTCCTGAGGACTGAGGGGTCCCTGTCCCACACCAGGTGCCCCGCTCAGGGTTCCAGTGCCAGGAAGAGAAGTCCCCATAACTTCTGGCTGGAAAAACCAGCGGGAACTGAGGCTCAGGGAAGCTGAAGCGGCTGGACCCCAGGCAGCTCCCTAAAGGGCCGGCGCACGGACTTATCGGACTCTCTCCCTCTAAGCTCGGAGGGGAGGCAGCTCGAGGGGCACCAGAGACACACAGGGAAGAACTGAGCTGTTTGGCACTGGAGCGAGAGCTGGAGAGGGGGCTTCCTCGGGGACAAACGTGCTGTCAGAGGCCTTTGTTCCTTTGGTGAGCCCTTCCCGGGGACGGCAGACAGAAGCCATATCTGGGACTCCAGCAACCTGGCTCACACTCGTAGCCCCGCCCTGCTGACTCCCTGAGGCCCCGCCCCGCCCCACACAACTTCAACAAGCTGTTGCCACTTGCTTAACCATAGGATTGGCTGGTCTTGGATCCTGCTTCAGGTTTTTCCTAAATTCTTTCAAACGAGCAGCACCGGGTCTCAGCGAGCCCCATACCTCTCATTAAGTAATACACAGAAACAAACACAGGGAGGCAGCCAAAATGAGGATACAAAGAAACAGGTCCCAAATGAAAGAACAGAACAAAACCCCAATAAAAGAACTAAGCGAAAGGGAGATAAGCAACCTAACAGATACTGAGTTCAAAATACTGCTTATAAGGATGCTCAATGAACTTAGTGAGAACCTCAGTGAACTTAGGGAGGGCATCAAGAGCATAAAAAAGGACCAGTTAGAAATCATGGATACACAGTTAGAATTAAAGGAGGCATTAACTGAAATAAAGAATAATTTACACAGCTTCAATAATAGAGTATGTAGATCCAAGGAGCAAACCATCGATTTGGAATATAAGGAAGCAAAAAATCCCCAATCAGAAGAGCAAAAAGAAAAAAGAATCCAAAAAAATGAGGATAGAGTAAGGAGCCTCTGGGATAACTTCAAGCGTGCCAACATTCGCATCTTGGGGGTGCCCGAAGGAGAAGAGAGAGAACAAGAAATTGAAAACCTGTTTGAAACAATAATGGCAGAAAACTTTCCTAACTTGGTGAAGGAAACAGACATACAAGTCCAGGAAGCACAGAGAGTCCCAAACAAGATGAACCCCAAGAGGCCCACACCAAGACACATCATCATCAAAATGCAAAAGGTTCAAGACAAAGAGAGAATATTAAAAGCAGCAAGAGAAAGGCAGCTAGTTACCTACAAGGGAGTACCCATTAGGCTGTCAGCTGATTTCTCAAAAGAAACTTTGCAGGCCAGAAGGGAGTGGCAAGAAATATTCAGAGTGATGAAAACCAAGAACCTACAACCAAAATTACTCTATCCTGCAAAGCTGTCATTTAGAATCGATGGACATACAAAAACTTTCCCAGACAAGAAAAAGTTAAAGGAGTTCATCACCACCAAACCGTTATTATATGAAATGATGAAGGGTCTTTTTGAAGAAAAAGATAAAATGTATGAACAAACAAAATGGCAATGAATACATATCTATCAACAATGGAATCTACAAACAAAATGAACAGGAAGAACAGAAACATTCTCATAGATACAGAGAACATTTTATTGGTTGCCAGTTGGGAAGGGGGTTGGGGGAATGGGTGAAAAAGGTGAAGGGATTAAGAAGCACAAACTCATTGCTAGACTGACAAACCTCAAAGGGAAAGGGGTTGGGGGGGTGGGAAGAAATAAACCAAAGAACTTATATGCATAACCAATGGACACAGACAATAGTGTGGGAAAAGGTGGGAGGGGGGCGGGAGTGGGGAGGAGGGGGTCAATGGGGGAAAAATGTGGAACATCTGTAATACATTTTACATCCAACAATAAAGATTTGGAAAAAAAAAAAAAAAAAAGAATATATGCATCCCTATGTTCACAACAGCACTATTTACAATAGCTAAGATCTGGAAACAGCACAAGTGCCCATCAGTAGATGCCTGGCTAAGAAAGCTATGGTACATATATACTATGGAACACTATGCAGCTGTAAGAAAGAGAGATCGCTTACCCTTTGAGACATGGAGGGACCTGGAGAGTATTATGCTAAGCGAAATAAGCCAATCAGAAAAAGACAAGTACCACATGATATCACTTATTTTTGGAACATAATGAACAAAATAAGCTGTCGACCAAAAGAGATGTAGAGAACAGACTGACAAACCTCAGAAGGATGGGAGGTGGGAGGGGAGGTTAGGGATAAACCAAAGAACTTATATGCATATATGCACAACCAATCGACATGGACACTAGGCTGGGGAAGGCAGGAGGGGGGAGGGAGCGGGAAGGAGGGGGTCAATGGGGAAAACAGAGGGACATCTGTAACACTTTCAACACAAAAAAAAGTTTTTTTCCTCTGAGTGTAGTTTTGATGTAACACTGTTAGTTTTAATATAATGTTAAGGTAATAGTCACCTATTTCTAAATATTCTATAATTACTGCCTTGATTTCCTCTTTAATCTAACAGATGAATTGGAAGACAAAATAAAATAAAATATATTTAAAAAGATAAATGTTCTCTACGGTCTTTTGTAGTGCTAACATTCTGTGAATCATTTTTGAGACTTTGTATTCTTCCCTCGTGACTCCTACCAGACCTTGTTAGCCTGAGAAGCAGTCAATTTGAAAGGTGTTAGTGCCTCCCTAGTCTCCTCCCCATGCCCTTAACCTTGGCCTCCCTTTATGCCTGGGGTAAGGCCCTTTCCCTCCACCAAGCTGACCCATCTGTTGGGGCGAGAGGCTTCCAACTTTTGCTTCAAACACAATAGGCACATGTTCAGTCACTGAATCAAATCAGGACTTCTCTGTAGTGTCCTAATTCTACTGTAAGTACATGGATACAAGTGGGCCACTTGGTGGCAAAGGTACCATTGTTATCGTAATTAGCTAGTTATTAATATTAATAAAGGAAAGAAAGCAAAGGAAAGTCAGGCATTGTAAGCATGGTCATTTGAGAAGCTTCACCAGGAAACTACAGCTTCACACAGCATTGTTCTTCCAAGGGGATTAACACCCCTCCCTTATCCCATCCAGTACTGGATTGTTAGGGTAGAAGGGGGCGACAGACTCTTGTGCAGTAGAAATTGGAGAGGTGGTGCAGGGGAGGTGCTTGCCTGTCAGTCTAGCCTGGAGAACAGTGGATTGGCTAGGGGGTGGACCCCATTAGGAGCTCCTGAAATCTTGGAAGTTGATTGGATCGCTTGAAGAAGCTCCTGGTTAAAATCCCCAAAAAGTGCCTGTATGCTTGTTCTCTCTTGTTCACTTTTGCTCTCTCTTGCTCCAAGACCCGCACTCACCCATGGACTCACCTGTTCTCTCTCCACAGTTATGTGGCCTTGAGCAGCCGCATGGTCCATGGCCGTGCAGACCCCACACACGATAGACTAAAGCTGGGAAAACAAGCTAAGCTAACCAGATGCTGCACGGGGCTGTCCTTTCTTTCTTTCTTTCTTTCTTTCTTTCTTTCTTTCTTTCTTTCTTTCTTTCTTTCTTTCTTTCTTTCTTTCTTTCTTTCTTTATTCTTTGTTGATTTTAGAGAAAGGAAGGTAGAGGGAGAGAGATATAGAAACATTGATGAGAGAGAACATCGATTGGCCGCCTCTGGCATGCCCCCCCCTGAGGATCAGGCCCACAACTTGGGCATGTGTCCTGACCAGGAATTGAACTGGCGACCTCTTGTTGTATAAGGCGACACCAACCATTGAGCAAAACCAGCCAGGCTGGAGCGGACGCTCTGAGAAGTGGCCTTTATTCTGGCCCTGCAAAAGACACAGTTGGACTTCTTCCATGGCAAGAGAGTCAGAGATGGGACCTTGGAGGGGAAACCTCCTAATTTACATAATCAGTAAAGCTATCCATTAAACCCCATCCTCCCACTGGGGGCTCAGGAAAGTCTTTTCCTTGTCACACCCCAAGAACTCCACTCCCATAGATAACACCATGATGAAGATGCAAACCTCTAGGATAAAGAGGAGGAAAAGGAGTTAGCATGTATTAAGGGCCTTCCATATGTAGCCCTCTACTGGTTTGCTTGGATCCCTTTTTTTTAATCCTCACATGAGGATATTTTTTAATTTTTATCTTCAGATAGAGTGAAAGGGGGAGAGAAAGAGAGAGAAAATTTGATGTGAGAGAGACACATTGATTGGTTGCCTCCTGAATGACCCTGACCAGGGCCAGGGACCGAACCAAAACCGAGGTACATGACCTTGACTGGAGTCGAACCGAGACTCTTTGGTCCCTGGGCTGATACTCTAACCACTGAGCCAAACTGGCCAGCGCCCTTTATTAACCACTCCCACAGCGCCTTGAACTATTAGAACATCGTCAGACTTATAAACATGTTCAGTGTCTTCATTAGCGTGTATGCTCCATGAAGATAGGGACTTCCCACGTTTGTCTTGTTCACTTCTCTGTTCTGGTTCCTCACGGAGTGCCAAGAAAATGGTGGCTGATTGGGAAATATTAAATGTGCAAATGGATAAAAACATTTAGACCTAATAGTTGTGCAAAGTAAGAGTATTTCCATTTTACAGAAGAGGTTGAGGCTCAGAGGGATTTAATAACTTGCCTGTCTGTGGTCACGTAGTTTGAGCGTTGAGGAATCACAGTACTGAAGGTGGGTATCTTTCTATTCCTGCTTCATTCATGAAAACTGCTGGAGCAAGAATGCCACAGCCAAGGTCTCTGCTGTTCTGTGAAACAGAAATGGACTGCAGCTAACTTAATCAAAATAGAATTTATCGGAATGATATCAGGAGCTTACGAAAGAGAACAGTTGAGAAACTGAGGCAGAAGAGATGGCATACAGGGCAGAGCTGAGATTCAAGTAGCAGGTGTAAACTGGAGGAAAAAGGAGCCACATACTACACCTGACAGGTTCAGGGGAGGCCTGCATGGTGTAAGGTAGCCAGGTGCCGCCGGTGGGAGGTGGGAAGAAACCAGAGAGCCAAACAGCCGAATAAGCAGAAATCAGGCTTTATTGGGTACACTCCGGGCGGGTTCACAGACTCGGGGGGTTGAGTCCGAGAAGCCGCGCCCGATGCTGGGGTTTGTGATTTTTATATCTGCGCCTGTGGCAGAGGGAACTTGTTGTTAGGTTAGGTCCTGAGGGGCTACGCATGGGGGCCCCTGGAATGTGAGTCTATTGTCCCGGGGCAAACAGTTCCTGGACTAGGACAGGAGAATGGGACAGGAGTTGATCTATGAGTTCGGGGCAAACAGTTCCTGAAACAGGGAGGGAGTTTAGGTTGGGTAAGCGAGGTAACGGCTGAGCAGTTTGCCTGGTGCCAGTTCCCAGGCTCTCGGACACATGGTAGCCTTACAAATTCAGAGACCTCAAGTAACCACAAAAGATGGTCTGAAATGAGAGCTTTCTAACTTATGTGAGTCATGGTGGGTAGTTATGTCCTGGGCTGGTATCTTCTCTGATAACGATCAATATTTACCTTAACTGAGCCTGTCTATTGTCTTTTTGAGTCTAAGATAACAGACCTTTGGAGTGTCAGAGTAATTTTTTTTTTCCCAGAGCAGAAACCACCAATCCCCCATTGTTATTGTTAATGTTAATTGTTGACTGTTAACTATCCTAAACCTACCTGTGTAAAAAAGGTATGTATCTATTCATTGTACTTTTTATCCAGTCCCAGGGATTTCCCTGCTTTGCTTTCTCCGCCTCCCTAATCTATCACCAATGGATTTCATGTAACCCCTTAGGCCTCCTCCTTTGATTGTAATGTATACAATAAGATGCAAAACTGCCCTTCTCTGGAGCATTTTCTCAGTCTGTTGAGATTTTGCTTCCTGGCAATTGTAGTCAGTTTGGCTCAAATAAAGTCATATAAATTTTTATAGGTTTGGATGTTTCTTACGTTGACAACATAAAAATTCCCTATAGGTTTGGACATTTCTTCTATCAACAGATGGAAGTGTTCTAAAACTGGATTATTATGATAATTGTGGTGATTGTACAACTGTATAAAGTTACTTAAATGATCAAACTGTACACATAGGATGGGTGAGTTTGATAGGATGTCAATTATACATCAACAAACCGCTAAAACAAAGGACACGAGGGCGACTGAGAGAAAGAGAGAATATGTATAGTTGTCACAGGAAGAGAGAAGACACCTACGGGAGACAGTTATGAATTTAACTGCAGTGGAAAAACACTGGGGCCCTGGAGTCAGACTGCTGGGTAGAGTCTTGGTTCTAGCACTTACTACCTATGTAAACTTGAGACAAATTACTTAACTGCTTTGAACCTCAGTGAAGTTGGGCTAATAGTGAACACTAAGGCAGTTTCGAGCGTTGTAGATGATCTATATCAAGTGCTTAGTCCAGAGCTGGACAACATAGTAGGTACTTGCTAAAGAAAAATTCTGGACCATTACTCCTACAGAAAATTCAAGGCTTTGTTGTAAATATAGAATTGTGGGTTCTCTGGGTGTACTGTAGCAGAATTGCAAGGCTCTCATTGACCTGATTTAACATTTTTATTAATGAAGACATCAGGGACCATGGACCAAAAGCCTTGGTTTCCAAAACCGGTTCCACCAGAATCACACCATATGGCTATACTGGGGTTCCTTAAACCTCTCTGGGTTCCTAAGATATGCCCCACCTCCCAAATGGGATTGTTGCGATGCTTCAGAAGTCAGAGCTCATGCCATATTAAATGTGTCCTGTGTAGGTAATAATGGCACAAAGCACAGACTGAGGATGGGGCTCAGCATGAGAGGAATATAATCTGGCTAAGGTCACCATGCCTATGAGCTGGGATATGTAAACACCAGCCTAGCAGGAGGCCATGGAAATTTTCACAAACCAAAATTGGCATTTGGAACTGAACTGGAAAGCTGTGAACACAGGATGTTGCTGAAAATGGTGCTGGGTAGGGCTGCTACCTGAGGTTTTGGCAGGCTTCACCCCCTGCCAGTTGATTGCAGAAGGATGTTGGATCATCAGGAAATGGGGATTTGAAATGTTCCCACAGGAAGGTGTGAATAACAACAGAAGCAACAAACAAAGCCAGCCAGGCCAGGTCTGCCGGGGGATGTTGAATTGGGAGACAAGTGAGTTCTCACTTTCTTCAATACTGCAGAGACTTCTAAGGAGGAGACCGGCTGGCACTCAAAGATGGCTTTGTGATGGATCCCCTCCCCTCCCCTCCTCCGTAAATACCTCCTGGAGGAGCAGAGGGAAAAGTGGCAGTTTAATGGGACAACTCACTTCTGCCTCAGGGTGCTGGCAGTCCTCCATGGAACAATCTGTGGTGGACATTTGCAATATTTTTGGATGCCCAACACACGCTCCTACTTTTTTTCTGGTAAGATCACTTGGATTCTTTGGGGGTGGGAGATTTTCTCTCCCAGCTATGTGTAGTCTTGGTAGGGCTGTCAATATATAGGTACACTGACCTCCTCTGGCCTATTAAACTCTCCCTCCTGGACTCTGAGCTGAGTTGAGTGATGGATAAGAATGGGGAAAATAATGTTGGAAATGATTTGACTCCGTGCCCTCACTCAACCTTTATTTTGTCCAACTAAGCACGGTCCAAACCTGTAAGAATTTTTATGAGTTTATTTGAGCCAAACTGAGGACAATTGCCAGGAAGCAAAATCTCAACAGATTGAGAAAATGCAGAATGGCAGTTTTGCACCTTATTTTATACATTACAATTAAAGGGGTTATGTAAAATGCATTGGTGATAGATTAGTGAGGCAGGAGAAAGAAAAACAAAAATTTCTGGGATTGGATAAAAAGTATAATAAATAGATACTCATGGTTTTTTTACACAGATAGATTTAGGATAGTTAACAGTCAACAATTAACATAATAGCAATAACAATGAGGGGATTTGGGATTTCTCCTCTGGTTGTACCCTGAGGGGTCTGGGTGGGGGGATTACCTTGACGTTCCAAAGGTCTGTTATCTTAGACTCAAAAAGACAATAGACAGGCTCAGTTAAGGTAAAGATTGACCTTTGTCACAGAAGAAACTGGCCTAGGGGCCTAAGGCACGACCACCTGCCAGGACCTGCTTTCTGCTAGAAAGTTTTCACTTCAGACCATCCTAGGTGGTTACTTTAGGTGTCTGAGTTTGTAAGGCCGCTGTGTAGGCTTCCCCTGAACATATCCGGTTTAGTGTGTGGACCCTTTTTCTTCCACAATGAGTTTATTTGAGCCAAACTGAGAATTGCCAGGAAGCAAAATCTCAATGAATTGAGAAAGTGCTCCAGAGAATGGCAGTTTTACAGCTTATTTTATTAGAATCATAGGAGGAGATGTAAGAAGGATTACATGAAACCCACTGAAAGGCCAGCCGCAGGAGGAACACACCTGGGTTGAGGCACGAGCACTTTACTGGGGAGTTGCATGCTGGGCTGACTCCTAAGGTGGGGTCAGCGCTGCTATCTCTAACTGGCAGGGTTATATAAGGGATATATGGATGAGGGGCTGGCAGCCCTCAAAGGGAGAGGACAATATGATTTGGCTTCTTGCGTAGGTATAACCGCAAAGAGACGGGGTGGGGTGGGGGGGGTCTTCACTCCCGGGGTGATTCGATCTGGGGTAGTGTTCTGGAACATCCTGTTTCTCAGAATTCTCTTTTTTATATCAAGGGAAGAGGGAGTTGGAGACTTTAGCTGCAACCCAATTACCCACTGGTGGTAGATTTAGGGGGCAGGAGAAAGCAAAGTAGGGAAATCTCTGTGATTGGATAAAGAGGCAAAATACAGAAACACATCCTTTTCCATTGATGGGTATAGAATAGTTAATAATTACCATTTATAACACATAGAAATGAAATTCTGGGAACAAGATAAGAACGAGGGGTTCTGTGGTCTCCTGTTCTGGTGTGCAGTTGTACCCTGAGGGGTCTGGAAAAGATTATTCTAACATTTCAAAGGTGTGTTATTTTAGATGCAAAAAGACAATAGACAGGACCCAGCCAGGTAGCTCAGTTGGTTAGAGCACTGTCCTGATGCACCAAGGTTTAGGTTTCATCCCCAGTCAGGGCACATGCAAAAATCAACCAATGAATGCATAGATAAGTGGAACAACAAATCGATGCTTCTCTTTCTTCCTTCCTCTCTCTCTGTCAAATCAATTTTTTAAAAAGACAATAGAAAGACTCACTTAGGTAAAGAATGACCTTTATCAAGGAAGCTATAGGCCTAAGATATGACCATGGGCCATGACCCACTTTTATTTAAGAATTTTTATGCTCAGACCATCCTATGTGGCTACTTCCAGTCTGAGTTTGTATGAGGTCCATCATGTGGTCCTCTCCTGAGCTTGTCAGGTTTAGTGTGTAACCCTTTTCTGTCCATACATCCCACCAAAAGGTTCCCTCCTATTCTTAGGCAGACAATCCCCATTCCCACCTCCACTCCTCTGATCTGCTCTCTCTATACTTAGCCTTTTAAACATTTTTTCATACAAAGAAATCATACAAAATGTTGTCTTCTGTGTCTGACTTTTTCTACGTTTCATGTTTTTGGAGTTCTTTCACATTGTTGCACGTATCAGTAGTTCACTCCTTTTTCCATTGCTGAGTAATAGTCCGTTGTTGTGGATATACCAGATTTTGTTTATCTACACACCAGTTGACAGAGAGTTGGATCCTTTCCAGTTTGGGGTGTAAGAAGGAAAAATAATTTTGCCTCTACTCTTCTGAGTTCTTAGCTGAGACTCCTGTAATAAAAGATAGATTAATTTGAGAAAAACAGAAGTTTATTGACAGGGATACATGGAAAATACCAAGGAAAAATGTGTAACTCCCTGAAGTGGCCTAGGTCACTGGCCTGAATGCCATTTTCAGCTAAAGAAGAAACAAATTTTTGCATGTTTGTGGGCACTTATAAGAATTTACCAGGGCCCTGGCCGGTTTGGCTCAGCGGTTAGAGCGTCCGCCTGCGGTCCGGAGAGACCCGGGTTCGGTTCCCGCTAAGGGCATGTACCTCGGTTGCAGTTTGTCCCCGGCCCTGGTTGGTCGTGCGGGTGGCAGCCACTCGATGTGTCCCTTTCACATCGATGTTTTCCTCTCTCTCTCTTCCTCTCTCTCCCTCCCATTCTGTCTGTACAAAAAATGGAAAAATGTCCTCGAATGAGGATAAAACAAAACAAAACAAGAATTTACCAGGAAAAGCATGATAAACAAAGGTGAGGCATAGTATTTCGTTTTAAATCAGTGCCTTCTCCATTGATATGACTCCCCTGTGATTTAGAGTCATCCTTCTCTTCTTGATAAAGAAAGGGAGATACCCTCACAAATGGAGATTTTCTTTATAAATGTAAATTTTCCTTACAAAAAGTTAATTTCTACTCTGTTTTCAGAGCTTCTCCTGTGTCTTCTGTTTCTCAAAATAATCCATACACCAAAGAGGCATATTTTGGGATAGCATATTCTGCTACCCTTCACAGCTATTATGAATAATGTATCTATGAACATTTGCACATAAGTGTTTATGTAGATATATATCTTCATTTCTCTTGGGTAAATACCTAGGAGTGAAATGGCTAGGTCATATGGAAATTTTGAGAAACTACCAAACCATTATCCAAATCCACTATACCATTTTATATTCCCAATGGCAAAGAATGAGAGTTCAAATTTCTCCACATCCTTGCCAATACTTGATATTGTTGGTCTGTTATTATAGCCATTCTAGTGGTGGGTAGTAGTAGTTCATTGTAGTTTTAATTTGTATTTCCGTATGACTAATGATGTTGAGCATCTTTTCATATGCTTACTGACCATGTATAACTACTTTAGTGAAATGCTTATTTAAGTCTTTTGCTCATTTAAAAACACACAATTTGTTTATATTCTTATGAGTTGTAAGAGTTCTTTACATATTCTGAATACAAATCCTTTATCAGATATATAATTTGCAAATATTTTCTCCTAGTCTGTGGCTTACCTTTGCATTTTTTCAATGGTATCTTCTGAAAAGCAAAAGTTTTTAATTTATCAATATTTTTCTTATAATGATTATGTTTTTGGTGTCATACCTAATCAGTCTTTGCCTTATCCATGTTCACAAAACCTTTCTCCTGTGTTTTCCTCTAGAAGTCTTATAGTTTTAGCTCTTAAATTTAGGTAACTGATTTATTTTGAGTCAATGATGTGAGGGGAAGATATAAGATTTTTGTTTGATTGCTTGTTTGCATACCAATATCCAATTGTTCCAGCATCACTCATTGCAAAGACTATTGAATTGCCTTTACACCACTTGGTCAAAAATCAATTGACCATAAATGTAAGGATTTATTCCTAGAATTTATTCTGTCCCATTGATCTATATCCTTATCTTAAGGTTAATACCACACTGTTTTGATTACTATAGCTTTATAATAAATAAACCTATTTTGTTTTTCTTTTTATTAAAATTATTTTGATTTTTCTAGGCCCTTTGAATTTTTGTATAAATTTTAGGATTAGCTTGCCAAGTCCTACCAAAAAAAAAAAAAAGCACGTTGAAATTTATATATGTATTATGTTAAAACGATAGATCAATTTGGGGACAATTTCTATTTTAACAGTGAGTCTTCTAATCCATGAACATAGAATTCTCCATTTATTTAAATCTTCTTTAATCTATCTCAGCAATGTTTTGAAGTTTTCAGTGTATAGGTCTTATATATATATATATTTTTTTTTGTTGTTGTTGTTGTTGTTAAAATTATTCCTAAGTATAATTTTATGCTATTGTGAATGAAATTCTTTTCTTAATTTCATTTTCTGATTGTTTATTAATAGTGTGTATCCTGCAATAACTCTACTAAACTTGCTTATTGGGTCTAGTAGACTTTTGTCGATTCCTTAGGCTTTGCTACATACAAGATCATGTTATCTGCAAATAAGGACAGTTTCTTATTTGCAGATCTTTCTCTTCAATCTGCACATCTTTATGCCTTTTTCTTGCCCAGTGGTACTGGCTAGGACCTCCTGATTAATGTTGAATAGAAGTGGTACGAGCAAACATCCTTGCCTTTTTCTGCCCTCTTCTTTTGACAGACCCTGGATGCTCTCTTTCAAAGAGAGCCCCTTTCTTCCAGAAAAGGAGACGCTATTGCAGATACCTAGGATCTCACAGTACAGCAACTTTCCAGCAGTGGTCTGAGAATCTCTTGTCATCTCTCTTCTTCCCAATCCATGCTTCTTGTCTTTAAGTCCAGTTTCCTGCCCCCACAGCCAGTCCCGTGCTCAAAGCCTTTCTGCTTCTTTAGGGTATCCCTTCAGTATCTCCTCCTGCTTTCTTGACTCCATGCCTAAAAGACTGAAAGCTCGTAAGAAAACCTATATTTCTTTCTTAAAATTCCCTCTGGACAGTCTCATTCTCTCAGCACCAGAGTTTAAGAACCTCAGAGGAGTGGCACATACTTCTTCCATGGGGATTCACAAGGGGGGATTGAAAATCAACTAAAGTGGTTGGAACTCTGAAGAGAGTTCTCTCTCAACCCCAAAAGGAGCTGAGGACAAGTCTCAAGAGACGACCCTGACAGCTGAAACCCTCCTAGGCCCAGTGGGTCTTGCAATGAACTCCTCTCTAAACTCCAGCTGCCTGTGCTCTCTTCTCTCCACACTCTTCAGAACACCTGCTAAATTCCCAACAGCCTAATCCCCCTGAAAGCCCCTTAAACCCACCATGCTCATCTCAGGGTCTTTGGTTCTGCTGCCTCCTCCCACCTGGAATGCCTTCCCACTTTATGTTGCCTGTTCATAGTCTGCCCATCCATAAGCATCCAACTCCAGTTCTTCCTGTTTCACAAAACTCATCCTGATCACTCTGGCCCCTAGAGATCTCTCCACAGCTGTGCTCAACTGCCACCCAATTTAGCCCATGATCACAGCCGGTTTATACTATGTAATTAGTATGGATTTTCCCAGACCACTTGGATGTAAGAAATGTTACATTTGTTTGAAATCATGATCTCTGTCTTGGCTCTGCTCATCAACACTAAGGAGAAGTCTAATATGGGACATTAACAGGGGTGTCTCCACCTCTTTGGGGGTCGTGCAGTGGCTGCATGGACAAGTCTTCAATACACCTCAATTCTACTTAGTTGTTCACTCTCTATGCCTCAAAGCCCATTAGTTGGGTAGTGAGAACCAAATTCAGCCACCGTGCTTAGCTCAGGGCAATCACCAGTGAGCCTTAACTGACAGCTAGGATGCTCTTGGTTCCCTCCTGTTACCTCTGACTTGTTCTTTTTGCCTTCCCTGCAAACTGAGTGGTCTCTCAGCCCTCCTTGACATTCCATTGGACCCTGCAGTGGCCAGTTTGGCCTCATGTGATTATGGAAGTGGGCGGAGCTGGAACCATTCCTTTTAGCCCACTGAGAAGCACTGCCAAAGCGGTTGATGCTGAGGCCGGCAGGGGCAGCCAGGCCCCGCCCCCAGCAGTCTCTGGCTCCCTAGGCCGCCCTGGGGCGCTGGAGAACCCCATCCTTGACCCCGGAGCCCGAAATTGTCTCATGGTTCATGCTCTTTCTGCCTACAGAGTGCATGCCTGTCTCACTGCCTTGCCAGGGTTTCCTTAGCACGCAGAAGGCCGTGAATTACAAAAGTTGCTTTTCTCCAGTCAGTTCAAGCCAGCCTGGCACGAGTCCCTCATTCTCCTTTGTCAACGAGGCAAAGACTCAGTTGTTCACCCCGCTTTGTCTTGCAGTGAGGAGCTCTTTCCCTGCCCTTCCTCTCTCCCTCAGAAGCCCCAATTGTGCCTTTCATTCCACCCTGCTCATAGTGTGTGGAAAATCAGCTTTTTTCCACCTTTCACTCCGGGGAAACAGTAGTTGGGAATCAGGACGTGGAGGGGCGAAGTAGCTTGGAATCGTTCTCAATTGACAGCTCTCTATTTGGGTGTTATTTTACTGCTGGGCAAGAATGATCCAAGTAACACCCGTTGGAGGTCTCTAAAAGCCCAGGCACCAGGTGTGGAGGGCCCTTTCTGTAGCTACAGGGCAGGTCTCTCCACTGGGGGCATTGAAGGAGAGTGCCCTGTAGGTCCTTGCCACATTGAGGTCTTTCTTATTTAGAAAATCCCATGGTTTTTAGGGAGGCCCCCTAGAGCTTGTTCCTTCCCCCCTCAGGACCTCCACCTTCCAGTCCCTCAACTCAGCAACCTCCTCCATCCACTTCCACTAATCCCCCTGGATTATCTCCTGCAAAACCAGTGTGAGATTCACTTCTATCTGAAGTCTCTCTCTTTTAACCCACAGGCAATTTACTTTCCTGTGCTTTCTTTTCAGCGCCTGGGGTTCTGTTTGATTTTTTTTTTTTTTTTTTTTTTGCATGTGTTTAGATGGGGCTTTGAGAGGTCCTGAAATCTTATCCCTTACTTTTAAACTCTCTGAAGCCAGGGGTTGCTTCTTTCCACCTCTTCCCCCACCCACCCATGCCCTTCAGTTCCTGGCCCACAGTGTGCGGGCAGACCTCGCTTTTTCTCCCTTTGTTGTGCTTCACAGGTGCTGTATTTTTTACAAATTGAAGGCAAGACCTTCTACCAGCAAAAGGGTTATGATTTACTTTACCGCAATGTTCAGGAACTGAACCCTCGATATCTCCAAGGTATGCCCGAATTCACCAACTCCCATCAAACCTCATATGTGTCTTACAAACGAACCCTTGGATGTCTGAAGGAAAAACTCAAGAGTGGCTCCTTGGACCCGGAAGAGCTGCTACCCTTCCCAGTACCCCCCAGGTCAAAAGTGCCAGGTCCCCCGATGCCTTCTCCCCTGTGTGTTCAGTGAGGTTAATGGATTGCTTTTTCTGTTTGTATTCTTTTAACCCAAAGAATAGGTTTGGTGGAAAAGGCAAGCGGAAATTCCTGAAGGGAAACGATTTTAGAACAGGACTTTCTGAGCCCCTGAGCATTACCAGAGGGGTGACTGAGGCCGCAGAGTCTGTAATTTAAACAACCAAGGTGACATTGATATACAGTTACATTTGAGAACCAATGGTAGATCTTCGCTACTGAAAGTGTGGTTCTCAAATAACATTAGTCTCACCTGGGAATTTTTAAGAAATGCAGAATCTTAGGCCCCATCCAGACCTACTGATCATAGTCTGCATTTTAACAAGGTCTTCAGGTGACTGGTGTGCACTGAAGTGTAAGAACTCCTACTCTGTTGATTGCGTTGTGGCACAAACTTAAGCTTGGGCAATCTGGACCTGTGGTCACCCTACCTACCAGGAGATGTAGGTAGGGGCAGGGAGGGGTGGAAAGGAAATTTGAGCAGCCACAGCTCTGGTTTGGGAATATGATCTCAAGGGCCTGTCTTTCTGCCCCCAGCTCTTGCAATACGCAACTATCTAATAATCGAACTGTTTGTTCTGCTAGTTGTGTTTATTATTATAATCAGTAATGGTTGCTAGAAAAGTGGCAGAATGTGTTTATGGGAGCAAGGAGTATTAATAGCCTATGGGGCTGGTGTGAGACCCCAGTATTGGTCACAAGCCCTTATTCCTTGCTCACTCATACATTCTCCACCTCCTGCAGAGGCCTCCCCCTCAGGAACCTTGGTTCCTATAAATGTTCCATTCCTCTATCCTGTTTCTGCTTTTTCTAGTTCTTGACATTTTTACTTTTTTTCCCTGCTCCAGACCCCTAGCTTGCTTCCTCACTGCCAATACGACACCTCCATTAACCTTCAAGTCTTCAACAGATAAATTATTAGCACCTTCTGTGTATCCGATAAGCACTGAGGATTCAAAGTGATTCCAAGGCACAACTCTACCTCACTGGGCTCACGGCCTTGCGTGGATGACCTCACTGCACATCAGGGACTGTGCTAAATCTTCACTTATCTAATCTAACTTCATGTTTACAGTCATAACTCTGACATTTCTAGTTGAAGAAGTGGAGCTCAAAGAGTCGAGTAACTTTCCCAGGGTCACAGCTTATTGGTGACATTGGCAGGATTTAAGCCCAAGACTTATTGCTTTAAAAGTCTATCTTAAACTGAACTATAAAAGACTTAAAAAAAAAAAAATCCCTGTGTCTCCAGTGCTCAGGACAATGCCTGGGCTTGTGTCACACAATCACCATTTGTGGAAGGAAGAAAGAGTGTTGTTTCGAACCATCTCTTGGGCTCCACCTTCAACCATGGAGCCTCCTCAAGCCCAGCCCTGAGGTCCCTCAGCACCTCTGGGTCACAGTCTTCCTGATCCACAGAGCCAGCCAGTTGTCTGGGGCCCTACCTCCCTGATTTACCTCTGCCTGTCAGGGGCAGATGGCCAGACCAAGACACCTCTCTGTATCTTGTCTGACTATGGAGTTCATGCAAGATTTCTGCCTTGAAAACACCAAATAATATTATCCTGAAACTTTATAATTTATATAGCAGATAATAAAAAAACAGTAGATGGATAGACACAATCTATGCTCTCCTGGCATTTTATAGGCTGCCACACTGTGCCAGCTGTCTCCAACAAGGCTGTGAGGTGAGAACCTGGTGTCCACCCCTCTTGTAAGCGCCCTCATGCTGCCTTCTCAGGATAGAGGATAAGACTTTCCCTTTTCTATTTCTCTAAAGGGAGAGAGCACAGTATAGGCTCAGAGAGTGATTTGGCTTTCCTGTAGTGCAGATGAGATTTTGATTGTATTGTGACTACATTGTGACATTTTCTATATTCTGTGTACCTAGTATGCAATGACAAAGTCCTGGAGGCTAAAATAGATGGAAACTGTTTACCCAAACTAAATTAGAATCTTTCCCTCGTTAGTTTTTTCAGAAAGCTTTTTCAGGATTGGGAACTACAGAGCAGGGCAGGTGTCATATTATAGACTAGGAAACTGAGACAGAGAGCGAAGATGAGTGAGGGACCTGGAGTCCTGCTAACGGTGATGCAGGATGAGGGAGTCACAGGGGCTTTGGCATGCTTTACTCTTTCCACGACACCACACACACACCTGTATTGAACATTTCAAATTGTGATCCTCATTTTTATAAGACGATGCAAATAAAATATATCTATATTTATGTTTTTGTAGCCCATGCTTCCTCCCCTCCCCCCAAGAGGAAGCATTACCATTTTTCATGATATTCACAATAAATGTTAAGGTTGAAGAAGTTGTGGTTAAAACCTTGAATTTTTAAAGTCAGGAAAGTCTGCCTGTGCTTGGGCAAGTTAATTAACCTCAGTTTCCTGGCTTGCAGATAGAAATGACTAATCCCTCTCTCACTGGCATATGTCATGAGTAATTAAATGAGATGATGCATTTAAAGCACTTGGTAGAGTGCCTGGCACATAATAAGCACAAAATAAATGTTAGTTGTTGTATCTGATACTGAAGCTACTATTATGGAAGCCCAGCTTGACTTCAAATGAACCCACTCATGCAGCTTCCCAAGGGGTCCTCCTTGTTTGGGGAACCAGCAAGACTAGTCCTTGTAGGGCCCAGTTCCATACAGTTTGTGTTTGTCGGTTTTTTCATTAACCCATATTATGGCTACATCTTGTACTCCAAGATTGCAACCATATCCCTTTAGTCTCTACACTTATTTCAGAGGTGACTTTCAAAACTGAGACTTGAGTTGATTGTTTGAGGATGATGTTAGGTCATAGAACAGTACCCCTTGCGTGTTCTTATGATTTCCTGATAACGTGGGTCTGAAATGCCCATGCCTCAGGGTCCAGAGTGGTTAGGTCGGGTAGAGGAGGCCCAAACCCAAGAATTTATATCCCTTTGAAAGAGAGATCTTGCGTGTCCCTTCCACATCGATGTTTCCCTCTCTCTCTCTTCCTCTCTCTCCCTCCCTCTCTATCTGTACAAAAAAAAAGGGAAAAATGTCCTCGGGTGAGGATAAAAAAAAACAAAAAAAACCATAAAAGATACTAAGGCTGTCCTGGCCGGTTTGGCTCAGCAGTTGGAACGTCGGCCAGAGAGTTCAGAGAGTCCTGGGTTTGGTTCCTTCTAGGGGCACGTACTAAAAAATAAAAATAAAAATAAATAAATGTACAAAAAAAAAAAGAAAAGAAAGAGAGATCTTTCTTCCTTCAGCCTCTACAGAAAAAATTGCAGCTTGGGAACCAAATGATCTGAAACATGTTGCAATAAAGGGGTTTAATGTATATGAATTACATTAGGTTCAAAACTATTTACATCTCCGGGACTTGGTCAAGTCTAAAGAATGAATTCTCCAGGAATAGACTTGCTCTAGTGTGTCATTTCATAAAATTTTATTTCAAAAGAGGTAAGAAATTTATGCCAACTGACATTAGCTTTTTTCTGATGCAGAATTATAAATATGGCCCCTCACAGTTCTCATTTGAGGTACACACTAAGTTTGGCCATTCAGTATATTTGCAAATCTGTTTCAAAATTAAACATTTGTTTTTTCACTCCTGTTCAGCTCCCGGCCATTCATTTATTTGATAAACATTTATGGAGCTCCTACTATGTTCTAGTCACTGTTCAGTGTGACGGAAATAATGTTGAACAAAACGTTCTTTCCTTCATTCTTGTGCGGAGACAACCAATAATAAAACAAACAAAACTCATAAACCAGAACACTATCAGATAATGGGGAGCACTACCCAGAGAATTAGAATAGGGGAATTTAATAGAGAGTAACTGGATGACTCCTTTATATCAAGCTGTTAACAAAGCATTCTCTGAGGAAGCAAATGACGAAAGCCCTCCTGGAAGGGGAAAACAATCTAGATCTAAGGCTCTAGGACTTGGGTGAACTTGATGTTCTCTGTCTCCTCTCCTCAATTCTACCACATTAAATTGTAAACTTCAAGTAGTCAAGGACTGAATGGTCCATTCTCATGATGAGAAAGTGATTCTTTCAACTAAGCCTTTACCTTCTTTGGTCTTGTTAAAACTTTCTAAAGTGTAAATTGGAACTTTTCAGGAAATTTCTACACTCTCTACTTTGATGAATGCAATCACTATGCTCAGTTATTCAAGTAGAAACCCGGGGTTCATTCAAGACTCTAGTATTTGATCAAGGTATTTTATTTGGCAAGCTGGCCACTTTTTATATATTTCTAACTAGAAAAAGACAATTAAAAGTGCTCACATTACCTGACTTAGTCTAGATAATTTCTTCTTTTCTTTCCATCTTAAACTTAGACATGCCTATCGTTAGAGAGTATGTGCAGGCAGACCTCATTTTATTGCATTTCAGTTTATTATGCTTCACAGGTGTTGCATTTTTTGTTACAAATTGAAGGCAAGACTCCACTAGCAAAAAGATTGCAACTCACTTTATTGCGACACTCACTTTATTGCGGTGGTCTGGAACCAAACCTACAGTATCTCGAGGTATGCCTGTATTAGTTAGGCAAAGCAAGGCTAGGTTATACCAAATAAATTCTGCACCGTAGTCCTTCTGTGACTCTCCTCCAAGAGGTGATTCAGGGATCCACATTCCTTTCATCTTATATTGCTTCCATCTGGATTCAGAGCAGAAGGGAAAATGAGAACCTGGACAATTGCAGAAGGACTTTTATGGCCAACCCTGAGAGTAACATATATCATTTGTACCCTATCCTATTAGGCAGAATTCAGTCATGTGACCCCAACCTAATATGGATTCCCCAGGGACATGTAGTTTCACTGTGAGCGTGGGAAAGAGATGAACAACATGAGATTTGGTGAACTCTGGGTTAGGTTCCCTTCTTTGGGTATAGCACAAAGTATGTTGGTTGAATGGAAGGAAGGATAGATGGATTGCAATCTAAGGTTTTACAGCCAGTAAAAGAGTGAACTAGAATGAATATGTGTTGAATTGATTATAGAAAATTCCACATTAATTCTCAGGATGCCTTAGTATCATATGAAGAAACCAAAACTACACTGTTCAAAAATAGACTAGATTGGGGATCCCTAGGAAATTTTTGTTATTATTTCATATTATTTCAACATACAACCTCACTATACAGTCACTCCAGCACTCCTCCTCTCTGAATCTCTCTGGCAATCACTCATAGTTGTTTCAAAGATTGGGAAATTATTCTGAAGGCAGCGTGACCTGTCGATGTCATTGACTTTGGCTCCCCTCACCATCATTCTCAGTGTTGCCGTAAGCCCACTTTTAAGGCCCTGAATTTGGCTGCCCTTGAAATGAAATGGGAAAACCTGAGTTTGTGGGCCAGTTTGGTCCACAGCCCAGTTCTCCAGCCAAAGAGAGTGAACAATCCTGCATTTGTGGCACCCTGAGCTTGCAGTGACCTTCTGGGCCAGGATGCCAGAGGGAGCGTACATTCTCTGAAATGACAGTAAAGGAAGAACCAACCCATTGCCCAAGGACTGATGAATGGGCCTCTCTTTTCCCCTGGGACAGCCTCAGCAAGCTCCCATGTAGGGCTTAACTTTTTCCTATCTTGAGATCTATACATACAGTCTCATCTATCCCATTTCTTAGCTGAAAATTAATCGGCCTGAAAACAGATAATAATTAGTCCTCAGTGCTAACTATAGTTAGTGACTTATTTGAGTGATTCTTTGATTAATGTAATTCTTCACCTCTATAGCAGAGGGTGAGGATAATATCTGCTATATCATTTTATTCTCTAGTGCTTAGCACAGTGCATGGCAAGGAGAAGGTGCTATGAAAATATCTATTAAATGAAGAACGACGATGGGCAAACCAAGTCCCAAAGCTTAGACTTTCATTTTGCTTTGTTTTAACACCATATTCCCCAAGAGGGACCATTTTCCCTTCTCATTATAAACACAAAATATATATCAAGTGGCTTCTGCTGTTTGCTTTTGACTCAGCGAATCTTAGAACCATCAAGACAGAAGCTTCGGGTCAGCCCCTTCACCAGCTTTCAATTTTGGACCGATGGTTAAATCTTCTTGGTTTTCAAATTGCTCACATGTACACATATCCTGGATTTAATAACCAGTGGGACTGCTCCACAAACCCATGGGACAAATATTGTCATATTTCGTTCTTTCACACAGAATAAGTGGCTTAAATTGCCATGGTTTAACAGATTATGGGATTAGCAGAAAGTCTAGCCTCTCTATCTAGGGGCTATCACTGTCCCGATGACTTGTCCCAAATCTCAAAGGCTTACATAATCCGAAAGGAGTGGTCAGCCTGACTTCCAATCCCCAGGGGAGAAGCACTGCTGCCCACTGCCCTGTGGCTGGGAAAAAGGCCCCACATGAGCCTTCAGATGACACTGCCAGAGCTCCTGCAGGGAAAGTGACCTTTGACCTTGTGCTTAGCTCAGCCTAGACTGTTCCCAGAATTGCAGCTCTTAGTGCTAAACTTCAATCCCTCATGTGACCTTCTCCCAAAGATGCAGTCACCCAAGAGGGCTGCATCAGATTTTAGCAGGCTGTCCAGCCCTACAGACCCCGAATTTTTATATATTTTCTCTCTCTAGGGACCATGCACTGTGGGCCTGGCAACTTTTCCTTTTCAACCCTTAAAACACAAAAGGTCCTCATTATGCCTCATTTCCAGCAAATAGGACTACATATCACTTCTTAAGATTGGTCATCCTAATGGTCTCTAAGGAGCACTACTGCCCTCAGGAGGAGGGAACTACCGCAATGACTCAGGACAGTTCACCCTCCCTAACTTTCTGATGGAACTTTCTGATGTTCTTGGCAGAACCGAGAAGCGGCAGGAGGAGATGGAGAAGGAAAAGCTGAGAACACTATGAAGCTGAATCTCAGCAGCTCATTCCACCGCACAACTCTTCACACATCAACTGCATAGGCAAATTCCCTGCTTTTCGTGAGCAGAAGGCAGGCTTCGTTCTCTAAATTATACATATTTTGAAATTTACAATACAAATTTATGGTCAGGAAGAAAACTCAGAGATTATCCTGTTGAGTTTTCTGGCTTCAAAGTGTTGATTCTTTGCTGGACATTGTAGTAAAATAATTGGAATTTTTATGTAAAATAATATTTCAGGTGATGGACGGCACAGGTTCCTGGGGTGGAGTAACAATGTGCTTGGGGAGAGGTGGGTGCCAAATTTGTTTTCTTACGATAAGAATCAGTTTAATTTTGGTGGAGCAGGATGACTCCACAGACACCATGACACCCCCGACTCTTGGGTCTGACTCTTGGCTCCTTTTCAGGGCCTGTGGCATGTCCTCCGGGCACTGTTGCATCTTAACGATACCACCTGGCACCTGACCATTGCGGTCAGTGTCTGGCTGCAGAAGGGGAGGCACAAGGACTGACGCAGAGGCCAGATTCAAAATGTACCGTGACTGACCATCAGAATCTGAAAGGAAAACATCAAACAATGTGGAGGTGAGAGCAGTTGTCACAAGTTGTTAATTCATGAGGCAAAACTTAAAGATCAATGAAAATACCCCAAAACTTCCTACCATCTATGAGGCTGCTCTGAGAAGTGAAGAAATCAAGCATAGCAGGCTTCAGGTGTCACAGAAATGCCCCCGCCCCCCCCACCCCACCCCCATCCACAACCCAAAGACATCAGAGCATGAGGTCCCTGGGAGGGAGAGTGGCTCAATTTCATTGATTAGGAGCCTAAGAGTAAAACCAACCTGGATTTCCCCCTGGAATGTGCCTTTTTGCTGAGTCATGCTGGTGAGTTATGTTTCTTTCTTTTTCTTGCATGGTTTGGTTCTGTAACAATCATTTCAGAAGTTGAACAACAACCTGTTTCCTCTTTTCATCCTGCATTTTAACAAACAGGCGGAGAGCAGGAGCCATCCGCCTCCCTGTGGATTTGCAGAGGAGAATGAGACTGTGAGGGAGCTGTCATCATTCTCCTTTAGTTGGTTAGTGATTTGATTTGATTCCATTCCATTCCAAAGCAGAAACTGAGCATCCAGTGTGTGCAGACACTTACTAAGCACTGCTGGGGAGGACAGGACAAGGAGGATGCACCACTGCCCAGGTAGGGTACATCATCCAGCAAGGCCACAGAAATGCAGACAAATAACTACAATATGAACAGAGGAGCAAATGGTACATTTTGTCCTGGGCGAGTCAGGGAAGTCTACAGAGGTGATGTTTGAGCTGGATGTTGAAGGATTTGGCTTTGTGGGCCAGACAAGAAAGGGCCAATAATCTGAGGGAGAGCATTAACAAGGGTAACAAGGGAATATGGCAGGTGGGGGGGGTGGGGGGGGGGGAGAAAGGAGCTAGAACAGTGGTGTTTGAAAGGGGGTCCTGGGGTCCTGGGTGGGGGTAGGGTCTTGCATTCTTGCTCAGGACATAGGCGTCAGGCAGAAGTACACCAGCACAGGGCAAAATCGGGTTGCCCTCCAACATAACACCCTAGACGCCGGCCTCTCACAGGAGCCTGGTTCAGGATGGAAGCTATTTCCTCGAGACCTGGCCGCTGGTGCCAGAAATTCCCAGCATTCCACTCTCTCCTCGGAGGCCTCCTGGAAATGTGCACGTGCATGTTCTCTGACGCCGGTAACACATTAATGACCCGACCTCCCACTCGCATTTCTGGAACTCACAGGTGGGCTCTGCAGCTAGGCTGCCTGGGTCAAAGCCCAGCTCTGCCACTTGCAGCTTCTCTCGGCGACCAGAGAGGAGACATGACAGTGGGGCGCCCCAAGAGCAGCAGGCGGCTCAGTGCAATGGACAACTCCCCGTTCACTGCCTTGCCCGGGGCCCCCTTCACCCCCCCCCCCACCACTTCCTAGCAGACTGCTCTACAACAGCGTTTTCCAGCAGGAATGTAATGTGAGCCACATTTGTAATTTTAAATGCTTCTAGTAACCCAATTACAAAAGCAAAAGGAAACAGTTAAAATTAATTTTAATAATATATTTTATTTAACCAACGGTATCCAAAAATATTGTGTCAATTCATGTAAGAAATTATTGGTGAGATTTTTACATATTTGGGGCACTAAATCCTTAAAATTCAGTGTGTATTTTACTCTTACAGCACATCTCAATTTGGACTAGCCACATTTTAAGTGACCACATGTGGCTTAGTGGTCACACGTGACTAGTAGCTACCATATTGGATGGCGCAGCTTCAGAACAATGGTCCCCATGACTGGACAGAAATAATAACAATAGCTAATATTTTTTGATGAGCAGCTGAAACACTTTGGACAAATTATTAAACCTGTGCCTGTTTCCTCTGTATAAGAGGAGTAATGAAACCTAACATATTGTTGAGCCTTAATTTAAGACATTATCTGAAGCCCATTTGTAGTTTCCTTAGCCTGGAATGCCCTCTTTTCTCCACGTGCAAATCCTTATTCAGTCATTAAAACCTTGTTCAAGCCCAGTTGCTGTGGCTCAGTGGATTGCGCATCCTCCCATGGACAGAGAGGTCCTGGTTGGATTCCTGGTCAGGGCACCTGCCTGGGTTGTGGGCTCGATCCCTAGTAGGGGGCGTGCAGGAGGAAGCCAATCGATGCTTCTCTCTCACATTGACGTTTCTATCTCTCTCTCTCGCTCTAAAAAAAACAAAAACAATAAAAACAAAACATATTTAAAAAAACACAAAAAACTTTGTTCATTATTCTCCTCCTCTGTGAAGGCTACCCACCTTGCCTCTTAGGTAGCACCCAGTGTTCCTGGCTCTGGGCCAACTTAGCACATGTTCAGTCCTTTCTATTGGTGCTTCCGACGTTGCCGTAGGATAGTTTTTCTGCCTGCCCTCTGGGTGAATCTGGCAGGGTTCACTGCATCCATTGCTTCTAAAATGCAGGTTTTCGCATTTTTAGCATCTCTGAAATCAGGATTCATTTATACTCTAACAGGCAGTGACTTTTCCTTTCTTGGTGAGACAAAAATATTAAAAAAGAGTAATGGTGTGATTGCAATATATGGCGTAGATTTGATAAATTTTAGTATTTGCCTTTGTGTCCCTAGGCACAGGGCTCAATAAATGCAATAAATGTGTTGAATGTACTGACAACACTAATAAAAGTTTACTGCCATTACCACATGTGTAAATTATTTGGCTGCCTGCCTCCCCTCCACTCTGCGTGGTAACTCTGCAAGGGCAGAGACTGGGGGCCATTTCGCAGTAAAGGGCTCAGCATCTCGTGAGAGGCCAGGATGTGATACCTGGTTTCAGAGGAAAACGTGCCCTTGAGTCACATGCAAGGAAAGAAATCCCACCTTTCTCATTACAGCACAATTAGGCTTTAAAATTTCCTTCACCAAAATATCTGATGACTACCTCAGGAAGCAGAGCCATCCACCTAGGGGCTGGGAGAAGTGTGCACTTGTGGGACCAGGGGAAAGAGAGCATTTCCCCTCAAAGCTGCATGTTTCCTCAGAAACCCCAAAGGGCCCCAAACAGATTATCTTTCAAAGGACTCATTACCAGGCAAGGGCTTTTAAATTCCAAATGTTTTAACAAACTCCTTTATATCTAGAAGCCCCACTGTCAAATTATATTTTCTCCCCCCAATTCATAATATGATATGCAAATAGACAAAAATAGGCCCCAAACCTCTTATCAAGAGACATCCAATCATTAGCGGGTTAAAAAAATAATGCTTTGCTGGGGAAAAAAAAAAGTGGGGTTAGGGAAATAGGGACCTTTTGATGAGTGGTGAGCCCCATGCTCTACCTCGTTAGAAACAGGGAATTTAAAAAGGCCCAAGAAAAAAACTGCCTGGAATGTACATAGAGTTCCTATAAGCAAATATTGACTTTTTTAGAATTCGAGGTTATCACAAAGTTGTTGTTTAAAGGTGCATCGTGATTTTTCTTTGATGAAGGGATTAGTGTTCCTTTTGGGTAACAAAAGAACTCAGTCTATGTGGGGGTTTTATCCAATAAAATACACAAAAACACCATCCCCCAAACTACCACCATTCTTCCTTGGGGAAAATCATGTCTGTTCTGTCTTTGGCAAGCAGTGCAAACACTAAATTGAACTAAGGGTGTGTGGTTTTACTGTTTTGTTTTTTTTTCACTAAAAGAAAAAAACAAAAAACGACTTTACAAACGCAGTTAAAGTCCATTGCTCCCTGCCTTACCAAACTATCAGGCTGGCTCAGGGTGTAGAGTCCCAGGCCTGGGCCTGGCTGGATTCAGGCTGCAGGGGCTCCCGGGAGCATGGCCAAACCCAGCTCGTTCAACAGCTCCTGCATCCTGGATTTGAAAGGAAACCAATCACAAATTCTTTTTTTTTTTTAAAGTATGAGCAGTTTATTTCAATATGAATTACATTTTTATAAAGCTATAAAAAATAGCTGTACATTTAACAAAATATATACATCCCACTCTTTTTTTTTATTTTTAAAAATTGATTCCAGAGAGAAGGAGGGAGAGAGAGAAACATCAGTTGGCTGCCTCTCACATGCGCCCCGCCCAGGGATCAAACCCACAACCTTGGTATGTGCCCTGACCCCTTAAACTTTCGGCCTATGGGATGACGCTCCAACCAACTGAGCCACACCAGCTAGAGCACATCTCACTCTTTTTTTTTTTTAATCCTCACCCGAGGACATTCTTGCATTTATCCCCAGATAGAGTGGAGGGAGAGAAGGAGGAAGAGAGAGAATCATCGGTGTGAGAGAGACACGTCGACTGGCCGCCACCCGCATAACCCCAACCGGGGCCGGGAACGAACAACAACTGAGGCACGTGCCCTTAGCGGGAACCGAACCCTGGTCTCTCTGGTCCGCGGGCCGATGCTCCAACCGCTGAGCCAAACCGGCCAGGGCACATCTCACCCTTTTAAGCAAATATGTGTGGTATATTGACCCCACCATCTCGTTCCTTATGCCTTCGTCTTGCCTTAGTGGAATCCAGGATTGGTGGGAAATGATAGACGTGTCCACCCAGGTCAAAAGGAATACTGTCTTGGTTGCAAAAGTAACAACCCTGGATGACAGATCCTCACGCTTTCTACCTTTGTGCTCCTGTCTCACAGTAATGGCCGTGAGAAGAATACAAAGAGCCTGCAGGAACCCACAAAGCTGTACATGGGAGGACAGAGGTAAGCACACCAGGGTAGTGGCTGACACATGTTGTGGGGACCTACCAAGTAGAGGTGAAATGCCTTCCGCCGTGGAAACTGGCAGGAATGCAGATCTGGCAAGAGACCTGGGCAGGTGAGAAAGCGCAGCAAGCACACGTGTGTTCACATAACTAAAACTCAGGAGGGATCTCCCCACTGTGAACATTCATATAAAATTCAACTCAGATGGAGGGCTCCACAGGTACCCTCAGTATCTTTATACTGAACAAGACAATAGCACATTCCCTAAATCTAAGCATTTACGTAGTGTGACCTCTTCAATATCAAGAGGGCATAGATTTGTGGCTAAACACTTTCTCACATTCACTCCACACCTAGAGCCTTTCTCCAGCGTGAACTGTCTGATGATTAACAGAGGACACAGGGCTGGTGTTAGAAGATTCTCCACATCCACAGCACACGGAACAGCCTCCCAGCATGGAAAGCCAGTGGCTTTCTTGCATTTTCCCGAAGTGTACTGATTTTTTGTTCTTTGAAAAGTCACCCCACACTTAAAGATCTCATTTGGCCTGTCCCTGGTGTGAGCGCCCTCTAGCTGGAGATGGCCTGAGATGGTCAGAAAGTGCTTTCCAATCCCCCTACAGGTAAAAGGCTTCCGCGACACATGGGAATTGCAGCTCTTTGCAAGTGAGGTCCTGTCCACAGGGCTTATGAAAGGTTGCTCTCTTGAGTGCTGCTCCTGGTGCTGGTGAAAATTTGCAGTGACATAAAATCATTTTGCACATGCCCCACAGCTCAGTGGTTTCTGGCTGAGTTGTGTCCCCTGCTGCTCAACTAGAGTGAAAATGCCTCTCAAGGCTGGCACACAGCTCTCGCAGGGGTGGGTCTTCTGAGAAGACAACGCTGCCTTGGGATGCCCATGGGCATCGTTCAGCGGGAGCCTCCGCATCCTCTGTCCCACAGCAGCACCCCAGAGAGGATATAAGTGTCAAGTTCTTCAGCATCATGTCAAGGTGCAGGTGTCTCTGAGCCTCAAGGAGGCCGATTCCTCCTGGGAGGAGTACACAGCTACATCCTCAAAGGTCACACCAACCTGAGCCGGGACCCTCAGCAGGGCCACCACCATTGGACTCTGTGGGTGGAGTGTAGTCGAGAGGAGCCTCCCCACCCCACCCCAGCACAGCAGTCCCTGTCTGAGGCCCTGGCACGGTCACCAGGGCATCTTGACCTCAACCCAGCACTCTGGAGCCTCTGACCAGAGGAGCAGATCCTGAGAGAAGTCAATCACAAATTCTTTTTTTAAAAATTTTTTTTCTTTTCCTTTTAAAAAAATATATACCGCATTTTATTTTTGATGTTCAGTTGGTTGTTTTGTGTTTTTTTTGTTACAGATGTTTCTCATTTTTTACCCATTGACACCCTCCTCCCCATACCCCCAACCTCGTCCCCAGCTTTGTTGTCCATGTCCATTGGTTATGCATACATGCATATAAGTTCTGTGATTTATCTCTTCCCCCCTCCCACTCCCTCTTCTGAGGGATGTCAGTCTGTGCCCTACTTCCATGTTTCTCAGTCTACCGTATTCCTCAGACTGTTATGTTCATTATATTCCGTATATAAGTGAGATCATGTGGTATTTGTCTTTTCCTGCTTGGCTTATTTCACTTAGGATAATACTTTCCAGGTCCCTCCATGTCATCTCAAAGGATAAGAGATCTTTCTTTCTTACAGCTGCATAGTACTCCATTGTGTATATGTACCACTGCTTTTTTATCCATTCGTCTACTGATGGACACTTGGGTTGTTTCCAGATCTTAGCTATTGTAAATAGTGCTGCTATGAACATGGGGGCGCATATATTCTTTCTGATTGGTGTTTCAGGCTTCTTAGGGTATATTCCTAGAAGTGGGATCACTGGGTCAAATGAAAGTTCAAATTTTAAGTTTTTGAGGTAACACCATAGTGTTTTCCATAGTGGCTGCACCAGTCTGCATTCCCACGAGCAGTGTATCAGAGTCCCCTTTTCTCCACACCCTCACCAGCACTTGTTGTTTGATGATTTGTTGATAGTGGCCATTCTGACAGGTGTGAGGTGATACCTCATTGTTGTTTTAATTTGCATTTCCCTGATGATTAGTGATGTTGAGCATTTTTTCCTATGTCTCTTGGCCATTTGTATGTCCTGTTTGGAGAGGTGTCTATTTAGTTCCTCTGCCTATTTTTTAATTGGGTTCTTTGTCTTCCTTTTGTTGAGTTGTATGAGCACTCTATATATTTTGGAAATTAACCTCTCCTTTCCAATCTGGATCCCTTTTATTTTTTCCTCATGTCTGATTGCTGTGGCTAAGACTTCCAGTACTATGTTAAATAAGAGTGGCGAAAGTGGACATCCCTGTCTTGTTCCTGTTCTTAATGGAAATGTTTTTAGTTTCTGCTCATTGAGTATGATGTTGGTTGTAGGTCTTTCATATATGGCCTTTATTGTGTCGAGATATGATCCCTCTATTCCCACATTGCTGAGTGTTTTTATATAGATGCTGGATTTTGTCAAATGCTTTTTCAGCATCTGTTGATATGATCATGTGGTTTTTATTCTTCATTTTGTTTATGTGGTGTATCACATTTATTGATTTGCGAGTATTGTACCAGCCTTGCATCCCTGGAATGAATCCACTTGGTCATGGTGAATAATTTTTTTGATGTATTGCTGGATCCGATTTGCTAGTATTTTGTTCAGGATTTTGGTGTCTATGTTCATCAGGGATATTGACCTGTAGTTTTCTTTCTTTGTAGTGTCTTTTTCTGGTTTTGAAATTAGAATTATGCTGGCCTCATAGAATGAGTTTGGAAATCTTCCTTCTTCTTGAATTTTTTGAAATAGTTTGAAGAGAATGGGTGTTAGTTCTTTTTTGAATGTTCAGTAAAACTCCCCCGTGAA
The DNA here is from genome assembly GCF_014108415.1 of Molossus molossus. Taxonomy (NCBI): domain Eukaryota; kingdom Metazoa; phylum Chordata; class Mammalia; order Chiroptera; family Molossidae; genus Molossus; species Molossus molossus. The sequence continues at coordinate 32,016,562 of NW_023425347.1, read as the reverse complement.
GCCATCTGGGCCTGGGCTTTTGTTTGCTGGGAGAATCTTGATTACCTCTTCAATTTCCTTAGTTGTTATTGGTCTGTTCAAGTTTTCTTTCTCTTCCCGGTCCAGTTTTGGGAGACTGTGTGTTTCTGGAAATTTGTCCATTTCGCTTAGATTGTTGAATTTGTTGCCATATAGTTGTTCATAGTAGCTGTTAACAACCTTTTGTATTTCTGTGGTGTCAGTTGTTACTTCTCCTCTTTCATTTCTGATTTTGTGTATTTGGGTTCTCTCTTTTTGTTTCTTGGTGAGTCTAGCTAAGGGTCCATCAATCTTGTTTATCTTTTCAAAGAACCAGCTCTTTGTTTCATTGATCCTTTGAATTGTTTTTTTTTGGTCTCCATGTCATTTATTTCTGCTCTGATCTTTACTATTTCCTTCCTTCTACTTGCTCTGGGTTTTCTTTTTGTTTGCTTTCTAATTCTTTAAGTTGTGAGGTTAGACAGTCAATTAGAAATTTTTCTTGTTTCTTGAGGTAGGCCTGTAGTGCTATGAACTTCCCTCTCAGAACTGCTTTCGCTGCATCCCATAGATTTTGGGTTGTTGTTGTTCATTTTCATTGGTTTCCAGGAAGTTTTTAATTTCTTCCTTGATTTCCTCGGTAACCCATTCATTGTTTAATAACATGCTATTTAGCCTCCATGTGTTCAAATGTCTTTGCATGTTCTTGTTGCAATTGATTTCTAGTTTCATACCATTGTGATCTGAGAAGATGCTTGATATGATTTCAATCTTCTTGAACTTGTAGAGATTTAGTTTGTGTCCTATCATGTGGTCTATCTTGAGAATGTCCCATGTGCACTTGAGAAGAATATGAATTCTGTAGTTTTGGGGTATAATTCTCTGTAGATATCTATTAAATCCATTTGGTCTAGTGCTTCATTTAGAGTTTCTGTTTCCTTGCTAATTTTTTATCTAGAGGATCTATCCAGTGGTGTCAACGGGGTGTTGAAGTCCCCTGCTATGATTGTATTGCTGTCGATTTCTCCTTGGAAGTCCTCCAGAAGATTTTTAATATATTTTGGTGCTCCTATATTGGGTGCATATATGTTTATCAAGGTTATATCTTCCTGTTGAATAGATCCTTTCAATATTATGTAGTCGCCTTCTTTGTCTCTAGTTATGGCCTTCATTTTGAAATCTATTTTATAAGATATGAGTATTGCTACCCCAGCTTTTTTTTTGCTTTCCATTTGCTTGGAAAATTTTTTTCCATCCCTTCACTTTCAACCTATGTGAGTCTTTTGTTGTGAGGTGGGTCTTTTGTAAACAACATATAGATGAGCCATGCTTTCTTATCCAATCAGCTACTCTGTGTCTTTTTATCAGAGCATTCAGTCCATTTACATTTAAGGTGATTATTGATAAGTACTTATTTATTGCCATTTTTGTTTAGTGTGGTTATATTTTTCTTCCTATTTCTTCTAATTACAGTAGTCCTTTTAACATTTTTTGCAGTGCTGGTTTGGTGCTAATGTATTCCCTTAGCCTTTTTTTTGTCTGGGAAGATCTTTATTTGACCTTCTATTTTGAATGATAGCCTTGCTGGGTAGAGTAGTCTTGGATTCAGATCCTTGTTTTTCATGACCTTGATTACTTCATGGCATTCCCTTCTGGCCTGTAGTGTTTCTTGTGAGAAGTCAGCTGAGAGCCTTATGGGGTTTCCTTTGTAGGTAACCTGTTGCTTATCTCTTGCTGCTTTTAGGATTCTCTCTTTGTCTTTAATTTTTGGCATTTTAATTACTATGTGTCTTGGTGTGGGCCTGTTTGTGTTCTTCTTACTTGGGGCTCTCTGTGCTTCTTGAACTTATATGCCTTCTTCCTTCACCAAATTAGGGAAGTTTTCTCTCACTATTTCTTTGAATATATTCTCTAACCCTTGCTCATTTTCTTCTTCTTTGGGGACTCCTATGATGTGAATATTAGTTTCCAGTTGTCCCACAGTTCTCTTAAGCTGTCTTCCTGTTTTTTAATAGTTTTTTCCTTTTGGTTTTCTGATTGGTTAATTTTTTCTACCCTGTCTTCTAATTCACTGATCCGGTCCTCAGCTTCCTCTACTCTGCTTTTTAGACCTTCCAATGTGTTTTTCATTTCTGATATGTCATTTTTTATCTCTTCTTGATGGTTTTTAATTTCCAATTGGCTTATTTTCAGTGTCTCTATGTCCTTACTCATGCTGTTGAGCTTCCTCAAGATCATGGCTCTGAATTCTAGCTCTGTTAACATGCCTAACTGCTCCACATTGATCTCATCGTCGGTGGAGGTCTCTTGCTCTTTCATTTGGCTCCTGTTTCTGTGTTTCACCATTTTGGCTATCACAGTGGGCTTTGGAGCCTGTCAAGTTTTCCCTGTGGGTGTTGGTGTTCTGCTGTTTGTGGTTCCCTCTCCTGGGTTTAGATGAGCGAGGGAGGACCCACGTTAAACACCACTGTCAAGTCTTACTTTCCTGGTTAGAGTTGCTAGCCCAGGAAAGGTACTGTTATCCTCTAGCTTTTTGCCTGGAGGCCAGCAGTCGAGGTTACTTGAAGAGTTTTGGGTTGTCAGTTGATAGAAAAACTCCCTCAGGTGCTCAGCATAAGGTGATTTCCCCAGGGTGGGGCAGATGCTGGTTGTTAATGAGCCTCAATTAGCACTTCAATGGCTCACAGGGTGGGGTTGTATCTCCGAGGGAGGGGCTGCTGCCCCTCCCCAGAGCCCTGGGAAGGAGCAATATGGCCACCGTCCTGCGTGGCAGCAACTTGGCAAAAGCTCCGAGTGCCCTCCAAATCCCGAGTGTCCCCACACAACTTCAGTCCAGTCCGCCCTCCCTCTGCCGGAGCCCAAGGTGAGTGGCTGTGGTGTTTCAGCCTCTGTCCCGGCTGCGCTGTGGAGCCGCCTGGGAGTGTAACCCGAGGGCGCTGCTCCCAGCTGAGGCCGCTGCCGAGCTGCCGACCATGAGCTCCCAGCCCCCGTCTCGCGCCTTCGCAGTCCTACCAGGATCGAGTCAGTGTCCCTGGTTTTATGGTCCTCGCAAGCTGCTTTTCTGTTGCTTTTCCCCTCGATTTGTCTGTGTTATAGTTGTAATTCCAGTTTGGTTCTGGGAGACGGTCTGTGTAGCTTCCGTTCACTCTGCTGTCATTTTGGATTTCCCCTTAAATTTTTTTTCTTTATTGATTTGAGAGAGAGAGGAAGGGAGAGAGGGAGAGAGAAAGACATAGAAACATTAAAGAAAGAGAACATAGATTGGCTGCCTCCTGCATGCCCCCCCCACTGAGAATTTGGCCCACATTGTAGGCACGTGCCCTGATCAGGAATCAAACTGGCGACCTCTTGGTGCATGGGTCAATGCTCTACTAGTGAGCCACACCGACTGGGCAATCACAAATTCTTTAACTTACTATTTTTACTTCTCTTCCTTCTCTCATGTTCAGTTTAAATGAAATTACTCTGGCTAATGAACCTAAAGAGATCAATAAATAGATGGTCACCTGCCCATCTTGTGAATATCCCCCCTTCTCCTTTCTCCTGCCATATCAATGTGTGCCCTTACCAAGCTTCTTTCCTGAGAGGATTCCTGTTGTCTGACTGGAGCCCTCCTCACTATGGCTACTAGTGGGTCAGGCAGCTTAGAGCCACATTAATATGGTGCTATTCAACACGCCACTTCACTTGCTTGGCCCCGATAAGAGTTGATGGTCCCTGTGGGGAGGCAGGAGCCCATAGGCCCACGGAGATGCTTCAACAAGCAGGGCCTGTCGCAGGGGCATGAGCTGCGTCCTCAACGGGAGGAAGGGGGAGCTCGTAACTGTCTACACAGCAGCTACTCACATGATTTCACTTCATCTGTACTTAAGGGCCAGTGGCCAATTTTGACTCCCAAGGAAGGTAGACTCACCATAGCTGGCACCCTTTCTTGACAAGCTCTCTTGACCAATCTCTTTCCCCTTAGTTCAGCTGAAACAAAGCTGAGATTTTTTTCCCCTCCTCACAGACAACCTTACTGGAACTAAGGAGAGACAGTACAAAAACACGGAAGAAATGAGTTTACAGAATCACAGCTTTCTCATCCTGCGGAGTTTCCTTTCCCATGTGCACCCTCTGCTAAGAGGCCCCGACCGTGTGTGTACGGTAAGATAAACACATTTCCAAAGGGGTGGGCCCCTCTCTTCCAGAGGGCTATTTCTTTCCCTTCATCTTGCTCCACACTCTTCCCCAAAGTCTGACACTAATTAAGGAGAACATGATGAGCATTAATCCATCTTTAAAAAAAAATTAATAATACTATGAACCAAATTGAGAACCATACAACAAAATGGCTGACTTTTAATCATCAAACATATTGAGGTTGTGGAAGTTAAGAAAAGAGAGAACTGCCCTGGCAGGTTTGGCTCAGCGGTTAGAGCGTTGGCCCGCGGTCCAGAGAGACCCAGGTTCGGTTCCCACTAAGGGCACGTACCTCGGTTGCAGTTTGTCCCCAGCCCTGGTTGGGTCAAGCGGGTGGCAGCCACTCGATGTGTCCCTTTCACATTGATGTTTCTCCCTCTCTTTTCCTCTCTCTCCCTCCCACTCTATCTGAACAGGAAATGAAAAAATGTCCTCGGGTGAGGATAAAAAAGAAAAAGAAAAAAGAGAACTATTCCAAAATGAGAGCTGAAGAGATGAGACACCAACATGCAGAGTGTGGTTCCAAACTGGATCCTTTGGCTTTGTGGTGGGGGAAGGTGGAATGAAGTCCAAGGGTCACATGAGAGTATTAGACAAGTGTTACTCTTCTGGTTTTGGTAGTCGTATTGTTGTTATGTGGGCGAACACCTTTGTTTATAGGGAAAACACTCTAAAGTATTCACTAGTGATGGGACACATCATGTTGGCAACTTACTCAAGTGGTGCAAGAAAATGTTCCTTGTACTTTACTTGCAACTTTGCTCTATGTTTGAGATTATCAAAAAAAATTTTTGAACTACTATGTATCTAGCAAATACTATTTTTTGGAATCCATTCCAAAGCTGTACAGGTGAAAAATACAGAAAGAGAAACACACACACACACACACACACACACACACACACACACAGAACCAGGCTGTTACTATTTTCGTCAACAAAAATGAAACAACCCAAATGCCCATCATTAAGGGACTGGTTGTGTAAACTAAATAAGTCTAAAAAGGGAATAAGAAATATCTCTATATACTACTATGGAGTGATTTCCAAGATATAGTAAGCAAAAAAAATTAGAGTAGAGAAAATTGTGCATATATATATGCATGTGTATATATATATGAAAAAAGAAAATACATATCTGTGTGTGCATAACATTTTTAAAACGAGCAATTGAAAGATAAATTATGAATTTAGAAATAAATGATTGCATATAAGATATAAGAAGAAATAGGGTAAAGGAGATAGGAAATAGAAGCTAGACTATTTCATTTTATTTTAATTAATTTTTTTTTATCCTCATCCGAGGACATTCTTTCATTTTTTGTTCAGATAGAGTGGGAGGGAGAGAGAGAGAGAGAGAGAAACATTGATGTGAAAGGGACACATTGAGTGGCTGCCACCTGCATGACCAACCAGGGCTGGGGACAAACTGCAACTGAGGTACGTGCCCCCTAGCAGGAACCGAACCTGGGTCTCTCTGGACCACAGACCGACACTCTAACTGCTGAGCCAAACCGGCCAGGGCGAAGCTAGACTATTTTAAATGTATTTTGTTTTATAGATTTGACCTGGTAACAATGAAAGTATTTTATAAAATAAATTTTTAAAAGCCAATCCTGGAAAATAAAATGAAACAAATGATCCTAAATGTGAATACAGTTTGCATAACATTCAGAGTGGAATTACTCCATGGGACTTTAAAACTTTAGCTTGATTGCTGTCCCTAGGGGGATATATCCCAGGGGCAATAAGAACTAAAACAAATACAAAACCCACTTAAACACTTTTCAGGAATCATATTGTTGGTGGAAGTGTTCGTAGATGCATGAGTGTTGAATGCTAGAACAAATTCATAATTTTGTGATAATGTATCATTTCCAGTATCTTTGAAAACCAGTATTCTCAACTTTGGGAGAAAGAAAATGTAGAATTAAAGATGTTAAGCAAAATCCCTATAATCCTGAATTTGAATGGAAAGTATTAATATGAACTCATGATATATTTATCTTAAGAAATAAACATATTTCCTGGCTCTGTCTACAAAAAGGCCTAGAAACAATGAGTAACCAGTTAGCAGAGCACCCCCATTACCAGAGTGAGCTCCAGAAACACCCTTTCTCACCAAAAGGAACAAGGCTCTTTGGAGAAACAGCTGATTCCATATTTAGAGCAGGAAATGCTCAAGATGTGCCTGGAACATCTTGTCATACCAGATAAAAAAGTGATCAAAGACTACTAGGATTGCATCAAAGGACTAGAGAGCCAACTTTAAGAGGCTCCCACTGGCCAAAGATGGACAGTTTGAAAATCAGTGATGATAGTAACTGCAACAGATTAAAATGCATCAAGTGTGTTTAGATTCATGAGTTCATGTTGATTCTAAAAGATAATAGTTGGTCACATTTAGAGGAATTCAGTGAATAAACTCTTTCTTTTGTCTTGATCCTGCCTTTCCTGCACGATCGATTGCATTGGTGAACCAAGCAGAAATTTCTCTTCTCTTTATAGAAATATTACAGCTAATAAATGAAGAAGTAATAGTAGACTGAGAGTATCATCGTCACCATTTCGCAACTTCGAATGACCTAATGAATCTAGGAATTACTCATCAATAGCTGCTAGTATCACAAAAAGAGATAAACCACATGTTACATGTTTACTGATGGAAGAGTACAGCATCTATGAAGCAGTCCTATCAAAAAAAAAAAAAAAAAATCAGACCTGAAGCTGATCAAACCCAAGATCCAACTACCAATTTACAGGAAAACCAGAAGACACAGAAACATACAATGAGACCACCAGGAATTCGAAAACTCCAGACTGCAAGAAACTCTATGTAGCTAACAACTCAGCTTCTTCAAGGAGAGAGAATGAATATGGAAAAACATAATAAAACATAGCAACCAGTCATAACGTGTGGGCCTTGTTTAGATTCTGAATCAAATGAAGAAAATCTGAAAATGATGATATTTATGAGACAATGTAAAATTGAACACTGGCTATTCGATGATATTAAGAACTTATTGCTATTTTTTTAGATGTGATCATGGAATTGCAGCTATGTTGTTTTTCTTTTATTTCAAGAGTCCTCTTTTAGAGATTCATACAGAACTGTTTATGGAAGTAATTTAATGATGTCTGGAATTTGCTTCAAAATAATACAGATGGAGTGGAGGAAGCAAGTGGGGTTGTTGTGCGCAAGACAATACAGGGTGGAGCAAAAGTAGGTTTACGGTTGTTCATATGGAAAATAATACAATAATTAATAAATTATAATGCAAGAATAAACTCCGTGTTTCTCATAGTTGCAACTGTAACCCTGCTTTTGCCCCACCCTGTATAAACCCATAAGTTTATAAATGTTATAACTGAGTAATAGGTATCTTTTTATGTGCCTAAAATCTTCTTGTATATTCTGTCTTTGTACACACTTGGAATTTTTCATAATAAAAAGTTAGAAAATTATACCTACTACGTACCAGGGACTAGGCTGGCACCGACACACCTAAGCTACAAATGGACATGACAGAAAAGCAGTCAGAACTTTTCCTTCATGACTTGCACATGTGGGAAGAGAGAAAAATTTGGTGGCAACGCCCTTAACTCTCCCCTCATTTGATGAGATGAATATGCAGTTTCCTTTGCCAAATTGGAAATTGAGAGCAGAATGCAACCCTGTCTAAACAGCTCCTCCGAGGAGTTTGTTGAAGGCCGGAACCATTACTCAGGGTCCAGCTGCACAGCATTCTCATCCACCCAGAGACACATGCAGAGATGTGCACGATCAAAATAGGCCCACATGTGCCTTTTCACAAAGAACAACCAGACAAAAGCCCCACAGATGCATCTGACCTCTCCCTTGGCCTCTGGGCCTTCCATGGAAATGTGAACTTTCCTTTGACACTCATATGACACCCTTTGGCTGTTAACAACAGTCCTATAGAGAGTGGGCAGTGCCCTTTGGCTGCATCAGGGGCAGGGAGCCCAATGATGGCATTCACACCACAATCTCCTCTTATTTCTGGCCCCACCCTATTTGCAGTTTAGCTCCATGATCCTTGAGGGTAGAAACATAAATTCAGCTGGACAGTCAGTCCCCTGCCCAGAGTGGTGACTTTTATCGTACATGCCTGGGATATTTTCCCAAGGAAGTGGAAAGAAATGGCTTCATTTGAGAGAGACCTGCAGGACCACAGAGATGCACAGCAGAGAAGTGGGCCCGGGCTTGCATTTGGCTTTCAGTGAGAGGGTGTTCCTGTGGGGATCCCTATGGCTGTCTATTGATTCAAGCACTTACTGAGCCTGAGCATTAGACACTCCGGGAGACGTAAGGGAGAAAAAGACAGAATCTTTGCATGAAAAGCTGTCAGACAACTTCCATTTAGGTCAGAGTGTGATCTGACCATAAGTAGGAGTTCAGAGGGGCAAGAGACAATTTCCAACTCCATTGTGAAGTTACAAGAGCTGAAATAGACCTTAAATGATGAATACAATGTCCAATTTCAGTCGTCAAGAGACTGGGGGGAGGGTGCAAGGAGAACAGAGCAAAATTCCCCGGTGGAGGAGACATCTTGAACAGTCATGCAAATAGGATTCTATAAAATCTGCAAGAAAAATGAGGAGAATGGTTGGTGCTGTGCATCCTGCATAGATGCAAGCAGCGGCGTGGAAGCTCAGGAGGGAACACGGCCTGCTTTGTTTCCTTGCTGCTATTCACTAACCTTGCAGAATGCCAGCGATCACATCTGCGAAGGAAGATAAAAAAGCATGGGGGGGCAAAGCAGTCAACTATTGCTTGATAATACATGCAGCAGATGAATCCTGAAAGCAGAATCTGAGAACTGGCTCACAATGAGGTGGGGCTCAGCTCTACTTATCTATACCAAAGAGGCTGTTTGCTAACCTCTTGAATCCAGCTCTTTCCAGTCTCATGTTGGAACAAATATCTTACCAACTTCTTGGTAAACCATGGAAGGTGCACCTGGTTTGGTTTCTATGAACCTCGGCACTATTAACATTTTGGGTTGAATAATTATTTTTGTAGGGGTCTGTCCTGCACGTTGTAGGATGCTTAGAAGCATCCCAGACCCCTACTTACTAGATGCCTGTAGCACTCATTCTCCCAGCGTGACAACCAAAACTGTTTCCAGATATTTCCAAATGTCCTTTGGTGGGAGGGGTGCAAAATTGCCCCAGTTGAGAACCACTGTACTATATGAAGAAGCCAAAATCATATTAAAAACACACAGCTGCTCTGGCTGGTTTGGCTCAGCGGTTAGAGTGTCGGCCTGCAGTCCAGAGAGACCAGGGTTTGGTTCCCGCTAAGGGCATGTATCTTGGTTGCAGTTTGTCTCCGGCCCTGGTTGGGTTGTGCAGGTGGCAACCACTCGATGTGTCCCTTTCACATCGATGTTTCTCTCTCTCTCCCCCTCCCACTCTATCTGAATAGAAAATGGGAACATGTCCTTGGGTGAGGATGAAAAAAAAAAGCTCACAGTTACTGTGTGTTTATATTGAGGGTTTTTATACATTAATCTTTTTAATCCTCACAATACCCTGACGAAGAATACGTACAAGTATTACTCACACTTGACAGATGAAGAAGTAGGGAGTGAGAAGGGTTCATCAACTCACCCAAGCTCACACTCCTCATGAGTAGCAGATTCAGGACCTGACCCAAGCACTCCAACGCCAGCACCCACCTCTTACCACCAAGCTGTGTCATACTGCACCCTGGAGTCTTCAAATCTTTCTCGCCTGGCTGGGTAAACTAAACAGAGTGGCCACCAACCGTACGGGAGTCCCTGCCAGGACTTCCAACGTAAATGCTGGGAAGCAGACTCTGCAGTCCCCCGGGACGCCAGACACATTGCCTGCGACAGTTCTGAGAGCCCTTCTCACTGCCACATGTGTTTACTCTCCTCCCTGCCACTCTGTGTCCCACACTGACAACCTACCTTCTGGAATAGTTGCTACCCCTATTAGTGCCCCATGATCACACCCCTTTCCTTATCATCATGTTGACCCTTTCCTTCCTTCTTTCTTTTCAAATTTTTATTGAATTTACTGGGGTGACATTGGTTAATAAAATGTATTGGTTTCAAGGGAACATTTCTCTAATACATCATCTGTATATTGTATTGTGTGCTCACCATCCAAAGTCAAGTGTCCTTCTGTCACCATTTATGCCCCTTTACCCTCTTCTATTTACCCCTACCCCCCTTTCCGTCTGGTAATCACTATACTGTTCTCTGTGTCTATGAGTTTTCTTCGTCGTCGTCTTTTTTTTTTTTTGCTTAACCCCTTCACCCAGCTCCCTACCCCCTTCCCCTCAGTCTGTTCTCTGTACCCAAGAGTCTTCCTATTTTGTTTGTTAGTTTATTTTATTTATTAGATTCCACATATCAGTGAAATAACATGGTAAATTGTCTTTCTCTAACTAGCTTATTTACGTAACCTAATACTCTCCAGGTTGCAAAAGGTAAGATTTTCTTCTTTCTTATGGCTGAGTAGTATTCCACTGTGTAAATGCACCACAGCTGTTTTATTCACTCGTCTACTGATGGGCACTTGGGCGGCTTCCAGATCTTAGCTATTGTAAATAGTGCTACAATGAACACAGGGGTGCATATATGCTTTCAAATTCTTTCGAGATTCTCAGGATAAATTCCCCAAAGTGGATAAGCTGTGTCATAAGTCAGTTCCATTTTTAATTTTTTGAGAAAACTCCATACTGGTTTCCACAACGGCTGCACCATGTTGACCTTTTCTTTTATTTATTTATTTATTTTGTTTTTGTTACAGATGTTTCTCCTTTTTTACCCCATTGACATCCTCCTCCCCATCCCCCCAACCCCGTCCCCAGCTTTGTTGTCCATGTCCATCGGTTACGCATACATGCATATAAGTTCTGTGATTTATCTCTTCCCACCCCCTCTTCTGAGGGTTGTCAGTCTGTACCCTACTTCCACGTCTGTGGGTCTACCCTATTCCTCAGACTGTAATGTTCATTATATTCCACAAATAAGTGAGATCATGTGGTATTTGTCTTTTTCTGCTTGGCTTGTTTCACTTAGGATAATACTTTCCAGGTCCCTCCATGTCATCTCAAAGGATAAGAGATCTTTCTTTCTTACAGCTGCATAGTACTCCATTGTGTATATGTACCACTGCTTTGTTATCCATTCGTCTACTGATGGACACTTGGGCTGTTTCCAGATCTTAGCTATTGTAAGTAGTGCTGCTATGAACATGGGGGTACATATATTCTTTCTGATTGGTGTTTCAGGCTTCTTAGGGTATATTCCTAGAAGTGGGATCACTGGGTCAAATGAAAGTTCAATTTTTAAGTTTTTGAGGTAACACCATAGTGTTTTCCATAGTGGCTGCACCACTCTGCATTCCCACATGCAGCGTATCAGAGTCCCCTTTTCTCCACACCCTCACCAGCACTTGTTGTTTAATGATTTGTTGATGGTGGCCATTCTGACAGGTGTGAGGTGATACCTCATTGTTGTTTTAATTTGCATTTCCCTGATGATTAGTGATGTTGAGCATTTTTTTCTATGTCTCTTGGCCATTTGTATGTCCTGTTTGGAGAGGTGTCTATTTAGTTCTTCTGCCCATTTTTTAATTGGGTTCTTTGTCTTCCTTTTGTTGAGTTGTATGAGCACTCTATGTATTTTGGAAATTAACTCCTTATCTGATGTATCATTGGCAATGATGCTCTCCCATAGAGTAAGTTGCCTTTCCATTTCGATGGTTGTTTCTTTTGCTGTGCAGAAGCTTTTTTTTTTTATTCTCCCCCGAGGACATTTTTGCATTTCAGATAGAGCAGGAGGGAGAGAGGGAGAAATAGAGAGAGAGAGAGAAACATCGATGTGAGAGAGACACATTGACTGGTTGCCACCCATGCAACCCCTACCACGGCTGGAGACAAACTGCAACTGAGGCACGTGCCCCCTAGCGGTAACCGAACCCGGGTCTCTCTGGACCACAGGCCGACACTCTAACCGCTGAGCCAAACTGGCCAGGGCATGCGGAAGCTTTTTAGTTTGATGTAGTCCCATATGTTCATTTTTTTCTTTTGTTTCTGTTGCCTTAGGTGATGTATCAGTGAAAATTCTGCTGCGTATGATGTCCGAAATTTTGTTGCCTACATTTTCTTTTAGGATTTTTATGGATTCATGGGTCACATTTAAGTCTTTTATCCATTTTGAGTTTATTTTTGTGTATGGTGTAAGTTGATGGTCTACTTTCATTTTTTTTGCATGTAGCTGTCCAATTTTCCCAACACCATTTATTAAAGAGGCTGTGTTGATCTTTTCTTGATGGAGTACTAGTCATCCTTTGGCTTCAACATGGAGGTAAAAGGAATTTACCAGAAGGAATAAAAACCGTCCTTTAAGGCACAGGACATGAAGGTTGGTTAGAGTCTCTGTGACCCTTATGCTTGTCTCTCCAACATCAGTTTCCCCTCCCTTAGTAACTACACTGATTGTCATTCAAGTATCCACACCACCCCTATGCAGGCTTGATTTTTGGCAATAGGTAGGTGACTGTTCCAAAAACATTCACAGACAAATCTGAGTTCAGATCCTGGTTACACCATGTACTAGATGTGTGACCTTGCCCAAATTAATTGCCTCTTTCAGCCTCAATTTTCTCATCTATGTAATAGCATAAAAACAAACAAACAAAAACAACAACTACCATACGGAATTGTCATACAGTTGAGAAACAATTGATTCTATAAAGTTCCTGGTACACAAAGTGTTTTTGAGTGCTGGTATTCTTATTACCAGTCGTTAATCCCGTCACAGGAATTGGTTTGTCAGGTTGCTTCTCAGGGTCGTTTGCAGGCAGCTGGGAGCAGAGGGACGCAAAGACGAACATTCTGATGGCAGACGAGGCTGGGAAAAGGTGCGAGCACAGTGCCCGCGGCAGCCTGAACTCCAGGGCCAGTATCAGAACTTTAGGTGGTGATCATTTTGCAATATATATAAATATTGAATCATTATGTTATACACCTGAAAGAAATATAATTTTATATGGCGATTAGATCTCATTAAAAAAAGAGTGACTTTAGAGGTACTAAAAGGGTCCCTGGAAGTGTCCTGCTTTGACATTTCTGAAGACACGGTGCCATGATCATAACTTGGCTACCAACTCCTAGAGAAATGCTTTAGGGCAGGGTAGGGATTTTAGAACCCCCTGGGTCAAATTGTGCATGCCCCACTGACAGAACATGCTGGAACCCTGCTCCTGTGTGCATAGCACCCACAAGCCCATAGGAGATTGTCGCTCAGCTATCTGAGGTACCCAGCTATTTCTTATTTTAATTCTAGTTCATTATATTGGCTCCCAATGAATGGGCCGGTGGGCCAGTCTTTAGTGGGTCATAAGCCAAGACCAAATCAAATGATCTTTGTGTTAAACCTCCCATTGCTTTATGACAACTATGAAATAATGATTTACTTATTTCCTACCAGTCTGCATCCCAGAAACCAGATGATATAACTCATTCCTGAGTATTCCTCCTTAAAGCCCCAAATCATATAAAATTCTATAAACTGTTGCCCAAATCATGCAAATACCAATATGTACCACTTGGTGAGTGGCGAGTACATAGATTTGATTTCCCATATTGCCCTTGCACGGTTCTATCCCCACGATGCATCCAAGGAAGAAACAGAAGCACAGAGAGATTAAGTTACTTGCCCCAGTTCTCCCACCGCTCAGTGTCTAGGCCAGGGTTCAAAGCTAGGACTGTCTACCTTCGGTTGTATGATTCTAAACTGCCTCCCTCTCCAATGACTCCTCTGGTGTGTTATACATGCATGTGTACATGGGACTCGGGTGGGAAGTTCTTTTGGACCCAGAACGGCTGTCAGAGTCCTCTTTTACTTTACATACTGCTCATGGAGCAAATTAATGATTAAATGAGCAAAATCAAGAGTAGGAAATGGGCCCTGGCCAATTTGGCTCAGCGGTTAGAGCGTCGGCCTGCGGTCCGGAGAGACCCGGGTTCGGTTCCTGCTAAGGGCGCGTACTTCGGTTGCAAGTTTGTCCCCGGCCCTGGTTGGTCATGCGGGTGGCAGCCACTCGATGTGTCTCTTCACGTCGATGTTTCTCTCTCTCTCTCTCCCTTTCTCTCTCTCCCTCCCACTCTATCTGTACAAAAAATGGAAAAATATCCTCGGGTGAGGATAAAAAAAAAAAAAAAAAAAAGAGTAGGAAATGGGTCCTGGCCAGGGAGCTCTGTTGGTTAGAGCATCATCCATGATACACCAAGGTTGTGGGTTTGATCCCCAGGCAGGGCACATACAAGAATCAAACCAGGAGTGCATAACGAAGTGGAACAACAAATTCATGTTTCTCTCTCTCCCTTCCTCTCTAAAATCAATCAATAAAAAAATTGTTTTTAAAGAGTAGGAAATGGGAATAAACACTTGGAAAGGAGAGCCACAGGAAGGAAGGAAGATAAGAAGGGAGGGGAGAGAGGAAGGAATAGAGGGAAGGATGGGGGAATGAAAGGAAGGAAGGAAGCTGCTTTCTCCTGCTTCCCTAAGGGGGACTCAGAGGGTTATTTCCAGCTGGCTCGACAGCAGATGAGGTGGACACCATGAAGGCTGGTGGAGCTCACCAGTATCACTCACAAAACACGTGTCTTCCAAGGAGGGGTGTTGACAGCACCGTTTCCACGTCAGCAGGAGGGGCACTCCCTGTTCATGCGCAAGGGCACAGGTGAGGGGCACTTGACAAGGACTGCATTACAGACTCAATGAAGAAGCTGCCGCCCCACCAGAGAGTCACTCCAAATTGTTGTGAAGAAAATGGGACCAAGAGGTCTCTCTGATGCTCACAGGGGGCCACCAGAAGTAAACCCAAGTCCCAATTCTGACCCACCTTCTGTGTACCCAGAGCTCTGCACCACAAAGGCCGTAGTTAGAAAGCAGAGACATTTTACAATTGGCACATTTCTGTAAACACATAGATTTAATTCCAGTTTTACAGCTCAGCTACTCCTGTAACACACAGTCCATAAAGGATTTACAATGTGGTTTGAAATCTATTAATAGTTACATTCCCTGACCTCCATGCAGGTAAGATAGATCTAGGAACTTGGCCAGAGTTCTGAGGAAACAGCTAGGATTAAATAGAAACCACAAAAACGACAGCAATAACAAGAACCTCAAATGTGACATGAAGAGAACGGGAAACCTCAAACACAAGTCCCCAAATGAAGAGGATCTGGGTTACACAAAGGCAAGCTTAGGGAGATGGGAGGACTTGGGAGGCTCTGAGGTGATCAGATAGATGTTCACCCTACCTCACAGTCTACATTTCATGTACATTTGTTTCTTTAGCACTCTATCGAAAAACACCTCCATTTGGTATTCAGCCATGGATGTAAATGTCTACTGCTTTGTGTCATCCAAACTTCTCCAGCAGGAACCTGCTCCCTGGGACCTTTCTTCCAACACTGCCTTTCATCAGTGTCCTGGGTCCTAGTGATATGAAAACTGCACCCAACAAGGTTTCATAGCTCAGCCCTCTGACCCCTCAGGGCAGGCTGCCTGGACAAGCCCAGAGGTGGCAGGATTCCTTAGTTGGCCCTGGAGTGAGTTCTGGGGTACACTCAAGTTTGGTAAGGTCTCAAGCTCCTAAAATTTCTGGTTCTTTAAAAGGAAAAGAATGCAAAATTACATATGCAACATCAGTACAGGGCCTTGGGAGGGGCCTGTACAAGAAAAGGTCCTCAAAGCTGAAGCCTACCTTTGAAGTAAACCCACTCCATGCTCTGACCACCTGAGAAGTTCTTTGATGGCTTCTGTCTAGTGGGAGGAAGTAAGGCTTGACCTGATTTTGTTGGCACACACAGATGTCTAATGTTGATTTTCCAGTTCAGGTAGAAATTAGAAAAATCAGAGTGTAAAAAGAAACTTGACAAAGCTCAGGCTTACTAATAGATTGAAGCACCGAGTAAGTCAATTCAAAAACAATCATTTAACAAGATAATTTAGAAGTTGTTATTGCATAGAATATTTACTGTCTAAATAAATCTATGAGATATTGTTTACTAGATTACAGCATTTTACATTTGTAGATTTTTGTTGTTGCCGCTCTTATTCTTCAATCCCATCAATCCCTGGAGACACAGGTGACCCATTGCCTTGGGATCCAACACCTGAGAAATTGAGCTATTACCGAGCTACACCCCAGCACTGTACTGAATTCTGCCTTTTGCATTTAGTGATGGCTTTTACCTGCCAATGGGGCAAGTCTAAGATGGAAACACATCTCATCTGCTGCTTAGATTTGATCCTTTGGCTACTGAAGCTGCTGTGATATGAGTAGAAGAAAGAAGCATTTCAGGATCCAAAGTGCATTACACCAGTGAGCCCAGTAGCCATTTCCAGCAGGGACAAATAGCCACTTACCATCATAGGGGGTGGGATCTACACCTGTGCCAGTATAAGCAGCACCGAGACCAGAGTAGGTCATGTGAACAAGGGCTTCAGTCAGGTCCCCAAACAACCTTTATTTCAACTCAGCATCTCCAGGCTGAGTGTCTGTACATCAGGCTCAGCTGCAAGGACCCTGCCCCAGCAGTGAGACCCGGATCAAAGAACGTGTCTGCTCCATGCCACGGCCTTTGTTATTGGAAACCTCAGGCCAGAGAGAGAACTGAAACTGCTAATTAGGGCTGCAGCAACATGTCAGGAAACCAAGTGTGTCCCTGGAAGGGGAAGAGTAAGGTTCCAGTTAGGAGGAGACTCAGGCTGGCAAGTAGAGAGAGTGGGGAAGGCAGACACACCCAAGGGAAGAAAGAGACCAAGACAGAGCTAGCCAGCTGCCCTTGGCTCCAGGGCTGGAGGAGTCTGTCTCTTTGGTGGCCAAAACCAGTTCTCCAAGAGCTGGAGCTGAGCTGCCATTCAGCTTCAACCAGGGAGGGGAGGCTAAGATCATCCTTCCGACTCCTGCTCACCAGAAGGGAACAAAAGTGTTCTACTGAGGTCTCTTCTCATAGCAAATCTTCTCACTCTGAAGACTTCTTGCTGGCATTTCCTCGTTGTGTTTGTCTCCTCTCAGCAGATTGGAAGGTCCCTGGGAGAACATGCCTTATCTCAATAATAATAGCTTCCTCCTGTTGAGCTCTTACTGTGTGCTAGAAATTATTCTAGGTATTTTACCTTAAATCGTCTCACTTAACCCTCCCAATGCCATTTTATACCTCAAGAACCCAAGGCTCAGCCATCATTTATTTGCCTAAGATCACATAGCTAATTAAGTGGTATTACTAGCACACAAGCCCAAGATGTCTGAGCCTAAAGCCATTTACTATATGTTTGTCAAATTCATTGAACTAGTTCCTTTTAGATATGAAAATATGAATATAGTCAAACCCTGATTTACAATGATTAAAAATAATACTGAAGCAATTAATCCAAAATTCATTAACATTTGACCCCTGAATATATTTTTGTTCATATATTTGAACCATAAATTTGAGTATGGATATGTTTGCTATTCCAGGAATTTACAACTCTAAACAAAGTAATAAAGATACTCAGTAGAGGAGCTCAAAATGATGAATTTTCCAACTCTGATTTTCCTACTGCAACTTCTTCCCACACAGAGCTCAGTCCTGGGCCTGCTCTGCTCTCCATCTGAATCCTCTTCACTTCTTTAGTTCCAGCCCTGAGCTCCCTTGAGCTTCCAGATTCACATATTCAACTGTGTATTTGACATCTCTACTTAGATAGGTAACAGTCATCTCAGATATTATCTACAACAGAGCCCTGTGTCCACCACCTTCACAACCTGTTCTCTCAGTCTTTATCTAGGAAGTGATGTCACCATCCACCCAACTCCTCAAATCAAAATCTGAGAAGTCATCCCTGATTCCTTTTTCTCTACCTCTACAGTCCACCCACTGCCAATTCCTGTTGGTTCCTCCTTCAACATATGTCCTGTATCTCACCTAAGCTATCATCTGTTTAGTGGGTTCACAGAAGCCTCAGTCTTCCCACCTATAAAATGGGTAGCCCAGCTAGTTTACTTTCTTGGTTTCTATTTCAGTTACCAAATTGTCAAATGAAATGCTAACATTTTCCAGGGATAGCTCTGCACAGAAGATGGGGATGGTCCTCTCTAGGTCTGTGATTCTGATATAAAGTGTAAGATGCTATACATTCCATCACCAAAATATTTTTTGGTCTATCCACCAATTCAGTATGACAAAAATTCCCCTCTTGGGAAAATCATTTATCTATTTTAGCTGAGTTTCTTTTGTTTTGTATTCTATTTTAGCCTTTCTGATGCCTGCTGTTTGAAAAAATAATAAAACTTTACGAAGGTAATATAGATATATCATCTTTACATAAAAAGAAAAACTAAAGATTAACTCATTTGACAAGAATGTATTTTTTTAATGACAAAGATGATCTCAAAGTAAACTGGGCAATCACTAACTCCCTTAGCTGTATTAAATAAATTCCTCTTCTGTGAAGTATCAGAACTGTTTATTTCTCTGTGCCCTCAAAGGCAATCTGGATTTTCAGTTAACTATCACAGAGGTGGACTGAAATGGGAGCTGGAGTCACTGGTAGATTAATTAAAATTTTTTTCAAATATTTTTAACTCATGCTTCCAGTTATGCAATAGACCTTAAAAAGTAGATCTTAAAATCTTGGAGTCCATAACACTTTGGGTCAGTTTATAGAAGTGCGTGCGTGTGCGTGTGCGTGTGTGTGTGTGTGTGTGTGTGTCTCGCCCGGGGTTTCTTAGTGATCTGCTGCTGGTCTGTGTGAACTGACAGGCCCCAAGCAATACTGCAGAAGTACAGACACCACTGCTCCAAAGCTGTGGCCTTTCATACACATTCCTGGGAAATGGAGCCCGTGGGATTTCCAATCGCATTTCTCTTAGAATACAAGATACGAGTGAATTTTACTTTGAAAAGAACACATGCACTTTGGTTTACATTAAGATTAATTTGAGATGAGTTAAGAAAGCAGAGCCATTTGAGATCAATATTTACTAATTCTACATCTCCATTATGCCGCATCAGGCTTAATTAGTACTTAAATTCTTACTTAATTGTGACAGGCTTCCTTCTGTTTACATTTCTGAGATTAAACAAACCATCACCTCCTCAGTGGTCCCTCTGGAAGAAAAAACACAGCTGGCTCAAAGATAGTTTTGGTCTCTACTCCCTCCTTCCTTACCTTTTTTTCCTTATAGATTAAAACAAAACAAAACAAAAACATAGTTCTGTTCCCAGCCCAGCTGTTAGGGAAATATAAACTCTTATTGGCAAGTAAATTAAACACATAAATATTTGCAGTTTATTTGATTCAAACTTTGCAGGAGTAGATTGGGGGTCATAGAGTGACTGATAATTTAATTTTACTACGTTAGTAACAGGGAATACCTATGGTTGTTATTCTTTCAGTTACATGAGAAGCTACCAATTAATGTTTAAATTTGAAAACAATAGCAGCAATATTTCACACCCATGCCTTTCCATTATACAGTTAGTTCTTGGCTAACAAAGGCTACCTACAAAAATGCTATAGGAAAAGTAGATTTCTTATTGAGATGCTGGGCCCATCATTTGAAATGCAAATGAGATGGAGTGCTTGGGTTAGGGTTCGATTCAACTTCCTGGAGAGCTGAGAGGAGTAATTCTGACTGAGCAGAGAATTTAATTTCCGAACTCAGTGTGCTAAGTATGGAGATACTGTCCTAAAAAGAAAGACCAGTTTGAAGCAACTTTGAGCCGTGGTTAATAAAGCAGATGTGGCTGTGGTCAGATGCAATGAAGGGAGAGAGAGAAGGAGGTCTGAAATTGTAGGTATAAATTAAACTCCCTCGCCATCACTTGCTGTTCGTTGATTTGCTGACTGCGGCCATTCTGGCAGGTGTGAGGTGATGCCTCTTTGTCATTTTAATTTGCATCTCTCTGATGATTAGTGACATTGAGCATTTTTTCATCTGTCTCTTGGCCATCTGTATGTCCTCTTTGGAGAGGTGTCTATTCAGGCCCTCTGCCCATTTTTTAATTGAATTTATGTCTTCCTTTTGTTGAGTTGTATGAGTACTTGATAGATTTTGGAAATTAACCTCTTAACCGATGTATCATTGGCAAATATGTTCTCTCATACAATGGGTTGGTTCCCTTTTCATTTTGATGCTGTTTTTTTTTTGCTGTGCAGACGCTTTTGGTCAGTGGGAAACAGGGGTGTGTGGGGGGCATCTGTAATACTTTTAACAATAAAGATAAATGTAAAAAGATGAAACTCCCTGTGGGTAGGTGGCGTTTTGGGGCTGTGGCTTTGGGTTTACATGACTCACTATCAAGTGTGGAAGAATGAGTTGACTAAATCATGTAATCCAGGTAATAAAACTGGAACTTCAAGGTTCCAATATGTGTATACTTGCTTCAGTCTTTCTTCCACAGATCATGAATCCAAACCCCTTTGATTTTATTTAATCTTCATCATTTTTCTGCTTAGCTTTATCCACAGAGGTGTTGGGAAGCCTTTGGGTTCTGTCACGGGAGGCGGTGGTACATATTGCTTAAAACCAGAAACCTAAGTTTGAAACCTGTTTTCATCACTTTCCAAGTTGTGTAATCCCTTTGAGGTTCATTTCTTCATCTATGAAACAGAGGTAACAACTCTGTGTGTGTACCTATAAGCCTATGAACGGTAGGTGTACAGGGGTGACTTGAAGAGGCTCTGGCCCCCTTCACTCAGCTCTTCACGTGGCCATGCATCGGGCCAGAGAAAGGAGAGACGGTGAGAGAAGCAGCAGCTAGAAGAGCTCATTCAAACCTAGAGGCAGAGCATGGCTCTGTCTCATTCAGACCCTCCAGGGACTTCTCAGCACCCCTGGAGTGAAAAGTGAAGTCCTCAAGGTCTCATGATCCGCACTCCTCCCTCTCCCATCCCATGTTCTCCCACCCTATCCCTTTGCTCTAGCTACATTCTTCTCCTTGTTCCTCAAACATCACAAACATCCTTTCTGCCTTGGGGCCTTTGCACTTGTTGTTCCCTTTGCCGGAAATGCTCTTTCTTCAGCTATTTGCTGGTTTGCACCCTCACTGCCTTTATGTCTCTACTTAAATGCCTTTCGCAGAGGCCTCCCCCCGCCACTTGAGCAAACAGCAGCATTCCCACTCTCCATCGCCTTACCTTGTTTTATGTTTCCCATGATATTTATTACCATCTAATATTAAAATATGCTTAAATGTGTATCTATTTGTCTCCTCTTCTAGAAATGAAGCTTTATTGGGGCAGCGTCTATTTTATTTGCTGCTGTATTCCCAGAGCCTCGAATCAAGCACGACACAGTCTGTGCTCAATAAATGTTTGTAAGCTGAATGAGTGAATACCAGACAGGGCAAATTCTCACTGAAGAGTTGTAATTTTGGGATCCTGAGTTGTGACCCCCTTGGCCAAGTATAACCCCAAGGAGTGTTAGCCTTCTTCAAGAATCACTTTGGCCCTGGCTGGTTTGGCTCAGCGGTTGGAGCATTGGCCTGTGGACCAAAGAATCCCAGCTTCAGTTCCCGCTAGGGGCACGTACCTAAATAAATAAAATAAAATAAAGTAATGTGTTGATGGTTCTTACCTGACTGGCATTCTGCTTAAAAAAAAAAAAAAGAATCAGTTTGACCCTGTGCAGGAATTTGTACTAATCCTTGTTTGTTTTCTTTGTGTGTGGCACATCCCAGTAAAAAGTTGCTCAATTTACCTTTCAAGAGGTGGGGAAAAGGATTCTGAATCTCTGGAACTCCCCCCACCTTCTGGGCTTTGGTTAGAGTGGTTTGTAAGGCACGAAGTAAACCATTCCTAATTGAAACATCCAGTACTTTAGTGTAATAATAAGAAACAGTCTATTCTCTGTGCTGACTTTTTTTTTTTTAATCCTCACCCGAGGATATTTTTCCATTGATTTTTAAAAAAATTTTTTAGATAGAGTGGAAGGGAGGAAGGGGGTGAGAGAGATCTACTGGCTGCCTCCTGCACACCCCCTACTGGAGATCAAGCCCACACTTCCGCATGTGCCCAGACCAGGAATCAAACGTCCATGGACGATGCTTAATCCACCAGACAGGCTTGAGCTGACTTTCTCATCTCACTACCATTCCTGCTCGGTAATATGAACACCGCAGTTCACTCTATTTTTTTGTGCCCTGTGGTATTTTAAACAAATGAAGTACATTTAAGAAATCTAACTACCAAATCACATTGTTGCCATCCTACAGTTTGTAAGTCTTTGAAAGCAATAGCAGCCTTGTCTGCGTCTTGGTGTGCGTTTTCCAAATGTCACCACTGACCTTTGCATTTTAATCTCCCACACCATCAACCCCTTGGCTGGGTACTGGGTGAATGTTAGTATGAAGGAAATGCTGGTAAATTTGATACCAGGGTCCTTCACTCCTGTCTTCCTCCTTCCCCCCCAGACACCTAGGGTGCACACATACACATGCACACCACAAAAAATGGAGAGCTCTGTGCTAAAAACAGAGGTCAGAGTGGTTCTTCCAGGTTTTCTTATCAAGACCCCCTTTCCTTCATTTGGTGGGACAGGAAACTGGAGCTCACAGGACATCTTTGACTAACACAGACAATAAAAGAGTGAAAAGCCACAGAAATGAGATTTGCATTTAAGGTTCTCAACCAAGGCTAATTTCCCCCCTTTTAAAGATAGCTACTATTCATTGAGGTCTTGCTAAGTACTGTGCCTTGTGCTAAGCACTATGCTTAGTGCTCTTCATGCATTGACGCATTCAGTCCCCACTGTACATATATTATTTCTATTTTATAGAAAACCAAGGCAGGGTCCTGAGGCTTAGGAACTTTCCCAAGTTCAAAGAACCAATAAATAGCAGAGCTGGAATCTGAACCCAGATCTACTGTGTATCACATAATACTGCCCTTGTGCCACCTTCTCCAAGATGATGCAGTTTCATGGAAGAAGCACTGGATTTGGAGTAAGAAAGCTTTGCTCAAGCGCCAGCTCTGCCTCCGAATGTGAACTTGGGCAAGTAATTTGAGCCTTTTGATTTCATCTGTTTTTCCTGTCTATAAAATCCCAGCAGGATTATTGAGAGGTTCACATAAGATAACATATGGAAAACCACTTTACAAACCGAGGTGTGCTCTAGAAGACATAATTATTATCATCAAAGCCCTCTGTCCCATGGTACAAACGCACCATGTCCCTTTCCCTTTGCTTGAATTATACCACAGGCAATGGATAAAGACCTGCATTAAAAGAGTTCATGAGCCTTGTGGTTGGATTTCACATCCAAGAGAAGAGTCACAAAGGTTGTAAATCTGAGGTCCAGTTATGCATGTTCCAGGGTGTAGCTTTTGAGTCTGTACATCGTACAGACCCAGGGCAGTATCTGCAAGGCAGGCATTGTATCTTTCCAGGAAGGAGCAGAAACGAAAGGACTCCGTGCCTCTGTAACTTGACAGTGCAGTGATTCTTTCTAAATAGAGCTAAAGCACACTGTTTACAGTCTGAAGAGAGTGATTATGGACATCGAAATGCTGGCACAACCACAGATATCCTTGCCATTGCAGAATGCATCAACATGGCGATTGCAATCGACATGTTTTATAATTTGTGAGTTTTGCTCTTTAGCCAAGATTCTCACACCCCAATCCCCCCCAAATTAACCTCTATTTCATTTGTAATTTTGGGTGAGTATAAGAGCAAAGGTTAGCATTCTAGCATCTACTGAAAGAGTATTTACAGATTCAGTTTGGGTTGGGAATTACCTGCATTTCCTCTCACATGTAATTTAAGTGCCAAGGGTCCTTCTAGGATTAAGCCTTGAGCCTTTCCTTGTTTGAGCTGGTAGCATAATCAGTCACTACCTCCAGCGAGGAATTCAATAGTACTAAACCAGGTATTTGTAGACATAAGAAAGCAGTAATTGAGGCAGTAAGCCAAATAATTAAAAACAAAAAATCTAACCTTTTTATTCATCAGCTATGGTATAGACTGCTTTTAGAATTCCCTTGGACTCTTTTTACTGCATTGTTTTTGTTTTGGAATATTTGTATAAAGACCTTTATTGAAATCAATAAAAATTTAAAAAGGGGAGGCAAAGGAATTCTGAATGTAAAATACATAATATATCTCGTATTTGTTATGTCAACTCCCTTACTCCATGAGGAAGGGACAATTCGCCATCAAATTTATGTCTGGAAAATTGGAAACCTATTATGGGGAGACATGCAAACAAAGGCATAAATGCTACCAAAGCATACTCAAGAGAGTCTTTAATTTTACTTTTCACCTGGTGCAAAAGAGCTTTTTCTAAAACTTGAGCTTGAGATCCCAGATGGGGTTTGGGACAGAAAGCCTGTGTCTGTATCTGTAGCTGAAGCTGTTGCTGTGGTCATGGCCAGAGGTTTGAGTCCCAGCTGAACCTGTAAGGTTGGCTGTTCTAGGCCCTCCACCATCAATTCTGACCCCCACCAGAGGTCTTGACATTCCCAGTGATTCATTACAAGGAGTATGCATGAGAGAGGGTGGGTGCATTCCACTCAACCAGTCCTGGAAACACAGGTACTAATCCCTGAATCTTATCTTTATTACGAAAAGGGCCCCTTAGTAAACCACTTGGGTCTGCCCAATTTTGAGAAAGGACAATGAGATAAGTTGTAATCCGTAGAGAATCACCATTTAGACTTACTGATTAACCTACAGAAGTCGGGGAAATTTTAACTGTTCAGAAGCCTTTTGGCAAACGAGGAGTGAGGTCAAGTTTTTAGGACAAGGTAATGGAAAAGATGGACGGCTAGTCTGTCTGTTGATTTGAAAGCTCCATTAAGTGGGTTTGATGCACTGGGCAGCAAAAACAGAACACACCAACCCAAACTGACTTAAACAATAAGGGCATTTTTACTTCACATAAGAAATTCAAAGGCAGGTGGGCTCCAGACGGACGTGTCAGGGCTCTGTGGCTTGGAGCTGACTCTCTTAGCCTGGCTCAGCCCACGTCAACTCTGCCCTTAACACAGAGCATGGTGGCTGTTACTGTCAGGATCGCACTCAGACAACACCCACCGGAAGAAGAATCTGTCTGTTCTTGCTCCTCCTCCTTGAGAGCAAGAAAATCTTTCCCCAAACCCCCTCAGCAGACTTTCTACCCTTCACTGGGCAGAAGTGGATCACATACCCCTTTCTAAACCAATCAATGGGACTCCCATGATAGCTTAAACTGAATTTGCTCATGGAGCCAGTCTCCTGAATCATATGGAGGATGGATAAGTGAGCAAAATCAGGAAAAACAGAAAAAGAAGGAGGGATGGATCCTCAGTAAGCAATAAACCGGGTCCGGTACAGAAAACAGTCTTTGTTGAGTCCGAGTACAGAATTACCATGTGCTTTATCCTCTCGAGACAACATTACTCAGTTTACTCTGCGGAGCTTTCTATCAGATTTTTGTGTGTGTGAAGCATCATTTTTTTCTGAACTTGGGCTGCAATCTTGTTCCTTTTTTCCTTAGCAAAGACCACAATGGAAATCCTACTATAAAAACACTTGAGTGCTATCAGAGGATCAGACCATATAAGGTGCTGGGGACCTTTTCATTTTAAATAAGAAACAAAACTATTTATACTTTTACAAGGAGTCTGCCCTATTTTAGTAAATATTTGGCAAAGCTTCTTGATGAAAAGAGCAAACTGACCCTTGTTCTGCAGGGTTGTTTGGCTATAACTGAAATCGTTCATTAATTTTCTGAAAATAGAAGTAGCAAGTGTGTGTTCTTTTGCGCTGGGGCTAAAGTAGTACTTAACTTGTGATTTGTTTTAAGCTGTATTTACTGAGGCATCATTGGTCAGGTGTCTGGTGAACCTTGGTCCTAATCAGACCCTGTTCTGATTCACAATCACCAAATGGTACATTTGGAAAATAATCGCCTGTGGATGAAGCAGAGCTGCATTAATCTGGCCCTGGAGAGTGTGGTGTGTTTGACAATACATTTCAAACTAGATTTCAGAGGTCCTGAATTTGGTAACAAGCCCCAACTGTTTTGAGAAGCAATGATCCCCGAGGTTATTAAATGGGGCGCATTCTGAGAAACTTGTTGAGCACCATGTGTTTCTGATCCATTGGCAGCTAACTCTTGCTGTGGTGCGGGGTTTGTAGGAAACACTCCAGCCCAACCACCTTTGCTTCTTGAAAGGTATCTGCTTGCCAGCTGAAGTTGGAAGGGTGCGGGGCAGCTGTAAGGAGTGTTTTTGTCATTCTCAGAAACTTATGTAGGGCAGCTGGATTGGAAGTTATCCCGAGATGCCACACAGCATCTTGGGCTGAGGCTGGCCAGCAGGCTGGGTGCAGAGTTTGGCACAACGTTCCTGTCCCCATCACAGTAAAATGTGGCTCTGCCTCCAGAGGTCTGAGCAGACACTTTCTGATCCTAAAGCAAAGAGCTCAGAAGAAACGTGACCAGTAGATACCAAGGAAAATTTTTAGAATTCTAAAATTTCAGGACTGGAAATTGCCTTAAAGATCATATAGTTCAACCTCATTTCTTAAACGAGTAATCCGAGGTCAGGCAACTCCTCCAGTGCCACACTGCACTTTGCTGTTTATGTATCGTTTCTTGTTCCTTGCAGCTTCCCAGTTACTACTGGGAAATCCTAAGCCAACCTCCAGATGGGTAACTCAAGTAGAGTCTGGAATATACTCATTTCTCCTGGTGTCCCACGACTTAGCTAGCTAAAAATGAGAAAAAAACTAAGGTCCCCACCTCATAGGTCCAATAAGATGAAATAACAACTCACTCAGAACAGCGTTTGGCATATGGTGAGAGCTCACCAGAATCCATTGCCTCCATTATTCTCTCTTGGCTGTTGCCAGGAGTGTTGCAAAATGATACAGTAGAAGAAGCTCCAAACTAGATGAAAGCAAGAAATTTCTAGTTCTAGCCATGTGACCTTAGATAAGTCACCTCACATCCTGTTTCCCCTGCCTTCCTCAGACAGGGATTTTATGTATGTGACGACGCTTTGTTAGCCATAACACTCGACAGCAGAGTTTCTCAAACACTAGTAATGTGTATAAAAATCACTTAGAGATCTTGTTATGCACAACCTGTTTCTGTAGATCGGGCGTGGAGCCCGGGATCCCACCTTTTTAGCCAGCTCCCAGGTGACTGCTGGTCTAGGGACCTGCCCCCTCCTCTGACTTGCTATACAACATAAGGGCAGCACTCTGATTATCAGGCCCACAGCAACCTCCAAGACCCTCAAGTTGTCCTGCTGCAGCATCCACGAGACAGTGCAGATAAGTGACATGCTGCTCCTAAAGATTCTGCTGGGAGTGCATCTCTCGTGGTACCTAGTTCCCAGGTCTTACATGTTTATTGAGCCCAGCCTTTGGTCTCAGGGCAACACCATTTTGCAGATCTGGTGACTGTGACATCAGTATTCTAGAGCCCCTCCCCTAACGTGTTCCGAGTCCTTAGTAGATACTGTCTTCAGGCTACAGCTGGGCCAGATACCAAGGTTGCAGTTCAGAGGACAGGTGGACACCAGAGGACAGGTGGATGAGAAATCAGACTCTCAGGCTGGGAGCCAGTCATGTGAACAGTTGCTGGCCACCTTACAAGCTTTGCTGTGGATGGGGCATGAGTGAAAGTAGAAGCAACAGTAAAATCTAGCATAGCAGCCAGGAAAACTGTGAATAACAGGAAAGAGACTTGAAAGTGAAGTGTTTGTGTTTTAAGAGAATTGCAAAATTTTTTATGGGCCAACACAGCTGAGAGGACTTAGACTCTAATTAAAAGTGGGCGGGTAACTGCGTGTTTGAAACGTTCCTCTGGGCACTTTCGGAGAGTCAGGAAGTTAGACAAGCTTGGCATTTGAGAATTATTTCTTTACCCAGGAGACGGAGTCCAGAGCTGGCCATAAGAAGTGTGACTTCAAGGTTTACTGCTGGTTGCCAGGCTCTTCCTTTCTCCCGACAGTCTAAGGGTTGGCACGGGGCACAGAGAGAGGGCGTTTGGGCAGAGAAATGAGGTCGAAGGACAGAGGAGACCACCAGGTAACTCCTGCTTTTCCTTCAAGCCCCAGTTCACCTGACATCCACCCACCCCCATCTGTCCCCTGAGGGCAGAGGCTGTGTCTTCTCGGTGTCCCCAACTTCCATGACAAGCCCCATCCCAGGAAACAGTTGGTGCTGTGTTTCTGGAATGAAGGACAGAGGAGAAGCGGGGAGGAGGAAGAGGAAACTGAGAAGGAGGAAAGGAAAAAGAGCTAGAATAAAGCTTTGGGAAGCCAGCCTTTCATGGTTCCAAGAATGTTTTCCAAAATTCGTTTAAGCCAGGTTCTATCGAGCGGCTCTGCCGTCCACTTAGCTTGACTGCACACGCAGTAAAACTAAATGACGTCTGCGTCGGACTAAAACGTGACCCTCTCCGAGGCGCTGGCTGTGGCCACACCAGACTAAATACAGGAGGAAGACCTGGCTGGCTGACCCGTGGCTTGGCGTAGATGCCCCTTGTGTGTGCAGCCTGCTGGGAGACGAGGCGGGCGGGCACATGGCCCTCCTTCAGGGCCCAGCGGCCCGGCTCCTGGCTGCCCAGCGGAGCCGAAGCCACCGGCCCGGCCCGAGGCTGCGCTTCCCAGGCCCGCACCAGGAGACTGTTGTTTCAGCCATGCTTCACCGGACGGCAGATATGTGAGCTGCTTTATGAGGATCCGGGATGTGGCCAGGTCTTCAAGTTCGCAGCTGAGCTGCCTCCACGCGGGTTCATCACTCACACCAGGCGCCGTGGGCGGGGCTCGCTGTGGGGCACTGATGTCCCCACACACAGGTCAGGAGGTGTGCTGAGCCGGGAGAAGCTCACTTAAGGCCACATTTCTGAAAAGCCTGGGGACTCCTTTTGTCCCAAACCTCTTTAGGCAATGACAGTTGTAAAATAGTTGCACAAGACGGGTTCCCTTGGCACCCTGAGCACTGTCAGCAGAGAGAGGGTGTCTCAGTACTCACTCGGGTATACCAGAAAACTAAGTGTTATTTATTTAAAATTTTTATTGACTTTATTGGGGTGACATTGATTAATTAAATCATATAGGTTTCAGGTGTACAATTCAGGTATACACTCATCTGTATATTGTATTGTGTGTTCACCACCCCAAGTCAAGTCTTCTTCCTTCACCATTGTCACCCCTTTGCCCTCTTCTACCTCCTCCATCCCCCTTTCTCTCTGGTGATCACCACACTGTTGTCTGTGTCTATGAGGTTTCTTTCTTTTATTCTTCATTGATTTTTATTTTTTCTTTATTGATTTTACAGAGAGGAAATGAGAGGGAGAGAGAGATAGAAACATCGATGAGAGAGAACATCGACTGGCTGCCTCCTGCATGCCCCCCACTGGGGATCAGGCCCACAACCTGGGCATATGCCCTGACCTGGAATCGAACTGGCGACCTCTTGGTGCATGGGTCGATGCTCAACCACTGAGTCACACCGGCGGGGTGAGGTTTTTCCCTTTGGTTAATTTCTTCACCTCTTTCACCCAGCCCCTACCATTCCACAGGAACACAGAATGTGACTTTGGGTCCAAATTGTAACCTTTGGGTTGGTATTTCTGTTATAAAACAATTGTTGCTTGCAGTCGGCTTCAAACCCCAGATTCCTGTGTGAGTCAGTGGAGTGCTTTAAAACCCTTCTAAATGCAGAGACTGTGTGTGGTGACTTGGTAAGGTGTCGACTCAGCCACGTTGAAGCCAAGTCTCCCAGAACTCCCTTCTGCCTACTGCTCCTGGTGAGGCTGGGGAGGCCAAAGTAAGGCAGCAGCACTTGTATGCTCTGAAGCTCTGTGTGGGCACCAGGTACTCTGGCAGCTCACATGAGCTGTGAGGCCTCTGCTGGCCTACCTCGTGGGTGGGCTCCTCCAGGTCCTGTGCCGGGTATGTGTGCAGCTCTGACAAAGGGCACCCACACCCTTAAGGCTGCAGACAGCAAGGCAAATGCAGGTACCAGTTGTCCTCATGAGTTCCAGCTCGTCTCTTTTCTCCCTGTCTGCACATCCAGTTTTTAGCCCCTGCTGACCTATGGTGACTTCAGTCCCAATGCTGAGTGCAGGGCAACAAGTCTTGCACCCACTCGTAAGGATGAGATGGATGAATGACATCTAATAACATCTAACCCTAATTTTAGTCATTAGTTTGTTGTCCCTTTTCTCAATGAGGACTTCATTAAAGGTGTTGTTGACCAGTGACCAAACTGGCTGCTTTTAATAGACCGTCTTCTTATTTTCTTTTTCCTGTCTTCGTAGTAGTAGTTCTACGTGGTTTCCACTGCCCTGATCCCACCCCAGGAGATAACCTGCTCTTCTGGAAAGATTAGGGCCAGCTGATGCAGACTCCCACACCTCATAATGTCCCTACATTTTCACCCATGCCCTCTTCTTCACATGTCTCTGAGTCATAACTATTCTCCCTTGCTGACCTCTCATCCTGGGCCATTGCCCCAGCTCCTCTCCCATTCCTGCTTGCTTTATCTGTCTCTCATTCCCTTATGTCGTTCTCTCCCTTTCCACAGACTCCCTCCCTCTGCCTTCGAACACATGCAGGTCACCCATTCCATTGTTGAAAACACCTTTCTCTGACCCTGCCGCTGCCTCACACTACTTTGTCTTTTCCTTCCATCCAACTCCCTGAAAGGGAACCTGTTGCCTCCACTGCCCCAGTACCCCCCTTTTTAATTTGTCTCCTTAAAGCAGTGTGATCCCGACCTATACAAGTGGTTCTGGGCTTTGGATGCATCTAGGAATCACCTGGAGCCCAAGATGCTCTCAAAGGGGGAAGGGGACAACGTTGTAAGCCTAAAACAATTGAAGAAAAGAGGAAGTTGGACATGTTTGCTATCTAATAATTTTAATGCTTTCAGGTTAATTGTCTTATTATACTAATGAGCAAATTTTACATATTAATACCAATTCTCTTGAGAACAAGCTTCTCATTCATCGTTAATGATTGCATAACTAAGTATAATCTCTTAAAATAATCTAGCAAACTGTATGCAGTGGCATAAAGATGTACATAGCATTTAACTCCTTATTTCTACTTCTAGAAATGCATCCTAAGGAAGTAATTCAAATGCTAAAATAAGTTAAAGTCCTCAAAATGTTTATTGCAATATTATTTTTTTAAATCCTCACCTGACGACATTTTTCATTCAGATAGAGTGGGAGGGAGAGAGAGGAAGAGAGAGAGAAACAGCGACGTGAAAGGGGCACATTGAGTGGCTGCCACCTGCACAACCCAACCAGGGCCGGGGACAAACTGCAACCCAGGTACATGCCCTTAGCGGGAACCGAACCCAGGTCTCCCTGGACCACAGGCCAACACTCTAACCGCTGAGCCAAACCGGCCAGGGCTGCAATATTATTTATAATAGAAATTATAAACAGCCTAAATAAGAATAATAAAAGTACATGGTGCATTCAGTGGTTGAACTATTAATGTATAAATTAAAGCATAATTATGAGAATTATAATATGAAATGTTTGTGATATGTCAGAGGGAAGCAAAACATGTAGTTATAATGTAGGGGAAAAGTTGGTTAAGACACTGAATAAATCAAACCCAGTTTAAACTAACCATGTGGCTTTTCAAATGTCAAGTTCACATTTTAATAATGATTTCTAACCATTGGAAATTTGGGGCAAATAGGCTTTTAAAAAACCCTTTTCAAAAAACACTCTTCCAGCCCTCTGTAAATTTTTAGTTTTGCCTTAGTTGACTTCTTCAAATATATTTGGCAACAAGGTTAGCAGGCTGGTTTTGTCCTAATTGTGCTCACCCTAAACTCAAGTCTTGTAAACATGGCTCAAGATGATAACACAATTCCCTTCAGCCTCATTTCTTCCTAGGGAAGCTGTTCTCGTTTCCCCAGCTGCAAGATTGATGGGGGACTTTTGACTTTATCCTCTCGTTTCAGTTTCATTGGCAACATGATTTCTCCAGTGAATTTTTTTTCTTATGGCAAAAAAAAAAAAGAAAGAAATATTCAGGCTTGTGGTTAAGTGCTGATTCTAGAAAGCTATCCTAAGGGATGTTGTTCTCAGCCTTTTCTGGATTCTCTGGGATAAAATATTGATGGTAATTGTGTTTTGGGGGTCCCCATTTGGCCTGGGGAAAGGCTTTGGGAAAAAGATAATAATGATAGTTTCATAACTTCATTTTAATTTAGTGATAGAAATACATCCCCCGTGAAACAAAGCACATACATGACTAACTAGAAATACAAAGATCGCCTCTGAGATTTTTTTTTTTTTTTTTAAATCAAGATCAAGGAGAGGCTTATGTCCAACATGGATGGACACCTCAGACTTTTGAAAGGCACACGTGAGGTGTTTCTCCCACCTGGATTTTTGCCAGTCGTGGTCACCGTTTGCCACCCCTCCCACCAGGGACCGGGAGTCCTCTTGTAGTGTAAGCACAGTCTTGCTCCAGGTTAGTGCTTCGTTTAGAGAACATGAGGATGCTGAACTTTGAGAATAGGGGTCAGATGGTGTCAGCATGAAATACAGCGCTGGCTGCACTGCTCGGGGCTTCATTCAGATCAAGGGGAATATTGTATCCTGTGGGACAATGCTCAGCTCTCTAAGAGAAAATAAAGCAATTGCCACCTTTCTCCACCCCCGGCTCTGCTTTCTGGCGAGGATGTTTGATGTCTCTGCAAACAGGTTTAAACATGCGCTTACTAACCTAACTGAAACTATCTTGCTAGTTGGTGCTGAGAAAGTACAGATTTCTATTTTTTATTTTTTTTGGAAAAGTCCTAACTTGCCTGCAGCTTGATTCCTTGTAAGCCTGCTGGACTTCGCTCTGGAAGCCCAGGGTTGCGGCTTCGTTCCCCTTAGCCCAGTTTGGCTCCAACAACATCCTGTTTTAAAAGCTCCAACTTTGTTTACTTGTGTGACCTAGGGGCCTTCACCTGTTTTTGTTTTTCCCCTCAGAGGACGGAAGGGTAGGTGCATGAGATGTGGACTTAAAGCCAAGTACTATACAGTATTGTTGACAGAGCCAAGCTACGCAGAAACACACCTGTTTGTCATTGTACAGCTTGGAAGCCTTTTATACAAAGGACAGCAAGGCATTTATGTTGCTTTGGGGAATAGCATAGATAGTTTGAGATCCGTTAGTTAAAGTGATATATGGTGCACAATTTTCTACTTCAAATTACAGAAGCATTTGCGCAAAACCCACAGTACACTCTAAATGCAGCCTCAGGAATATCCTTTATACACAGGTCCTTCCTGTGGGGGGTGCTCTGGAGACAGAGGAAGGTGGGTGGATCGCAAGCAGCCGGCACTGCTCCAAGCTGGTTAGGACAAACTGCTGACATACTCGGGAGGCTGCTGCCAATTGTCATGGTAAAGGAAGAGATACATTGGAGATGTCAGAAGAGAAGGCAGCCAACACCGACTTCTCTATTCAACATTTGTTTATCTCTCACATTTCCTGAGGAGGGTTTCTTTGGGGCCTCAGAGCCACTCTGGGCTAAAGGTCAAATTGGGTCCTGTGTTTATATTTAATAAGACAGTGGAGGAACTGGCAGGAAACTCACTGGGAAGCACCAGTGACATGAGACTGGTGACACAGAGGGAAACTGAGGCAGTGAGCTGCAAAAGTCTAACGTGGGACTTGGACTCAGAGCCCAGTTTCAGAAGCTTGTGAATAATCTTCCTTTTTCTAAGTGCAAAGTGACTTTGGGGGCTGTAGATGTGAACGTGGGGACCTGGGTGTGTGGCAGCAGGATCTAGTCAGAGCCCAGTTCTGAAATTCAGACTCTGTTGAATCCTTCCCGGTTGTGTCAAAGAGCCACTGGACGCGCTTGCGAAAGCTGCCTTGTTTCTCTGCCCCGCTGCACAGGGTCGGGGCAGGACACGTTAGGGCATCATCAAAGGCTGAAGAAATTTTATTAAGTTTTCCTAACCTTTTAAAGAGATCACATCAAAACCACGTAAGAGAAAGGCAAAGTCAGTGATTTAGGCTTCACTTGGAAAATGGCCACTGTTTCCTTTACCTCCTCAAGGAGATTATCCTCCACGCAGCCAGAAAGAAGGTTCTAAAACTCCCATCAAACTGTTCTGCTTCCCTGCTCAAGGGCCACTGCAGGCTGCCTGTTGCCTACAGAACACAGGTCAGGTTCCTTGGCTCCACAGCCCAGGACCCTCTGTGGCCCCACCCCTCCTCCCATGCGCTTCCAGGGGCTCCCGAAGGCTGTACCCGGAGGGTGGGAAGGACCCCACTGCTGTGGTCACACTGGAGATGTATTAGAAGACCATAAAAACGGCCTCATTAGACCACCCACCCGAGGCTGACTGTGTAGAAACCCAGAAGGTGCTGTCCTTGGCTACCCTGTGTGATATCACTTAGATGAGTCAGACTCTCCCCTGATCTTCTGCAGATGTTTCTTATCTTTCCTCATCCTTGTTCGTGACCCTGGTTTGCTGGATGCACTCTGTTTTTGTGTGTTGTCTGTCAGGTTTGCTGAGCGCGGTGGCCCAGGAGTGGCAAAGGGCACAGACTTGTCTGTCCAAAGCCTGAAGTACACAAACAGAGGTAGTGAGCTCCTGAGAGGTGACAGAGATCAGGCTGCTGGTAAACTGCCAAGGGCAGAGATGAACAGAGGTTCTGGGTGACCATGGCTCAGGGGAGAACCAGCACCCATCTGGACCTACCTCCCTTGCCTTGGGGCCTCACAGCTGCCACATTTCCTGGTGTTCACTTTCTGGGGTAGGGGTCATTTTGCTCACCTTCCTCAGGCCTCCTACTGAATTGGTCTTGCTAGTTCTGCCCTAGAAGTGTTAAGTTCTCTCTGGACACCCCAGCTGCTTAGCTGTCCATGACCTCCAACTGCTTCATGATTCTATCTTGGATAGAGCTGAGTCACCTTATGAAGTCCACCAGAGAGCATTCCTGTCTCTCTCACCTTCAGAGCAGGTAAACAAGTGAGTCAAGAAACCAAAGGACTACAGCAGTCTTCCTCTGGGTGGGTTAGACAGGCCCAGCCCTAGACTGCTTTTAATCTTCTCCCGTATCCTGCCATGAAGGTGTGATCATACCCATTTTTAGAGGTGGAAGCTCAAACTCAGGCTCAGTAATTTACTTGAGGTTATAGCTAGAAATGAATGGAGCTGAGATTTCAATCAGGTCTAATTCCAAAGACTGCTTTCCTCCATTGCACTTATTATATTGTGCTCGCTATGGGCTAGATACTTTTCTAAACACTTCACTTGTAACAACTCATTAACCTCAAAACATCTCTAGGAGGAAAGGACTATTCTCTCCATCTTACAGATGAAAGCCTAAGGCCCAGAGAAGTTAAGTAATTTGCCTAATATCACACAGCTAGTAAGTAGCAGAGATGGGATTCAGCCCAGCAGCCTGGCTCCAGTGCCTATGCCCCTCACTCCTCTGACCCACAGCCTCTTCAAGCCCCAGCTTCCTAAGGTTGTCAGCACAACCACCACTCCTCAAACACCCGTCTTAGGCCAGCACAGCACAAGGCACTGAGAAGGAACATAAAGGGATATGTGTCATGGCATCGAGGAGTTTCCAAGGTCCAGCTAACAGGTCAGGGGGCCGTGAGGCCTTTACAAAGGTATGCTGAGGTTCATGTCTACCCTGCATCTGCAGGTTGACTTCTCAAAACTAGAAGAGCGTTCCTTTCTGGAAATCTTTACAATGCACAGGCTTCTGTGCTGTCAGGGGAGGCTGAGAAATAGCAAAAGCCTGTCTTGGGCTTTATCTCCTTAGATAGAGGAGAAATCTACAGTTATGTGGGATCTGAGGAGAGCCAAGCTTTTGACACTGTCCAGTTCTGGCTGCAGAGAAAGGCCACGGCCGGAGCAGAGGAAGACCGTGGAAGTTTGACCAAGGGCAGCTTGGCAGCAATCCCAAAGGCCAGGTGCCCCCGGCCTGGGCCCAAGTCTTCCACAGGTAGCTAGAAGGCCTTGCCTAGCATCTGTTCCATGTCTTCAGTCCCTCTGGGCAAAGTTGGGGTTGGGACAAGGACTGGGAGCTACTTGGGCCAGAGATACTGGTTTCTACATCTGTTCTGCCTGGGGTTCTCTTGGACACCCTGGTTCGTAATGCATGGTTGGTTAAGAACACAAACTTTGGAGCCAGGGAGAGTGGGATCCAGCTGTGAGACCTGGGGCAAGTTACTGGATCCCCCTGTGCCCATGGTTACTTTATAAAATGGGGCTAATAACAGTCCCCACCTCATAGGGCTCTTGTGAAGGTTAAATGCAATAATCTTACTAAATATAGCGTCTGGCAGATAGCCAGTGCTCTGTAAATGTTAGCAATTAATAATAAAAGTCTAAAACCCAACTCAACTGTTAATTCTTTTCTGAATCCTCCTGCCCCTTCCTTATATTCTCCACCCCAATTAGCCTTTCCCTTCTCTGAGCTTGTAGAGTGCATCTATTTCTGCTATGGACTTATCATTCTAAGTGCTAATTGTGTCTGTCTGGCTCCTCAGCTAGACCATG
Organism: Molossus molossus; assembly: GCF_014108415.1. Classification (NCBI taxonomy): domain Eukaryota; kingdom Metazoa; phylum Chordata; class Mammalia; order Chiroptera; family Molossidae; genus Molossus; species Molossus molossus. The sequence goes on along the minus strand of NW_023425347.1, from coordinate 31,979,824 downwards.
AACTTTCGTCGGGGCGCTGAGCCGTATCTGTGTGCCCACACAGAGGCACTGGCAGTACTGGCTGGAGGGACTGAGTGAACACAAACCTACCCTTTCTGCCTTATTGAGCTGAGGGGCCTCCCCATGCTACAGTCCCACAGATTGTGACTGGAGGCCTGAACCAATGTGTCTGCTGTTCCAGGCAATGGTTTCCTCGGAAGACCCTCTATGCTACCCCGTGGGCCTTCACCCAGCAGTGGGACCCAGGAAAGAGAACAGATAGGAATTCAAGTCCTGATCCAGGTTTCCAGATCTGATCAGCAGATGTATAGCTAACTATTCAGGCTTGCTGAGTTTTCCGTGTTACAACAGTTTCCTAAATTAGCTTCTACCTCCCCCTCCCTCCTCCAGTTTTTCCGGTACACCAATGCTTCTCCAAGTTTTACATGCATACAAGCCACCTGGAGATCTTACTGGGGTGAGGCCAAGGTACTGCGTTTCTAATTAGCTCCCGAGAGAGGCAGGTGCTGCTGGTCCTCATTCAACACTTTGAGTGCCACAGCTGCGCTCTGCTGCCAGGATAATCTTCCTAGTGCAGGACTGTGATCATGTCACTTGAGTGGATTTGAACAGAGCTTTCACCCGAAGACATATAGGATTGGCAAATGAACACATGAAAAGATGCTCAACAGCATTGGGGAACTGCAGACTAAAACCACAATGAAAGTCCACTGCATACCTATTAGAATGGATAAAACTGAGAAATAGACTACCACGCAGGGGTGAGGATGCAGAACAACTAGAACTTCCATATACTGCCTGGGAGGATGCAAAATATTACAGCTGCTTTGGAAAACAGTTGGGTGGGGATTTTTTGTTTTGTTTTGTTTTAAGTTAAACATATGCTGATAAACACATGGCCTGGTTATCTTACTCTTACATGCTTAGATATCAGCCCAAGTGAATTGAAAATATATGGTCACACAAAAACCTGAATGTTGTTAGTAGGTTAATTCATAACCACCCCAAACTAGAAATAACCAAAGTATCCTTCAGCTGAAGGATTGGATGAACAATCTGTGATACATCTGCCCAATGGAATACTACTGAGCAAAAAATGAACTCTCGACCCACACAAACATGCATGCATCTCAAATGTGTTTTCTAAGTGAAAGAAGTCAGACCCAAAGAGTTATTTGCTATATGATCCCATTTATAGGACATTCTGGGAAAGGCCAAACTAGAGCTAGGAAACAGAGAGTGGATGTGAGGGGCTAAAGTGGGGAAAGGGCTGACTGGAAAGAGACAAGGGAATTTTGTGGCTTGCTGGAATATTCTATAGCTTAACTGTGGTAGTGTTTACATGACTATATACGTACATTTGTAAAACTCAGGACGCTAAAATGGATGCAGTTTACTGCGTGTAAATTATACTTCAAAAATGATGGCATCAACAAAAAAACCTTTAGTGACTCCCAATTACCCAAGGAATTTAAGTTCAAACTCCAGACCCTCTACCCTTTCTAATCATTTCTACTCTTTATTTTCTCTAAACACTGGCTAAACTTTGCTGTCACCCAAGGGAGTGAGTTTTCTTCTGCCCTGGGTTTTCTTCTCTCAGTCTGTATCTCCTGGAATACCCTCTTCTTTTACAAAATAGATTGATAATAAACACTGGATGGATGGATGGATGGATGGATGGATGGATGGATGGATGACTTTTCCCAACAATATTCCTTGATGGTGCCAATATTCAAAAAATGGTGCCATGGAAAGATGAAACTGCGACCCTGCGCCTTTCTCTCAGTGAGGAGCTGGCCATTTGTAAGGGCTTTGCTTTCCGCTGGTCGGGCCTTGGACACGGGCAAATCAACTTAAGCCCCAAGTGCGCTCCACAGGCAGCAGGGAGCGAGCAGTCTGCAGCCCTGGAGAGGCCCTGCCCTGGCGCACGTCCCACGGCTCAGGGCCCGGCCAGATTCCCACTCCCCAGCGTAGGTGAGGAGAGGCCAGCCCCGCTGACAGGAGGAGCTGTGGCCGTGTCACCAGGCGGGCGGTGATTGATGTGCCTGTCCTCACTCGCCTGTTAGCAGAAGGGCTCCTCACGTCCCCACACCCTCGGCCTTCCCCTGGGGGAGGCTGCCTCCCTGGCAGGTCTGTCCTCCCGCCGCCCCTCCCAGGGCCTCTCACCAGCTCCTCAGTCCTCGCCACTCTTTCTCCTCAGCCCTGGTGCTGACAGGCGTCCAGGAGGGACTGCGTAGGGATGGATTCTGTGAGCTGACTCCATGGTTGTTCACACTGAGAAGGCAGTTTGGGGGTCCTAACCAAGAACCCCAAATCTTTGACCAAGTCCCTACTATGAAGATAAGCCCCAAGGGAGATACACATACACCTGCATACAGGGGGAAATTATATTCCTAATTGGGTCTTTGGCCACAAGCCCCCGAACTGTCTCCTGGTGAGCCAGGAGAAGCCAAGGTTTTTGCAGGCTTCCGGCAGGTCTGGAGCCCTAGTGAGAATCTGGCTGAGGGTGGCCAGCACCTCATCTGAGCCCCCCAGACTCTGATCCTTGAGGAAAGGAACAATAAATAAAAAAACAAGGGGGCAGGTTGTTTGCCCCTTTCAGGCTCCTCTGACAACATGGCCTCCCAGCCTCTATACTCGGTCCCTGGTCCAGGCATTTCCGTCTTGTGAGGAGGGGTGAGGAGGGTCCCAAGGTTCATCTGGGGTCCAAGGGTGATAACATGGAAAAAATTTTAAACCTGCAACATATACATAAACTCCCTACCAGGGCCGATTACAGATTTTGTGGGGCACAGTGCAAATGGCCTCTTGCTCAAAAAGCAGCAATAAATGTCTTTAAAAAGTATTAAAACACAAAGCTTGTTCATTTCATCCATGGTCTCCATTTGCCATGGGCTTTTTATTTGCTATATAGCATTGTTCTAAATAAAGAAAAAGTAACATTTTAAATTATTAGCCTGGCTTTTACCCTTCATCTCTGTGTTGTGCATTGCCTGTTCTACATGCAAACAGAAGAGCCTTCGTTTAATTCCTCTGTAGCATCACTCAAATGATGGTTGGCATTCGGTAGCTTGTGTACGCCTGTGTCTTCCATTCTTACCAGAAGCGGGGAGACTCCGCACAGAGCTGGAGCCACTGTCTTCCCTTCTGTCTCACGGCACCCGCCCCACCAGCCCCCCCCCCCCCTCCAGCTTCCCGGGGGAGGAAAGGACTGAAAGGAAAAGGAATGATGATCTGGCCCCTCTTGCCTTCTCCATCTGTCTTCCTCTCTCCCTCTTCCTACCTTCTGGGAAGGTCACCATCTGACCCAGGCCGCCCTCTTGGCCTCTCAGGGTGACTCTCTTGTGAGAAGGCCAAGGTCTGTGTGGGGGGACAGGCTCCAGGTCCTCCCAGAGCTGCAGGCCTTTCAGATGCCCAGGAACCTCAGCCTGAGACACATTTGTGTGTCCCATGTTTTGTCATTAAAATAGTGATATGATAGCATTATTGAGCATTTATTATACTGGACAAATACCCACATAACCATGCACAATCAGAACTGCTTCTGGCCCTGAGTGTCTCCAAGCCCTTGGGATAGAAGTCCCTCTGGGATAGAAGTCCCTCTGAGATAGAAGTCCCTCTGGGATAGAAATCTCTCTGGGATAGAAGTCCCTCTGAGATAGAAGTCCCTCTGAGATAGAAGTCTCTCTGAGATAGAAATCTCTCTGAGATAGAAGTCCCTCTGAGATAGAAGTCCCTCTGGGATAGAAGTCCCTCTGGGATAGAAGTCCCTCTGGGAGAAGTCCCTCTGAGATAGAAGTCCCTCTGAGATAGAAGTCCCTCTGGGATAGAAGTCCCTCTGGGATAGAAGTCCCTCTGGGAGAAGTCCCTCTGAGATAGAAGTCCCTCTGAGATAGAAATCTCTCTAAGACAGAAGTCCCTCTGAGATAGAAGTCCCTCTGGGATAGAAATCTCTCTGAGATAGAAGTCCTTCTGGGATAGAAGTCCCTCTGAGATAGAAGTCTCTCTGAGATAGAAGTCTCTCTGAGATAGAAGTCTCTCCTGCTTTTGTCTGCATTCCCCTCTCCAGGAAGCTCAAATGTGAGTCAGTCAGCTGAGCTCTGAGGCAGGGAAAGTGGGCAGAGATCTCAAACCAGATCCCTATTGTCTTCTCCACCTACATAGGGCCCTGGTGCTCCTTTGAACTTCCTCCATTCTGTGACAGACCCACTTGTAAATCAACCTTGTGGGTCCTCCTTACCATCAGTGAGATGAATCTCAGGAGGAGAAGCAACTTAAGCTAAAGGGAGAGCCTGGTTCATGATCTCACTCACCCACAGAAAGAGAACAGCTAATTTGAAGGTCACGCCTTTGACAGGGGCACGGGTTCTGAGCAGGGTGGCCCTGCCCACGCAGGATCCATCGGGGGCTCCAGGTTCTTGACTCATGCGGGAAAGAGTTCAAGAATGAGTCAGAGTGAGAAGGAGAGCAAGTTGTATTCAGGCAGAGACAAAGACAGAGGCCAGGACAAAAAATGCGTGTCCAAGTGGATGAGGACAAATCCTTGAGTAAATTACACATGTGGTCAGTTAGTTCTTACCATCAGTGAGATTTTATGTTTCCAGTTTTTTGTTTTGTTTTAATCCTCACCCAAGGATATTTTTTCATTGATTTTTAGAGAGAGTGGAAAGGAGGGAGGGGGAGAGAGAAACATCCATGTGAGAGAAACACATTGATTGGTTGCCTCCCACAAGGCCCCGACTAGGGCCCGAGATCAAGCCTGCAACCCTTTGGTCTGCGGGCCACTGACCCAAATGGGCCAAGGCTGTGTTTCTAGTTTTTTAATTTTGTGGAACCAAATATGTCTCCACCTCCTGGTTAGGGTGGGGGAGAGGGGCCTTGTTCTTAATATGGTCTGTTCTGGAGGTGTCATGGCATTTGTCCCCCTCCACCGCTGCTACTTGTGGTATTATTTTGCAAGAGAATGATGGTATAATGACCTTAGGGGTCTCTGGTTAATTTTTCCTGCATCTTGGATTGATTTTATGTTATCTAGTTCTTACTGACTTCTGTGACCAGCACAGGGGTTTCCTGCCATAAACTCTTTCTCTTTGATCATAAGTGGAGGTGGGGTCTCTGGTGACAGGGCCTAGCAGCTTATCAGCCTGTGTTGTTGGCTCCTACATCCTCATTCCACTTGTCGGAATTCCCCCTAACTTCTTTCTACCCTGCCTCCACACTGTGCTGGGAATGGGTCCCCTCTCTGCCCTCGTGGGCCCCTGCGGACAGGGCATTATGTAGGTGCCAGGTACCCCTGCCCTCAGGTGATAGAGACATCACATCATGATGTCATAGTTTCATTATAATACTTATCATTATAATTTATTATTTACCTACTTATCACGTCTCCCCCATTACCCTGGACTGTTAGCTCCGTGAAAAGAGGGTCCTTATTTATCCTGTTCCCTGCTGTCGTGACAGAGCACGTGGTACGCGCTCAGAATGGTTAGGTGAGCAAATGGATGAATAAGCAGCGGTGTTTTTGTTGATCTTGCTTCCCCGACTCAGCACCTGCACTGCCACATGCCCTCCGGACTCTCAGCAGCCACGTTCCATACATCACCTTCGGTGTCAATCCCTCAGACACCAAGACAGCCGAGAGATTGGGCCTCAAGCTTGATCTCCCTGGAAGGGGAAGGGGTAACGATGGCCAGCAGCTGGACAATGGATCAGGGGGCTTTTGGCTGATGTGAGAGATGCCTGGGACCCCATTAGACGGACAGCAGGAACCCCTCTTGCTCCCACTACGACCAAGACAAAGCTGGCACCTTGCCATTGAGCCTTTTCCATACCTCTCAGGCTGAGTGCCACCACCCGAGACTCCTTTCACCCTCCAGCTTGTCCTTGGGGTTCGTTTGGTTAGGGTGAGAGTAAACAGGACCCTTCGCCTCTAAGGGTGTTAAGGTAGGGGAGCAGCTCTGGGCCACGTGCAGGTGCGGGTGTCGGAGCTCCTGAGCAGGTGCTGCCTGCTCATCCTGAACATGGCTGGCTCCAGGCAAGAGGGACAGCAAAGCAGCGGAGTGAACCCTCACAGGCCCGGATGCCCGCAGCATGGTTAAGATGTGAGTGCTCTGGCCAGCAGCTCAGTGGTTAGAGAAACAGCCCACATACTGAAGGGCCACAGGTTCGATTTCTGGTCAAGGGCACATACCTCGGTTGCTGGTTCAATCCCTGGCCCTGGTCAGGGTACATGTAGGAAGCAACCAACCGATGTATCTCTCTCACATCGATGTTTCTCTGTCTCTGTCTCTGTCTCTGTCTTTCTTCCCCTTCCCCCCATCCCTTCTACTCTCTCTAAAAATCAATGGAAAAAATATCCTTGAATGAGGATTAACAGCCACAACAAAAAAAGAATGTGAGTTATGCTGCCCTTATGAACAGAGTGGATAGTTTTACTTTATTGGTTGATACCAGGACTAATCAGCTCGGGGAAATGAAGGGGAAGGCTCCAGCCATGACCCTGGCCATCCTTGGCCTGCACTCCCTGGCCAACCCACGTCATCAGCGCTTGGTTTTAGCACACAGTTTGCGTATGTTGGTGGAAGGTCCAGGGTCTTACCCGTTGGGTTTCCAAAATAAACAATTTCTAAGTGTCCTTTTAAAAAACACACACACACACACAACATTTTTAAAATTTATAAAATTAATATGTAACCACTGTAGAAAACAAAAAGGAAAGATAACTACATAAATATTGGTATGTATCAGTTTAGTACTTTTCTATATATGCATATATGTATATAAAGCATTGCTTTTGTGTGGAACTGGTTCACAATTAAATTCATATAAAATTCTGGCCTGCCTTTTTACTTAGTAAATGTCATAAATACTTCTCTATGTCATTAGTCTCATTTTTAATGGCTGCAGATTATGGCGTTATCACAATTTACCTAATCACAATTTACCTAATCATTTCCTTGTAATTGGACATTTATGTTAACTTATGATTTATTGATATAATAAAAATGCATCAGTAAACATATTGTGAGTCAAAGGTAGGTACATATATATGAAAGGGGAGAAACTGTTTAAACTGTGTGTGTTTGTGTCCAAAACTTATGCCATCTCAGAAGCTGAAGAATTTATATATAAATGATCTATAAATATATCTATAAATATATAAACAATGATAACTTTAGAAGTTATCTAGTCTACATCAAGTCCCGAAGAAAGGCCAGTGCCCAAAAATTCTGTGCCATGCCAAAGCTTAGTCCAGTTTAGCCCCTGTCCCTGTCCAGCTAGTGCAGCCTCTGTTCCCGGCCTCCGGCTGGTGCCAGTCCCACACCCAGGCTCACTCTTGGAGCCTGCACTTGGAGTCCCAGCGGCTGCCAGGCTGCAGGTGGCCGCTAGGCTGATGGCTGCTATGGAGAGAGAACGCGTGAACAAACTGAGCAACTGCATGTTATGGGGCCAGAGAGAGCGAGAGAGCGCTTTCTTAAGCTTGCATTATATTATCTCAGGCTTGGGAAAGACCAGGCCCTCTTTCAAATTACGCTATCTTAGTTCCGACTGCACACACCTCTGTGGTAGAAGGACCTCCTCCAGCACCATCTTGACTTCTTTTTACTGGGCACGCACCCAGCAGAGGAATTTCCCCTTTATTGTTTATTCCTCCTCCCCTTAGTCCAGGCAAGTGGATGGCTGTACCCTGGGGAGTTGGAAAGCTGGTCTTTTCTCCCTACAGAGGGGAGTGAGGGGTGTTAATCCCCTTGGTGGGGCAATGCTGTGATCCCGGGGAGCCTATGAATGCTGCAACTTCCTGGTGAAACAGGCGCAGTGTCCAGGTCAGCCCCCTGGTTTATTAGGCTTGATGTCTGATTCCCTTTGTTCCCATCCCTTATTAATAACTAGCTCACTATGCTGACACCTACCTCTGCCAGGGCAAGGGACGGCTCCAGGGGGTTAGGGGGAGGTCAGTGTGAGGCAGTCCTGAGGCCTCACACAGCAGGAAAAGGATGGCCTGTGATTAGCATCCCAAACCAGGATTCAGGACAAGCCACAGCTCTGCTCCTAAATTCTCCTTCTTCTAGTACAGAAGAACAGCCACAGCTTCCATACTTCATTTGCCAGATAATAAAGATGTACACATTTTTTTTTTTAATCCTCACCCGAGGACATTTTTCCATTTTTTGTTCAGATGGAGTGGGAGGGAAAGAGAGGAAGGAAGAGAGAGAGAAACATCGACATGAAAGGGACACATCGAATGGCTGCCACCCGCACAACCCAACCAGGGCCAGGGACAATCTGCAACCTGTTCCCGCCCTTAGTGGGAACCGAACCCGGGTCTCTCTGGACCGCAGGCCGATGCTCTAACCGCTGAGCCAAACCGGCCAGGGCAAGACATACACATTTTTTTCTGAAAAATAACCATGTGTATCTACAACTCGGGCCTTCTCTTCTGACTCTGGGGCTGGTGAGTGGCCTTTCACAACATAATTGTGGTTCTGGAACTTGATTTTATTCGTGTAATAAGCAAACCATATAATAAAAAACAATGTTAAATTGAATTCCAGTATGGAATTTTTGTGCGGGGAGCGCAGAAAGAATTCAAGGCGGGAGGCTGAGGGATATGTTGATGAGAGGAAAGGAGAGAGCTGAGGTCTTGAATGAGTCACTAGCCTTGGGCTGTTGCAGTAAAGTGACAAATACGGTACTTTAGATAAAACATCTGAAGGGGTTCTTAACAAAAGATTTGCTTCTGCTGGTTAACCATATATTGTAAGTCTTTCATTAATTTATTGGCTCACTCATAAGTGTGTTTAATAAGCAGATCACGCTACTCTTGCTTGAATGCGGGGGGAAGTGCAAAGCTATGTCTTGGAGAATGTGCCCGTGGCCTTGAAGGCCTTACGTTAGAGAGGCAGCGTGGCCGGGTACAGGAGGCGGTGTACGGAAGGGCCAGATTGCTGGCGCCCAGATCGGCATTTACTGCTCGTAGCACTGGGCAAATTAACTTAATCTCTCTGTTTCGATTTCCTCATTTGTAAAATGACAACAACGATAGTAATTCTTTCGTTAGGCTGTTGTGGGGAAATAAATGATTTAATATGTGAAATGTACTTAGAACAGAGCCTGACACATAGTAAGTGCTAAAAAATGTTAGCAATTATTGTTTACTAGGAAGAAAGTTTCAAAGGAGGATGGGTGGCATCATCATCCAACAGTCACTCATGATCTCATGCATTGCAAAGTCATGTTTGGCATTTTGTTTTCTTCTTAATGTACCTCATGATGTTATTTGCTCCATTTCTAACATTTGTCATTTTCAGCTTCCATTGCAAACAGGGACCTTGGCTTTCAACCTTCGGGCTTTCAGATATTCACAACCGAACAAAATCCTTCTGAAAAAAGATAAAAACTCAAGACCCTATAATCTGAAACTTGAGTAACATCCTCCCAGGCCCCGAGTTACTGGGATTAGGACAGGAGGTTTTGCATTCCTGCCATAGTTGGTGAAGGGGTGTGTCCACCCCTCCCACCCCCCCACCCCCCCCAGCAGAGTAGCGCCTGCTGGATTCCAGGGCCACAGCAGTTACTCTGCTCTGACTCCCTGGGGTTTTGCAAGTAAATTGGGGTGAGTGGTCCCCTACCTCATGGTCACTGCTCATCACAAGACACTTCCCCTCCAGGGCACCCACAGTCTCTTCCAAGGATGGCCTTGTTGCCAGATTGTGAGAGTGTCTATATTGGATCCAAAGAAACGAAGCAGATGGGCTTGGTTCAGGAGTCAGCACAACTCAGCATGCTCTTGTTAATGGCCGCTTGTGTGGGGTCCCCACTTCCCAGGGGCTGCCTCGAGAGGCTCAGGGCACAGCAGCTCAGGAGTGCATTTGGTGAAGCCCCTCAGAAAGGCATCGTCCCATACGGATGTGGGCAAGGAGAGAGGGCAGCCGACTCCTTCCATTGGAGATAAGTGAGGACTGCCTTGGGAACTCCTCTCCTGCCCTCCCTGCCACCCACCCCTCCTCAGCCCGAAGCTGTCCTCCCTCAGCACAGAGATGAGGACCAGGGGACAGGGAAGAGTGGAAGAGTCAGACTCCCTCTGGAACCCCAAGTCGCTGTTCCACAGTGTGTACGAAGGGGCCAAGGTTGTGTCCCTTTGGCTTGATGGGGCTGGTCAGTAGCAACTAAGATGTCCCAACCTTGTGCTCTGTGGCCAATGAAGCCGATCATAGATTTACAGACTTTTCACAGGGGCAAACTCTGTCCGGTGTGGTGTCCCAGACCCAGTGTGGAAACGAAGGACATGGTTGAGAAAGAAGTTGGCTGAGTGCTTAACAGAAGCCCAGCGCTGTCTAACTAGGCTTGCACCTGGAGACACCGGCACCTGGACACCTCATTAGCAGGGCTCAACTCCGACATGTGAGACCACCTGGGGTGTGTCCGGTCATGAGCTGCCTGGCCTGGAGCAAAGTCACCAAAATCATCAAGTAAAGCTTCCCTTATTTGAAAAACTCGTAGACAAATATTAAGACCTAGTATGCTCACCCTCACATTTAAAAATAATAATAGCTATCATTTATGGAGTATTTACTATGAATTCATGAATATACTGGCCCTTCTGCATTATCTCATTTCATCCTCATGAAAACCTTGGGGTTTTTTTGCATACCATTTTATCCCCCTTTTTCAGATGACAAAATTGAGGGTTCAAAAAAATTCAGTCACTCATCCAAGTAGATATAACTAGCAGTGGCAGAGAGAGAATTTTAAAGCAGGTCTGTTTAATTTCAAAACTCGAGCTGTCGCTCCCCTTGCAGCCTCCCCTGTGCTGCACAGTGGCCATGTTATTACGTTCTGATAAGGACTGAATTCTAGAAACTAAAAGAAAACAAGGAAGTGACCTGGATTCCTAAGGTGTTGACTCAGTGACTCTAGTTCCCAGTTACCGAGACCTGGGTCTAAAATCTATTTTTTAAAAACCTCAAGCCTTACGTCTGCAGTAGATGAAACCCTAGGCTCACCTCAGACATAGATCCAATGTAAACTCTTTAATTCTCTCCAGTGGTTTAGAGGCATCTGCTGCTCTGTCCCTGGGACCAGCTCTCCCAGGTAGGCAGCCATTGTTTAGAGTGTGCCACTCCCCTGGGAATAGCTCTTTTCCCAAAAAAACACAGCGTAGATAATTACCACTGGAAAAAAAAAAATTTCATCCATTCCCTCCACAGTGATTTCAACTCTTACACTCACATGTCGGCTTCCTCTGTCTTGGAGGATTTTACCAAGTTGAGTGGAAAGAATAAATATTTTTAGAGCACTGTTTTCGGTTTACAAAGGAAATTGCTAGGGTTTGGTTTTTTGTTTGTTTGTTGTTTTTGTAGTTCAAAAGCAGTCAAATATCCGCAACTTCACACAGTTAACCTTATGCAAAGCTTGCTGACTGACTGAATCAATCAATCAGTCAATCTTCAATTAATCCATCAGTCAGCCAGTTAACTGGGAAAGCAAAACTAGCTCATGGAGCAATCATGGGACGAAATTATGCCGTGAGAGCATTTTACAAAGCAAAATTTACATGCATTACTAAGGCCACAGAATTCCTCAGTGGCAGAGCCAGGTAGGTGGCAATGTCTTCCAAAATGCCTCAAATCCTCCACGGTGGCCCAGGCTGGCTCCTGATGCTGCCTGGAGAATGGGTGGGACCTGGAGCGGGAGGAGATTCTGGACAGGAGGAGCAGCAGAGCCCAGATACTGAGCTGGACTACACTCAGCATATCTGGGACAGGGAAAGAAAGCAACTTGATAGAGTAGAGGAAGCATGTAGGAGGGTGTGGTTAACTAGGTTGGAGAAAGAATGGGGTCAAATCATGGAGGATCTTAAAAAGTTAGGCAGGAGAGTTTGCATTTTTAAAATCTTTAGTCCTAGTGCTGGAAGGAAACAGGAAATATCTGTCCTAGCCCACAGATTTCAGACAGGAAAGATGCTACCTTTTTTTTTTTCTTCCAAGGAAAATATGATCATATTTTTAAAAATTATTCTTTCTTTCTTTTTTTGGAGAGTGAGGAAGGGAGTGCGAGAGAAAAAGAGAAGCATCAATGCGAGCATGGAACATCGATTGGCTGCCTCCTGCACACCCCCTACGGGGACTGAGCCCCAAACCAGGCATGTGCCCTGGCTGGGAACCAAACCAGCAACAACCTTTCGGCACACGAGCCGATGCCCAACCCAGCCACATGGGCCAGGGCAAGGTGCTACCTTTTTAATTTTACAAAACAAACAGCTGAGGCTCAGAGATTTGGCTGGAGATGCAAAGTAAACTAGAATTATTTCTTGCTTCTTTGTCTGTTGCTTATTATACCTCATCACACTGAACTCAATCTGCCCTTCAGGTTAAAAAATAACTTTTACCTAACAAGCTGTTTTATTTATAGGCTGTTACTATTTAAAACAGTTTGACATTTCTAAAAGTGGCAACAAGGAATCGTAGGTTCTTAAGGAGAATTTCTTGGCAGTGACATAATAAAAGTGTTTTAGAAACATTAGCCTACTGAGAGCATTCTAAATAGACCAAAAAAGAGGGTGATTGGAGTCAGGAACAGGGACGAATCAGTGAGGCCTCAGAGATGCATTGGACTTGGGGCCTGGAGCAAAGGCAAGAATGACAGATGAGGCCAGAGAATGGTGATCCTCTGGAGGACGGGGAGGGCCAGAACGAGGGCCAGAACAAACGCCAGCTCTGGCTGGGGAAAGATGTTAAGTTTAAAGGAGAGAGGCTGCTATTTAGAAGGAGCTTGGAGGTACAAGACTAGACATCTATGTGAGGTTGATACTGTAAATGAAGGTTCAGGAATCATTAGTGCTGAGGTGAGTATGGAAACTATAAGAGAGGATGCCCAGCTCACCAAGGGCAAGTCTCGGGGCACACTCCAGGTCAGTGGTGGAGAGAGCCAGATGTACTTCAGAATCCATGTCCCACCTGCAGAATGGAGTTGCTGCGGGGGAAGAGACTTCCCAGCCACGAACTGTATTTTCCAGCTCCCTTTGCACCTGAAGTGGCCGTGTGACTAGTTGTCTCATATGGAGTATGAATGGAAGTGATGGGTGTCAAATTCCAGGCCAAAGTCTTAAAGCAGACGTACCATGTCTACCCTCCGTTTCCCCTTTGGCTGTCTGGATGCAGGTAACATCAGAGCCCTAGAGTGCAGAGCCCTAGATGGTGGAGCCAGACTGGCAGGAGCGTAGGTGCCTGGGGAGAGGAAACCCACCTGTCAACAGGAGAAACTGCTGTGGACTAATCCATGAGTGAGACATAGACTTCTTCTGTGATTGGGCCCTTATGATTTTTGGAACTATTTGTTGTTGAAGGTTGGCCTACAACAAGGACTCTTAAGGAATGCCAGGTTGGGAAGGTGAAGGGCAGGGCAAAGGGAATAAAAAAAAAGCAGAATATTCAGCTAAGGAAAGAAGGGCGGTGATAGAGAAACAGGAGGACTCTGAAAACGCAGTGTCACAGCAACCAAGGGAGGAGCAGCCTCCAGCAGAAAGAAGTGGCCAACAGTGTTAAATGTTCAAAGATAAGGAAGATCGATAATAAAGAAAAAAAACATTAGATCTAGCATTAAGAAGATCGTTCACAGCCTTCCAGAAACAGCCCACAGATATGAGCAGGCATTTCAAACAAGACCCAAGGCCACAGGGCCAGTATGCTCTTTATTTCCCTTTATTTCCACGTGTTTTGCTGTCGGGCTTTTCTCTCCTGGCTCCGAAGGACCCTGAACTTCGGAACATCCCCAAAGGACTGTGCAGCACAGTCCAAAAACAATGGAAAGTGACGTGAACCCTGCCATTATGTAATGCTGTGGAGGAGCCCCTCGGTCGTGCTGCTTTACAGAACCAGTTCCTGTCACATCTGGGGCTGCAAGCCCAGGAGGACAAACGGGGGGGCGGGGGGGGGGCTTTTTGTTTGTAAGAGGAAAGGAAACAAGAGTTCCAGCCTTGACCCAGACTGACTACAGCAGCCCCTGGGAAGCAGCAGGTGGGGATCCTCCTGACTGTTGCAAGAAGAGGCAGCACCTGCAGGTCAGGGGCAGGAGTCAGCCAAGGGGCTGGAGCCAGCGCGGAGCAGGAGTGAAGTTGGCCCAGCCTTCAAGCCAGGAATTGCTGCATTTGGGGAGTCTTTAGGAAAATAGACTAAATCTTGTAGTCTGCTTGTCCTGTCTTATTTAGTTATATTAGTTTAAATGAACTACAAAAACAAAACAAAACAAATCCTCAGTAACATTTAAAAAGGTCTTTCTGCTCACCATGGGGTCAGCCTGAGTTTGGAATCAGACCAGGGTTCAAATCTTGACTCGCACCACATGATGCCAAGGCGTGCTGGGGTGGGCTGAAGGGGCTCTATCCCCATCTGCATCCGCCTCCACAAGCCACCCCCAAAACAAAATAAGAGCATCACACACGTCGACAATATAAATGGTAACTAAATGCATCATTAGAAATGAAAAGGAAGCAAGTGCAGCTTCGTGATAAGTCTCCAGGTGCTCATTGCAACCCAGTGGTCGCCCCGAGCCCCTTGCGCGTCACGGCTCAGGGGCCTCCACTGGCTCCTCCAATGTCTCCTTGTTGTTGGCCGGTTGTCTAGCCCCTTTTCATCTCAGGTTCTTCGTCTGGGAAGCAAACTCCCAAGGCTGTGGTGAGCACATGAGATGACATATAAACTACCTGCTTGCTCCCACTCCCCCCTTTTCCTGACAGAAGCGTGGTCATGGTCTGCTTCTGAAGTATCCTCTGCTACTGTGTGACCTGAGAACTGTAGAACACAGGAGAAAGTGGAACTTGCCTTTCCTGGGTCCGCATTCGTCTGGATGGAGCTCAACACTCGGAGTTCTCCCAGTTAAGTGCTTTCCTTGTCGGACAAGCTGAGTCACTCATCCGCTTAAAAGGCAGAAGCCTCAATGGAAAAACTCCAAAACCAAGGTCATTAATATATGGATCATGGGATCACCCAATTTCTCACTCAATATCAGAATTTCTCCGCAGCGTCCATGGTGGGTGATCAGCCAGGAGCTTCTCGTCCAAGAGCCAGGCAGTTCATGGCTTTCTGTGTGAGGTATCTACTCCATCGCCAACCAACCTCATGTTGAGCCAAGTCCACTTTTTAGTAACGTCCTTCAGAAGATCCTTGTTCTGCTCTTTGGAGCAAATCAACAGAACTATAATTCCTTTCCACAGGACCACCATTTGAATGTTTTACCACCGTTATCAGGGCCTCCCCCACAGCATCTCCTTTTCAAAGTTAACTACCTCCACTCCCTCGACATGATACCCAGACTTTTAGCATCCTATGTATCCATCTTTGAGCTTGCTCTTATTTATCAAAAACCTTTTGAAATGTTATTAACACTAGGGCCCATAAGTGCACCCGAAGCTCCCAGATGTAACAGGCAGAGTGCAAGGAGAACACTGCCAACCTTGATCTGAATAGTAAGGTAGCTTTTTAAAAACAATATGTTTTTATTGATTTTTTTTAGAGAGAGAAAAAGGGAGAGAGAGATAGAAACATCGATGTGAGAGAGATACATCAATTGGACACCTCCTGCACGTCCCCTACTGGGGATCGAGCTCCCAACCTGGGCATGTGCCCAGACCGGGAATTGAACCAGAACTTCTCAGTCCACGGGATGACGCTCAGTCCACTGAGCCACACCAGCCAGGCATAAGATAGCTTTGTAAAAGTTTTTTCTTTTTTCTAGTAGCTAAGTATTTTATTGGCTCATATCCAGTGTGAGTCAACTAGAACTATTGCTTTTTACTTCTGATTTCAAACAGCACCAGGCTAACTTTCCCGGTAGAAACTTGCCTAAATTTATTCTAAAGTACATATCAAGCCACAGAATGATAAAAACCCCATTTACCACCAAAAGCTAAGACAACAGGAAACCACTTGCCAAAATCTGGAAGAAAATTAAATTTAAATTTTTAAATGAACAGGGAAAACAACTGGCTATCATTCTGTTTGTTTTCTCAAGAAATGGGGGACGTCCCTGACCATCTGGAAGGCAGGAAGAAGTTTCATCCCTTCTGGCTGCCCTATTTCCCTACTTAGAGATCTGGGGTCCACACCACAAAAACTGGTAGCTATTCCTTTAGCATGGTACATTCTGAGTTGATACAAATATTTTTTTTGCCATTTCCATCTTTCAGCACTTGTCTAGAGACTAATTCTAGGAAGTATGTGAAACTGGGGATGATGAATGCATTGCATTCTTGAAGAAATAATCACCAGATAAAATGCTGTAACTGGGGATATGACAAAAGTGTCCTGGTAACAATACACAGTGAGGAGGGTATCCTAGAAACAGACACGAGGTAGGAAGTCAATACAACAGAGCCACACTAGGGAAATGCTAGCTGAAGCATCCAAATTGGGCAGACACCAAGTCTCATCAACCTATAGCTCTGAGAAAATTCCATCATTACCCAAATGTCCTATCAATAGAGCCAAATAAAATCCACACACTCTCTTTGTGGGTGAATCTGAAACCGGCTCTTTCTCTTTTCATTCAAAAATGAGGAACCAGAAAAAGAAAAACTGTCATTGGAAACATGGAACAAATGATTACACAGAAAAAGACCAGATGAAGAACATTCCTCTGAAAATGACCTCCTGCAGGGGAACCAGAAAACAGTTTTAGAAAACCATAGCATCCTCAGAAAGATACGAGAAGACAAGGCTTCTAAGAGAGAGGTGGAGATCGTCACAGAGAGGGAACAATGGAATGCAAAGACAGCAGGGTGAGATGAACGACAATGAGAGATAAGTGAAGTAAATAAGAATATTGACGCCTTGGCTGGTTTGGCTCAGCGGTTAGAGCTTCGGCCTGTGGACAAGAGTCTCAGGTTCGGTTCCCGCTAAGCCTAAAGCTGTGGGTTGCTACCCCTTTGGGGTTCAAATGACCCTTTCACAGGGGTTGCCAAAGACATAACAGTAACAAAATTACAGTTATAAAGTAGCTACAAAAATAATTTTATGCTTGGGGGTCACCACAACATGAGGAACTGTATTAAAGGGTCACGGCGTTAGGAAGGTTGAGAACCACTGCGCTAAGGGCACCTACCTCGGTTGCAGTTTGTCCCCGGCCCTGGTTGGGGTCGTGTGGGTGGCAGCCACTCGATGTGTTTCTCTCACATCGATGTTTCTTTCTCTCTTCCTTCCTCCTTCCCTCCCACTCTATCTGAAGATATATGAAAAAAAAAAAAAAAAAAAGTCCTCGGGTGAGGATTAAAAAAAAAGAATATTAACAACACCAAAAATATATAATGTTTTCTATTAAATAATATAGCATGGAAGTGTACATTGGAATGAATAGACAACAGAACTAGTCCTGTGGAAGAATGAGTTAGTATTCTGGAGGTCACAGTTGAGATATTTTTCTATAACACAGAGGGAAAGAACGAGGAAATAAAAAGGGTGAATGAGAAGATGGTAGACACAGGGAACAGAAAACATGATTCAACCTAATGAACATGATGAGAACAAGAACAAGATTGAAAGCAAAGACACAACTGAAAATGTCTTTCTTGTAATGACAAACTTTTGAGTATGCAGACTGACCAGACTCATTATGTAATTTCTGGGTAAAACAAAAGAAAACTGATCCATCTCTAGATGCTCCTGAGTACATTTCAAAATGGAAAGAATAAAGAAAATAATCCTTTAGGCACTCAGGTTAAAAAATGATCATTTCCTTAAAAAGGAGCAGAAACTAGACTAATCTCTGACTTCTAAGCAGTGCTAACTGACAAAAGACTATGCAACCATATCTACAAATTTTTGATGGAAAAAGATTGTGATCTATGAATTTTGTATTTAACCATGTTGTCATTGATTAATGAAGGCAACAGAAAGACATACTCAGATAGTTAAGGACTCATAAAATAGATCAAACTATGGTCTTTCTTGAACAATATTTGAAGATATACATTGACCAACTAATAAAATAATCAGAATTAACAACACACACACACACACACACACACACACACAAGCAGGACTTCCCTTATACAGTTTGAAACCATATTCAGAAATAAGTACATTGTGTGTGTTGTCTGGAATATTGTGTAGTTCAAGATCTCTTCGCCTTTGTGAGAGGTATTGTTGGTTGCTACCCAACAGTTTTCTTTCTTCCTCTTCTTCCAGCACCCCCCCCCCCCCAATAATGCTCATACCCTTCTCCTTACCTAACCATGAGATTCAAAGAAAGCTAGTCTCATAGTCAGACACAGGGTGGACTGTGACTGGGCTGTCTCCAGTTTGTAATTGATTTAAATATGGACATATGACATAATCCTGGCCAATAAGACATGAAGGAAGTCTTAGGTAGCGATTTCTGAAAATAGTTCCCCACTCTTTAATAGAGACAACTGGTAGAAGACAGGCTTCCCTGGTCATTGCCAGGGCTAGAGCTGGCCTGAGGACAAGAAGATAAAAATAATCTGGGTCCTTGCTGACATTATTGATTAGTTAATTAACCAAACTTGGGTCTGTAATGTGATACTAGGTGTAGTTACTACTTAATAGAAGTGAGCCAGAATTCTCTGTCACACTAAAAGGAAGCATTCTAATTGACACAAGCCCTGAAATGTTCACTTAGTAACTGCTCTACTACTTCCATTTCTCTCTCAGTACCAAGAAACATATTTCTTGAGCCATATCCTTTAATCTATAGTTCATATGGCATCTCCTGCCTTATTTGACGACTGTTAATAACAATAACTGGTGCTGTTCTTATCCAGATTGTTCTAACAATGGCTAAACTTATTACATAGTGAAGACCCTGTGCCAAGAAAACTACTAAACAAAAGACCTTTTCTCTCCCTCTTCACAAAAGCAGTATTGCATAACATGACATAATGAACTTTTTCATTGCTAAAGAACTTGAAAAATGATTTTTATGCATCTTCAAGCCTTGCGTTAAATGACCTAACTTATTGGAACTTTTTTTTTTAATGACGAAAGATAATAAATCATCCAGGGACAGACATTATATATCATCAAATGCCTTTTTCTAAATCGTGTGATTTGTGAATATCTCTGAATTAAATGGCACTTAAAATCAGCATGTACTATTATCTCAGCTCAGTCAATGCACACAAAATACCTAAGAAAACAGTAAATTAAATGGTGCTTCTTTCTGCATGGTGGGAAATGATTGATTATTACCTTCTTCTTTAAACTTATAGAAACTTGCATTCACTTTTGTTATGTCTCTTCCTTGTTTTGTAAGTACATGACCTTCCCTGCTCCAGGAAGTCTGTGGCACCAACCCCCTTTCCTGAAAAGAGCAAAGTGGGCCATTTTCCCTCCGGTCAGCTCTGAAGAGCAAGTACATTTTCTTTCCCAATTCAGATTTTCCTGAATTAGATTTGCATTTTTTAGCCCTAGCAAGATCTCTCCCACCTTACTGCAGACTGGGCCCCTCACCCTATGCTGCCCTGGATACGCTCAGAGAATCTCAACTTGCTCCTCCGGGGATGGTCCTACCTCGGACACTTATTTTACCTCTGCTCTACTTTCTCCAGTAATTGTTTCTTGACATTACCCTTTGGAATTTTTTTCCCAGATTACTTCTTTCATTCTGACTATAAACCCTTTATTCTTCGTGGTAAATTGAAGGGCAAAGGGGTAGTCCTCCAAGCCTTTCCTCTTTATTCTAATGGGAGATGACCTTGTATTTTAGCACTCAGAATGTAAGACCCCCCAAGGCAAGCAGACTGGCCTAGCACACAGAGCCTGTAGGTCAACACGACTGTTCAGTGACCGTATTTACTTCTTAGATCAACGTGGTCCCCTGGAAACTGTCATGGCAAACCGCCTGTGAGTTCTACCTGTTCACTGTCAAGACCTCTTAGGAAAACTACTTTTGATTCTCTCCTGGTGCATTTGTACCTGGAGGGCAGATCAAATTGGTTTTGGTCACGTGACATTCTGCTTCCTACAAGGGTCTCTTCTAACCCTCTTGCACAAAATGCTGAACACCATTTGACCCGAAGATTGGTAGGGCCACTCCACTTGGGCAGATTCTGACTGTGACAGATACAAATAATCATTTGGTGGTTTTTAAATATATATATATATATATATATATATATATATGTTTTTAATGACTTTTTAGAGAGAGAAGAAAGGAGAGAGAGATAAAAACATCAATGTGAGAGAGAAACATCGATTGGCTGCCTCCTGCATGCCCCGCACTGGGACTCAAGCCTGCAACCCTGACCAGGAATCAAACCAGGATCTCTCAGTCCATGGGACAATGGCTCAATCCACTGAGCCACACAGGCCAGGAAATAATTATTTGTTTTGAGGATGCCTATTTTCATGTGGAGGAACAGAGGCTAGACTGAAACTAGCTCAAGAAAGGGGGAATAAATTTTTAAAAATAAACATAAGGTAAAAAAGGATCAGGAATAACATAGCAATCCAAGGGTAGAAACTATAGCATGGCTGGCCCCACTGGAAAAGGAACCAGGATCTCTCTGATTGACTGTTGCATTCTCCTCCCTAAGCTGACCAATGTCTTCTGCTTACCCATACTTTCAAATCCCTCATAACTTTGGAATGCCTATGGCTTACGATGGCCAGCCAGGATCCTACCTAATGGCAACTCTTTTTAATCCTCACCCAAGGATATGTTTGTAAATTGATTTTTAGAGAGAGAGGAAGGTGGTGGTGGTGGGGGCAGGGAGGAGAAACACTGATGTGAGAGAGAAACATTGATTGGTTGCCTCCTGTAAGTGCCCTAGCCGGGGAGCAAACCTACAACTTAGGTATGTGCCCTGACCTGGAATCAAACCTGCAACCTTTTGGTGTATAGGACGACTCTCCAACCAATTGAACCATTTGGCCAGGGCCCTAACAGTAACTCATGATATAGATATCTGGCTTTCCCTTTGATGTTTATTGGTTTCGTTTTCTAATAGATACAATTTAATAGATAATAGATAGAGAATAGAGCACAAAACCCCCAAAACCTGTTATCCACTTTCAATTATCAACATTTTGGTGAACTTTTATTTCTCTTATAAAACTTTTAGAATGTTTTATAGCAAATCTCAGAAATTTTTTATTTCACTTTAAATACTTTTATTGAATTTTCATATTTTAAAATAATCGGATCCTTCCCAACAAAAAGGAATCTGATTGGTCCACCTCATCATTTCAAACCTACCCATACAAATGGTTACCGGACTGCCCATGGAGTGTATGTTTTTGGGTCAGGTCACCAACCCAGTTCCATCAGGAATGACTGGGAAGAACTGTGGCCATCGACACAAAATAACTCTAATTACACTGTTTCTCCACAGGGCCCAGATGGAACAGTTGTCTTTCTAGGGGGTTCAGGCATGGTACACATTGTAAAACCTAATCTAGTCACCCCTGGATCAGAGTCACCCACCAGGGCCAGGATCAGAATGAGGCTAGTGAGGTGCTGTGTAAGGCACAGAATTGAGGGACAGTCAAAATACTTAGTGGTCAAGATAAGTAATAATTTCATGCAATTTTTCAAAGAATTAAAAATACCTTTAGAAAATCCATGATGAACATAATATCAAAATGTTAAATAAGGATAAGCTCAGCTCACCACAAGAGTAAAAATCTTCTTTCATTGAATGATTATCTTTTATGTTTCAGGCACTTAACATTCATTAGAGCATTATTCCTCATAATAACCCCAGGAGGAAGAGACAATGAAATATCTTAATAAAATTATGTATATAAAATTATATTTCAATGTAAAAGCATTTATTTGTAAAAGTAAATGTAAAACATCAGAAACTCAGTCAAGACACATACAAAAAAAGTGACCACAGTTTCTGTTTTTAAAATGTCTTCTTCAATTTTCCTTTTCCCGGTATGCCCAGTTCAATGACCTAACTTGCTTAGAAAAATAACAAGCCCTTTCCAAGAGAAACAACATTTAAATCAAAGTAAATCCTTATAACAACAGTGTTTTAAACATGATTGTTTTAAGACTCTGATATTTCCAAGAGGCTGAGTTTTGAAACCTCAAATTGGGGTGCTTCATCTCTCAGGGGACTAATCCTTCAGGGACTTTCGTAGCTGTATTTGGAATTTGCTGGTAGAGGTAATTTTGCCTTTGAACTATAATACCTCTTCAACAAAAAGGAGGTTTCCATTATAATTATTTATACTGGAAGCTTAGTGACAGGCAGCTACTATTAATCATTTACTTATTCAACAACTATTCATTGGGTGCTTTCATGGTCCAAAACACTATGCTTGGGGCACAACAAGGAAATAAGACAACCAAAAAAAATCCTGCCTTCATGAGATTAACACTTGACTTTTTTTTTTTTTTTAAGAGAAACATCTATGTGAGAGCAGAACATCAATCGGTTGCCTCCTGAACACCTCCTACAGGGGATCGAACCCACACCCTAGGCTTGTGGCCTGACCAGGAATCGAACCAGCAACCATTTGGTGCACAGAATGACACCCCACCAACTGAGCCACACCAGCCAGGGCAAGATTACCACTTGATTTTTAGTATTATGGTGGAGTTCAAGGTGGTATGTCAGATTTAGGACCTCATTTTACAGTATTTAAAAGAAATACATTATTTTAACTTGTGCAATTATAACAAAAGTAGGAAATACATTCAACTTCAACTGGTCATAGTTCGAATGCACTGGAATATTCCCCAATCAGTAAAATCCCCAGACTGATGTTACCATTCTCCTAAATATCTAGTTCATTCCCAAATAATGGCTTGTTGATTCCCTCAGCTAAGCATTTAATAATTAACAGATTTGCTTGTGCTGCATGGTTTGTGTGAGTTGGGAAGTCTTATCATTTTTCCTTCCTTCTAAACTGTCTTTCTGAAAACAATAAGGAGTTAGTGAATTCTGCCCTTTATGATTTTAAAATGAACATGAATAAGGGTAGTTAATTTCAGGACAACTTTAACCTCCTTTTCAAATTATTTCTGACCATGAAACATTTTCCATATGTTATCAGATAACTCCCAGCTGCTCTATGAGCCGAGACACGCCTTTTCTGGTAATGCCATGTGATTCCAGTGGTGGCGATCCCCAGACACAGAGATGCTCTCTCTGACCTTCTGGGTCCTCAGGAGCAGAGGCCAGCATCGCTGGAACAAATCTTTTTTGAGGGGGGTGGGGGTGAGCTTACTGGCTCCATAGTTTAAATTACCCACTTTGATATCTTACTCGTTTTCAAAGACACTTGTTTTCTTAAACAAAAATGTCTCAAGTTTCCATAGTTATATACTATCTTTGCATTAAAATGCAATTGCTGCCATATCAGGAATAACAGAGGGGATGTCACTACTGATCTTAGAGAAACAATAAGGATTATAAGGGAGTACTATGAACAACTATGAAAAGTTAGATAACTTAGATGAAATGGATACAGTTCTAGAAAGACACAAACTATAGAAACTGACTCCAGAAGAGGTATAAAATATGAATACCCTATAACAAGTAAAGAGATTAAATTACTAATTTAAAAACTTCTCCTAAAGAAATGTGCAGGCTTAGAAGAAGAGGAAGAAATACATCAAAGTATACCACTACAAAAAAAAAACAAAACAAAACAAAAAAAAACAACTCATCAAATTAAAAAGAAAAACATCAAGAGAGAAAAAGAAACTATAAAAAAGTCATAAAGCAAGTATTAAAATGGCAGTACTGTAGCAAATCCTTACCTATCAATAATACTTTAAATGTAAATGGATTAAATTATCTAATCAAAAGACCTAGAGTGACTGAATGGATTAAAAACAACAACAACAACAGATACAAGGTCTAACAATATGTTGCCTACAGAAACTCACTTTAGCTTTAAGGTCACACACAGAGTGAAAGTGGAGAGATGGTAAAAAATAGTTCTTGCAAATGGTAACAAAAAGAGAACGGGAGTGGCTCTACTTATATCAAATCTACTTAAAATAGAATTTAAGTAAAAAACTGTCAAAAGAGATAAAGAAAGTCACTATATAATGACAAGGGGACAATTAATTAAGAGGATATAGCCATTAAAAATATATATGTACCCAACATTAGAGAACCTAAATATGTAAAGCAAATATTACCAGAACTGAAAGGAGACATAGGTAGAAACACAATAGCAGCACTTTCAATGGATAGATCATCCAGACAGAAAATCAGCAATGTTGAACTTGAATCATACTTTAGACAAATTTGACTTGAGATATAACAGAACATTCCATCCAATACATTATTTTCAAGCACATTCTCCAGGATATATCATACATGAAGTCACAAAACAAGTCTTAGCAAATTTAAGAAGACTGAAATCATACCTTTTCTGACCATAATAGTATAAAACTATAAATCAAAAACAAGAGGAAAATGGGAAAATGCATAACTCTGTGGAAATTAAACATACTTCTGGACAATCAATGTGTCAAAGAAGAAATCAAAAGGTAAATTTAAAAAATATATTAAAACAAACAAAAATGGAAGCACAACTTACCAAAACTTATGGGATAAACACAGTTCCAAGAGGGAAAATTATAGAGGTAAATACCTACATTAAGAAAAACAAACAAACAAACAAAAATAACACCTAACTTCACACGTTAAGAAACAAACTAGAAAAAGAACACATTAAATCTAAAGTTAGCATATGAAAGGAAAAATTGAAAATCAGAGCAAAAATAAGTGAAACAGAGACTAGAAAAACGATGGAAAAGATCAATGAAACAATAAAACTAAAAGTTGGTCTTTCAAAATGATAAACAAAATAGACAAACCTTTAGCTAGACTGAAAAAAAGCAAGAAGACTCAAATGAATAAAATTATAAACGAAAGAGAAGATATTACGACTAATACCACAGAAATACAAAGGATTATGAGAGATTACTGTAACATTTATATACGGACAAAATGGACAACTTTGAAGAAATAGGTAAGTTCCTAGAAATGTACAACCTACCATTGAGGTTATGAAGAAACAGAAACTCTGACCAGACCAAATAATGAGTAAGGAGATTGGATCAGTAATCAAAAACCTCTCAACAAATGAAAGCCCAGGGCCTGATGTCTTCACTGGTGAATTCTATGAAACTTTTAATGAAGAATTAATAGCAATCCTTCTCAAACTTTTCCAAAAATTGAAGAGGAGGGAACACTTCCAAACTCATTTTATAAGTCCCAGCATACCCTAATACTAATGTCAGACAAGGATACTACAAAAAACAAAGAAGAAAAAATATGGACCAGTAATCTAGATGAACACAGATACAAAACTTCCCAACAAAATCCTAGCAAACTGAATCCAACAACATGTTAAAAGACACCATGATCAAGCAGGATGTATCCCTGGTATGCAGAGATGGTTTAACATATGCAAGGCAATAAATGTGACACACCACATTAACAGAATAAAAAACAAGAATCATGTGACAGACTTCTTATGAATCATCTTAATAGGTGCAGATCATCTTAATAAGTGCAGAAAAAAGCACTTGACAAAATTCAACAGAAATAAAAACCATATATAACAAGCCCACAGCTAACATCATACTCAATGGTGAAAAACTGAAAATGTTTTCTTTAAGATCGGGAACAAGACAAGCATGCCTTGCCTTGCTGCACTTTTATTCAACATAGTATTGGAAGTCCAAGCTAGAACAGTTAGACAAGAAAAAGAAATAAGAGACATCTAAATAGGAAAGGAAGAACGAAAATTGTCTCTGTTGGCAGATAACATAACTTTATAATTAGAGAACCCTAAAGACTCCACCAAAAAAACCTGTTAGAACTAATGAGTGAATTCAGTAAAGATGCAAAAGACAACATAAATATATAAAAATAAGTTGCATTTTGAAACAGTAATGACAGCCCACATAAAGAGAAATTAAGAAAACAATTTCACTTATAATGGCATAAAAAAGAATAAAAAACTTAGGAATAAATTTAACCAAGGTGGGTGATGGGCAGGTGAAGAAGCTTCAAGCCTTGGAGGTGAATTAAATAACTTAACCAGGTCTTGGCTGAAGCTATTGAGTAAGATCAATAAGTAGTCACACTTTCTTTCCTGGTACTTGGAATCTTAGTTACCTTCTTAAGTATTGTTTTTGTAACATTTACTGTATGTGTATTTTTACTATAAAATGAATGAAGATAATTTATAAAACATACAGAAAAAATGTTAAATTACCTAGAAATAATATCACTCTAATATGTTTTTGAGATATGTAGATTTTTTAAATTAAAACTAGGGTATACTATATATACTATCTTGAAGCCTGCCTTATTCATTTAATAATACATCATTTCTTTGACGACATTCTTCTACAGCATCATTTTCAATGGTATCTAATGAATGCATCACAATTATGTATTCCCATTGTCCAATTAGGTTAGTTCTCTTTTTTTTTTTTGGTATAATAAGCAACCCTGTGATGAATATCATTAACTATTTTTGCACAGATTTAATTAATTTCCCAGAAGAGTTTTCTAGAAATGGAGCTGCTGGTTCAAAGGCATTCTTAAAGCTTTTGTTATAGGTTGTCACCAACCTAATATTGATTGTCCGGGTCACTCATTTTACAACTGAAGACCCCACTGCGTCCCAGGCTTCCCTTGAGGAACAGAGAAGGACAGAATTATAAACTTCAAAGAACCTCAAGCCCAGTCCTTATTTTCTATCTGAAGCTGTGAAATCACTTTACCTCTCTTTTTAATGCCTCCTTTTGCCAGAGGAAGCTACAGCATTTTCCTCGACGCAGTGGAAAAGCCCTTTGAAATGATTATGACTTCCCAAAGCACGTATTACTTAAACCAAAGAATCCTTGGAGACCAGGCCCTGTCCTCAAAATCATACTTCATCTGGAGGAGGGGGAACAAGTCTGTTTTGTCTCTCAAGCCATTTTCTCCTGTTTTATTTTTAATCACATCTGGAACTCTGCTGAATGAGAACTGGGGACAAGGAACCAAAGGGCTCAGGAATGAAGGGCAGGAACAGCAGCCTTCAGTGCTGCCTGGTGCAAGTGGGCATTTCCAGGCAGGAGGCCTGGGCGGAGGCAGCCGGCTCTTCCTTCTCAGCCACAAGAATTTGGCGTGGTGTTGAATAATGCGTGTGTTGAACTCTGAGGTGGTGGCTGAGCTAAGCCAGCTGACCCAGGGAGGATGCTCCTCACCCCCACCCCAGGCAGGGAAAGGAGGCTGCCTCCAAAGGGGGCCCTGGGAGACAGGAGTGGTGGGAGCAAGGGGGGAAAGCAAGGGCAGTGGTGCCCTCCATAACCCTGGGGACACCATTCGTCAGATCTCACTCCCTAGCCACCCTTGGGCCTCAGACCTGAGTGAGTCCACAGCACTGGGCATCCAACTCTTCTGCGTGCTAGGGATGGAACAGTCTCAGCTGAGAAAGCCGAATCTCCTCGTCGTGGTTGGATTGAAGCCATTTACGTGGATGAAGCAGAATTGGAATCCAGCACTCGACATTTTCCTTATTCAGGTAACAAGACCTCCGAGAACTTGCTGGATAGCAGTGCTTTTCCAGTACACAGACACTCCAGGGCTTCTGTGCCACGAACTTCATAAAAAACTCTGAGGCACTGGAAGAAGGCTCCCTGTCCCAAACGCAGAACTCTCCAGGAAACCTCAGTGCATTTGGTCTGTAAATTTGGATTCCCCTGGAAACCTCTGAGCTCCCCCAAGATACATGGCTTTCACAGCACCCCAAAGGGACCCAGTTGCTTTTTTGGGGTGGAGGTCTTGAGACACCTGCTGGCATGAGGTCACTTCGCCAAAGTGGCTCCTCTGACTGCACAGCTGCCATTCTTCCCTGCTAAGTGCCCCTGCCCGCCCTCTTGGGCTCTCACGTGGACCACGTTTCAGGATGACGCTCCTTAAAGTGCAGCCAGTGGCCCTGCATGTGACCCAAGGTCCCATGGAAACCACAGCAATGGCAGAGATCCCTCATGTGTCATCATGATCTCAGAGATCCGCCCCTCAGGCAGGCTGGCTGGATGTCACAAAAATTAATTAAATAACTTAAATTGACTGTTGGGGTGTTAACCCAGAACAGGCTTCACAAGGCAGCAAGAGCGAATCTGAGTCATTGTAAAATGGGTCCCGGTGGAATCCACGCGTAAACAGGGAGGTGCAAGTCTGCCCCACTCCCTGCTGAGTCAGAGCAGGCCTCCCTCAGGGGCTCCCCAGACCCAGCTGCCTTCCACCCCGTGGGGGCTCACTCCTGAGGCAGCTCACCCTCCTGCAGGAGAGGACAGACTGATGTCTGCTTAGGGAGGGGACAACAGGTCGCCCTTGGTCGGTTTTTATCCCACACCTCAGTTTCTAAGTAAATGCACTTTCTTTTTTCTTTTTGACTTTTAAATTTAATTTTAATGAATTTCAGTTTATTTATTTATTTATTTTAATCTTTATTGTTGAATGTATGACAGATGTTCCTCATTTTTCCCCCATTGACCCCCTCCTCCCCACTCCCGCCCCCCTCCCGCTTTTTCCCACACTGTTGTCTGTGTCCATTGGTTACGCATATAAGTTCTTTGGTTTATTTCTTCCCACACCCCAATCCCCTTCCCTTTGAGGTTTGTTAGTCTAGCAACCAATTTGTTCTTCTTAATCCCTTCACCTTTTTCACCCATTCCCCTGATCCCCCTCCCATCTGGAAACCAACAAAATGTTCTCTGTATCGCCCTGGCCAGTTTGGCTCAGAGGCTGAGCATTGTCCTGCGGACCAAAGAGTCCTGGGTTCGGTTCCCGCTATGGGCACGTACCACACACACACAAAAATGTTCTCTGTATCTATGAGAATGTTTCTGTTCTTCCTGTTCATTTTGTTTGTAGATTCCATTGTCGATAGATATGTATTCATTGCCATTTTGTTGTTCATATATTTTATCTTTTTCTTCAAAAAGACCCTTCAACATTCCATATAATAACAGTTTGATGGCGATAAACTCCTTTAACTTTTTCTTGTCTGGGAAACTCTTTATATGGTCATCGATTCTAAATGACAGCTTTGCAGGATAGGGTAATCTTGGTTGTAGTTCTTGCTTTCCATCACTCTGAATATTTCTTGCCACTCCCTTCTGGTCTGCAAAGTTTCTTTTGAGAAATCAGCTGACAGTCTTATGAGAACTCCCTTGTAGGTAACTAACTGCTTTTCTCTTGCTGCTTTTAAGATTCTCTCTTTGGCCCTGGCCAGTTTGGCTCAGTGATTAGAGCGTCAGCCGGTGGTCCAGAGAGACCCGGGTTTGGTTCCCGCTAAGGGCGCATTCCTTGGTTGCAGTTTGTCCCCAGCCCTGGTTGGTCGTGAGAGTGGCAGCCACTCGATGTGTCCCTTTCACGTCGATGTTTCTCTCTCTCTCTTCCTCCCACTCTACCTGAACAAAAAATGGAAAATGTCCTCGGGTGGGGATTAAAAAAAAAAAGAGATTCTCTGTCTTGAACCTTTTGCATTTTGATGATGATGTGTCTTGGTGTGGGCCTCTTGGGGTTCATCTTGTTTGGGACTCTGTGCTTCCTGGACTTATATGTCTATTTCCTTCACCAAGTTAGGGAAGTTTTCTGCCATTATTATTTCAAATAGGTTTTTGATTTCTTGTTCTCTCTCTTCTCCTTCTGGCACCCCTATGATGAGAATGTCAGCATGCTTGAAGTTGTCCCAGAGGCTCCTTACACTATCCTCATTTTTTTGGACTTTTTTTCTTTTTGTTGTTCTGATTGGGTGTTTTTTGCTTCCTTATATTCCAAATGGTTTGCTTCTTGGCTTTACCTACTCTACTATTGAATCTCTGTAAATTATTTTTTATTTCAGTTAGTGCCTCCTTCATTTGACTGGTCCTTTTTTATGCTCTTGAGGCCCTCACTAAGTTCATTGAGCACCCTTATAAGCAGTATTTTGAACTCAGCATCTGTTAAGTTGCTTATCTCCATTTCGCTTAGTTCTTTTCCTAGAGATTTTTTCTGTTCTTTCATTTGGGACCTGTTTCTTTGTCTCCTCATTTTGGCTGCCTCCCTGTGTTTGTTTCTGTGTATTACTTAACGAGTGGTATGGGGCTAGCTGAGACCAGATGCTGCTTATTTGAAAGAATTTAGGAAAACCTGAAGCAGGATCCAAGACAGGCCAATCCTATGGTTAAGCAACTGGCAACAGGTTGGGTGGGCCTGAAGGTTGGGTGGGGGCGGGGCCTCAGGGAGTCAGCAGGGCGGGGCTACCAGTGTGAGCCAGGTTGCTGGAGTCCCAGATATGGCTTCTGTCTGCCGCCCCAGGGAAGGGCTCACCAAAGGAACAAAGGCCTCTGACAGCACGTTTGTCCCAGAGAAAGCCCCCTCTCCAGCCCTCGCTCCAGTGCCAAACTGCTCAGTTCTTCCCTGTATGTCTCTGGTGACCCTCGAGCTGCCTCCCCTCCAAGCTTAGAGGGAGTGAGTCCGATAAGTCCGTGCGCGGGCCCTTTAAGGAGCTGCCTGGGGCTCCAGCCGCGTCAGCTTCCCTGAGCCTCAGTTCCTGCTGGTTTTCCAGCCAGAAGTTATGGGGACTTCTCTTCCTGGCACTGGAGCCCTGAGCGGGGCACCTGGTGTGGGACGGGGACCCCTCAGTCCTCAGGAAGGACCTTCCCAGCCGAGGTGTCCTCCTGATTTTTATCCGCCACACGTGGGTGTGGGACCAGCCCATCCGCCTCCGCCCCTCCTACCAGTCTGGATGTGGCTGCTGCTTTAATTCCGTAGTTGTAGGACTTCCATTCAGTGTGATTTCAGGCGGTTCTGAATGATGGTTGTTCTGTAGTTTAGTTGTAACTTTGATGTGGTTGTGGGAGGACGCAATACCGCGGTTACCTACCCGCCATCCTGACCGGAAGTGGTAAATGCACTTTCTTTCCTCCTCCTTTCCCTTCCTTTCTCTTCCTTTTCCTTTTTTTTATCCTCACCTGAGGACATTTTTCCATTTTTGTTCAGATAAGAGCGGGAGGGAGGGAGAGAGAGAGAGGGAGAGAGAGAGAAAAACATCAACGTGAAAGGGACACATCGAGTGGCTGCCACCCGCACGACCCAACCAGGGCAGGGGACAAACTGCAACCGAGATACATGCCCTTAGGGGGAACCGAACCTGGGTCTCTGAACCGCAGGCTGATGCTCTAACCACTGAGCAAAATCAGCCAGGGCTCTGTTCCTTTTCTTCATTGTCTCTTTTCCCACATCCAGGCTGGGAAGGAGGAGTTGGCAATGCCCAATTACCCAACAGACAGATAAGCACATGCTTGCAGTCCAGAAAGGCTGGAACATCCCGAGAGTTGTTTGGAAATTGTTTATAGCAATCTGATATCATATCATATACACGTGTATGTATGTATATATCATTACATACACAGATATACACATCAGAAACACCATACCTTTGCTGAACTTGTTGACACTTCCTTTGTGGTTTAGTTTAGTTTTTCTTTTAAATTACATTCAAGTCGTGTGGGCAAGAGGGAGTTTTGAGAAGCTGTAGTTGGGTTAGTATGGATGGAAGGGAGACAAACTCTCACATCCATAGCTGTGTTCAAGAACTATGATACTATTTGGGATTGTTAGTACATAGATATGAGTGGTGTCAGCTACTTTGGGAGGCAGCGGGACAGTACAGCATCAAATGCACAAACTTTGTGGTTACACAGGCTGAGTTCAAATCCCAGCCCTGACGTTTACATCCCGACTGACTTCAGCGAGTTATTCAGCTTCTCTGAGGATCAGTTTTCTCATTCAGAAAATAAGTGGCCCTGAGGACTGAATGAGCTGACATGAGTAAAGCACTTGATACATATAGTAAGTATTCAGTAAGTGATAGCTGTTATTTTA
The DNA here is from genome assembly GCF_014108415.1 of Molossus molossus. Lineage (NCBI taxonomy): Eukaryota > Metazoa > Chordata > Mammalia > Chiroptera > Molossidae > Molossus > Molossus molossus. The sequence goes on along the minus strand of NW_023425347.1, from coordinate 31,947,963 downwards.
AGCATAAGTTTTAAAAGCGACTCTGCTGTTTGCATTATTAAGACTTGCAACATGACAAATTATGCCCCCTTTGAAATGTTTCCTTGTAAGTAAACTATGAGGTTTAAAAAAAAAAAAAGTTTTGCTTTCTAATATAGAAAGATCCTCTATTAAGGATTGTTAAATAAGCTATACAAACTCTTAGATTAAGAATTTAAACTTCGCCCTGGCCGGTTTGGCTCAGCGGTTAGAGCGTCCGCCTGCGGTCCGGAGAGACCCGGGTTCGGTTCCCGCTAAGGGCATGTACCTCGGTTGCAGTTTGTCCCCGGCCCTGGTTGGTCGTGCGGGTGGCAGCCACTCGATGTGTCCCTTTCACATCGATGTTTCCCTCTCTCTCTCTTCCTCTCTCTCCCTCCTACTCTGTCTGTACAAAAAATGGAAAAATGTCCTCGGATGAGGATAAAAAAAAAAAAAAAAAAAAAGAATTTAAACTTCAATATAAATGTCATATATTAAATTGCTCAGTTGATAGAATATCATCATGGAAGCCAATGAAGTTAATACATCAATTTCACCTATAAGTTAAAAAAATGAAAAAAGATCTAGAAAGAGCGGAAGCGCTTTCTTTACCTGAGTTATGTTCATTATCAGTTTAAGGTGACTTAGACCCAAAGTGGGGAAGGTGGCTGACCCACCGAGACAGAGGGATGAAGTGATTCCAACTCATTAAAGACCAAAACAGGAGTCCACGGAAGCAAAGATTCACACAGGAAAGGCCTGGAAAACAGACGGCTGAATGGAGGGCTCCCACTAGAGCGCTGATCCCCGGTGACTGATAGCCCCCATTGTGTCCAAGCCTAGTGCTTCCGGGCAGGAAATCCCAGCCTCCACACCAGGATAAGGCCGGTTCAAGCCAGCCTGGGAGCAGGGCCAGTGAGGGCATCTCACTACCACTTCCCACTGTCCTGAGCAGGCTGGGTTCAGGCCCCTTTCCCAGGACCTCAGAGGTCAGGGCTGGTGTGAGGCGGGCTGGTACAGAATCTGGCCTGTTCTGTGTGGAGGTCAGTTGTTAAAGCCAGGCCTGGGGTGGGAGTGGGGTGCTGGTTGAGAGGAAGGGTTTGAGCAGGGTGACTGGTAAGTGTGAGAGAAAAAGAATTTGAAGGTTCACGAGGTGGCTTATCTTTGGGGGACATAGTAAGGTCAAGGGTCATGGTAGAAGGTGATTTTAGGGTTGAGACAGGAAGAATTCTTTCTCCCCTCTATTCCCCTCCCGCCCCCCCCAGTTTTAACTTTATATTTTGGCTAATTTGGTTAATAAATGAAGACAAAATAAATCTGAGTTTTTCTAAAATCTGCTTACTTCAGAGATGGCAATGTTGAGCCCAGGGAGGCCTAGCTGGGGCTCTTTCCTGGGATCCTGACGGTGTGTCCTAGTTGAAAGTTTGGACTAAAAGAGTCCCAAATATGTGAGCATTAAAATGCCTAACCTAGGTCTGCCTCTGCCTATATGTTTTTAAGAATAGGATGGGAGATTTTTAGTGATAATAATAATGATGCTGTTATCATCATAATCAGCTAGTTAATATTAATAATAAGAAGAGAGCAAAGGGGAGACCAGACATTACCAGCATGCTTATCGGGCAGCTTCAGGAAGCTACATCTTCACACTCCCCAGGGAACCACTGGTCCATTTCCTGCAGGTCACTGGGGAAGGGATCAAATAAAGTGGGAGATGGACACATGCAGTGAAGTCGGAGTGCCGCAAGGGAGGTGCTTGCCTGTCAGTCTAGCCTGGGGAACAAGGATTGGCTGGTGGTGGACCCCATCAGAAGTGTGCAAAATCTTGAAGAGTTAATTGGTTAGTTTGAAGAAGCCCCTGGTTAAAACTCCCAGACCAAGAGTTTCCTGGCTCTTGCTCTTGTGTTCTCTTGCTCCGTGACCCTCTCACCTGTGTGCCAGCACATTCTCTCTCCGTAGCCATGTGGCCTTGAGCAGCTGCATGGCCCATGGACCCCACACGCAATGGACTGCAACTGGGAACACAAGCTAAGCCAGCCAGCTGCTGGGCTTTAACATGGAGCAGAAACTATGGGCAGGGGCCTTAATTCTGGTCCTGCTGAAGACAAGATTGGACTTCTATGGCAAGACGAACACAGATGGGAACTTGGAGGGAAACCCCTTACTTTTACATCATCAATAAAGTTTTCTATGAAACCCCATCCTCCCGTGGGGCCCTCAGAAAATTCTTTTCCTCGTGGCGCTCCAAGAACTCCATTTCCAATATTAACAATGGCAATAATAATAACAAACTCAGATAGCACTTGCTACGTCCCAGGCACTGTTCTAAATGCTTTAGATATGGTAACTCACTTAATCCTTAAAAAAATTCCTTGGGGTAGGAAGTAATATTATATCCATTTCACAGATACAGTAACTGAATCACAGATAAGTAATTTAACCAAGCTCACACTGCTCATGAAGGGTAGAGCTGGGAATTGAACACTGGCAGTCTGACTCCACTCCCCAACTTCTTACCATCTACATTATGTTACTTTAATTAAGTTGTAGTTTTATATCTTAATTTTAAAACAAGAATCAACATTTGATTATGACTTTTTATAAAATCACATTTCTGGGGTATACAGGAGGCGGCTCATTGATGTTTCTCTCTCCTTCCCCCTCTCTCTTCCTCTCTACAGAAAAATCAATAAAAATATTTTTTAAAATAACATTATTGATTTTTTCTCATTATAAAATTTATAGTTATTGTAAGAAACTTGAAAAAAAATCACAAAAAAAAGAAAATTAAAACTACCTTTCTTCTTGCCACACAGAAACAACTAATGTGTTTCCTTTCAGACACTTTACTACACATAACTGTATGCACATTTTTAAGATAATACTCACCTGCTTTTCCCCCTGGACAGTATATCAAGAATGTGTTTTCATGCCCTGTGGTATTCTACAACTTGAGTATCCCATCATTGCATTTCTATAATTTAGTTAACCAACCCTCTGCCATTAGACATTCAGTAATTAGTTTATCTCAACTATTAAAAGTATCTCTGTGATAACCATAACAATCATTTTTACTTCATTATTTCATCCTACTAAAACAAAGAGAGTTCATTAATGTGACAATTATCCAATAAGTTCTGAGTTTAAACAGAAGGTTCTGAGGATTTGAAAGGTCACCTAATGCAGTTTTCAGATCCCCTGGCTTGGGACCGTACACTCTGACCCGGGCTGTGACAACATGGAGTATGTCTTCACTCAGGTGGCTAATAGTGTTGGACCCCACTACATGTTGAGCTACTTCAGGAGCAGGGGCACCGCCTCCAGAGCACCCATGGAGCTTTATAGAGAAAGCCCAGGGTCCTGGAGTCGAACTGCTTGATCTGGCCCCAAGAAGTCTAGCAGAGTGACTTTGGGCAGGTAACGTTGAAGCTTAGTCTCTTGGTCTGTGACGATAAGAGTACTTACCTCATGGATTGTTATAATAATCAAATGAGATAACACGTGGGAAGCTTGCCTGCACTGCCTGGCACACGCTAAGTGCTTACCTGTTATTGTTAGTGTTGACGCTGCCCCCTGCCTTTACTGTTCACTATTTGTCCATCCGAAGCTCTAGTTTCATCTTGCATTAATTTTGAATCTCCCTATTATCTGCACTTCAAACAGCTCTTCTACCCTCCCTCTGCCAGAGCCTAATTGCGGGGACTGTCTGACCCCGCCGCTTGAGTGGTGCACACTGTCAAGGAAAAAGGAAGCATGAAGTTAACAGATAAAAAGAGTTCAGCCCTTAGCCTTCTGAACAACAGGAGATATTTGATTGATCTGGAAACTTAGAGTCAACAAAACACAATTGCTTAAATTTACGCTGGACAAAGAGATTTTCTCAGTGAGAGACAATCCTGCCTAATGCCTCATGTTTCTTGGAGTTGGGTTTACACTTTGAAACCCTAAACCCCTCCAGTTACTCTTCTACAAATGAGGTCTGCCGCGACCCACACAATAACCGCATCACTAATGCGCAGTGAGAACAGTGGGAGGAGCACGTTCAATCGCTCTTGTAGCCGGGAGCTCCAGATTCCAGGATTGCACAACCAGAAGGCGCTGGGGCCAATGTCCAGATGGTCGTCCACCCATTTCTCTCCCCCGAGAGAAAAACCAGCAGCTTGGTCACTGCCTTTCATTTTCATTTCTTGACAGCGCTAATCTTTTTTCACTTGAATTTACATCATTTAAATAGCAAATTACAGTGTAATACTGTGCTGGCTGAAATGGAGATTTGCAAGGTGCTGATGGGGGAACGCCATGATTATAGCCATGAAATCACAAGGGGCCTCGAGTTAGCTTAACAATCTTCTCAGCAATTTACTCAGTCTTTTAAAAATGCTGCACATTGTGGGAAAATAAAGGTGGCTTTCTGTAACCCCTGAATAGGGTATTTGGGCAGAAAATTTGACTTTGGAGGAGACCAAATTTAGGAGTCATTGAGGAGGCAGCACAATCTAACAGGTGGAGGATCAAACTGGATTTTCTGTTCCTTCGTCCATTAGCAGCAGGGTTCTAGAGCTGGCTCGACTCTCCACTTCTCTGTTTTCCTTTCCTGTAAAATGAGAATCACACTCCTAGGTAATCTCTAAAGTCCTGTGCAAGGTCTATGAAATATTTTCTAAAACACATTTTTGCACATTTATTAGAACTGTTAGAATATTATTAGAATATATTATCTATTGACTCTACACGGAAGACGAAGATTTAGCTCTATTGCTCCTCATTATCCCTAGCCCTGCTTCATTCTTCCAAAATAGATATTTAAATTTCTTTGGTTAAATCATTGTTTAGTTTTCACCTTACTATGAAAGGTAATATGACCATATTTCTTTCTTTTATTGTTTGTTCTTTCTATAGTAATAGTTTCCTCCCTTTTATTATCTCTGCATTCTTCACTACTGTAATTTCTTCCTACATTCACAAAAGCATTGTAAAACCCTCTCAATTCAACTTTAGTTTTCAGTTCAGCATCTGATATTCTTTCAGTTCCATTTTTTTCCCCCTAGAGTCTGGAGTCTTCCATCTGCCTGCTTCACTCTGGACTAGTGAACTTCCAGGCCTGGGGTGAGAATCCCCTGGCTTTATCTTCCAACACTTCTTATGGCAGACACGACTGTGTTCACCAAGACAGAGCCTTCCTCTTCCTGAGCACAAAGCAAGACTGTCAGTTTCAGCTGATGGACTATGAACAGCAATGATGCTCGCCATTTACTAATCGGTAAAACCTTCTAGAGAGATCCTCCAGGTGACATTGGGAGCTATGTGTAAAGATGGCAAAGCCTTTGTCAGCTGAGCCCTGAATACTTTGTGGAATAGAGTCCCTCCCCCATTCTGCCATCTCTACCACCAATTGGATTTATATGAATGAGAAATAATTTTACTTATTCTGTGATTGCTCCATTGTATAGTGTCTAGTTCTTATTTTGATAATGCAATATTGTCTATTACATCTTTGAAGACACTAAAGGATTTTTTTGTCATTGTTGTTTTCAGTTTTCTCTTTTGCTTCCTGCATTGTCTCTTTCCTCTGTGCTCTTTTTGCCACCAACCTGCTTTTACAACTGTCTTTCATGTTGTTTTTCCCCAAGTATATGAGTATCGTCATTGACCATATTTGAGAATGAGGCACTAAAAAACAGATTTAAAGCTTTGTGAAATTTTTGGAATATGAAAATCAGATAAAAGAGGTTTATTGCTCAATAATCTTTATTAGGGTGATAAGGCGACTGGCTTACTTTTTAAATTTGAATACCATCAAATCTCACTATGGTGGGTCTTTTCTGCTGGGCTGGCCAATCTCCCTAGAGATGAATTCCCTGTCTAGACTCCTGCCTGCTGGTGTTGGTGGGTGGTCTCACCACACAGTGTGGAATTGCTCATTTTCCGAAAACTATCTTCACCTCTTCCATTTCCAGGTGCCTCCCAGGACACCCCTGCCATATTTAGTGTCTCCAGCTCTGGAATCTCTCTAGTTGAAGTTCCCCACATAGTAAACCTTCAGTCCTCTACCAGGGTTGGGGAGAGGTGGGACCTCCTCATACACACCTTTGGACGACGTCTCTGTTTCCAGCCCCATGTCTCCCTCTTGTCTTCGGAAGCTCCTGTATCATTTGTTCCTGAGCCTTTCCCAGGTTCTATGGTGTGGATGCGCTTGCTTCTCCTTTGAATCTCTTTGTAGCGGCTGGTAGGGTGCACCACCCAGACATCCCATTTTTGACTGAGTCTCTCATTTCCCAGCAGCTGGAAATATTGGCTGATGAAGGCTTATAGCTGAGTTCGTTCCTAGGAATTGGCCCTGAATGAAGGGACCTGCCTCACCCAAGCTTATCTTCCTTCCAGGGAAAGCCACATCCAATGACTACTTGGGAGAGATGCCCCTGCCTCTATTGGGGACCACTCTAAAGAGCTTCCTGTGAGTCAGCTGAGACCACTGTGACCACATCACTGTTTCACTTCCTTCTCTGCCCAGTCCTGCGTCTTTCAGCCTCCCCAGGTGTGGTTCCCAGGGGCTCTGCCCGGAGAGCTCCCCGCATCAGCGCTCCCTCTCAGGATCTGGTTCACAGGGAATTCAATCTAAGCTGTATCTCCACACTCCAGCTCTTTTATCTGATTTTCATATTCCAACAATTTCCTGGCATTTCTCATCTGCTATTGTCTCCTCTCTTTGGCTTTGTGAGTTTATGTTGTTTTTTTTTTCTGCTCAATTCTCTTTTCAGTGATTTTTTACAAGGCATCTGGGATAAACACATGTGTTTAATCTGTTGTGTTTAACCAAAATTGTGAAAAGTATTCATAACACCATGGAACACATGAGTTTTCCAGCTGCATATAGGTCAAGTGAAATTTATTAAAATTAATTCCATTTTTGAGCACCATTTCAGATGAAATATTACGAAATGAGAAACTACAGGGTGAACAGGATGGCCCAGATCGTCAGTGGGAAAGCTGGAGAGCAGCCTCCATGTGTTCCTGCACAGCCGTACCCAGGGAGTCTACATCGAGCTCTGAGCTGCTCCTTCTTCTCCAGGCCTTTGCACGTGGTGCTTCCTTGTCCAGGAATGTCCTCCCCTCATTTCACCTGGACAAGTTCTCCTCATATTCCAGAATTCAGTATAGAACACCTTCAACCATCCCCAGACCCAGCATCAGGTCAAGCACCAACCTTGTGTATCCAAACCCCCCCCCCCCACCTACCTTCATAATAGCACTTAGTACACCAGGATTATAACTGCCTGTGTTTTGAGTTCTTGAGCATAGGCACTGAATATTTTTTCACCTGAATATTTTTAAGACCTAGTATTTCTCACAGTTCCTGACAGATAGGGGATGCTCAATAGTGTGTGTGTGTGGAATAAATGAATAAGTAAATGGACTGATGGATGGATGAATGGATGATTCAAATTGGCTCTTGCTGGGGTCAGCAAGGCCTTGGGCTTGGGAAGAAAAGAAGAGTCCAAATTATGAATGGGTTTCTCCTATCCGGCCCTCACCAAGGGTCAGCTACGTTGAACAAGAATCCAGATACATCAGAGCAAAGGAATAAGTCCAACCAAGTACTACTAATCCAGGTTGGCAGAAATGGAAGAAAGGATGCTAGATTAGCTACTTTGAAATACTGATCCAGAAAAGGCAGAAAAGGGGAGGCTGTACATAAAAAGTATTACCAGCCTGAAGCGGCAAAAACCTACCGAAAAAAAAAAACAAAAAACCTTCCTGAGTCTATAATACCAACAACAGCACTATTTTTTTAAATTACTTTTTTTTTAAAAAAAGTTGTATTTTATGTATTAATTTTGGAGAGGCAGAGATAGAGAAAGAAACATTGATTTGTTGTTCCACTTATTTATATATTCAGTGGTTGCTTCTTGTATGTGCTCTGAGCAGAGATTGAACCCACAACTTTGATGTATTGGGACGACGCTCCAACCAACTGACAACCCGCCAAGGCAACAAGAGCACTATTACTAACACATATTTAACAGATTTGTATATGTTTTAACTCATTTTATCTTCACAATAGTCTTATGAATTGGGTGCTTGTTTATATTTTATAGATGAGGAAACTGAGACACTGAAGACTTGCCCAAGGCCATTCAGCTAGGAAGTCACAGTGCCAGGATTTGACTCCAGGAAGTCTCTTAACCGTAAGACAAAAGCTTTTCTCCCATTTCTTGATGTCACCAACTCATCATCTACCCTAAGTTGCTAGAAAGGAAATTCACCCTTTTAGATGAACAGCAATATTCCTGCCTTGGCAGCATTCCCAGCTGTGTTCAGTCAGGCTCATAGTCCAGGTATAACAAAAGTTAGGGAAGAACAGAGCCGAGAGGGAGAAAGACCCAGTGGGATGCTGCTTTTATTTCTCTCCCTTGACAAGTGAGTTCTGAGAAGAGTCAGTGTAACAGACAAGGAGGGAAATACAATCTTCGTAGGGGAGGGCCGACTGGCTGTGTCTCACTGCAGAGCTGTCCCCTCCAGGCCTTGTGGCAGGAACTTGGTGGTCTGCTCCAGAGGATGGGCTTTGGTTTATGGACCCAGGAAGAAGGGGACAATATGCAGCAAGGATCAAGTGAGAGCCAGTGACTCACCCGCACGGGGCCCAGAGGTCCAGGAACACATCACAAGATGCTGAGACATGTCTCAGACACTTGCCAGCTGAGTCCATCTGGAACATGACTTCTGAGCATGAAAGACCGGGGAGACGAGGGGAGGAGCCCTGAATGTGAGGGTCAGTGAAAGCTGACTCAGAGGACTTCGAAGGCCAACGGGGGACGATCAGGCCATGTCTCAGGCCAGTCCCAAAGTGCTACGAGAGGTCATGAGAGCTGCAGGGCTGAGCCTGGAGGTTAGTTTCCCAAGTAGGGAGGGAAAGTAGCTTCAATGTCGCCCAGCTCTCCCTCTTTACCCTCCCCCTTAAGTCTCCTTACTCATATTAGGACTGTCTATTTTCTCAGGATGGCCCATCCCTAAATGTGGGAGACAGAAGAAAAGGACCGCCATCAAAAATCCCTGGGGTAGTCTCATTGCTGTTGCTCCGAATCCTTGCAAAGGATTCTGAAAGGACCTTGTAAGCTAGGCCATGAAATTGTTCCCACTTGACTAAGCCAAATTTTCACACTTGTAATGATTGAATTTGTGATGTGGAATTATTCATGTGTCCTTTCTTCCCACTGGGCAGCAAATTTCATCCAGAGCAGTCTAGCCTTGCTCACTAGTGCCTAGGAGGGGGCCTGGTGAATACACATCTAATGAGTGATAAACGGTGCATGACTGTATTCTAGCCCTCAGGGATCCGTCTGAGCAGAACTCTCTCCAAACCTCTGCAGGGACCAGCCTTCCGGAAGCTTCAGATGCTCTGTTGCCCACTCCCCAGCAACCAGAGCCTGGGGGTTTTGTTGTTGTTTTTGCCTTTGCAGAGCTGGCAATGGAAGCTCCCCAGGGAAATGACGTGGAGCCAGAGCCCAGGTCACATGGCTGAGGCCCCGTTACAGCTCAGGTGTCAGGAACTGGGCTGCGGTGGGGTCTCTGGACTGGGAGGGCAGGATCTCTGGGAATCGTTTGGGGACTGAAGGACTCAGATGAAGAATTTGAGAAGCTGGGCGATTACTTTTTAAAGGAAATGTCAGTAACTCAGGAAAAACGAGGACGAAGGGCGAGCTCCTTGGCTATGAGGAAGTGTACTGGCTCCCAGTCAAACTGGCTCTCTTCCAGACTTTTATTTCTGGTGTTTGGTGGTTAAATAAAAAAAGCTTATAAACTTAACTCCAGTTAGAAAAAAAATACAACTATTTCAAATATTGATCCTGGATAATCCTTTCAAACCTGGCAGGGAGACCACCCGGTGTGAAGGGAGGGGTGGTGGCCCGGTGGGTGGAAACTAGGGGAGGGCTGGCCATGGCCCGTTGGCTGCGGAATTGGAACAACACCTTCCCCACTCTCAGTGCGCATGTCATTGGTCACCTTTCTCCCTCTGTTGGCTTTTAAGGACCAAAGGACAAAAACAGAAAAAAGGAAAGGAAAGGGAGGGGAGGGGAAGGGAGGGGAGGGATGGAGGGAAGGAGGGAAGAAAGAAAGAAAGGAAAGAAAGAAAGAAAGAAAGAAAGAAAGGAAGGAAGGAAGGAAGGAAGGAAGGAAGGAAGGAAAGAAAGAAAGAAAGAAAGAAAGAAAGAAAGAAAGAAAGAAAGAAAGAAAGAAAGAAAGAAAGAAGAAAAGAAAGAAAGAGAGAGAGAGAAAAGTCAATTTGCAGGCATGAAGCCTCCAACAGTGATTCTCAACTTTTCTAGGCTGCTCACATCCTAATATTTGCATTTGACACTTGGTGATTTTTATCTCTCTTGAAAGAAATAATGCATAACTACATATTTTTAAAATGGAAATGAATGTAAAGTAATATTATTGGATCAATAAAAATATGACCAATCCCCCAATAGAAAAATTGACAAGGGATATGAACTTGCAGTTCATGGAAGAAAAACAAAGGCCCAATGAACACCTGATAAGATGTTCACCCCCAATAGTTGTAGAAGAAATGTCTTTCAGATTAGAAAAGGACAAAAGAAATAATGTTATTTGCAAATTTTAACTATTGAAAAACCAGAGTCAACTGGAAGGCTATAGAATTGAGACCTCAGTCAAGAGACTGGTCACCACATTCTTATTAAATACCATATAGTCCTAAACACCCACAATAACCAGTCATAAAATATGAAAAAAAGATTACATTCATAGTAGCAACCACAGCAACAAAATTTTAAATGTCCAGGAATGAATATAACAAGAATTGAAAGACCTATATAAAGAAAGCCATTCTGCCTTATCGATACAATGAAAACAAAACAAAAGAACCACACACCTGAAAATATCCAGATACCTTAAAGATTTAAATATAAAATTATAAAAGTCCTGTAAGAAAACATAAGTAATTATATAATTTTGAGATAAAGACTTTCTGTGGGTAACCTCAAAGGCAGAAAACATTAGTGAAAAGTTGGATAAATATGACTGTATACAAAAAAAAACAACTTTTTTCAGTATGTTGATAAATACACCAAAATAAAAGGCAAATAAACTAATAACTATAAATAGTATTTTTCTCAATGTAAAAAAGAAAACATTATTGCTGGCATGGCGTTACTTTTTGTTATGGAACATTTATGAATATCTATTCTAAAGGAATATTTTGGGGGAAAGACCTGGTTAAGGTCTTACTTTTCAGCAGCATGTAACTCAGTGGACTTTTAGTTTCTCAAAAACTCTCAAGCTCTTTCAGTCCTTCACACCTGATGTTGTCTTTGCTTAGGAAGTAAATACTCCTCTCACCACCATGGGCGGCCAGGTCTCAGTCTGCAGGCTTGAGCGTAAACGATGCCTTCTCAGAGAGGCGTACTTTAACCAGTCTAATTCAAGACACTCCTTACTCTATCCCACTGAAACCATTCATGTACCCATTTCCAATGTGTGTGCAGAGGCTTCTTCACATCAAAAAGCAAATCTTGCACACCAGCAGGCTGTCCAAGAATTCAACTCAGTTCTGGTACTACTACCTGGAGATAGAATCAGATTCCACAGGTTAAGGACTCAGACCAACCTTCATTTCAGATGCTCGTTGCAAGACCAGATTGTTATCGGTGCTTCTGACTGACAACCTACAAATGAAAGGTCCCAAGACTCCCTCCTTGGACCTCAGACCCCAGTTGCAGGTCCAGGTTGTTACCTGGACTTCAGACAGACTGGCTGTAAATCAAGGTTCCCTTGACTCCATCCTTGAGTTCCATTAATTTGCTAAAGCAGTTCACAGAACTCAGAGAAACATTTGACTTACTGATTTATTACAAAGGCTATTAAGGATATGAATCAGCAGCCAGATGAAGAGATAGATAGGGCAAGATCCCAACCAAGGAACTTCTGGCCTCGTGGAGCTTGGGGCTCCACACAGGGGCACATGGAAGTTTACTAGTTACCCAACATGAAAGCTCTCCCAAAGAGGGGCCATAAGCTCTCCTTTTTGAGTTTTTACCGAGGCTTCATTAAATAGCCATGATTGACCGAGACATTGGCTATATGGTGATTAATTCAACCTCAAGCCCCGTCCCCTCCCTGGGAACCAGGGAGTGGGACTGAAAGTGCCAATCTTCTAACCACATGGCGGGCTCCCATTGGCAACGAGCCCACACTCAAGGTGGGGTCTAAGTCACCTCATTAACATAACTAGAGACGCAATTGTTGCCCTAGGAAATTCCAAGGAGTTTGGGACCTGTGAGCCAGGAACTATAGATAAAGAACAAATATATCTGAGAAATATATTTTGGATATGAATGACCAAATATATATATTTCTTATAAATCACAATATCACTTCCACCATGTGCTTTTCCTATATAGCATTTATCAAAATCACACCTTGTAATTATAAATGTATTTGTTCATTTGTGACTCCAGTAGAAAGTAGGATCATAAGGGCAGCACCTAAAGATGCCTACCTCGTATGCTGGCATAAAACAGTACTTGACACAGGTTGGCACAAACCAGACAGACAACAGGATGAATGAATAAGTACTAATCTAGGTGTTGGAGACATACGAGAAAATGAACAGGGTCTCTGCCTCCTGGAGCTGACATTATAGGGATTGATTGATTGATTGAGTGATTGAATGTATATGGATAGATGAATTAATTAATTAATTAATTAATTAATTAATTAATAGGTTTATATAAGGCTTTTATGATAGTTTTATGTAAGAATTGCTTACCTGGTTTTTATCTCTACCAGGGACCAGATAGAGAGTTATGAGGTAGGGTCCAAGTAGCTTTATTTATCTTACACACTACCCTTGTCAGTACCCACAAGCCCAGCCCAAAGAGACTCGGGCAAGAGACTCAAAGTAGCCTCTATGATCCTGCCTCCTGGTATTTACACATTTGTGTAATCCCTCCCCTTGAGTGTAATCCAGACATTGATGAGAAATACAGTAAGTCCTCAATTAACGTCATTGATAGGTTTGCAACGTTAAGCAAAACAATGTATAGTGAAACCAATTTTACCATAGGCTAATTGATATAAATAAGAGTTAAGTTCCTACTGCATCTCATTAATGTTATAATGAAATGATGTTGAATGAAATGACATTATTCAGGGACCTACTGTATGTGATTATGTTACTAAGATTGTAATGCTTCTCTTGCTAAGAAACTCTCTCCCTTGCTGGCTTTGAAGAAGCAAGTTGCCATGCTATGAGTTGTCCTAAGGAGAGGGCCACATGGCAAAGAACAGAGGCAGACAGCCAGCGAGAAATTGAGAACCTCAGTTCAACAGCATGTAAGGAACTGAATCCTGCCCACAATTGTATGAGCTTGGGAGTGGTCCTTCCTCAGTCAAACTTTCAGATAAGATCTCAGCCCTGTCAGCTACTTTGATTGCAGCCTTGCAGACGATCCTGCTAAGCTGTGCTGGAATTCTTGACCTATAGAAACTGTGAGAAAAGTAAATGTGTATTGTTTTAAAACACTTAAGTGTGTGGTGGTATTATTATACAGCAATAAATACCTAATATACCTTCTCTTATCCAACCTTACGTTCTGCCCACGGCCCCAGCCCCCTGTTGATGTAGCACTCTCAGGGTCTAGTCTCATCCACACTCTCCCAGTTTCTACCAGTAAATGTTGGTCAGGTCCTGCAGCTCCTTTCCTCTCTTAGCGGACCCAGCACCTCCCCAGCTGGGATGTTCTGACTTGACCCTACTTATCGGTTTTAACAACTGACTGCTACTCTTTGCCAGAGACTATGAGTATTTCACCTACTATCAGTGATGAGGTCTTCATAGCCAGCCTGCCAGTGAGTGATTCAGTTCAAAATCCCATTTTAGAGCCTGCTTCCTCACACCACTTTCTTTTTTTTTTTTATCCTCACCCGAGGACATTTTTCCATTTTTTGTTCAGATAGAGCGGGAGGGAGAGAGAGGAAGAGAGAGAGAGAGAAACATCGATGTGAAAGGACACATCGAGTGGCTGCCACCCGCACGACCAACCAGGGCCGGGGACAAACTGCAACCGAGGTACGTGCCCTTAGCGGGAACCGAACCAGGGTCTCTCTGTACCGCAGGCCGATGCTCCAACCGCTGAGCCAAACCGGCCAGGGCCTCACACCACTTTCTGCAACTGTCTTAGCTCAGATACCCTAGAAACAGATGGCAAGAGTCTGAGCTTTGCGCCAGGGAGGCTTATTTACAAGTGCTCTCAAGGCGAGAGGGAGGCGGGATTGAGCAGAGGGAGAAGTTGAACCACAAATATTTCAGCTGCCCCTACAGGGAACCATGACACCCAGATGGCCCTTCAGAAGTGTTCTGTCTTGAGCCCAGGGTGTCAGAACCCTACGCCCCTCATGGTCCAATCATTGAGTGCGGACTGCTCCCAGGGAGGGAGGCCCAACCTTGGGCAGGTGCCTCTTCACTAGGAGAAATGCCTTGAGAGGAGCTCAGCTGCAAGCATAGTCACCGATGCTCCCAGGGCTGGGGGATGGGTGCCTAAATCCTAAAGCACATTGTCACCCCTGTATTCTCCCAGTACTGCTCCTTAACCTATTTCCACCCTACCTCACACTTCTTCAGCCATCTCAGCCTCTCTCACCTCAGGAACGACCTGCTGTGGGCCCTGAGGAATCAGGCTTCGGGGTCTCCCTAGGAGCTGGCAAAATGACAGGCTCCCAAGGCCACAGCTTAATCCGCACCATCTCAGAGCAGCTTGAGAAATGACCCCATGTGGTTCCAGGATGTTCAACGCAGAAAACACTGGGGGAGAAGCCACGTGGAGAAGAAAAGAGCCCTCTCTCCTCTCCCTCAGTGGGCCGCATACTGCCAGGCCAGTACTTGATCTCATTTAACCACCACAGCAACCGTGAGCTGGGAATTACCACCTCAGCTTTACAGAGGAAGAGTCTGGGGAGCAGAGACAATCAGTAAAACGAGTGTCAGCCTTGCCCTGGCCAGTTTGGCTTAGCGGTTAGAGCGTCGACCAGAGAGTCCCAGGTTTGGTTCCTGCTGAGGGCATGTGCCTCGGTTGCCGTTTGTCCCCAGCTCCGGTTGGCGTCATGTGGGTGGCAACGTCTGTGTGTCTCTCTCACATCGATGTTTCTCTCTCTCTCTTCCTCCCTTCCTCCTGCTCTATCTAAAGATAAAAATAAAATAAAATAAAATATAAAATAAAATAAAATAAAATGGGTGTCAGTCTCTCTGTAGAAACGACTCCGTCTCAGTCTACTTTGTTACGTTCTCCTCGTTTTAACCCTAAATACCCAATAATTCACTTATGAAGGTGTCTCTTCTAGTCTATGACTTATATACCATCTTTATGCTGATGATTCTCAATGTGTTCTCCAGCTCAGCCTGCTCCTGGGACTCCAGCCCTAGATACTCATTTGCCTTCTCGGCATCTCCACTTGGATATCTAAGAATGAACTTGATAGCTTAAAATAAAGTTATTGATTTTATCCATCAAATCTCACCACCCCCATTCCTACCACCACAGTTTCCATTCCGACCAAGAAATGGCATTGCCATTCCTCCAGTCCCTCGGCCAGAAACCTGGTGTCATCCTTGATTCTGCACTTTCATACCCCACATCCAATCCATTGGCATATATCGTCAGTTTCTCCTTTGAAATGTCTGCAAAATCGGACCCTTTCCTACTGTGGACAAAAAGGGGCCATATACTAACCCTGACAAGCTCAGGGGAGGCCTGTGTGGTGGCCTTACAAACTCAGGGACCAAAAGCAGCCACACAGGATGGTCTGAAATGAAAACTTTCTAATTAAAAGAGAGTCATGGTGGGTAGTCATGTCCTAGGCCAGTGTCTTCCCCGACATGGGTCAATCTTTACCTTAACTGAGCCTATTGTCTTTTTGCATCTAAGATAAAATATCTTTGGAATGTCAGGGTAATTTTCTTTTTTTCCAGAACCTTCAGGGCACAACAAGAGCAGAAACCACAAATCCCCTCACTGTTATTGTTCCATTGTTAATTGTTGACTGTTAACTATCCTATACCCACCTATGTAAAAGAGGATGTGTTTCTTTTACTTTTCTTCCAATCCCAGAGATTCCCCTCCCTCCTTTGCTTCCTCCTGCCTTCCTAGTCTATCACCAGTGGATTTCATTTAATCCACTTATGCCTGGCAATTGTCATCAGTTAGGGTCAAATCAACTCATGAAAGTTCTCTCAGGTTTGGATATTTCTTACGTTGACACTGTTGACACAGCCATCTACTTGATTGGTTTTCTTACCTCAGTTTCTTCTCTGTAGCCAGTGATTCTTTTTTGATCACATCCTTCTATTCCTATTTGCAGTCCCACACTTTCCAATGGTTTCCTATTTCTTTTGAAATAAAATCCAAAGTCCTTACCAATGGCCTACAAGACTACCTGATTTGGTGCTGTCTTCCTCTCTTACCTGCCTCTTACCATACATTTCACCCTTTCTTTACTTCACTGTAGCCAAGTGGCCTCCTTGCCAGTCGTCAACACCCCAGCATGCTGGTGATGCTCCCCCTTGGGCCTTTGCTTGCTCCTTTTCTCCGAGGTATTTCATAAGCTCCCTCTCCCTCAACTTTCTTTTGCTCCCTGCTCAAGGGTGCTCCGTTTGCGTGCCCCTTCCTGATATCAAAAGGCATTTCTTACCAGCCTAGCCTATTCTCTAACACTCGTACTTTGCTCTATTTTTCTGCATGTCATTTGTTTATTTGATAGGCTCCTCCCTAGAATGTGAGTTCTCTGAAGGCTTGCCTGCTATTCACAGATGTGTCCCCAGCACTTAGAATAGTGACACACAGTGTTAGTTACATGAATAAATAAACGAATGAGCGAACTGCCCCGGGAGAGACATGCCCTAGCAAGCTTCTTCTCAGGGTCTTGGAAAGTGTCCTGTGAAAACTCAGGGAGCAGCAGGTAATAGCAGAAACGGGTACACCAGCCTCTTTTTTTTGGAGTCTAGGCATTTCCCATCCTGTATTTTTTTTTTTCATTCTTATCATTTCACTCAAAATACAGTTCTGAAGCCTCATGGCTTCTACCCAGACCAGCAGGGTTTATGACATGGCACAACCCAACTCCTCCTTCCCTACCCATTTCCCCAAACACTTCCACCTCCACACCCACACTTAACCTTAGCAAACAGAGTCCTCGCAGCCAACCAAGTATATAAAAGGCTATATTTACACAAAGATTAGGAGGAGTTTATGCATTTCACAAAAGGATCCTTTGCTTTGGAAAAGTATTCACCACAGGAATCCTTTAAATAACTAGTTCACTAAATGAATTTAAAATAGGACTTGGCTTCAAGCATCTCCCCTAGAAAAAAAAAGAAAGAAAAGAAAAAAACCTGCTTATATTCTAGTCATTAGGCCTGTACTAATGGCCATTATTTTATTTAATCCTGATACTCTTTGACTTAGCAAGTTATACCAGGGAGGTATATATCCATATATATCTATATCTATATATAATGTACATCAGTTTATTTGTATCATTTGAGTTTCTTTGAGCATTACAAACCATCATATTCTTTCCCAGGAAAAATATAAAAATATGTAACACCTTGGGGTCATCTAGTCTTGGGGCAAATAAATTTTACACACCTCAAAAGCACCTAGGGGGCAACTTCCATTTCTAACCATTGTGATATCATACTAGTCTTCCATTGTAAACAACTCTAAAGCTCGCAAAAATATATGCAATAATTGTTTTCAGATTCTAGACAGGACCATGATCCTTGAGAGAAGGGAAATAAGTGTGATGAGCCCCACTATTGCCCTAGCTTTGCGCCTGGAGGCCCTTACTCACTGTGGCCCAGGGAGGGGCACTCAACAGAACACAGCTCCCTGGCTGAACCGAGAAGATAGAGATCAGAGTTCAGGGCTACTGTGGTGGTTCAGAATTTGTGGGGCAAGGCACTAAGAGGAGGAAACTCTGCAAAGAACTCTAGACATCTGCTTAGGGGTCCCCAGGAATCTTGGGCTGCATAGTAGGCTGTATTTGCATGGGGCAAGAATCCACAAGGCTGGGCAAAGAACAACTACCAGGGAAAGAGCAACCACTGGGGTGCTGTGAACAAAGACTACTGAAACTCTCCCAGGACTGGGAGACATTAAAGTTCTGACCAGTCAGATGGAATGATCTCACTGAACCTCCAAGCAGTCAGGAGAAAGCTAATCTATCCTTTGAGTAAAATCTACTCTAGACCTAAGTTGATTCACAAGTAAATTAATTGCCTGCTAAAACAGAACTCAACCCTCTATTAAAGAAGACAGCAAAATCAATAACTCAGCAATGTGGTATTCACAATGTCCAATGATTATCAGACATCTAAAGAAGGGGAAAACATAACCCACAATGAGGAGAAATATCAGTTGATAGAAACATGATATAATATTTACTTTTAGGAATGAGAACTCTGATTCAATAAGAAGGTAAATGATGTCCTGATTATTTTGTCTAAACGCCAGAAAAGTATATAATACTTGGAAGGATTTATATTCATTTCAAATGGGAAAAAAAATAGAAAAAAAGATTTTGTACTTAGACGGAGCTTCACTTCTTTGAAAATCACTCATCAGCCCAGCCGGTGTGGTTCAGTAGTTTGAGCATCATCCCAAGGACTGAGAGGTCCTGGTTCTATTTCTGGTCACGGCACAAGCCTGGGTTGAGGGCTCGATCCCTAGGGGTGGAGGAGTGGGTTGGGGGGGAGCATGCAGGAGGCAGCCAATAGATGTTTTTCTCTCACATTGATGTTTCTATCTCTCTCTCCCTTCTTCTCTCTCTAAAAAAATCAATTAAAAATATATTCATCCTATGAATAAGTTATAACTTCATAGAATTATCATGCCATAAGGGGCTACAGGGAACATCTATTCCCTGACTTAAGAGATGAGGAAACCTAAGACCAGTGACTTGCTCTGGTAATAGCAGTTGAGTAATCACTGAGCCAGGTTAGTTTCCTAAGCCTATGTTTTTTCCATGCTGCTTCTAGAGTCCTCATGTTAATTTTTAAATTCCACAGTATCTGTGGTAAATCTGGAGAGCACTATTCTAGACACTGGACACAAAGCTGTGAAAAGTCTAAGAAGGCCCCTCCCTCAGGGCACTCACATTCTGGTGGGAAAGGCATGCAAGCAAGAAAACCAAGGATTAAGAGTTCCAGATTGTTAACTAGACTTATTGTGGTGATCGTTTTGCAGTATATACAAATATTGGCTCATTGCGTTGCATGCCTGAAACTAATATAATGTTATATTCCAATTATATCTCAATTACAGTTTGGGAGAACTACTCAGAAGAAAATAAAAGCCAAAAAACGAGATAGAGAGTGATTGGGAGTGAGAAAGTTGCCTAATTTTATGGCATGGTCAAAGAAGCCTTCGCTCAGGAGATATCTGCTCTGAGGCCTGATGATGACAAAGAGCTGGCCATGGGGAAATCTAGAAGGAAATACTCCCAGGCAGAGGGAATAGCAAGTGGAAATGTCCTGTGGTGGAAATGAGCTTGGCATGACTGAGGTAACAGGGAGTGGGTAGGAGAATAGTGATGGAGAGTCAGAGATTGCAGACTTATATCCTGGACATACTGCCAATACCTCTTAGCTAAGTCTAGGTGACCACTAAGACCCTGTCATGCTCTGACATATTATGGTTCTCTGATTTATTGAGCATGCCCGTCATGAGTAGGTGCCATGTAGAGATTCAAGAAGAAGATAATGTTCTAGATGTGGTACAATAAGAAAATGGGCCATGACATCAGCTGGCCTCATCTGGATCCACATGTATAAACCATGTGTTCTTGAGCAACTTCTTTGGGGGCTTATTAGAGTCTCAGTGTTTTTATTGATAAAAATGAACATAATGCTAATTAGTGCAGAGTGACCAGAAATATCGAATGAAATGTAAAATAAAACTCAGTCCAGTGTTTGGCACATATTAGCAGCTTAAAGAGATGTTATTTTCAATCTAAGGAATGTGACAGGTAACGCTCATTCTAAAGGCACATGACAATACATAAACAGAGGATGAAAAGATACATTAATTACATGATCTGTGTGACATGCCTACTCTGTGCCAGACACTGTTTTAAGTTATGGGGATAGAGTGGTGAGCAAGACAGATCCTGTTTATCTCGGAGCATCTATTCTGGATAGGAAGAGACTGGTAATAAACAAACTAAAACAAATAAGACAATATAAGAATGAGGAATAAAAGCTACACAAAGAATTAAACTTGAATGATGCGAAGGAGAGGAACTGGGTGTCTTCTAAAGACTGGGTGATGGAGGAAAGCCTTTGTTATGTGATACTTAGGCTGAGATCTGAAAAATAAGGAGAGGCCAGCTCAGTGATGATCTAGAGAACACATTCCAGGTGGAGGGACAGCAAAGGTAAGGCCTCAGGCAAGAAAATAGCACAGAATGTGGTGACGGGAGCATAACAGGTGGGCAGTGGACTTACATTAACTGAGGTCAGAGATGAGGAGGGGTCAGATCCCCAGGGCTTTAAATGCCAAGATAATTACGGACAAAGGACCAAACCTTCCAATGTATTAAGCATAGTTAGAAATTAAGAAGGTATAGGACAACAACCCAATTGAAAAACTGTCAAAGGACAGAACAGACAGTTTACAGAAAGAGAACAATAGAGGATCCTTATACATATAAAAAGATGCATGATTTCATTTATCATAAGAAAAATTACAATTACAATTACATGGAGGTACCATTTTTATCCATTAACTTAACAAAAATACCAGAGTTGGGTGGTGCACTGAGCTGGCGCAGCTGTGGGAAAACAGGCATTGTTGATAGGAGCTCAAAATGGTACAACCTCAATAGGATACAATTTGGTAACGTATACTAGAAATTTAAAAGCATTTACTCTTTGGTCTGGTAATTCTTTTTCTGGAACTTTATCCTTGAGATATGCTTGCACACAAACCAAAGAACCTACATATGACGTTACTCATTGTACCTTGTTTAGAACAGCAAGAGATAGAAACAAACCACGTGCGCATTGAAAAGGGGCGGGTAGCCCTGGACGGTTTGGCTCAGCGGTTGGAGCGTCGGCCCCGGACCAGAGAGTCCCATGGTTCGGTTCCCGCTAAGGGCACGTACCTGGGTTGCAGTTTGTCCCCGGCCCTGGTTGGGGTCGTGTGGGTTGCAATCAGTCAGTGTGTCTCTCTCATGTCGATGTTTCTCTCTCTGTCTTCTTCCCTCTCTCCCTCTTGCTCTATAAAAATAAAATAAATAAATAAATAAATAAATAAATAAATAAATAAATAAATAAAAAGAAAAGGGGGAGGTTAAACAGGCTAATGTGTTCCCACAGTAGCATTGGACACGGCTGTAAAGAAGGAATGAAGGAATTGCCTTACATTCTGATATAGACACAAAATATATTAGATGAGAAAAGAAAGTGCAGAACATGTATAGTGTGCTGCCGTGGTGTATGCAATGAAAGACAAAAGAAGAAGAAATTCTTATTTGCTTGCATTTGCTTTAAGTAACATGTCAAACTTGTAAAGGTAATTATCTATGGGGAGAATAGAATGGGTAGACGAAAGACTTACTAATATATACTTTTTTATATGAGTTAAAATTTCAAATCATGTGAATTGTATTTTTGTTTAACACAAAAAATAAAAAAAGCTAAAGACAAGGATGAATAAATAAGAAAGCCTACCGACTGGGCTAAGGACGAGCAAAGGCCTTGATAAACAATTTGGAATTTATTAAAAGAGGAAAAACACATGGATTTCTGTTTAGTAGAGCAGAAGGGTGGGAAGGGAGGCAACTGGTATTATTGGTATTAAAACCCAGATCGTAATAATCTAAGTGGAAACCAGAGCTTCAAGTATCTACATCAGAAACACAAACTTCTGGGGCCACTACTCTTTCAAGATGAGTATAGCATCTACACAAGGGTGTCTCCATGGAAGAGTCTAGTTAGCAAATGTTTTTCCTAAGTGGAGAGGAGAGGCAAAAACAAAAAGCTTCTTAGCCTGCAAGTTAGCCTTACAAGTAGAAGCATCTATTGGAGCATCCAACCTGCACTCTAGGGAAATTCACTGTTCTTTGCCCCTCAATTACAGGTCCAAGTTATTGTGCCATTGACCTCAAACAAATAGCCAGATATTTCTCCTACAAAATGGGTTTATTCAGGAACGACAAAGAATTGCGATTAAGGACATGCAGTCTATGGCAAACTATGCCCAGGTCCATAGCACAAAGGAGAAGAAAGTTCTTTTATAGAGGAAAGGGGGAATTCAGAGGGGCTGATGTAAGCAGAGTCCCTTGGACAAAACTGGGAGTTTGAAATGTAGTGGCTTTTCATTGGCTGAGCTGTAAAAGTCTTTCATTGACTGAGTGGTTGAGGAGAAAATCCTTCTTGCTGAAGCAGTAGAGTAGAAAAACATCTTCCTGTTGGAGATGGAAGGTACTCCTCTTCCTGTTTGGGGCAATTAACACTGAGAGGTAGTGTGTGAGAGCTCCCCCTACAGGCCTTCCCATCTCCAATTCACATGAAGTTTCCGTTTATTAATCTTCACAGTGCCAGCAAAGGATAAAAACCACAAATCTTAAACACAGCCAGACAGTCCCCATTTTGACTGGTTGGGTTTTTTTCCTTTTTACCATATTTCTCAGAATGCCAATGTGCGTGATAGAAACTCTTCAGTTACTACAAGAAAACAGTAACAGGAAGTGTAGGAAGCAGTTAAAAGAAGCATATAATGGAAATGGAGGATTTGGTTTTAAGTCATTTCATGCCTGTGGAGTCTGAGCTGAGCCGCAAAGAAAAACAGAAGCAACAGTTAGGAGAGAGACTCACTTTGAAGGGCAGAGCCCTTCCCTTGCCCTGTGTCCCCTACCCCTTGCCCTCTACCCCTTGCCTGCTCCACTCCCTCCTTCCCATCTGATATGCCTTCTCCCCATCTCCTCAGAGCCTGCTGTCCTTCACAGCTGTGCCGATATCCAATCTTCTCCATAAAACGCTAGGAACGGCTCCATCTGTAAGTTATTTTACCACTTTTTGACCTCTGGTTGCACCATCATCTACCCCATTACTCACAGCACATTACTAAAATTCTTTTTGACTTCACTTCCAAAACGTATTCTGTTTGTCTCCATCTGCATCACCTAGCCCTAGTCTAAGTCATCCACATCTCTAACGTACACCAACACACCCAGCAGACTCGTGCATCCTGTTCATTCTACTACAATCGGTTCCCTACTCTGCGGCTAGAGCACTCTCTTTGAAATGTGCTAGATCCTGCCCAGCCAGTGTGGCTCAGTGTTTGAGCATCATCAACCCATGCACCAAGAGGTCACTGGTTCGATTCCTGGTCAGGGCACATGCCCAAGTTGTGGGCCAAATCCCTAGAGGGGAACATGTAGGAGGTGGCCAGTCAACGCTCTCTTTGATTGATGTTTCTATCTCTCTCTCCCTCTTCCTTCCTCTCTCTCTCAAGTTAATAAAGAAAAAAATTTAAAAAAAAAAAGAAATGTGCTAGATTCTATCAATCCCTGTTAAAACTTTATGACTTCCCATCAGTTTTTTTGTGTGTTTGTTTTTGCCTCTCCTCTCCACTTAGGAAAAACATTTGTTAACTAGACTCTTCCATGGAGACACCCTTGTGTAGATGCTGTACTCATCTTGAAAGAGTAGTGGCCCCAGAAGTTTGTGTTTCTGATGTAGATACTTGAAGCTCTGGTTTCCACTTAGATTGTTACGATCTGGGTTGGGTTTTAATACCAATAATCCCGTTTTCTCCCTTCCCACCCTTCTGCTCTACTAAACAGAATCCATGTGTTTTGCCCCTTTTCAAATTCAGCATTATTTCAACACTCTTGTCAAGAGCACTGTGTTCTTTGCAGGAACTATGTCATAGGCAGTTTATAAACTGGACAAGTAACAGACCAGCAAAAGCTGCTCCACCCAAGTGACTTATGAAGACTTTCAACTCTAGATCTTTGATTGGTCAAGTGAAAGGAACCAAGTTAGGTTTTAAAACTGAGAAATTTTTGTTCTCCTTGCCCATCCTTCTCGTCCAGATGTTGCGAAGTAGCCTATAAAAGGATCATGAGGTCTGGGCTTCTGAGCTGAAAGAACTATTGAGAACATGTCAGTTTAAAAGAAGGAAGAAGCCCTGCTGATGTGGCTCAGTGGACTGAGCAGCAGCCCATAGACTGAGAGGTTCTGGTTTGATTTCCAGTCAGGGCTCATGTGCCCGAGTTTTGGGCTCAGTCCCCAGTAGGGGGTGTGCAGGAGGTAGCCAATCTATGTTTCTATCTCTCTCTCCCTCCCCCTCTCTTTAAATAAATCAATAAAAATATATTTAAACCAAAAAAAAAGAAAATGGCTGAGATGTAAATGTATGTGTGTGTACTCTCAACCCTCACTTCTTTTTTATTCTTTTTTTCCTTTATTGATTTTTAGAGAGAGAGGACGGGAGAGGATGGGAGAGGACGGGAGAGGGTGAAAGAGAACATCAATTGGCAACCTCCTGCATGCCCCCCACTGGGGATGGAGCCTGAAACCTGGGCATGTGCCCTGACCAGAAATTGAACGGAACCTCTCAGTCCATGGGATAATGTTCAATCCACTGAGCCACACCAGCCGGGCAGAAGTTGTTTTCTTTAAAAAAAAAAAACACAAAATAACTCAGAGGTAGTAAATGGAGAGGTCATTAAAAATCCATTCAAGCCCTGGACAGTTTTGCTCAGTGGTTAGAGCGTTGGCCTGCGGTCCCGAGAGACCCGGGTTCAGTTCCCACTAAGGGCATGTACCTTGGTTGCAGTTTGTCCCAAGCCCTGGTTGGGTCATGTGGGTGGCAGCCACTCGATGTGTTCCCTTCACATCGATGTTTCTCTCTCTCTCTCTCTCTCTTCCTCACTCTCCCTCCCACTCTATCCGAACAAAAAATGGAAAAATGTCCTCGGGTGAGGATAAAAAAAAAAAATCCATTCAAGCTGTGATCTTCTGAGGAAGGAGAGGTGATGTCATTTGACCTTTATTTTAAGTGTGAAATAAAATCAACATATGGTGTTCAGTTCCTCTGAAAGAAGTTGAGATTGAAATTTAGACACAAAGGCAACAAATATGCCAAAATTCAAACTTTAAATTACCAGTGACATCTGCAAAATTTAAACCAGCCACTTGCCCAACTTCAGACACATTGTGTTAGGGAAGAGCAATGCTATTGGTTAGACTTGCTTTAAAACAAAGAAGATGTTAACAATCAAATACTTCACAAAGTGTCCCCACCCCACACCCCAGCACCGTCATCACACCCAGTCATATCAACACTATTGACTATACTCCCATGCTGTCCCCCACATCCCATGACTGTTATCAGGGGGAACACTTTGTGAGGTATGTGATTGTCTGGACACTGTGCTGTACACCTAAAACCACTACAAAAGCATGTTGAAGGTAAACTTGTAATTGAATACAAAAATGCTGACATTTTTCTTGAAAATGGCACTTGGTAATAGTACTTCACTTTACAGAATAATTATAACATTTACAAGTGCTAAAAGAAATCAAAACTTTACAAATAATGTTTGCTTAGCTAATATTAATTTTTCTATAAAATTCTATGGGGAGAAGAGAAGAGGAGAAATAGTAGCAAATTATGCAATTCTACAGTTTCTTAGTTAGGCTGCTACGACATACCGTAGACTGGGTGGCTTCGAAAACAGACATTTATTTCTCACAGTCCTGGAGTCTGGAAGTCCAATGTCAAGGCACTGGCAGATCTGGTATCTGATGAGAGACCACTTCCTGGCTCGTAGAAGGCTGTCTTCTCATCATACCCTCACATGAGGGATGGAAGTATGGCCTCTCCTGGTCTCTTCTTACAAAGGCACTAATCCCATCATGAGGGCTCCACCCTCAGCACCTAATTACCTCCCAAAGGCCCTTCTCAAATAGCTTCACACTGGGGTTAGGTCTTCAACATACGGACTGTGGAGGATGCAAACATTCAGTCCATAGCATTCTATCCTGGTCGTCCAAACTCATGTCCTTGCATGCCAAAGACACCCATTTCATGCCAACAGTCTACAGAGTCTCAACTCATTCCAGCATCAACTCAAAAGCCCAAAGTCTCATTTAAATATTATCTAATGCAGATATAAGTGAGAATTACGGTAGGTATGATTCATCCTGAGGCAAAATTGCTCTCTAGCTGTGAACTTGTGAAACCAAACAAGTTATATGTTTCCCAAATACAGCAGTGAGAAAAGCAATGGGATAGACATGCTGAAGGGTAGCACAATATGCCACCCCAAAGTATGACAGGTTCAGGACACGTTCCTCAAAATATGTTGCTTTGGTATATTGATTATTTTAAGCCGTAGGCACTTGAAAACCAGCAAATTCAGGAAGAGGCTTTCTTTGACCTCTCCTTATCTGCCTAAAGACAGATCCTCCAAAAGGAACTTAATTGTCATAAATTCTCCCCGTGGGAGTTTTATCAACCAAGGAGGATTGACTCATTACAGGATAAAAGTCTAGAAATAGACGCCACACCCAAACTTTGTCGCAAACTATCATACCTCCCATCTATTCTTCTAAGAACCCCTTCCTCTTTCCTAAAAATCATTTACTCTCCCCTAAAGGCCTACATTCTGCTCCCTTTCCTGTTAAGATGGTATTTGATCCAGAATTCTAAAGCCACTTCCTTGAGTCACTCATTTTCCCCCGGGTATCTACCACATATGCATGACGCATACATGTTAATAAACCTTTGTTTTCTTCTTCTTAATATATTTTTTGTAACAGGGGGTCTCAACTAAGAACTCAGAAGGTAAAAAGAATATTATTTTCCTCCCTCACAGTTCCCATTTCTAAAGGGAGCAGTAGGAACGAGGGAAGGGTAATGTGTTCCAAGCAAGTCTAAAAATCTAGCAAGACCAACTCCAAGGCTTGAGAATAATCTTTTTGGCTCAGTTCTCTGTCCTCCAGGTCCACTGAGGGGGCAACATCACCCCCATGGCCCAGCCCCGTTGAACCATGAAAAGTTTAGGGAAGACCTAACAATCAAATTTTTGCTTTTCAGACAACTTTTTCTCTAAATTTTTGAAATAACAGGGAAAGATTCAGATCTAGTTTTTTTAAATAATGAAAATTAGTGTATATCATAGAATCCTTTAAGAATCTAGTGAAAATTATGATTAATTGTCACATGTTAAGACCCCAGTGAAATATATCTATTTCTGGTTGCTCTATCTATCTGTTTGAGTAATCTACTTAAATCTTCCTATGCTACTACCTTACTATTTTTATTATAAACTTTTATACTAAATTTTAATATCTGCTAGCCAAATGACTCTCACTGTTCTTTTTCAAAATTTTACTTCAGTGGGAAATGGATGAACTTATAAATAAATGCTTCTGATAGAGTTGAATAATCCTCTGGAAAAAAAAACAATAACAATAATAGACCCCTATCTTTATACCATTACAAAAATGTGGAATAAAGGTCTATATTTTAAAAATAAATTAATAAAAGTATTAGCATGTATCTAAAGACACCCTAAGCAAGACATGAAACCCAGAAGCCAAATGAAAAAGATAAACATATTCAACTACATAAAATTTAACATTTTAGCCCTGGCCGGTTTGGCTCAGCGGTTAGAGCATCGGCCTGCGGTCCGGAGAGACCCGGGTTCGGTTCCCGCTAAGGGCATGTACCTCGGTTGCAGTTTGTCCCCGGCCCTGGTTGGTCGTGCGGGTGGCAGCCACTCGATGTGTCCCTTTCACATCGATGTTTCTCTCGCTCTCTCTCTTCCTCTCTCCCTCCCACTCTATCTGTACAAAAAATGGAAAAATGTCCTCAGATGAGGATTAAAAAAATAATAATAAAAAAAAAATAAAATAAAATTTAACATTTTATATTGTCAATATCCATTATAAACAGAATGAATTAAAAGACCATCATGGATTTGAAAAATATTTGACATACATTACATGTGATATCATATCATTAATATGGAAATTATTAAGAAAAATATACTCAATTTAAAAATGGGCAAAGTATATGGAAATGTATAGAAAGTCCTGGAAAAGACCAATGACTATATAATAATAATTTAAAAGTCACTGGCAAGGAGGATAATACAAATTCAAATAATGATATAATTTTCAACCATCTGATTGGCAAAATTTAAAACATGTAATGCTGGTAACAAAAGTAGATGAGCCCTGGCCAGTTTGGCTCAGCGGTTAGAGCATCGGCCTGCGGTCCGGAGAGACCCGGGTTCGGTTTCTGCTGAGGGCACATACTTCGGTTGCAGTTTGTCCCCGGCCCTGGTTGGTCGTGCGGGTGGCAGCCACTCGATGTGTCCCTTCACGTCGATGTTTCTCTCTCTCTCTCTCCCTTCCTCTCTCTCCCTCCCACTTTATCTGTACAAGAAATGGAAAAATATCCTCAGGTGAGGATAAAAAAAAAAAAAGTAGATGACACTTATGAAGTGATTAGTGTATCCTAAACAGTTTTTGTGGATTATCTTATTTAGTATTCACGACAATGCTCTCAAGAGTTTTTAAGGAACTAGCTCAACTGGCAACTGCAGAACCCAGTTTCAAACTCAGACAGTCTGATGCCCGTGGCCCAGGTTCTGTTTCAACAGCCCAGTGCTGATGGGGAAGCCTGGGGCGGTGTGATTTGCTACAACATTTAGAGAAAGTAATATGTAACAGAGATTAATATTAAAAACTCATTCCCTTTGACCCACACCTCCCCCCCCCCCCAAATAAAGGAATTACCATGATCCTGGCATTACCAATTTTCTGACTACTTGGTAGAACTTACCTATAAAACCATCTGAGTTTGGCAATGTTGGTTTTTTTTTAACTTTGTTTTCTGTTTTGTTGTAAATTTCAAACCACTGATTTTCTTAATGGCTAAATGTACTTTTGATTTTCTGTTACTTCTTGAATTGGTTCTGGCAAATTATTTTTTTGCAGGAAAGTGTTTGTGTCATTTACCGTGGTTTGTCTCCCAGTTCACAGTCCCCCTCCCCTTCCCTATCTTCCTGGTTATCCCAGCCCTGGGACTAGCAAGCCTCTCCCAACTTCAAGTTCAACAATCCGCAGCCCGAAGGATGTAATTCTCCCTACAGGTGTTGATTCTGTTACCTCTTTTTACGTTTTCAGCCGTCCTGCACCTGCTTACTGACCAATTCCTTATGGTAATCGTTCGGTTGAAATGCCCAGTGTGGTTTCTGTTCCCCCAACGGAACCCTGACTGACACGTCATTCACACAGTCTGTTTTCAGATTTATTAGAAGGAAGTTGTTTGCGGCGATCCCTTGCTCATTAACATCTCTGCAGTATGAATTTTGTCCTCTTTTCATTCCTAAAGTGTGTGTGTGTGTGTGTGTGTGTGTGTTTGTTTTTACTTAGTTTTTGTCTATCTCTAGTAGGCTTTTTAAGTAATAAATAGTTTTTGGCATTGTTTCCTAACTTGCTATATTGGATACACGTTCACTTTCAACCCCCCCACACACCTTTTTTTCAATCTAAGCATTTTATAACTATAAATTTCTCACAAAGTACTGCTTTGTTTGCTGCATGTTTGAATTTAGAATTTTCATTGTTTTTCAAGCCTTTATATTTTTAAATTTCTGATATGAGTATTTATTTGAACAATAAATTATTTAGAATTGTTTTAAAATTTCCAAATGTATTGAATATTTTTAAATTACCCTTTTCTGATTTTGAAACTGCTTGCCTTGTGGTTAAAGAACTTGATCAGTATGATTACATTCTGTGATATTTGCTGAGAATTCCATTATGGTCTAGTAGTGGTCAATTTTTATGAATATTCCATTTGTACAAAATTCTCAAATGTAGGAATGTAGGATTCCATGTATGCCCATTAGTTCTAAATGCATTGTTCAATTCTTCCATATCCAAATTTTTTTGATTCGCCAGCTTCTGAGAGTAATAGGTTAAAATAGTCTACTGTGATGATGAATTTGTCAGTTTCTCCTTGTGACATTGTAGTTTGTTTTTTGCTTCAAAGCACTAGAATGCAAGGACAGATATTCAAGGATATTAACTGCAGCAGAGTATCTTGGCAAAACCCTGAAAATAACACCTCTAAATGTTCATCACTAGTGAATTGGCTAAATTCATTTTATGCAATACTATACAGCCATTAAAAAGCATGAATATATTCTATATTAATCTAGAGGAAGGTCCATGTTGAGTGAAAAAGGCAAGTTTCAGAGTACGTATATTGTGATCCCGTTTTAGTAAACGAAACAAAAATTTGTCTCTTTGTGAACACTGGTTTTGATATGTTTGAGTTAGAAAAAGGCTGTTAACATCTGTCCTCCCAGGGAAGGGACAGAAGAGGGTGGGAAAGAGCATTAGCAAATAGCTTTGTTTTATTTTGCCTCCTACTATGCCATGCTTTACTCTGGCGATTTAAGGGAAGTTGAGTAAAATAGCAATGATCAGCACTCATCTAATGAAGTCTTATAGAAGATGTGCCATGTGAAAAAGCAAGTCACAAATGTTAGAATATGATCTTATTCATTACAGTGACATGTACATGTTGATATGAATGTAAGGGAGCGTCCGGGAACATCCACTAAATCAGTGTTACCTCCAAGGCGAGGACTGCGAGGGCTTTCTCACCGCCACTTGTGTCTGTCTTGTTTGCATTTCTTTTATACATACACACTGTGTGTGCAAGAAAAATAACTGTTTTTGAGGATGTAACTGCAAAAAGGCTACGGACTCTTTCACCAAAGAAATTCAAAACAACAACAAAAAAACCCCAGATATATCAATGCAAAATTTTACATATAATTTCATGTAGTTAATAGACTCTTTGAAGTCTTTATGGATTGCCTTATGGGTCGCCTAGGTTTCTGCTCCAGTAGATACAAAGAGAATGTAATGGAAGAAAAATTAGTGGAACCGCTGCCCTAGCTAGTTGGTTCACTTGGTTGGAGCATTGTCTCGTACACCAGAAAGGTGACAGGTTCAATTCCCAGTCAGGGCGCATGCCTAGGTTGTGGGTTTGATCCCCAATTGGGTTGCATACAGGAGGCAACTGATTGAAGTTTCCCTCTTACACAGATGTCTCTCTCTCTCTTGCCCTTCCTCTCCCTCTAGAAAATCAATAAAAACATATCTTTGAGTGAGGATTTTTTTAAAAATTAGTGGGCCCTGGCCAGTTTGGCTCAATTAAGAGTGTCGGCCCGTGGACCAGCGTCTCGGGTTTGGTTCCTGCTAAAGGCATGTGCCTCGGTTGCAGTTTATCCCCGGCCCTGGTTGGGGTTGTGTGGGTGGCAACCAGTCGATGTGTCTCTCTCACATTGATGTTTCTCTCTCTCTCTTCATCCCTCTCTAGCTGAAGATAAATGCAAGAATGTCCTTGGGTGAGGATAAAAGAAAAATTAGTGGAACTGCCAATTTCTGCCTCTATTCTCAGTGAGAAGCTAGCTCCAAGGTGTAGTCTTGATGCTGGAAAATGGCTGGACTCTCCTCTGTAACAAGGACTCCAACCTCACAGCTGTGAGATGCTGCGGAAGCTCCTCACTGGGTAGGTGAGCATCTACCTGTGGGAGGTGGGGGTGGTCGCTGGCCTTGTAGACCCTTTTGGATTTCTATTTCTACATTACTAATTCTTAAAAGGGGAGAAGATAGGAAAATAAGAGTGAAACTTGTAAACACATATTCAATATTACAATTTAATCTTTGATAGTAAAACCTTTATATTCATACCAAATATATCTGGTGAGCTCTAAGGAGGTGAGAAGTGGCTGGGAGGTAGGCAGATTATTCTCTTCAGATGACGTTGAAGGGGTTGAACTTTATCTGGAAGGCGAATGGAGGAATTACTGAAAGGCTTTAAATTGAGAAGCGACGTGATCTGAGTCTCTCTAGGGTTCCTCTGGCGACACGGTGGAGAACTGGAGGGGAGCAGGCCGGGACGGCAGGGCACTGCTGAGGCTACTGCAGTGATTCCCCGAGAGGCAACGGGCCTCGGAGTCGGGTGACTGCAAGAGGAGTAGAAGTAACTGAGTGGTTTGGGGACAGAGATATTCCGAAGGTGGAATAAACTTGGATTTATTAATGGGGGGGGGGGGGCGGGCTCGCAGGTTTCTGGCTTGGGCGGCTGGAAGGTGGCAGCACCTTGCTGAGAACATGCCACAGGCAGCACTGGAGTATTTGAAGGGGACACAGAGTACATGTCATTTCTCTTTCCTCGCCTCCAGGAGATGGACAGAAAGCCCAGGAAAGGATTCCAAAGCGGACTCAGCTTCTCGGTCTCCTGCCACGATTTTCTGACAAGAGTGACCGTTCCCGTGGCAGCCTTCCTCGGGCCGTCCACCCCTTCCCTCTGCTCTAGTGAGCCTTCCCCCCCCTCCTCCTAGCCTTCCCCCCCCTCCTCCTAGCCTTCCCCCCCCCCAGCCTTTCCTCCCCCTCCTCCTAGCCTTCACCCCCCCCCCCAGCCTTTCCCCTCCCTCCTCCTCATTAACACAGTTGCATCAGAAGATACATTTGGGAGAAAGTCACAATGAAAAAGGGTTATAGCAGCCTGAGGGTAGAATTTAATGATGACCAAACAAGACATGTATTAATAATTGATATATATCTTTTTATTATGCACAAATAAAGTACTTAAAACGGTGGTTATCAAAACTATACATCTAAGCATGTTCACAAAATTGCTGACACACTTAACAGAGAAAAGACTACATACAACAGGGGTGTTCAAACTGGCCACAGGGATTTTAAGGGTACTCTTTTTACCCTCATAGGTGATGAAAAACAGCAACAAAAATCAGGCTCATTCAGGAAAAACCAGAGGAGAGAAGTATTGTATTTGGAAACTGGTAATAGTCCTTTTTAGAAATACATCTGTCAGTTTCATGAACAACCCCCAGCTAAAACAAACAGAAAAAAAATCACACACACAATTTCCTCAACATAATGTGCTCTGTTAACACACCCAGCAGTACAACCATCACTCAAACCATGAGGTAGTTACAGTACACAAAGACAGGCATGTGAGTGTGCCCCACACAGGCTCACAATCATGCCCACAACAGAAAACACACAGGAAATGGGTTTATAATCTTATTACAGACAAGGAAAAGACCATTTTTGTTGTTGTGGTGGTTCAGAAAATGCTACAGAAACAGCTTAGACAGAAGGAATTTCTGGCTTTCAGAATACAGAGCAACAGCTGGTAAACACCACATGGTGAAAAGCTGTAGGATGTCACACAACAATCTGCCTTAGAGTTCAGAGCATCTCAACAACAGCGTTAGCATCAAACGAAACAAACCAAAATGGCCTCTGCAAATCCAGGGTGTCGCCTGCAGAAGTAACAAAAGACAGCAGATAGAAGAGTTTAACTGGAATATAACAACAGTTTATAGAAACTTGCAAAATGTGTTATAAAGTTGAGCTTGTATTTTGTATTAAAACTGTGAAGTCTGAAGCAACTGGAAATGCTGTAACAAGAAACTAGGGAGAAAATAGTTTTTTTTTTATGCTCGTTTTTAAAGAAACATTTCAGAAATATTTAATGACATTCACTCTCCGATTAACATGGAATCAAGTTTTAGCAACATGGATTTCTTGATCTGAATAATACTTTTGACAATCAGACCCAAACAAATAAAAGTTGACTTTTTTCTTCTCTTTCTTTTAAAATCTTTTGATTTGCATCTATAAATTTGTAAATTAATTTTAAATTATAAATCATTGGCAATGTAGCATCTCTCTCAAAAATATACATTTAAATATATTACAAAAAGTTTTAACCCTGTCCATCTAAGAATTGGATCTTTTAATACTTCTAAATAGCTACTTTTCTTTTTGATAGGATGAAAAGGGCTTTTTAAAAAGCAAAGAACTGATCAAAAGAATTCACAGTAACTGAAATTAAACATTTCATATGGAGTAACTTTTTAAATCTAAAACACTTAAATATATCTTTATACACAAATTTTTGTAGTAAAATATAGCTATAAGTGACTTAAAGACTCTAGTCTTCTTTGAAGACATCTTTAAACCTTTTTATACATAGAATATGCTTAAACAATACATTCTGCTGAAGGTTAGGCAAAGCGCATTATTTTCAAACACAGGTAGCGTAATCTAGGTCCTCCACTCTGATACCCTTATGTTAAAAAAAAAATTAACTGAAGGAAAAAGAATTCTCCAATCTCATATCTTCATTTGTACATGGAAATATGCAAAATTACCAATGTAGACAACCTGCAAATCTTCAAGTCCTCTGTTTTAATTAAAATTATCCTGATTGAACATCTATGCCTATCAAATCAATCCGAATATTACTCTATAATTGGGTAACTTTGTTTGCCTTGCAGACACTGCCCTTAGCTAAGTCTTGGGTGTCATCAGCATTTCCTACTGAAGGTTCCACTCACAGAGAACCCGGCACAACTTCCTTACTTTAAGGGCAGTGAGATTTGCTTATTAGAATACGTATTAGAATCTAGCCTGTTCTATCTGTAGAATTTTGAGTCGTTGGGTGGGTGGGTTGATGGGTGGGCACGGATCTGGAAAAAGAATGTTATTTATTTGCAATGACGCTGTCCTCAGTAGTAAACGACTTGGCATGGACATTTCCCCCTGGCATTCTTTTTTAACATAGAGGTATCAGTTGAGCTTATTTTAGCTGCAAAGTGGCATGATATTATTCCATTTTCTTCCATTATTAAATCCTTTTTGAGTTTGAGATATATTTAAGGCAGGAGAACGACAGCAATCCAAATGAGTGCCCTTTTCCCTATCTGAGCACTTTCTTGGCAAAACTGGTGACACAGTTTAAATAACAGGACCTGCCCTGCACTGTATCTTACAAGAGCTTGGATTTCACAAAAGGGTCTATTAAAAAGGTTGACATGTTTAGAGTAGAAACACTAATTCCCCCCAAATATATTTAAGAATAAGTTTCAACCCTAAATGCATAGGACATTTTTTTCTTCAGCTGAGAAAACGAACATGCCAGATGACATATTATATACTTTTACTGGCATATATATCACTGAGCAAATTCCTCCTTAATTTTACAAGTAAATTTTGCCCTGATTTATACATTAATTTATCAGAACACAATGTAATAAATGGGCACACATCTGCAGTCCCAGATTTTGGCCATTTTCTATTTCTGTATGCCTATAAAGAAATAGGAAGTTTGCATTAAGACATTTTTGCAGTCGGTGTCTAGTGTGGGAAGAGGGAGGATGCTGATAATGCCCTCAGCACTGGATTGGCCCAGGGCACAAGAAAGGAATGTCGCCTTGATGTGTGTCAGGACGCAGTCCCTGAGGGCAGCACCTGTTAAGCGAGCACAGGGCCCCCACGGGTGTGGCAGCAGGTGAGAAGTGTGCATCCAGAAGGTGCAAATTAGACAGGAGGAATGCACTTAGAGTCTTGAAGCATTTCTTTTGTCTGACATCTTGGTTCAGTTATAAAGGAATCTTTGGCCACATCTCACTGGTTCTACTTACTCTCTGGCTATCATCCTTTTACCAGCTCTTTGAGTCTGGGTAAAACTCAGGGCCCCAAATGATAGATGTTCTTACCTGGACAAAGCAGCATTTTAAAAACTGGCATGTGTTTCACATTGAAAACCCCCAAACCTGTGAGGGGCTGGTAGAGAAGGCCACCACCTTAGCTTTCTCACATGGAAGTCCAGGGGTCACATTTAGATTAGCCCTGGGCAGGGGGCGGGGGTGGGGGGGAAGGATGTAAATACAACAGGCGATGTTTATATTGAAATTCACTCTCTCTTTTCGAAGGAACCACAATCAAGCCTTCCTGGAGTCTGGCACACGTGTGGTCAGGCCGCGCCCTCGTGGCCGCTGGGCTAGGCCGTGCTGCTGCTGGAGCAGGGCGTGCTCTGCGTGCTGCCGATGCTGTGGGCCGCGCTGCTGTTCTCCGAGGCCGGCGGGGAGGTGGGGACTTGCTGCCTCCCTGCAGTCTCCCCTGCAGTCGACAAGGAGAAGAGGGGAAGAGAGACACATATTACATGCGTGTGCATTCCGAAAGACCATTTCTCCCTTTGCCATTTTATCTGATGTTCTTCTCAATCATGGGCAGAAGCAATCAGACCAGAAGGCCTTACACCATAAGGCTGTTCTGTTGTTTCTCTTCTTTTTTTTTTTAAATCCTCATTCAAGGACATTTTTTCATTTTTTTGTTCAGATAGAGCGGGAGGGAGAGAGAGGAAGAGAGAGAGAGAAACATCGATGTGAAAGGGACACATCGAGTGGCTGCCACCCGCATGACCCAACCAGGGCCGGGGACAAACTGCAACCTAGGTACATGCCCTTAGTGGGAACCGAACCTGGGTCTCTCTAGACCGCAGGCCGACACTCTAACCGCTGAGCCAAACCAGCCAGGGCGAAATGAGTGTCTTTCTTTTTTTTTTTGGTATGTGCCCCTAGCGGGAACTGAACCTGGGACTTTCTGGTCCGCAGGCCAATGCTCCAACCGCTGAGCCAAACCAGCCAGGGCTGTTCTGTTGTTTCTAGAGTCTCCTGTGGACAGGCAGTTATAGTGGTTAAAATCTCTGATAGCTGAGGACGAATCCCCAGGATTTCAGTGCCTACAACCTTGGAAGAAACCACCACCACCTGGACTGCACGAGCCACTGACCAGCACCTGCAATCCGGAAACACTGTCCACTGCCTCTCACTGTAGGGCTTGGGAGGTGAGACGTTGAAACTGTAATAAGAGGCCATTGGCAGTTTGGGGACCTTTCTCTCAGTGCGTTGAAAACGGGGGTGGGCAGCCTGGGTTTCGCCCCAGCCAAAGCAGAGCGCCCTGTGCCCAAGCACACAGCCTCAGACTCAGAGGTGGAGGAGCCTGCTCTCTGAACCTTTTGGGGAAGGGGGTTAGCTGTTCACACCTGGGGACTGCGGTTGCCAGGGAACACTCCCCCATCCCGAGGCTCACTGTGGGGTGCACTGTGAGTATCTCCTAACACAGTAAACATCCCACTTTTCATTACATACCCCACTGCATCTGAGCTAAACCCGTCCCTGTGCCAAATGTGCAGAGCTCGGCAGAGGGAGGAAGCCCGGGTCACACACATGGTTTGCATTTAGCCCTGCAGAAGCCTCTACAGTTCAGTCTTTTCTTCAGCAAAACTGGCCTGGGGCAGCCCTCGCCACTGGCTCTAGGTAGGGAACAGCGATCAAGGCTCTCCAATGACAAAAGCTGCGTTTTCTCGGGAAAGTCAGAGTGCAAACTTCAGAAAGGACTGGTCAACAGTCTCCACTCAACTCCCTCCGTCTGTTTATTAATGAGCCTCCTCTTTCCTGTCCCACGGAAAATACACAGCTATCAGCTGAAAACACATGAGCAAAGGCTCTGCCCTCCAAGGACAGGAACTTAGCCTGTTACTTCCATTCCCTTGCAGGGGCCCCTCAAAAGCCTCTGCCAAAGAAGCAGTTCTGTGAAAGGCAGAACCAGCCCAAGCCCCTGGGTCTGGTCACAGCTTCCCGTCACCCATCTTAGGAACCACACAGCTACACACACACTTCTGCACCAACCTCGGGGTGTTTATATGCTTGTCACATATTTGGCCATTGCTAAATTTCCTCTGATTATCTTTTCTTCTGGGGTTAGTGGGATGGAGAGGAGACAGGAGGTCAACGTTCTGCAGAAGCAGAGAAACACTCCATTTTCACTCTTCTTGTTCTGTCAATCTGTATTCCAGACCCTGCCCGGCGCTGCCCTCCCCCCATCCTGCGTGCATGTACTTAAAGGTGGGGAAGTTTGCTTCAATGGCAGTGACTTCCTGCCAGATTTACTTTCCCCACAGTGGGAGCTTTATTTCTAGAAAGCAAGCATCTCTTAGTTATTTTGATGTCTACCCATTCCACACACAAAAAACAAAACCTCCAGAGACCCAAACAAATAGTGATACATTTTAAAAAATTCAGCCCCTTCACAATCCACATGTTCATCCACACCCAGCTGCCTCCTCATGTTATTTTTATTTTATTTTTTTATCCTCCCCGAGGACATTTTTCCATTTTTTGTTCAGGTAGAGTGGGAGGGACAGAGAGGAAGAGAGAGAGAGAGAGAGAGAGAGAAACATCGACGTGAAAGGGACTCATCGAGTGGCTGCCACCCGCACGACCAACCAGGGCCGGGGACAAACTGCAACCGAGGTATATGCCCTTAGCGGGAACCGAACCCGGGTCTCTCAGGACTGCAGGCCGACGCTCTAACCACTGAGCCAAACCGGCCAGGGCTCTTCATGTTATTAATTAGAAGGACCAATGTGGCTGTGTGAGAAGCACAATGTATATTTTCCCCATTTAAACAAAGGATATATCAGAAAAGCAGGAGGTAAGTCACCACCACCCCCTCGCCCCTTTCGGCTCACCGGGCTTCATTTGT
Source organism: Molossus molossus (assembly GCF_014108415.1). Taxonomy (NCBI): domain Eukaryota; kingdom Metazoa; phylum Chordata; class Mammalia; order Chiroptera; family Molossidae; genus Molossus; species Molossus molossus. Next base: position 31,909,481 of record NW_023425347.1, on the reverse strand, counting down.
TCAGCCCAACGGCCGCTCAGGCACATGGCCTTGGCTCATCTACTGACAGTGCACAGGTCTGTCCCATCCAGAATTTGACATGTGCTTGATTATTCACACTCAGGAAAAGTGCCAGGACTGCTCCCTGCCCAGGAAGTCTCGATATTTGCTTTCCAACGTCTATTTGCCAAATATAATTTGTTGCCATGTCAGTTTATTTTAATCAGTGCCCATTACAAAGGTCTTTCAACTCCCTAAGTTTTTGAAACTCTTGTGCTGTTGATGCAAAACACTGTCCAAAATGAAACTCACACAAAACAGAGAAGCCCCTTATACTCAAGATTGCAGGATACATTTTATCAAGGTGGATAGATAAGTCAACTTAACCTAATAATCTATTGACTTGAGCCAACATTGTGCCAAGGAGAATCTCTGTCTGTGAATCTGCTCGGAAATACTGAAAATACCATCTTTAGACTACCCCTTTTACCTCCATGGGTATTTCCACATATAAGACATGACATTTCTCAATATACCCAAGTTGTTAAAAACTTGTATCTTTTGAGAAATTACAAAAAACAAAAACAAACATGTTTCTGCTGTCAAATGAAAGTGGTACTACAGAAAAAGTCCCCTTGAGAAGTTCAATGTGCAGATGCTTCTGCTTAAAAATAAAACAATAAAAAACCCTGGGTTTTCTGAAATGGATTTTCTGCTCTCTATCACAGTGACCTCTGACTTCTTGGAACAGTGACTTTCTCTAAAATACCCCTTGCGTGACAAACACAATCAGCCTACTTCTGGAGAAGATGGACAGGGGGTTCAGGGTTAAGCAGGGTAGGTCCGCTTAACAAATGTAAGGAATTTAAGGAAAGCTTCTTGCTCATAAACACCAAACTTGGCCACCAGAAATGTCTTCAGTCTTCATGTTTTGCTCCTAAAATCTCCAACTGCATGGAGAAGGAGAGATCTGGAGAACAGGGAGAGTGGGTGCAGGAAAAAGGCATTTGGCACAGGGGCACTCAGAAGGAGGCTGTGTCAGGGCAGAGTTTTATTCCACCCAGCTCTGTGGCTGGGCCTAGATACTGCCAAAGAAGCTTTCAGAAAGGGGGGGGGGTATTTTTAAAGGGATAATCCGTTTTATTTCTTTAGCTTGGCATGGAGTTGTCCGGATCTGGTTCCCTGCCACCTCTCTGGTGGTCGGCTTTACCGCTGGGTCCTTATCTCTAAGACTTTCGGCATGGCGGCTCCTGGGGAAGAAACTGTGTTGGAGAAAGATGTGGAAACATGGACAGGCTCAATGGGGAAACCAGCCGGCGGAAGAATTTTAGAGAGAGGTGAAAAGAATCTCGATTATTTAGCCCAAAGGAGGCTATTTGTAAATACTGCCCATAGAGGATAATCACAGAGGAACAGACAGCTGCTCTCCATCTCCCTGGAGGACAGGGCAGGAGGAAATGAGCTTCAATGTCCGTGATAAGGATTTAGGTCACATAGAAAAGAACCTGCTGATTATGAGAAGGGTTAGTCATAGGGGGAATGTATGGAATTTCTTCCTTGGGAGGCATTTAAACATTGGATTGAAAACCATCTGTCTGTGGGGTGATTTAGATCTAATATTACTTGATGCTGGAAAGAAGACAGATATTTTCTTCAAGGTCTATGTGTTGGTTGCAATTTTGTACCAACTAATATCTTAATCTCTTGATATCTTAATTATAATTATTTCACAAACTCATTCCTGTAAAGAGAGTGAACTAGACTACCTTTGGTTTAGAGATGTTTTCAATCACTATTATTTTAAAAAATTGTCCCACCCTCCTCTCCAAGCTATAAGACCTTTTTGCAGCCAAAACTCAGCAGGAGGGGTGAATTAGATGTTGCTTTAAGTTATGGGGAAAAGGAGAAATGTTCCACGGCAGGAACTAGAATCTTTCCAGATGTCCTGCCTCCCACTTTCTGTCTGTATTGCTGCAGCACGGCCAACCCGCTTGCATCCGCACTTGGGTTTTCGGCAGGTGTCTCACTGCAGCTTAGCTTGAGCACTGGGTAAAGAGTGCGTCTGCCTTTAGTCACACCAGGGTGATCCCATCTGTTCCAGCTGCATTTTTCTGATTTCCCCAGACTTAGTCGCTTGCCTCCTACTTAGTCATATGTCAGCCCATCTCTTGCCGTTTCTCTCTTCACCTGGACTACAGGTGGGAACTTGGAGAAACTTCAGTCCTGATGCTCCTGATGAAAAGCTGTTAACCTGACTCAGGTGGACCTGGGCATGCGCTCTGAGAACACACGGTCTGTTCCGCTGAGGACTGCAGAGTAGCAGCCTGAGGGACTCAGGCACACCTAATTCAAGACCCCAGCGTTTTATGTGGTTCTATGAAACATAGTGTTCTTTTCATTCTTAGATTTTTTTTCTGCCTACACACTAAGCAACCTTAAATGTCTTATATTTTTGTAGGAATCTGGATTTCAGAAAGCTTTTCATATGCACTTCCCCTTTAAGCACGCTCACCTCCAATAACCCTGTGAAGTGGGTATCATCTCCATGTTTACTAAAGGGAAACGTCATTAATATACCTGGATCAGGTAATAAGACTAGCAGTTGAACAAAGTAGAGCTTCGCCCTGGCCAGTTTGGCTCAGCGGTTAGAGCGTCGGCCTGCGGTCCGGAGAGACCCGGGTTCGGTTCCCGCTAAGGGCACGTATCTCGGTTGCAGTTTGTCCCCGGCCCTGGTTGGTCGTGTGGGTGGCAGCCACTCGATGTGTCCCTTCACGTCGATGTCTCTCTCTCTCTCTCCCTTCCTCTCTCTCCCTCCCACTCTATCTGTACAAAAAATGGAAAAATATCCTCAGGTGAGGATAAAAAAAAAACACAAAAACAAACAAACAAAAAAAAAAACAAAAACAAAGTAGAGCTTCAAGTCCAATTTCTGCTGACAGTCCACGCCCATGGGTTGTGCAGACACACCTGGAGGGGGTCCTACCTCAGTTTCCCACGCCCCCACCTTTTCCCTTGTCCCTCTCTTCTTCCTCTTTTGATCATCATCAAACTTTGAGTGCATTCTCTTCGGGGAACACAGGCAAGTTTAAAGTAAATAAATTATAACAACAACTAATCTATCCCTCCTACAGCGGTTTCCCTGCAGAGGGGAGTTCCTTTAGCTTGGAGAATGAGGAGGGACACTTTTGGAAATCAATAAAAAGTGATTGAAAACTTCTCTAAACTGAAGGAGTGAGACTGTGAAAGAATTACAATTAGGTTATCAAGAGAGTGAGACATTAGTTGGTACAAAATTAAAACCAACTCATAGGCCTGGAAGAAAAAGCTCACCAAAATGACAATTTATAGATTTTTAAAAGGCATAAACCTTCAAGAAGAAAGCAAGCCGGAGTAGCGAAAATAGCAATAAGATACTGGAGGCTAGTGAGGAAATGGGTGAGTTAGCTGAGTCAAGAGCTGAGAACCTACGCCAACAGTAGGAAAAGCTGAGGGAAAAAAAAAAAGTTATAACACAGAACCTCCAAACTCAGGAAATGGTGGCATCAGGAGCCCCTACAAGAAGGGGCGGGTGTGAGGCCACACGCAGCGGCGCTGGCTGGACTTCTGTTACGATTTCCCCAAACCCCATTCTTTATTCCGCAGGGCTGGGAACCTGCCCGTCCTCATTCAGGGGGAAGACAGGAAATTTACTCTCTACGGAGGATGAAACTGAGAGTCCCGGGAGCGACCACACCAGGCACCGCTAAGGGCAGAGAACCCCTCCGAAAAAGGATGAAATGAACATCTATCTACATGTGGAATGCTGTGGCTCCCGGAACACTGACAGCCAGACCTACACCCTCCAGGAAGGAAACAGGAAAACCTGTGTTAGAGACAACCTGATAAGCTCAAAAGGGAAGATGCAAGATGAGATAATCAGGAGTTCTTCAATAAAAGGCCCAGCCAGATCACCCTAACAGAAGTTCATAATCAATATGTCCCATCCACTAGCTCAGAACTTCCTCATTCTTAAATACCCCTATATTAATATTCTCGGAGAGATATGATATTGCACCCAAGAATGTTTTTTTAATTCATAGGAAAAACTCCTTGAAATTAAAAATTTTGAAGGCAGTATTAAAACTCAATAGGAAATGAAAGATAAAGAAGAAATCTAGGAAATAAACAAAGAAAGGAAAAAGATGAAAAACAGAAAAGGAAGATTACAGGATAATTCAAGAGGTTCAACTTTCAAATAATATGATGTCTAGAATGAGAGAACAGAGAAAATAGGGGTAAGAAAAAAATCAGTTACCCTAAAACAATCTCCACGCTGAAGGACATGATTCCAGACTGAAAGGGCTCCCCTAATGCCCAGCATAACGTATGAAAATACACCTCAATGAGGAACTACCACTGTAAAGTTTCTTCCAGGAAGAATAAACAAGTCAGGAATCTGAATGGCTTTGAATTTCCCAAAAGCAGTCTTCAGAGCTGAACGTCAATGAGGAGTGCTTTCAAAATTCCGAAGAAAAATTATAATCTAAAACTCTGTTTTGCTAAACTACCGAGTGTTTGTATAAAATTAGGATATTTTCAGACATGCAAGGTGTGAAAAACATTTCCCTCTTATGTACCCAGTGCTTAAATATCTCCCATGGAAGAAATTCCACGAACTCGCCCTATAACTGACCAAGAGGGAGGCAGGCGTGGGATACAGACCAGGACATCGCAACTCGAAGTGCAGGCAATCCCCAGCGTGGCGGCGGAAGAATGCAGGAGGACAGCAGTGTCCAGACACAGGGCCACCGGTTCGGGCAGGAGCAAGTGTGAATGCTTCAGGAGAGATTTACTGAAAAAAGGAATCCGTCCAATACCCGATGTCTAGATGTGTTAAGAGGAGATTGACAGAACTGGAAGACAGTCAACAGATGAAGTAGTGATAAGTAGATGAAAAACTGAGCTGATGTGGGGGTAGAGGGAGAGACAATGAATAATTCTAGGAAAGAGTAATGCAGGAGAAACAATATTATACGACATGGCTACACTGTGATCAGCATTTAGGTAGTCATGATCATGTAAATAGTAAATACTGATCTAACCAAAATTTCAGTATACTTCTATCAGGAGGATGGTGGAGGGGGGGGATTTGAAGGACATATATATGTATTTTGGGGTACAAGGGTGAAGGAGAACTATATTCTCATTTTCCACAGTAAGAAGTCAACAGAAAAGGCCTAAAACTGGTAAGTCAAGAAGTAGTTATATGTTCATGTTATTTAGAGATATGGATTAATGTCCAAAAGAATCAACGGAGAGTAAAAAATGGTTCTCTGAAGAGTGAGAACAGGCAGCCGGGAACACGTGTTTTTCCTAACAAGTCTTGTAGAACTACTGCAGCCTTTAAACTATGTGCATGTACTACTGTGACAAAACTAAAATTTTTACTAACACGTAAATATAAATATTTTTGCCCCTCTCCTCAAAAAAATAAAACAACCCCTCCCCCCCAAAATAGATATACTTTGCATATGACTTTTGGGACCTTCCTGGACTAGAGGTTAGGGCCCCGAAGCAAGGCTCCCAAGAGCAGAGGATCCCACGACTCCACTTCCACCCCAGCTGCCCCTCCTCTCTGCACCATCTTAGTAGAGAATGTAAGTTTTAGAAAAGGAGTTTTCCAAACCGAATCAATATGGCCTTAAGGAAGTATCCCTTATTGTGCCCAAAGCCGTCATACGGTGAAGTGGGGACCCAGCCCTTCAGACTAGCACACCTTCCAGGTGTGTAAGCAGATGCCCACAGCTGGCACGTGACGGTTCTGGCTCTGAGCTGCGTCAGAGGAAATGGAAAGCACAGCCGAAGGGAAGTCGGCCAAATGAAGGAGTGTTTTTGACACAGAGGCAGACGCTGTATGAACCCCCCAATATACTATAAGGGTTCTGAGTCGCACAGCTTAGAGTATGGTGGAAGCTGAATGGACTCCGTCAGTGTTCACATTCACACCTCTCCCCGCTGGCCCTGTGTTATAATCTGTTTCTATCGGAACTGGCTGCTAGCTGACCCAGAGACGAAACAGGGTGAGGGTTCTGGACAGGAAACTACATTGGGTCCTGAAGCGAGCCCTTTTCACCACTGCATGACGCTCGCATTCCTTGTGACCAGTCTTTGAAGTGAACCAGAGGTTGTAGCTTTTAATGGAAAGTCATTCTGAAACTGTATCATATGTGATGCTAACAGGTTTAGAACCCAAACAACAGTGTCTAAACCTTTTTGCTTCCAAATAAGTGAAGTTACTTGCTGGAAACCATCCCAGGAAGGACTTTTAGTTTGGTTTTTCTTTAAATTATTTTTAAAAATTTTTTTTCCTTTTATTGATTTTCAAGAGAGAGGAAGTAAGAGGGAGAGAGAGACAGAAACATCGATTGAGAGAGAACATCGACTGGCTGCCTCCTGCATGTCCCCCACTGGGGATTGGGCCCACAACCTGGCATGTGACCTGACCAGGAATCGAACCGGTGACTTCTTGGTGCATGGGTTGATGCTCAACCACTGAGCCATGCTGGCCGGACTGGTTTTTCTTTAAACTATTTACAAACCTATTTCTATATTAACAAGAATTAAAAATTCCTCCTTAAGTCTTTGGTTTGGGGCAGGACAGAGCAGTAATGACAAACCTCAGAATTTAATGAGGAGCAATATATGCAATAAACCAGACTTGGATATTATCAGGCTTGTGAGCTTGGCTATGGACAAGAGACGAGGTTATCAGAGGGAGTTCAGTGGGGTGTGTTCCAATAGTGAGTGCCATTTGGTTTCCCTGTTCTGCCTGGACCTGGCTTCCTGGAGCTACCTGGCCGGAGATTAGCTTTCAGGGTTTGAGGGTGTAGCTCTATGACCAAGGCCAGTCATGGTTCAGCAGGCCTATATTAAGTGTCTTTGAGTGACTAGCCCATAGAACATCCTCAGGGCCACAGTGTCTTCTTGGAGTACTTTCAAGTCCATTCCCAATGTACAGCATGAGCTGCTAGCAGCTCTCGAACCCCACAGTCATGCAAGAGGTTAGAAAAAGCTGCCAAGAACTGTTAGTTTGAGATCTGAACATGTCAGTAGACAAAATTATTCCCTCTACCATGCTACTCTGCTAAAAGATGTTCCTTCTGGTGTTTGTATAAACTTCATGAGGAAGAATATTCATAAACTGATTCAGATGCTTGCATATCCTCAGAATCATTACACGTAAGAGTCTTACTTTCTCTGTCTCACGTGAAATATACTGTACTCAAAGGTTGCTGATTAGGAACTAATACTGAGGACTCAAAGCCCCACTATTAAACTCTCCTAAACTTTTGCTTTGGATTGTGTGACTTTCCCGTGCTAGGCACCAAAGGACTCACTCATTCCTCTCCTGCAATAACCTAAAATAGCTCAGCTGGAGGATGCTGCACTTGAGGTGAAGATTCTGATGAGGATTAAGGTCCGACTTGTCAAAATGCCCTTCAGCACCTCTCTCCTCTTTAAAGCGCCATCCTTGCAGCTTGGATAGTTGGATGGCCCATGGTGAGGCCAAAGGTCGACATTCAGTGGTTCACTGGAAAGTAATGACATTCTAAACAGTAAGGCTGGGTCTGCCATTGGCCTCTGACTGATCAATCCAGCAGTTTACCTAGATTCAAAATACAGCAAGTCCTCACTTAATGTCACCTATCAGCTCTGCAACTTTAAGTGAAACAACATATAGAACCAGTTTTACCATAGGCTAATTGACAGAAAGAAGAGTCAGGTTTCCCAAGCATTCTTAGGGTATCTCATCAAGGTTATAATGAAACGAGTTGAACAAAACAATGTTATTTGAGGACCTGCTATATAAACTACAATATCTAACCAGCTGGCTAGATATGCCCAAAGTGCATGCCCTTCCCTCCCATCTTTGCGAAGCACCTAAGAAGGAGCAATAGAAGGACAGCCCCTCTGTCCCTTCCCCACTGCACTACAGACTCCCCTTGCTGAGCGACCACTCTATTGAAATCTGAACAGGTTTTCTGTGAAAGCCAGAATGGTTCGGCCTTGGCAAGGGGCAGGAGGAAGGGCACGTTAGAATTTGGGACAGGGGAGAGTGTAACTTGAAAATAAAGTGCTTCGTTTCACCATTTTTATTTGTTTACAATTTATGAAAATATATTTTGAAAATTTAAATAACTTTATAGAAAGACATGATAATTTTATGTTTATCAAAGAGGATGTGATACAAATTTTTTAAAGGTTGAGAAATTTTGGTTTAAACCACTGACTAGGGACTCTGGGGGACAGTGCTCAGCACCTTGGCAGATGTGGCAATGAAATCTTGGCTTCCCTTTTCCCTTCCTGCCCACTTATATTTCTATTCTGAAGTCTTTAGCATTGAGGGAATGGTTTATATTTCCAGTTTTTCTATATTACCTTCCTTTAATTAAACCCAAACCACAAAATAGCTTTATTAGAAGCTGAACTTTACCAACATCTCAATTACAATTAACATAAGTAGTTTAAACATCCCTTTCCTAAAACTGTTTAAAGCAAATTATTATTATTATTTTTCAAAACCCAATTTATACCAAATATGTAAATGTGAAAATAGGGGGAATGAACTTTCTCTCTCTTTCATTCATTATTTCATCCATTCATCCACACCATGAAACCCCGAGAGTCCGCTGTGTGGCAGGCACACAGGATGGGAGCCAGCTACTACTCAACAGTCACACTCACCTGTGTGGGAATAGATGTACCACAGGGCTCCCGTGAGGAGTGCTCCAATCACAAATGCTGCAAACGCAATGCCCATCACAGTTATGGTGTCCAGACCATGGAAAATTGCTGAGGAAGGGAAACCAATACACACTTTAAATTAGTCTGCATCATACGTGGCGATTTTATATTTGTTTCACAAGCACTGTCAGAAAGGCTGAGCACCAATTAGTAAAATCTGAGGATAAAATGAGGAGTCCAACAAAATATATTGTATTTATAACTTGCAAATTTTTTCTCAAAAGAAAAATGATCAGATTTCCAAGATATCTTCAGTTTGCAATTACTCTGAGCAACAAATTTACTAAAAATATCAGATTTGTAAACTCTGTAAAACCTTAAGTCTATGGTTCATTGCATCAGTGAGGACCTACTATTTGAATAGTAAAGAGGCTTAAAAATTCAGAGGTTAAGATACTTTGGAAAATAAGGTGAACTTCCATTATCAAAATCTGACTCATTGCTTCTTATTCATTGAACACTGCCAACAATGAGACACTGCACAGAAAACGCACTTCAAATACTTAACAAAAATATGTTCATGCACATTTAAAAGTAGGAAAGATAGTAAGAAGAAAGGGGTGAGAAGGAGAAAACACAAAATAAAGATAAAATATTCCTGTGGACTATAACATTTCACTGATATCCTCATAGTAAACTCTCAATCTTAACAACTACATACTGCGTCATTTAAAATAACCTACTTTTTAACACTTTTCCAACTGTAATCTTTCTATAAGGGGAACGGAAATACTTCTCAGTGGGGAGCGATGTCAGCTTTAAGGTCAGCAAAACATAGAAATAGAACCAATTGTTTCTCTGTTTGGCAAAGATTTTTATATTTGAAATTAATTCCAGGCCACAGAAATAGAACATTTCCTTTCATTTACGAGAACTACCTTCTTTGAATCACTTATAAAAAGTTAACATCAGTTTCCAAGGGAGAGGGGTTTTCAGTACAATAAAGACTTCTAAGGTCTCTGTTTCTATAATGTAATATTAAGCTATAGGTTCTCCCCATTATTTCAATGCTGTCTCTATGTTCCTCGCGGTCAGAAGCAACTCCCGCTGACTTCTATACAAATTAAATCTCTTTGCCTTTCAACTCACTTCAGTGTGAAAGATTTAGTTGTAGACAAATGTGACCCTTCAGCAGCCCCAGAAAAGGTGCAAGAAAAGTATGTCACAGTGGAGATTCTGGAAGGATCCAAATTCCCACGTTCTGGTCCCTATTGGTTTAGCCAGCACCCTTTGGTGTTTATTTAACTTCTTAAAAATGGGGCTAGCTCTACTTCACCTGCTGAAGGCAGGGGCTGAACAAAAGGAATTTGTGAAGGGCTGGGGATCCTACGAGGGCCTACAAGGAGTAAAAAAAAAAAAAAAGGGAAGAACTCTCTGTAAGTTAAGATGAATCAAGCCATCTGCCTAATTTAATTTAGTTTGCAGAACAGATGTTGAAAGATGACTTGCCTTTTTAGGCCTACAGATCCAAAAGTGGGGCATGATTGAAAGGTTTCAGTGAAAACAGTCTAAAATTTTAAAGATGGAGATGTTTTGTATGAAAATCAGGCTAGGTAAGCATGAGAGAATTGTCTCTTCCTGGGTTCATGATACTCTTCCAATAGAATGGTCTATAAAGTGCTTTGCAGAAAGGAATCCTCTAGATTGATGGTCATGTGTTTGTGATGGAGTCAGCCATGGAGACTAATTTGGAGAGTTGTAGGGAAGGAAAAGAAGCACCATTTCTCCTCACAGGAAACATCATCTAGAAGAGCTCTGAGGTGTATGGCCAGGAAGCCTAGGTTCTGGTCCTCCCTCAATGTTAGTTACAACCGTGGGCAAGTTACTCAGTTGTTTCTGGATCAGAGTTTTCTTCCAAATACAGTGATGATGTTGGCCCAGATAATTTCCCATGCACCACTTTGTCTTAGTTGGTCTCCCCCTGCCCTCTCTCTTTTCTTAGAAGCCGTTGCCCTAGCCCAGCCGGTGTGGCACAGTGGACTGAATGTTGTTCCATGGACTGAGGGGTCCCGGTTTGCTTCCCGTTCATGACACGTGCCTGGGTTTCAGGCTTGATCCCCAGTGGAGGGTGTGCAAAAGGCAGCCGATCGATGTGTCTCTCTCACATCGATGTTTCTATCTCTCCCTCTAGAAAATCAATAAAAACATTTTTTTAAAGGAAGCCGTCTCCCCAAACACCCCTTAGACTAGAGATTGTCTTGAAGGTACAACCGGTTCCCTTAGCTCTACTTCTCTGAGTGGGTAAATACTGCTGATGTCAGGCAAAGCAAACCACTCCTACAGCTGTACGTTAATGCTTTCAGATCACGACTGACATAAGTATGCAAATAACAAACGTCTCTCTCTAAAACTAAGAAAGTTAATACTTCTCCATTAAGGTCATACACACCGATGGGTCAACAAGTTCATATTTAAAACTGGCAAAGGGTCAGAGGGGAAGAGAAAGGAGAACGAAGTAAGGACAGAGAAAAGGGAAAAGAAAGTATGAGAAAAACGGGGGGAAGGGGGAGTAAAAGCATTAAGTCTCCTTATCAAAACTCAAAGTTTGGCAAATGCTCCATAACCAACTCATTCTTATAAAAACCCAGGAGGCTTTATTTCGAAAGAGTTGCATAAAGACTTACGTGGAGAAATTGGATTCGGTTCCTTAACGCTTGGACCTGGTCCTGAAACAAAAACATAAATCACGATGTATTACACAGAGAAATCAAGTTTTAGGCAAAAGGTCATCAAAACCTCAGTGGAGACTGACACTTTTCCGTCTGTTAGCGTTTTGTGAAAGCTCTGTCAACTGTCCTCTTAGACACCAAAACTATAACATGAATTACTCAGAAATGTTAAGCACTGGACTGTAACGATCAATTGTACAGGCTGTCTGATTTGAAAAAAACTTGAAGGCAAACACCTAAACTTAACGAATTTGAGCCTGACAATGTGTGTGTGTGTGTGTGTGTGTGTGTATACCTTTATAGTTATTTAGAAAAGGATTCAATACCTTTATTTTTTTCTTTAAAATTTTTTTTTCTTTATTGATTTTTAGAGAGAGAGGAAGGGAGAGGGAAAGAGACAGAAGCATCGATGAGAGAGAACATCGACTGGGCACCTCCTGCATGCCCCTCACTGGGAATTGGGCCCACAACCTGGGCATGTGTCCTGACTAGGATCGAATCAGCAACCTCTTGGTGCGTGGGTCGATGCTCAACCACTGAGCCACACCAGCCAGGCTGGATACAATACCTTTAAATGCCACATTTATCCAGTGTATTCATGATGTTATTCCTGATTTAATGTACACAGGTTCTATAAGAGTATCTGTACTCTTTTTTTTTTTTTAATCCTCACCCAAGAATATTTTTACATTGATCATCACACAGAGTGGGAAGAAGGGAGAGAGAGAGAGAAAAGAAGAGAGAGAGAAAAATTGATGTGAGAGAGACACATCGACTGGTTGCCTCCCACAGGACCTAACCAGGGCTGGGGACAAACTGCAACTGAGGTACATACCCTTGACCGGAATCAAACCTGTGACTCACTGGTCCACAGGCCGACACTCTAACCACTGAGCCAAAGTGGCCAGGGCTATCTTTACTCTTTATCCTTAATGCTACTGTCCTGTAGCTGAGCTCCTCTTCTTCACACATCTGCACTATTACAGAGCTTCCCTAACTGCTCTGTGCCTCCACCACAGCTTCCACTCCAAATATTTCCTGCTCCATATATGCGTCCCCCAGAGTGAATTTTCCAGAGCCCAGAGGTGGTTATGCTATGGCCATAACTAAAACACTCAATGACTCCCCTTCATTTATAATATTTATAATTAAAAATATTCACTCTCAGCACAGCACACAAAGTTCTGCCACCCTCCTCTCCCCACCTCTCTCCAGCCTTCTTTCCTAATGGGGTCCTTCACCTATGCCGGGCTCCTCAGTTATTTAAGCTCCCCAAATTCTCTGTGTTGCTCCATGCTGTCATGCTTTGTAAGTCATCCCTGAAATACCCTCCTCCCCAGACCTGCTTGGTTGATGTTTTCACTGGGAAGCCTCGCTGACTCTCCCAGGCCCCATGTCCACCCCAGCAGGGCTGCTGTCTCCCACTTCTGCTCATTCATCCCTCTTCTGTTACACATGGACCACACCACATCGTAATTCTCTATTTTTCTCCGAGCGCAGAGTCTAGTTCTTACTTGGCCCGGCATAGCATGGGCCTGCTGGAATTGTTTGGTGATGGATATTAGCATGTTGATGTAGTTTTTAAGAGTAAAGGCAAAAGAAGAGTCTTGGAATAAGACTGTGAAAATGCTTGTGTGCCTCCTCATTTCTATCATGCTTTCGTGTTTAGAAAGCACTGCGTAGACACAATCTCATTTGGGGTTCACACCAGCCCTGTGAGGGTAGCAGGGAAAAAAAGCATCACTATTTTACAAACGAGCAGCCTGAGACTGATATCATGGGACTAGCCCAAGGTCACAGCTGGAAAGCATCAGGGCAGGGGTTGAACCAGAATTCCAGATTCTGCCTCGTAGGCTAAATGACTGGTGAGTGTTGCTCTGTCCCGAGCTGGGCAAGCAGCGATGGAGCAGCTACCTATGTGCATCTGCTCACTCGCCCCAGCAGGGAGAACAGCAGGGAGGGGGGCAGCACAGCCTGGCCCAGCACTTGTTTTTATGTGGCCCGTAAATGAAGAAGACGTTTTATTATTTTTTAATGGTTGAAAAATATCTAAAGAATAATATTTTATGACATGTAAAAAATGATATGAAATTCAAATTTATTCCATAAATAAAGTTTTCTGTGAACGTAACCACTCCCCTTCATTCTCATCTGGTCTGCGCCCGGCAGTGCTGAGCAGCGGGGCAGGGGCTGTAGACCCGCAGCGAAGATACTCACTGCCCGGTCCTTCCCGGACAGAGGCTGCTGAGTCCTGGCGCAGACTCTGCCCCTCCTCTTTAGAGTTTAAAGGTGGTAAGTGCTCAGCACTCTTCATCTCCATTTTTTCAGCAAAGGAGTACACACTTTGTGTTGGGCTCCACAGTGAAGCGAGAAGAACTTGTGAAAAATTGACCAAACACAAGCAACACTTGAGTTGCTGTTTATACAAACAAAGAAGCGAGGCAGGACTGTGGAAGCTCTGGAATAACCGTCTGGGCTGGGCTGGCGCATCCTGCTCCCGGGACAGCAGGGCGGGCTCCGGGGGGAACGCTACCGGCGGGATCGGAGCCGCTGCCGGAAGGGCGCGTCCTGAGCTGTGCAACGTGGTGGCACCAGGATGAGTTATACTTAAAAAAAAATTACTAAGAAAATTAAAATAATTGTGCGATTTTAAGAAAATCGAATTCAGTATGCAGAACGCACGCCAACTACAACATGCCCACAAGATACTCTTGCCTAGGAATTTGGTCTTATCGGCCTCATTGGCAGCAATAAAATAAAGACAATGACACTTTACATGTGTACATTTGTATAGTGTTTTATAATTGACAAAAAAGCTTTCACCTACATTTTTTCATTTTAAACTCCCAAGAACCCTATGAAATAAGGGCAGTTAACCACAACATTCTCCTACTTTCAAGAAGTAATGGTTTGATTTGCTGAACTAAGTCCAAAGGCATTTAAAGGTCTCCACAGTGTGCATCATGTGAGAAATATACACACTTCTGGGAACAGTTCCATCCAATTAACTACCCATGGTTCAATTTTGTCACTTAGAATCCCCGAGAGGTTTTAAATAATGATTCTCCCCTAAGGAGACCTCCGTGCAAGAATTTAGGTTTTACAGCAAGGCCTGTGTGATGGATGGCATTGTTTTAAATTTCTTAATGGACTTATGTTATGATCTAATCCTCTTCCCCCAACCCCAAATGGGGGCCTTCTCACAGAGCTAAGCAGAAAAAGTTGTTGCCTATGTCCTGGGGGGAAAGTTCCTCCGTGATTTCTGTGCATAAACAATAACAAGCACAAGCTGCAGAACTGAGGTTAGAGGACTTCATCCTCTAACTTTTTTGTTTCAAACTCCCCGATCAGTCTGGAGTGGAGCTGAGAGTGTGCGCCCCGCTGCAACCCTGGGATGGAGCTGGCACACTGGAAGGAAAAGACTGGACACTCCGATATTTCCTTCTGTTAAGGGTAAGATTGTAAGGAAGGAATCCTGGCTATTACTGTAAAAAGAACTTTAACAATACAGAGTTCTTTACAGAAAGAACAAGCTATAATCAACATTCTGAATTAAATTCTTTCATATGCTCTGAGCAAATTTTGGTCAACCTCTAGAACCAACATGTTCCTCCTTGGAGTGTCAGGCATGGCTTTCATAAACGGGATATTTCTGGGGTTATGCATGAGTAACTGACCACAACTTTTCGCCTCCAACTTTCAATTCCGTTATCCTAATCACGGTGGAATCGAGCAGGCCCAGAGGGAAACAAGGTGTGTAACTGGTACCCACATCTGTTGGTGTTTGGCAAACAGGACAGGGTGGGGAGATAAAGAGGCTGGAGACTCAGGAGGCCTTTATGTACGTCACATGTAAGATACAGTTTTTACTAACTTTCCTTCACTGTGAATGAGCCCTTCTCTGGGCTGTTTCAATATTTATGGCATTTGTTGCAATTGCCTGGCCACTTATCTGTATCCTTCCACTAGGATCAAGAGTACTCACCTGAAGGTGAGTCTGCCCTCTGCCCTCCAGACATTTAACTGTGTCTGGAGACATTTCGGGTTGTCACAGCTGATCATGGAGGAGTGTGCTATGGGCAGCTGGTGGGTAAGGGCCAGGGATGCTGCTCAACACCCTCCAATGCACAGAACAGCTCCCCACAACAAATGCCATCTGGGCGTTATCCAAACAAAACATCAAAGTGCTGAGGCTGTGAAACTCTGCACTACACTGTAAAGGCCTTAAAGGCAGGACAGTTTATTTACTATCTGCCAAGCACATAGTAGGTACTCAATAAACATTTTTGGGGGAATAAGTAACCATAAATATCATGTGTATCTTACTATTGTGATCTGATCATCAGCTCCCTACTGGAGACCTTTGGATGGTTTTTACCTTTGAGAGGTGCATACTGGAATATTTATGGATGAAATGAAATGTCTGGGTTTTCTTCAAAACAATCCAGGGACAGGAAGTGATCAAACAAGATTGGCTATGAATTGGTAATTGCTGAAACCAGATGGAGGGTTCATGGGAGTTCATTCTACTATTCTATTTTTGTATGACTTTGAAATTTTCCAGAGTAAAAAATTTTTTACATGTGAAACACACTGAATAAAAACAAATTCCTATGATACCTCTTCTCCCTTATGGGATAGAAATGGAGCGTCCTGGTCTGTCCATTAAGCATTTGTACATTTCTTTCTACCCAGCTTCCCCCCTTCTCTACCTCAGCCTGAGGGCAAAACCTGGCTGGTGCTTTAGAGTATTTTTGTTCTGGAAAAACCAAATGTGTTCCAAAAAGTAACGCCTCTCTTGGATTAACTTCCAACTGACGTTCACAACTTTCCCTTCCATTCCCTCCACCTTCATCCAAAAACTTAGTTTGGCTGACAGATTATGGGTAAGGAAAGTAAATTAACATTTACTGAGCGCCCAGGATATGCCGGGTGCTGTCCTGAGCACACCTTTATTTTGTAAAAATTATGTGGTAGAAATATGGAAAAAATTCAGTATTTCAAACATTTAACGTGCTCATTTTAACTCACTGAGAATTACATATGGTATATAAATCACGGCAAATTTGGGATGATATCCATTGTTCTTTTGTGCCCCATATTTTTGTGTATGTGCCCAAAATTTTGGAGCCCAGTTTCAGAGAAATGATTACTCTTCCCCTTCACCATAAAAAAAAAAAAAAAAAAAAAATCATCACTGACGTGGTAAGACCAGTTTTATTGTGGAAGCCCAAGTGTTCTCAAGTGCTGTAAAAAGTGGTCGCAGTGTCCAAAGCAAACAGTGCTCACATGCCTATACTTCAAAATATGTCAGAAAATATGGGAGGATGGCATCACCTCAACTATTTTAATTGTTCTGCCATAAACCATAACATGCACACGCTCTTCATGTTTTCTGGGCGTTTTTGTGAGGGATAATTCAAAGTCACAGAACTTCTTCTAAATGTTAGCACTCTCTTAAATAGTTACATATGTCCCAAAATCTTAACCCTTTGTGGGAACATTTTTCTAAAATTCTTCATCTTCTTTTCCATTCATAGTGTGTTAACTATGTTACTTGTTGTTTTTATTAAAAACTGGAATCACTTCCACCTAGGACAAGGCACAGACTCTGGAATCAGTGTCTGGAGTTGAATCCCAGGGCTGCCATTTACACGTGGTGTGACCCTGGCCAAGTGACTTAGCCCCACACTATACCTACCTCACGAGAGGCTAAGAGGATTAAATGTAACCCATATGAAGCTTTTAGCACAGAACTTTGTATTAAGTAAATGCTCAAAAAATGTTAGATAATCAACATCTCCATCACATCATCTATTACTGCAAGTTTACACAGCAAAAGAATGCTCACCCAACGCCGGCTCCCAAGACCCTGAGAAATCAAAAGTGACAAAGATGTGCTGGAGGAGCTCAGGAAATTTCCACTAATAACAGTGGCTCAGAGGAGGGACCCAGAATTATTTATTTAGTCTTGATGGCCCGGTCTCTCTGTCCACAGAGGGAAGAACCCTGCTTGAAATGTGTCCACGTTATTGGCTGCGGTGGCCCTGAGCAGATCTCTGCCTGGCTATGAAGTTGACAACAGGAGCCTTTATCAGCTGCCCCACAAAACTCAAGTACTGAGAAATCCGATGACCCCAAGGACTAGACCTCTGGATGGCCTTCAAAGAGCACCTGTACAGTAAAAGGATAATGAAATGTGCCATTGGTTGGAAAATTTTTACCCTAAATGTCAATTCCAATAGGAGACCTGCCTACACCCAGAGATAATATAGTATCTGTGTCTTACTATAGTAACACACAGAGCTGTCTGGAAGGAAGAAATGATCCTGCTATTAGGCAAATGCCACATTCCCCTTTCAAAGGACTATTCCAATGCACTGAGAGGCAGAGGAAAAACACAGACGCAAATGGCCTGTAATGAGGAGAAATCATTTAGAGTCAAAGGAAAATAAACATGAAAGGTGAGAGAAGTCACTCCGAGAGCTGAAAACTCCGAAAATCTGAAAATCTACTCCATTCAGTGCCAAGTTAGAAAGCATCTTTGCATACAGCCCCTGGGAAGTGGCCTACGGCCTAACCTCCTCAATTTGTTTAACAAATCTAAGCAATAAACTTTCGTCACTACATGCTTCTCCACCAAAATCTAGTCTCAATTAGCAAATCTCATGAAAGCACTTTGATATTTGGTAAAACTTTCCTCTTGAACTTTATGTAAAGAAAACACTGAACTTTCAGGATAATTGCACTGTTTAAATAAAAGCAACTGCCTAATTTACAAGAAGAATTACTTAGAAAAATACCACCAGACTTAAAAAGAAGAATGAATGAATTACTGGAAGTTATACTGCTGCAATATTAAAGCCTAATTATTGTCTGGCATAGGAAAAAGCAAGCTGCTGCCTTCAATTACCAGCAGAATTACCTCTCTCAAAATAGGTAAGAGGAACAGATGGAGTAGAGGTAGCTATTGCTATTGTTACACCACTTGCACAGTGCAAAACAGCCAGCTGTTGCCCAACTGTGATACACTTTACAACACAATTAATTTCTTCTTCTTTCCCCTGGACCCAATAAACAAGGAACCCAATATTTGGGCAATCCATTTATTGAAAGACAATAGCTGTTATAACTGTTTCAGATGGTTAAAAATCAACTTAAAAAAAGCAAAACAAACAACAATAATAAAAACATTGCTGAAGAGCCAATAAACATAGAATATGTACATTTTGCACCAACTTTTGGGTGGATGGGAAATGAAGAATAGATTATTTGCTTCTTCAAACAGTATAGCTGAGTGTTACAGCTGAAAGGCCTCTAGAAGACGTCTGGCCCAAACCCCTCCTTTTCCAGATAAAGAAAATGAAATCCAAGGCCAAGAGGGGAGATCTCCGAAGTCCCACCGCCAGTTATCAGGGAAAGCTAAGAGCTGCCCCCAGCTCCTGGCTCTAAACCAGTGCCCTCCCCACTACCCTCTCCTGCCTTTCTGAAGTGAGCGTGTTCCTGGGAAGGGGGCAGATGTCATCACCAGACATGACAATAGGAATGGCACTGCTATTTTCACAAAGGTCACTCAACTGGACAGCATCCACGTGCCTTGTTCTGTTAGGTCCTGTTTGCTCCAGGTCCGCCCCTGCTGCCTGGTCTTGCCAAATCCAACAATGCTCAGATGAGAAACTCCATCCCAGAGCTGCCCCAAGCCTGCATCTGGTGTCAGCACCATCCAGCAGGCCTCTCAGCTAATGCCCAGCAACTGGAGTCAGGCTGCTCCCTGGCTTTTGTCAAGGCCCTGAGTGCCGGTGACAGGCTCCTCTCTGCCCCTCGGAGGTAGAAGACTGCCTTGGGCTCTAGCCCTGAAATAGTTACCCTAGAGGCTTGAAATCTAGCCCTGGCCAGTTTGGTTCAGTGGTTAGAGCATCAGCCTGCGGTCCAGAGAGACCCGCTAAGTTCCCGCTAAGGGCACGTACCTTGGTTGCAGTTTGTCCCCGGCCCTGGTTGGGTTGTGCGGGTGGTGGCCACTCGATGTGTCCCTTTCACGTCGATGTTTCTCTCTCTCTCTCTCTTCTTCTCTCTCCCTCCCGCTCTGTCTGAACAAAAAATGGAAAAATGTCCTCGAGTGAGGATTAAAAAAAAAAAAGAAATCTACTTCACTCTCCCAGTCTTCTCTTAGTTTGGTACCTCTAGACCACATTTCTGGATAGTCATATGTTTTTTTTCAGACAGTGACAACTGTAACTGCCCATGTGACATTTGCTTCCACCCTATCAGATGGGGACAGGTGCCTGGTGTGTTCCTGCTTTTTCATGCCCTTGGTTGAAACTGTGATGTTGCCCCCTGTCAGATCAGACCACAGGGCCTCACATCCACTCCTAACAGCCAGCCCCACAGAGCCCAGCTCTGCTTCTCTGCTGGTCCTCCCAGGTGCTGGTGCCACAGCTCTCAGAGTGTATCGTTCCTGTTCTCCTAGAGGAGGCACCCTGCCGAACGCTCCTGCTGCATGTGCAGAGAGAGCCATCCTTGGCTTCAAGCAACAAACGTGACTGCGTAAAATTCTGAAAACTGAATTATAACAACACATTTGAATACTAGTTTCTCAACCTTCTTTCTGCTGTGACACTTAAGATGGATGGTCTTTCCCTACAGAACACCCTCCTCAAAGGTGTCCACGCCCCTGACAAAGCACTACAACAGCTTGTAGCCAGCACAACTGCACCCAGGAGATCATGGAAAGATGGGCTATAGACTGTGTCATTCCAGCATGCCAGGAGAAATTCGAACCCTTTCTTACACACCCAAGGAAGCACATTTGAATGCAAGAGAGAGACAATGTGACAGGGACAACCTTGACTCTGATCTAATGTTCAAAGAGGAAACCATTTGCAAATGTATCACTAATCACTGAACCACACATCAGTAGGACAAAACTAAATAAAAAACTCCTCAGGCAAAGAATCCCTTTCTAACATTATTAACTAGCCATTAATATACTTTTTGAATACAACTGGACTTTGATTTACAATATTGGAACCTCTTAGCAAGCAGCCCTGAGGCCCCTGTTCTCTGATTGAGCCTCCCAAAACACACCTTTCGATTCTACTTCGTGATAGGTCACAGCAAGGGGCTTGGTGAACGTCTTCTTATTCTGCATCATGGTCCAGATCATTGAGGCATCCAGTGAGGTGCAGGCTTCATCGGGAGGCACGCACTGCAGAGAGGCAGAGCACAGCAGAGTCAGGGGTCACTCGAGAGGGCCTTCACCAGCTCAGCCTGCACAGCTGTCCGGTGTCCCTTATCAGACAGCTCACAGCTGGTTACCACAGAAAAACAGGAGATCTGGGTGTTTTCCAAAGAACCACAAATAATCTGAAAGCTATAGTGGCAGGCCCAGTGTATTCTCAGCTGCACTTAAAGATGCAAATATTGCTAGACAGCTTATAAATATTGTCATCTCCCCTCCCCCGTCTCCCCACAAAACAACTGGAGGTTTTAGTGTTATTTAATGTGAAAAATAAAGGAACTATATGACAAATGTTGGCCCTTGACCAAGCCGGCTTCACATAAATGGTTCGTGTTTACGATCTGTGATTGTGGGAAACTTCATGTATTATTGCATTATGAAGGTGACAGATTTTACATTTGTTGTTCAAAAAGATAATCATGTTGTCAAGTTTGCTTGATTTTTTAAAAATCCTGGTAAAGGTCATGCAAAATGAAGCTTTCCAAGGTCATCTGTTTTTATTGTTCCAAAACAGAGTCTAGGGGTTGTGCCCAGGTGTGGATGCCATGAGATCAGCTGCTTCTAGCTATTCTAACTTAGAACTAGTGTGCCCAAGCCCAGTGGACCTGTTTTTTTAAAAGTATAATCACATTCTATTAACTTTTTCTTTGATTCCTTGTCTGTGCTCATGAATAAGTGAAACTCTAATGTAATCAATATCTATTTGTTTCTGTTGTAAGAAGAATTATATCGACCATTTAAAAAGTTCATAGATGTCCGGCTGGTGTGGCTCAGGGGTTGAGCATCAATCCATGCACCAAGAGATCGCCAGTTCGATTCCTGGTCAGGGCACATGCCTAGGTTGTGAGCCAAATCCCCAGTGGGGGGCGTGCAGGAGGCAGCTGATCAATGTTCTCTCTCACTGATGTTTCTCTCTCTCTCCCTCTCACTTCCTCTCTCTCTCAAATCAATAAAGATAAATAAATAAGTAAATAAATAAATAAATAAATAGTCCGTAGCAAGGCACCCCAAAGAGAATTAAGTCCCAGCTCTTCCAATCACAAAAGGTCAAAGAATTTGGGCTTTACCGTCATTGCTACTCTGAGAAACACGCAAGTCAGACACCTGTTATAAGCTGACCTGCATCCAAAAGCACGGAAAAGCCTTTACAATAGCCCTCTTGTCAAGGGAAACAATGAATTTTCTGTGAAGAGGCATCATTATTGAAAATATTTGTATTAGCCCTGGCCGGTCCGGCTCAGCGGTGAGAGCACCGGCCTGTGAACCAGAGAGTCCTGGGTTCGGTTCCCACTAAGGGCACGTACCTCGGTTGCAGTTTGTCCCCGGCCCTGGTTGGGGTCGTGTGGGTAGCAGCCACTCGATGTGTCTCTCTCATGTCGATGTTTCTCCCCCCACCCCCCCACCCCTGGCTCTATCTGAAGATAAATGCAACAACAACAACAAAAAATGTCCTCGGGTGAGGATAAAAAAAAAAAAGAAAATATGTGCATTTTAAGAAAAGATTTCTAACTTTCCTACTAGTTCTTCAGTTAAGTAAGAGCCTAAGAGTCTACGATTAACTCACTATGTGACTCTGGCCTCAGTTTCAGCAGCAAAGGGCAGGGTCAGACTCAACAATCTTTGAGGCTGCTTCCTAGAAGTCTGCTGTCACAGAAAGCACTCAGAAGTCACTAGAAATATGAAAATATTAACTATAAGCAGGAAACTGGGAGGCAGTGGGAACAGTTCATCCTAAGTCACTGCTGTGTAAGTGGTGAACTATCATCATATCTACCATCTCATTTGCTCCTCTACCCAGGGGGGAAGCCAGGGACGACTACTTCAGTTTTATAGTTGTGGAAAGGCTGGCTCTGAGAGGGCATGGGATTTGCTTAAGGGCCTGTTAATAAGTAGCAGGGCTTCCTTGGTAGTCCCCACGCCTCTCCACGGTATCTCACCTTGGGTGTATACAGCGACCTTAGGTTTAGGGTAACATCCCATGTCATCCCCTGGGACTCAGAGCTCTCCTTAGAATGTTCTGAAGGATCCCTGGCCGGTTTGGCGCAGGGGTTAGAGTCAGCCCTTGGACCAAAGAGTCTTGGGTTCAATTCCCATTCAAGGGCATGTACCTCGGTTGCAGGTTTGACCCTGACCCTGGTCAAGGTCATGTGAGTGGCAACCAATTGATGTGTGTCGTGTCCCTCCCTCCCTCCTACTCTATCTAAAAATCAACAGAAAAATTATCCTGGGGTGAGGATTAAAAAAAAAGAAAAAAGAAAATACCCAGCCAGTGTGGCTCAGTGGTTGAACGTCGACCCATGCACAAAGAGGTCGCTGGTTCCATCCCAGTCAGGGCACATGCCCAGGTTGTGGGCCAAAACCCCAGTGGGGGGCATGCAGGAGGCAGCCAGTCGATGTTCTCTGTCACTGATGTTCCTATTTCTCTCTCCCTCTTCTTTCCTCTCTCTCTAAAATTGGTAAAGAAAAAAAATATTTTAAAAAAAGAGTGTTCTGAAGAAAATATTAGAACTAATTTTTACAGATGGACACACTATGAAGCTGGCCTTCCACAGGCCAGGCTTAGTGAACGGTAACAGCCAAAGCCATCAATAAACACCCCCAGTAACTGCTAGGCACCCCCTGCCAGATCCCTAACTCCTAAAAGTCATCCTTTGCCTGTGAACACAGCTGGGTCTCATAGCCAAGCATTCTGTCCCCCGTGGCCTCTACCACTGCCCACCAAGCCTCAACTTTGCTGGCCACTGAAGGTAAACGCCACCAGGGTAAGGTACCAACGTTTCCAAAAGCAACTTAAAGAACACAGTCTACATCACTTTATATGTATGAGGCTGTTAATGACTGTGATCAGATTTGCTGTATTTTCATATGTTCTACAAAATTTTATTTGGTATTATCAGGGAAATAGATGCCCAGAGGAATATAATAGTACAGAGGATTCAGATCAATAGTAATTTATCTGATACTGATCATTGTTCTTCCTGCCTCCACACGTATCTCTTACAACCTATGTATTAGGTGAGAATTCATATATACAACATGTTATTAATGACACAGTTCAATTATTAGACTTCTAGACATTGCTTGATATGTAACTACAAAAGGCTAAGAAGTTAGCTTACATTGTGTAAAATATCTGCAGAATACACATATGAAATTATACATAATTACGGCAGATCACAGAAACAAAACCACAGCAGAAGACGCTTCATGCATGAAGTCAGCCTAATGAGGTCCATAATTTGCTGACCCCCCTATAGTAGCCATTCCAGCAAAGTCACAGGCTCCTGATTTCTGTACAGATGTACTGGTTCAATATGGGGAGTGGTAAGAGGTAAACATGATGAACTGATATGGAGCTGAGAAAATTTAAATATTTGTTAGTTTCCCTCAGAAGTCCTCCTGAGACAAGTCAACCTTATAACTCACACAGAGAAGGTCAAAAAACAATTGCAATACGAGTCTCAGTGGGACTGGAAAAATTAATCCTCACACTGAACTTGTCCTTTCGGCTCTCTGTATTTTTGGCACTACACACTATCTGAACAGCAAAGATAAAGCCAAACCACTCCCTTGGTGGAAAATAGTCTTGATTTATCATCAGTAAGATACTATTACTTAACATGCACGGAAAAAAAAATCATACCGTCAGGGTTTATTCTCTAAGGCTCCAGAAAACTCCCAGTTCCCTGCTCACATGGACTTGATTACTTGCACTGGGCAGTTCCCAAACCAAAACCCTCCACCTGCACTAACTTGTAATTAAGCGTCTCCGGTAAGTCACACTGCCTCACCTAAAAATGTCATAGTAACAGTATAAAATGGGCGAAGTCCCACGAACCTTAGGTAACTTCTGGGGGTCCCTTTCCTCCTCGGTACATAACGTGAGCTCACACTGCAGAAACAGCAGGGAAGTGTTGAAGACGGGCTTAAAGACAAAACTGAATCTCTTCTTATCCATCTCAGCGTGCGTGATAGGAAAGCGCACTTTCTTGGTACTGTAGAATTTCACAGATTCGTCTTTAGGACAAATGTTCTCAATGATGGTGTAATCAGACATCCTATCAGGGTTCGAATATGGAGAGATAAAGCACGTTTGGATGGCAAATCCCAGTTCTTGGTCAGCCTTAGTAACAGACACCTATGAAGCAATGAAAAATCAATAAAGAAACACGTTAAAAACTCACTTGTACTTTAGACACAAGGGTAACACACCAACACGGCCCTACTGAGGAGAGACATCTCTTTATTTTCACAACATACATCTATAGTCTCCTTTCTAATGATAGAAGAAACATATACACTCTTTGAAGAAAGATATTTTCTATTTAAACTTGATATGGATGGTGACGGTGAATTATTTAGTTCAAATGCCAGCCTGGAGAATTCCAGTACAAAATGACTAAGTCTCTTCAACCTCCCATAAGTCCTCTGGGAGATAAAAATAAAAGCAAAGTAGATTTTCCAAAATAAATAAAACACCAACAGGCAAAGCCCCAATGTCATAACAGTGCATTTGTAAGGCAAGCTCTTTTTTAAAAACTACTTAGAAAACAGAGGCAGAAACTATTTAACCCAGGCAGGGAGTACTGAACTTCCACACTGCAACAAGTCAGAGCCTAAAACATTGCAGCAAAGTGACCGATTCGTCTGAAGTCCCGCTTCACGGGAACAGGCAAAGCAGGCCCCAGTAGCTAGATGGGGCTACGGTGCAATCTGGTGGCGATCACGGGCCTGGCAAAGTGTCCCAGCAGCTCACAGGTCCAAACCAGGCCTTGCCAAGTACTCTCCCTTCACTCTTTAAGCCCAATGGTATTTCAAGGGAAATCTAATCGGGAAACGTTTCCGACTCATTTACACTTCCCTCTTACAAAACATTTGTACGGGCTATGTCCAGACCTTGTTAAAGTTCTTTTCTTTAGAAACAGGAAGTAGTGTTTGGCCAAGTGTAAACAGAATTCAAACCTCAACTATCCTGAACTCAGCTAATATTCCCAGACCAGACTGGATTCTCCAATGGGTGACACGTGGATCACTGTGCAAACTGCCTCCCTGCTCTATGCTTCATTCCTTGACTAAACTTAGGATCAAAATAAACTTAAAACACGTCAG
Source organism: Molossus molossus (assembly GCF_014108415.1). NCBI lineage: Eukaryota > Metazoa > Chordata > Mammalia > Chiroptera > Molossidae > Molossus > Molossus molossus. The sequence goes on along the minus strand of NW_023425347.1, from coordinate 31,883,702 downwards.
AAATAAAGTTAGGCCTTAACCATTTGGCCAATAGCCCCAGAATCCTTTCAAAAGGCATGGAGATATAAACACATTTTCCATTCTGAGAAACCCTGGGGAAATCCCTGACATCGCATGGGGCTTTCAGCCACAGCGCTACTTTACAAGATCCTTCGTGGTTAACTACAAGACGCTCTACAATGAAGATGACGATCGTGTCTCTTTGTTGTGCCTGCAAGCTTAATCCCGCAGAACAATCTTGTAAGTATTTTCATCTCTACTTTATAGACAGAGGAAAAACTGAACACAGAATAGATGACTTCTCAAGATCATATCTAGCAAATACCGGGTACCAAAGCTTAAAGCCAGATATCCTGATCACAAGGCCATTCTCTTTACTGTTTCACTGTAGCTACAGGGTCAATTCAATCAGGCCCAAGATGTGGCCTTGGGAGAAGACTGGGTAAGAAACATTTCTAGGAAGTAGTGTTTGATAGACTAAGTATTCACGTCATTATTTTTGCAATATTTCTGAAAGGTATTTTATCTTCAAAATACAGCAAACTACATATATCCCACACTTGAACTAAAAAGTGTCCTTTAACAGGAACTCAGAACCCACAACGCAAAACTGTGTGAGAGAAGAAATGTAACCCTTTTCTCTAGTTTCAAAGAAATATGAAATGGCAGAATGTCTAAAGTATCCCAAAAAGTTGTTTTGGAGGAAAAATGTTGTTAAGAAGTCGTCTACTCTAAAATGGACTGGAAATGAGTAGTGGAAGGGCCATAGGCTTTGGAGTGAGACCAACCCCAGGAAATCGTGTGCTCTGCTGCTCATCAACATGAACTCTGACCCTCAGTTTCCTCCCCTTCTGACTGAGGGGTAGACACAGTTATCGTGAGGACTTGGAAAATCAAAATCACATGCAAGCAACACAGCTCCCAGCTACTCAATAAATATCAACTATTATTAGTGGTATTACTCAAGATTTAAAGGGGGGGATTATAAACAGTGTTTTAAATTCTCCAAGACAAATAAAACAAACAAACAAAAAGCTGCTATTATGTGACCAAATGTCAATCAAAGAGGACCAAAGTCCAGGTGGCAAAACGGATCATGTCTTGGAAAAAAGAAGGGACTATGGTCTAGAATGAATAGAGGATTCTGGGAGGGGATATAATAAGGATGGCCAGGAGAAGAAACCTGGAAACAGTTCTTTAGGCCAAGCCAATGATTTAGTGAGTTTTATTTACCCTAAGCAAACAATTTAAAAAAAATGTTAAGAAAAATTTTTTAAAATTTTCTTATTAGCAATAAAATCCAAACTGGGAAACAGAAAATATCCATAGCTGCTATCTTATTTAGAAAATTATTTACAGATTCTCATATTTTAGGTGGTTTAAAACAACCTCAAGATAAAACAGCTTATAACATTTTCCCCCTTCCCAAATCTCTCGATGTACTTGATATTTAAAATGGTAGCAGAGCCTGGCTGGTTTTGCTCAGTGGTTAGAGCCTCAGCCTGTGGACCAGAGAGACCCGGGTTCCCTTCCCACTCAGGGCACACTCCTTGGTTGCAGTTTGTCCCCGGCTCCATGGCCCCGGATGGGGTCGTGTGGGTGGCAACCAGTTCACATCAATGTTTCTCTCTCTCTCTTCCTCCCTCTCTCCCTGAAGATAAATGCAAAAAAATGTCCTCAGGTGAGGATTAAAAAAAAATGGTAGCAGCAAGATTTGGCTCATTTCTTTTTTATCACTTGACAATGTCTTTGATGGAATTTAATTATGAAAAACATAGATGATATATGAAAAGATATAAATGGAAAAATATGAATAAAAACAAACCCATATTTCAAGCAGGCCTACACTGGGGGAAAAGGGAGAAAAACCAAAACACCCAGGGTTGGATACGCAAGGAAGATTGGCCACTGATTATTATAAAGCAGCTAAGCCATAAATTAACAAAGCCAGGCACACATTTGGAAAAGAATAAACTTCAGTTAAGCAGAGCCTCTAAAATCTACGGCGCGACAGGGAGTCACTGACCCACTGCACATGTGGACTGCACAGCCAGCAAAGCAAGAAGAAACAGTGATCTTGGATTAGAAGAGATCTATGATTAGGAACAGCATGTAGAAAGCAGTATATTTTCCCCAGTGGAGAGAGAAGGTGTACCCAAAGAAAGACAAGAGGGAGTTAATAAAGAGGAGAAATTCAGGAAAATGTCTAGAGCCAGCAGGCTTGGTCCCAGAATCAGTACAAATGTGAGAGCTATTTGTCTTTCTAAAATAGAAAGTATGAACACTGAGGTTGCTTTAATATATAGACGCATCCCATTTGACTGGTTAAGCTTCTTACTCCTCCCACTTGAGCACCAGCTTGCAGCCTGGCCCCAAAACCAGCCCAGCAGATGGTGACTCCCCTGTAAGACCAGCGGACATGCTGGGGCCATAAGGAAGGAATCTTCTCTAGAATCCGACCTGTGAACCTGGATATCTGCACTGTTAAGGGGTTACATTTTCTCCCCTTTCAAATGGCACTTGAGAATAAATGATAGTAGCATCTAGTGGATAACAGTGTGGGCTCTGGAGTGAGTCCTGACTCTAAACTCTAGTAGGTACTGTGTGACCTTTAACAAGTTTTTGCCTCAATTTCCCCATTCATAAAATGGGGATATTAAGTCCTGTCACATAGGATTGCTTTGAAGAGTCAATTACTATACACTGAGTTTGGCACAAAATAAATCTGCAATAAATGTTAGCTGTTGTTATTTCATTATTACCACTGCTACCTAATAGTTTTGTAGTCATTCCCGACTTGTGCTGTGCATGATTATTACCACTATATATAAGAAATAGTTTTAATAAACGTACAGATACATTTACATAATGATTTAGACAAAAGAACAATTTTCACAAGATTTCACTAACTTGTGTACAATTTAAAAGATAATACATGAGGTGGTTTGAAATATTTCATGGTTAACTCTGACACTGCAAACTACTAAACTACTGTCCCAAAAATGCTAAGCAAAAACAGCCTTCATTAGAATTCACACTGATGATGTTTTTAAAACATCTGCCTATGAAACACTCTCCATTTAGGATTATGTAACAAATCCTGAAATTTTCTTTGGTGAGAAATCAAGCTGGAAGCATTTTCTGAGCCAAGCCCTCACCCAGAGCTGGTCAAGGGCAGTGAGGAAGAGCAGGAAGGTGTGCTCTGGGGTGTCTTAGCTCACACGCCAGGAGCTACTACAGCTTAGCACTAGCCTGAAGGCCAAGGCTAATGCTGAAATCTCACCTCCACATAAATGTGTCCATTCTCTGGCACGGAGAAGACCCCCTGGGAGGGCATCAGAAAGAGGTCAGTGTTGTATAGCTCCATGTTGAAGGTGACGTTTCTGTTGGGCGGGTCCTGGAATCTACTGGGATTCCCCACCTGCCGAAGGCTGCAGTTAAACTGGGGAAAGAACAAGACATAGATAAATCACAGTCACATGAAGGATGAAGGCCCTGTAACTTTATGAGCTTTGGACTTTAACGTCCAAAAATGTGCCCCCAAGAGTACCTAATTATAGCTAGCCAAAACAGACAACATTCTCCACATACTACCTACTGCAAATAAACACGTACCACCAAAATTTCAGGTCGGCTAAAGTGGGAAGTATCTCCTTCATCCATATCTCCTGGAAATCCATTATCACCTGATTCCAAATCTTCATAACCATCTGGCCAACCACTACTGTCCCCAGGGATTGGAACCTGTATCACAATCTAGAAGGCAAAGAAAGCACAGAGAACGTCATAAGAACACCAGATCACATGCATGTGGTCTTTACACACACACACACACACACACACACACACACACACACACCCCTCCAAGTTTGCTTTGGATTTCTTCTTCAAAGAGATGAAAAAAATAAAGAGAAACTCAATTCATGTTCAAATTAAGACTTGAACTAAAATATGCATCTTCATTTGTGAAAAAATACAAATAATTTCAAACAGTGAGAAAACACTAGACACTGAACTAGGGTCCAATGGAGCTGTCAGTAGGTGTGCCTATATAATGGGGAGGGGAACTTCTCCTGGGAGGCTTCTCTTCATATTAAAAATTCTAAGACCAACTAAGAGCTGGTTAATACAGGGAGTTTTTGTTATCTGTATCCATTGAGATCTGTAAAATGTTTGGTATGAGTTGGCAGCAAAGGACTCGATGTTTACTATTGCGCCATTCTCTGCTCATCTTTTCTCTTGAACTCCTCCATCTTTCCCCCCTTTCTTCCTAAATATCTTTCTCTGTGGTGTACAGATGCCTGAAAGGACATCACGTTTTATTCCATGGCACTGGTTGAAATGATAATTCCTAAGTTAGTTTGGATAAGATGAAAAAATTTACCTAAGGACCATGACTCCGTAAATAAAATCTTAATTTCTTTGCATATGTAGGATAGTTGTGCTCTTTTTTTGTTTGGCGTTTTTGCTTTACATGCTTAGATTCTGAATATGTTGCAAAACAAAAATATATAGTAAGTCTGACAATTGCTACAATTATAACTGAAACAAATAGCTAAAATATTCACTAAAGAGAGTAGAATGGGAAGAGAATATAGGAAAACCAAATCTCTATTCTTTACCAGGTCCTCAAAAGAAAAGTATTGAAGCAAGTACCTAGGATACTGCTTACCCTAGTATCATCTCATCATCACAACTACCACCATAATGTGTATATTTAAGAAGAAAGGGTTTTCAAGGGCTTACAATACACCTTTCTCTTCTGAGGTAAATGACCTTTTTTCTTTGTTTTTACTTGACAGACAGACTGTCATAGCCTCTTACTGGTGTTAATTTAGACATGTTTAAAATTCCAAAATCAAGTACAGTATATCAATAATGTGACATTCATTATATTTGGAAAAACTGGATAATTGCAACAAAAATTATCGTTGGAGTTGACAGGAGGGTGTTCATCATAGAGGTCAAAGGTTCATAAATTATTCCAATAACAAAGGGAGATTAGCTGGGCCAGCCTGGTGTTGAGGAAAGATGAGTGGACGAGAGGTCAGGAAGCTGGAGTCAGTCCTGGCTCTGCCGTTAACTAGGTCCTCAAATCTAAGAAAGTCTTTTAACTCCCTGGAGTTCAATTTCCTCACCTGTGAAATGAGGAAATTGAATTATATCATCTTAGGGTTCTTTCCAGCTCAAACACTCTAAGGTTGTCTAAGGAACAATAAACATGGGCTCACAGGAGAGTCAGTCCCCACATTAGCCAGTGTGATTGGAGTACCTGATTGCCAGTCTTTTCTCTGGATGGGTCAAGAGTAGCTATCTACCGGCAGTGGAGTGAAGGAGAATGAGCCATCTCGCCCTCCCAGTCCCAGGCCAAAGCTGGAATAGGCACCGAGTGCGTGCACACACACACATGCACACACACATGCACACACCCGCGGCAAAGCTAGACAGAGGGATTTTTGAGCCTTATTTATCACCAAAAGTACAATGTGAACTGCAAAATCAACACTATAAACTTCTTTTGAGGTATCATGTGTCAAATTCTTTAATATTTACTGCCGAGGGTCATCTCTGAAAGAACAGGTTTAATCCGAAAGGATTCAGATGAACCGACAAGAGTGATTTCACAAAGTGTAGGTTAGCTGTTGCAATTGATTATCACTGGGGGATCCATGAAATCTCCTTCGGGGTAATTTAAAAGTAGGAGATTTTCTTTGATATAGGGTCTTTCTGAGAGGTGAAGACACACAATAATAATTTGATTGTTCTTTCTGGATTTCTGTCTTTGGCTCTTTGGTTCATGAGGGAGGGAGAACTACTCCTCCCACTTCTGGGCAGGACTCAAATGAGGCCAGAGAGACCAGGAGTCCGGTTGGCTCAGCTGTGTAGATGTGCTCACTCATAGCCCAAGGGCTTGGATTTTATCCTCGTAAGAATCAGGCCATTTGATTCTGCAGTTTAGCCAAAGAGACAGGTCATAATTGCCTTGCCAGTGAACCCTTTTGCACCAGGAGATGGAAGAGATGACCACAAATGCTCCAACCAACAAAACAGGGCCTCCCAACTCTCACAGATTCACCAATAAAGCAAAATACAAAAAAAGTGCAGGGTCAAAGTACATCTCATTCTATTGAGGATGGACACTCTGTCTGGGCCTGGGGTATATGCCCCTCATTTTCATAGAAATGTGAAGACTCGTTGCAAGGTAACACCTTGCAAGGCTCTGCAAAGGGCCAGGCTTCATTGTGGAGAACACTCACAGAGTTGTAGTAAACCACCCCGTGTGTGGCTGACCGCCGGTGCCGAGTACCACAGCCATTCAGAGGAGACTCCAAAATGAAGTGGGTGCCATTCATCTTGGCCTTGCAGTTAGGATCCAACAGGGTGAGCTCCATCCCCGAGTAGCTGCTGGCCTGAAACAACCACCGAAGACGTAAAGAGGGGCCCACAGGCAGCTCTGCAGCACCCAGTTAACAGTTCGCCTGGTCCTTCAAGTCACGGCTGCTGGAGGCCTGCCTCCCGCTCCCCCCTTACCTACCACCTCTCAAACAGGATTGTGTTTGTTGGCCTTGGAAATCCAACAGCAAAATATTGACATACAGGGATCTGGAACCCCCCTTACTGAGAACAACAGAAACCCGGTGAGAATCACAGCCGAGGGGAAGTGAGCCTATCCAACTGAGAAAACAGTGTCAAGTCTCTGGAGTCCAAAAGTAAAAGAGTTAGAGAGCAATAGCTAACACATACGGGGGCAAGCTGGGGAGGACAGTGGCCTTCTCTTCTCTCCTTTAAGGAGCTGCACTGACCTGAAAAGAATCCTTTTCCACAGCCACGGTCATCTTTTCATTGTCACATTTGACTGACAAGGCAACATCCATGCTTCCTTGCACCTCCTCAGGCTCTCTGGGACCAGGAAACAGTCGTAGGCTGGGGATGACAGGGTCCTTTGGCTGGGGGAGCCCATCTTCTGCCCCTTCCTTCTGTCCTTTCCTGGGGATATCCAGGAAAGAAAAGGGGAAACCTCCATTCCGGCCTCCCGCTGGCCGGGTGGGTGGGTCGCCCAGGGTGCCAGGGTCCAGTAGGATCCGTAGCTCAGGAGGGATGGTATGGACTTCCTCATCTCTCATCTCCTCTGCAGGTGAAGAAAGCAAAACATCATCAGGGTCTGATGCCAGGCCACAATCATCATCGTCAGGTGAGAACAGAAGAATGGGCACAGATGAGCATGTGTAAGGTTATTCTTTACAAATAATGTAGGAAAGAGATGAGGACCTGGAAGCCTGAATTCTAGCTCTGATGTTCCTTCTAACTGACACAGTGGCTTTGGGCCGGAGGCTTACTTCTCTGTGCCTTGGTTCCCCCCATTTTAAAGTGAAGAGATTTAGTGATTACTGGGATCAAGTGGTTCTCACAATTGGCTGCACGTTAAAATCACTCTGGAAATGTTTTTTAAAAAGCTCTATGCTCAGGCTGCACCCAAGACCAGTTACAAGTCAGACCCTCTGGAGTGGCACCTAATGGTTAATGTGTTTTAAAGCTCCCCACATGATTCCAGTGCATGGCCAAGGTTGAGAGCCATGTGGTTAGAGAATTTCTAAAGCTATAACAATCTACGATTTGAATAAGTTATGTGGGAGAATATTAGTCTATTCATATGCCATTGAAATAATTCCCTTCAGTCTAGAGATTCTTTTTTTTCTATCCTCACTCAAGGACATTTTTCCATTTTTTTGTTCAGCTAGAGTGGGAGGGAGAGAAAGGAAGAGAGAGAAACATCGACGTGAAAGGGACCTATCGAGTGGCTGCCACCTGCACGACCCAACCAGGGCCAGGGACAAACTGCAACTGAGGTATGTGCCCTCAGTGGGAACTGAACCCGGGTCTCTCGGGACCACAGACCAACGCTCTAACCCCTGAGCCAAACCCACCGGGGCCAGTTTAGAGATTCTTTAGAAGAATTTCTCTAAAGACTCTGAGACTCCTCTTAGACTGCTCAATTCTAATAGGTATCTGGGCACTGTGACCTTTTAGAACATAGACTGGAAAGAGAAAAGAAAAAGCTGCTTAATTTTGTTTTTTTTTTTTCTAAAAAAGCTGCTCAGCTACTTATTCCTTCAAAAGGAGAGACGTATTCCCATTCAATCAATTCTCAGTGCTATTTCATATTGTCAACAATGCAGAGGGGAAGAAACAAAAACACCCTTCCCCCCAGTATTCTCTGCCACCAAAGCCAATTGATGTATGCTTGAGATCAATCCATCTCGGTGAGTGTGGGAGTGAAGATGATCAACGGATATTAACTCTCGTCCAATTCAATCTTGGGTACAAAATAAGTCAGAGCTTTGAAGGGCTTTTACATTTTTACTTTGACAAAAACCTTCACAACAACCCTGTGAGGTAGGTCCTGTTGTTCCCCCACATTACTGAGGTGGAACAATCTGAGGCTCAGAGGTTGAGCAACTTCCCCCCTCAAACAGTGAATAAATGGCAGAGCCAGGACTTGACCCTGCCCTCCTGAGCTTCGTTCCATTGGCACTGCACTCCGCAGTGGCACACTGGGTGAGGAACAGGTCCAGGGGTCAGAAAACTTGGTATTTGAGTCCCTCTAGCTATAAGACTCTGGAAAACCTCAAGAATTTGTTAAGCCTCTGCTTTGTGCTCCATCGAACTGGGGTGATGATGCCTGCATTCCCGCTGGGTGAGAATGAGAAAGCACACGTGAGTCCTCATGACTATTTTCACACAAGGTACAGCCTGACCTAACACCTCTCTCCTGCAGGCTCAGCCCCAATGTCTCAGCTCTGAGTGATTATTAGGCATCTCTGAGAAAGGAAGCTAGGCTAATTTATCCTTGATGAAATCACAGTGAAGGTGAACTTTAACAAAGTTCTCCAACATGTAATTAACTCTGTTACTAAAAAAAAAAAAATCTGCATTAAAGATAGTTCCCGCAAAATAATCTACAATTCTAGATAACTTTAAGCTTCATAATAAAATGCTGTAAAAAAATCATTAAAGTTTACAATAGAAAAACCGAACCATGAAATGTGAGATCCTCATTGGAAAGCTTCATTTGAGGGATATTTTTAATACAGTTAGAAAAAAATCAGACTTACCATTGTTTTCGAGCCGAAGATGAAATCTATTAGCCACAGGAGCCACTGTGTATGATGTCACTGGGATATAGCCATTGTCCGAAGCCCACCTGACCAGATTCTCTTGTGTTGAAGGAATGTCATCTCTCACTGATTTGGTCATTAGCATGGATCTTTCACTCTCTTTCCCAAAGCCAATACTGTTAGGAGCCTAAAGATATTAGCAGAATTTCACTTAGGAGTGTAAACAGTGATTTAAATAATTAAATATCTGAAACAAATAGATTCTATATTTATATACAGAATTTATTTACACTTTTTTTAAAAATTTTTAATCCTCACCCAAGGACATTTTTCCATTTTTATTCAGACAGAGCGGGAGGGAGAGAGAGGAAATGAGAGAGGGAGAAACATCGGCGTGAAAGGGACACATCGAGTAGCTGCCACCCGCACAACCCAACCAGGGCCGGGGACAAACTGCAACCGAGATACATGCCCTTAGCGGGAACCGAACCCGGGTCTCTCTGGACCGCAGGCCGACGCTCTAACCGCAGAGCCAAATCGGCCAGGGCTTTATTTATTCTTTTAATCCCTATTTTCCTTGAACTAAGAACACTGATGTGAAATAAAAATATTTTTTAAACCTCACCCAAGGATATGTTTATTGATTTTAGAGAAACATTGATCAGTTGCCTTCTGCATGCATCCCGAACTGGAATTGAACCCACAACCTTTGTGGTGTATAAAATGATGCTCCAACCAACCAAGCCACCTGGCCAGGGCTGATGTGGAAACCTTTAACAACAGGTCAAGAGAAATCTATCCATGCTGTTTGATCATAGCTATCATTTTGGTTGCTGATGCTGATAAAATAATCCAATTAGTCAGTGGACCCCAATAAATTTAATAAAATAAAGTTTCAAAATATAATCCAATGACAGCTAAGTAGCTACATACTAAGTATATCTAGTATGTGACTGAAGAGTTAATGTTTAAACTATTTTTTTTTTTTTACTCCTCACCGGAGGACATTTTTTCCATTTTTTGTTCAGGTAGAGTGGGAGGGAGAGAGAAGAACAGAGAGAGAGAGAGAAACATCGATGTGAAAGGGACACATCGAGTGGCTGCCACCCGCACAACCGACCAGGGCCGGGGACAAACTGCAACCGAGGTACGCGCCCTTAGCGGGAACCGAACCCGGGTCTCTCAGGACCACAGGCCGACGCTCTAACCGCTGAGCCAAACCGACCAGGGCAATGTTTAAACTATTAAGACACACATACCAAATATGTATGTAAACCAAACTTTCCCTTATTTTTATTTAAAATTATGTATAAAGTATACAGATGTGCATGTTATATTATAGAAAAAAAAAGTCTGTTTCTACTTCCTGTACCCTAGAATTAAATGAAAGAAGGCACAACCTAGTTACTTCAGTAGTAACTAGGAGACTATCTCATCTTTGCAAACTATTAAATTCATATGGTGGAACAACCAATGTTTATATTTCATTTACAATTTATGATCTATTTAGCAATCTTGTAATTGTATTCATCTGCCAATTCTATTAACTAAATAGGCTTAGATTTTGTGTTCTAAATATTCGTTAATTTAGATTACTATGCCTGTAAATCAATGTTTTATCCAGCAATACAAATCAGCTTTCATTTGGTAATCAGTTACAAAATTAAAACGGAATGATAGAAATCTTTCTGAGAAAGGACCTACAAGGACTCTGAGTAGCCAGGACATGGGAGGTAATTTTCCACATCACCTTCTGCCCACTGCAGCAGTGATCTTGTCAGATGACGGGGGAGCTGCCTGTGGCAGAGAGAACCCCAAAGGGAGGGCACCAGGTTTCCAACAACTGCCCCCAGGCCGGCAAGCCTTCCAGCATGCAGATCTGGGCATTTCCATGCTGTGTAACAATCACTTTACTTTCCACGCCCAATTATTTTCTCCTGCATACGCGCAGCATTTTCCCCTAAATTCCCCATTTGTTTCCCATTCTGTTTGCCCCTAACATGACTAAATATTAATCCTTTCCCACTGTAAAACCACAGAGGACTCACTGGCTCTGCGTTTTCTTGGCTTGTTCGGTTGTGGGAGACTGGCGGAGGACACTTTTCAACTCAAAGCTTACAGGAGCTCACCCAGTGTGTTTTTCTATTACCCAAGATGCTTGTCTGAGAAAAAACTGCCACACTGGCCCCTCACAGTCCTGCGTGCAAAGGAACCAGACAGTTTCAACCACGTTCTGTAGCCATTTGTAAAAATAAAACTCAGCTTCATAGGTTTGGGATATTCTAGCTCTTATTCCAATTCCAAGAAAACTCCTCAGGGGGAAGAAAGGGTTAAAAACAGAACGAAAACTAAAATGAGGTAAAGAAGGATCCAATATGTTCTTAGAACCTTTTCTTCATTTAGTCCACGGCGGTTTCTTAAGCACAGCTCCTTCCCAGCCTTTCAAGCGGCGTGTCGTTTGGATTAGCCGGAGTTGTCACGCGGCCTGAACATGACTGCTTGGCCTCATCTGCCCTAGTCTTTTATGTTGTTGGACAGCTGAGAAATACTGTATTTCCAGCATACTATCATCATAACTGCCACCTGTCCTTTCTGTACCAATATGGAGTGATTTGTTTACACCTTTCCACATGATATCTGGGAGCTGTCAGTACAGCTCACATTGATTACGCCTTGGGATTTACAAAGCTACAAATCTATCTACACGTTTGTAAAGCAGCGAGGCTTGGGGCAATGGCGGGCAAGCTGGCTGGCAGCGATGAGTGAATTTCTCACCCTGTATCTCTGGGAGTCGCAGGTCTTTCCAAGGCCTCGTGTAGCTACTCCAAATGGGGGTGTTCAAGGGGGTCTCCAAATACCACTGCCATCTTTCCCATCCACATCTTCATGGAGGATGCTAAGCTAGGTAAACTCTCAGTGCCTTTGCCTCCTCCCCCACCACACAACACACATTTGTATCAGAATAGTTGGTCTAGGAAAGGGTCCTGCGGGAATGGCTGGGCAGAGTGTAGCGCACATTCCCCTGGAAGTTAAAAAAATATCTAACAACAAACTAGCTATTGCCAACCTTAAAGTCCTGAGGCCATGACATATTACAATAAATTTCTAACACATTTCCTCCATCTATTCTTTTATGTTTTGGAGGTTCTTCCAAAATGTGATTATGCATTTTGAAAGAAAAAGGCAGAGCTTGGCATGCAATGTGGACACTTCTGGTATGCCTATCCTTGCCCACATCTCTTTGGACCATTGTGTCATTTGGAGGGTTCATTCTGCTTACACCCAACCCTTCTCTCTCTCTCTCTCTCTCTCTCTCTCTCACACACACACACACACACACACACACCCTCCATGTATAATGAGGCTCTTTAAATTACCTCATCAAGTTCCTTACAAATCCTTTTGTTTTCACTTTGTTTAGGGAAATCAAACAATTTCATTGTTTTCACTTTGTTTAGAGAAGTTAATCGCTCCTATAGACAAACTTTTCTTTTTTTTTTTTTATCCTCACCCGAGGACATTTTTCCATTTTTTGTTCAGATAGAGCGGGAGGGAGAGAGAGGAAGAGAGAGAGAGAGAAACATCGACGTGAAGGGACACATCGAGTGGCTGCCACCCGCACGACCAACCAGGGCCGGGGACAAACTGCAACCGAGGTACATGCCCTTAGCGGGAACCGAACCCGGGTCTCTCTGTACCGCAGGCCGACGCTCCAACTGCTGAGCCAAACCGGCCAGGGCTAGACAAACTTTTCAAGAGTTGCTTCTAGAAGAAAGATGAACTTCCTTTTAATGGCACACGTGCTATGCTAGGAGCTTTACATATGTTATCTTACTTAATTCTCCTCTAAAGTACAAGGAGTTAGGCATTACTATCCCTTTGTTAGAGAAGGGGAACCTGAGGCTCACAGAAGTTAAGAAACACTAGCTGAGAACTCACCACATGCAGTCTGTGTGCCAAGTGCTGTAGATGAAATACCCAGGAGGCACTTGACAAATACTTGTTAAATGAACATCATCACACCCATTTCACAGGTAAGGAAACAGACTCAGAGTTCAATTAGATTACCCAGTCTCCTGGGAGTGATGACAATTGGAGATGGGATCTGAATTCACTCCACCATACTGTCTTTACAGGGAATACTAGAAACAAGGTCACTATAAGCCATCTCCTGCTTTCTAAGCACAAATGTATGCTTTTTTATTAGTAGAATTGGAGATGGGATCTGAATTCACTCCACCATACTGTCTTTACAGGGAATACTAGAAACAAGGTCACTATAAGCCATCTCCTGCTTTCTAAGCACAAATGTATGCCTTTTTATTAGTAGGTAACTTTCACAGCACAGAATTCACATTTGAGACAGGGAGTTAGGAAATCACAAAGCATGAAACTGACTGGGGGAATAAAAAAGAACATCGTGAAACATTACCTAATTGTTTAGTAATGCTGTCATGCATTGTCCAAAATTGGCCTGGAACAGGAGTACAGCCAAGGAGAGAAACATAAACAGATCTTACACTGGGATGAACAATCTCATTTCTAGCCTTTCTGATTCGGACGAAGAGTGGAGGTTTTCAGAGCGAACACCAGGACTGCCATGGACCAGGACACACTCAGGAAGGGTCGGGGCTGAGAGAACATTTACCAAGAACTCCAGCAGGGAACTCAAATGTACCGTATGTTTTTGTCTTTCAAAGCATGATTCCCTTTCCTGCTTTTGTTATTCTGAAATTAAAAACATTTGATTGGTGTGCCAGGCAGCAATGGCTGCAGACACCTCAGGTCATCAACATCCCTCATGCCATGCCAGGGAAGGCAATCAAAACAGCTCCGACATCAGAAAATCACAGCTGGGCTTTCTGCTCAACACCAAATTAATGTATCACCATTACACATGATGGCTTACTGGGATCCTCTCAAAGTTTAAAAAAAAAAAAAAAAAAAAAAAACCACAGGAACCAGAAACGATTACTTTAAATTAAGATGTGTGTGCTCGTGGCTTTGCCTGTTGCCTCTGGTAAGTGTCTGTACATGGCGTTGCCTAGGGGACGGTAGGCTTTGCAAATCTCTGCTGTATCACGTGAAGGTGCCATGAATGAATAATACCCAAACCAAAGGCATCCCTCTTCCAAAACATCAAAAGCATAAAACCCCCTCCAATGGATTCAATGCAGGTACAGAAAGAAGAACTGGTCGCAGTTTTTTTAAAAAAGACAATGCATAAAAATTTGAGCCTGCAAAAAGGATGCTAAAGAGGTCATTATCTTCTTAAAAATCAGAAGGGGGATTTTTCTTTAACTTTCGTTATGATTTGTTCCAATAGTCTGTCAAATAGTTATCTCCCTAAACATATTTGAAAAAGTTTTATTTTACCAAATTTCAACATTCAACTTTTCAAGAACTAGTTGCTGTTTGCCTATCATGCCAACCAGCAAAACCCCCTGAGTGCATTTCCTTCATGAAACATAAAGCTTAGAAAACAGGCCGGGGGCAGGGTTTCTCTGGGTCATCCCACTGCTATCTCCATACTGCGAATCTGTCATCAGTGTTTCGCCCTCAGAAGTTAGAAAAGACATGCAAATACCACGTTTATCTCAAAAGTCGAGAGTGTATGCCTTATAGGACTCAATCATGAAAGGCTTAATTGTGTTCATTATTTTATACTTTCTATGCTGGAAAGTACACTAATACATTTCAGGAATGTCAGAAATGAGACAAATGAGGTCCACAGAGGTTAAGGGACTTGCCCAAGGTCACCGTGTGTAAATGGCAGAGTCTGAAGTCAAATCTGGGTCTGTCTTGACTCCAGGGGCCATGACTTTGACCATCATTGTATTCACCCTTGTCAGGGGAAGCAAGTGGCAGGTTATTTTACAAAGTGCGAGGGTTTTAGAGTCCAAAGAGGCAGAAACTTCATAATAACAACACACATAAACACGGCTTAAATTATTGCCAGTCATCAAAACAAAGAAATGCTCAACCAACTTACAATAACTTTCAGGTTTCCCTTAACATCGAACGATTTGATCACCCAGTTGACAGACTTTTTGCATTTTAAGATCAAGATGAGATTTTTGACCACCTCAGGATCCTTTCGAGAAGGTCTTATGTCAATTATTATATCCACCTGGAAAGCACTGTGAATGGAAAACAAAGGCCGAGTTAGGACCCAAATATGCCAGAAGTTGCAACTATCTCCCCTCTTCCAAGTCTTCATGTTTCCAGTGTCTGGCCAGTTGATTAAAAAGCTGGAGCCGATCCCAGGCCAATGACATGTGCAAAACAGATTGTTAGTGCACACATAACAAAACGGCCTTATATAACAATAGAAAAATATGCCTGCTGATAATTAGCCACTAAACTTTTTCGCCTCTTTGGAAAAAAAAAAAAAGGCGGTTACTTCATGCAGCCACTGTTTGAAATGGACTTGAACACACCAGAAGAGTTTACTTTTAAAGCACAATTGTTGCTTTTTCAACCTTCAACACCTCCAGTGCTTCAATGTGTAACTTTCCATAGATGCTGTATGTTGGAAATTCTTCAGAACCAGGAGTGGCAGCAGCCTGGTGGGGAGAGGTAGCAGGGAGAAGGGGGCGCGGCAGTAAAAACATAGAAAGCTTCAGATAAGAGGCAAAGATGAGAATTTCTTATATAAGATTTGCTTAGGCCATTCACATTTGCTACAGAATCATATCTGTATTTACTCTCCCAAACTTCTGGGTATACAGTTAAAGGAAACACATGGACAACCCAATGGATTACTGAATAATTAATGAATACAATACAAACTTTTAAGAATTCAGTATAGAGGGAAATTTCTACCAAATAATATCATCTCTGTCATTCTGAATTTAAAGGAAAGTCTTTATTTCCATGTCAGTGCTACACACTTGTAAAGTATAAAATGAATGCTCTAAAGCCGTAGGGTTAACATCTCAGCACATCTGCCAGATTGCTTCTATTCTCTGGACCGCAGGCCAACGCTCTAACCGCTGAGCCAAACTGGCCAGGGCAGATTGCTTCTATTCTCAGTCCCTTTTAATTTTTCACAAAATTCATCATGTGGGATAGAATGGAATCTTACCCAAACTGATCTGTAGGTGATTCTTTTTTTTTTTAATCTTTACCCAAGTACATTTTTGCAGTTATCCTCAGATAGAACGGGAGGGAGAGAGGGAGGAAGAGAGAGAGAGAGAGAAACATTGATGTGAGAGAGACACATCAACTGGTTGCCACCTGCACGACCCCAACCGGGGCCGGGAACAAACTGCAACCGAGGTACGTATCCTTAGTGGGAACCGAACCCGGGACTCTCTGGTCCATAGGCCGACGCTCTAACCGCTGAGCCAAATGGGCCAGGGACCGAGGATATTTTAAAATTTATCTTCAGATAGAGTGGGAGGGAGGGACACATAGAGAGAGAGAGATACATTGATGTGAGAGAGACACATCAATTGGTTGCCTGTAGGTGATTCGTTTTTGAAATCAAAATGTGATTAGAACTTTAACTTTGACATCCCTCTACAATATAAATTTACATTTTAAGTCATTTGTCCACATGAAATGCAGGCTAAAGAGGAAGAACTTTTCCCCTTTTATTTTATTTTATTGATTGACTGATTGATAATTCCCTATTCATTCTTGATAGGGAGGGTTAGACTTCTGGTCCTGGCTCAGGAAGTTGCGGTGGGAGAAGGAGAAGGACAGGGAGAAGCAAATTACATCTAATGGCAGTTGCTGTGTTACCAGGACGGGCCACCCCAACACACACACACGGCTTGGAAGTAAGCAGTTATGAGGGCAGAAGTGCTCTGATGACACTAGGAATAGAACTTTATAAACAGACTGTTAGCCAAATAATAATTATGTTGGTAAGATACATTTCATAATTTTCTTATCACCTCGCAGGGAATAATGATGAAGCAAGAATGACTGTGTCCTGTTAATTAGTACCAAGAAGTTCAGAATGGGCTTCAGGAACGCAACCGGAACATAGAGGATCTAGAGACGGATGCAGAAAATAAAATGTACCACTGGTTTACTCCCTTCTTCAAAGCTTCTGCGAATCTCACCCAAAGCCTCGTGACTTCCCCCCTCCTGCACAGGGAGGGCTGCACCTCTCCTGCCGCAAGTCAGGAAAGATATTTATTTTCATCTCATCTCAGTTCAGAACACTCACTCACTCACTCACCTGTAGGGGTTCGAGTTGGGGCTGATTAACTCAATGATATGCACTTCCTTATCCTGGGGCTGGCTGGACATCACACACCCTTCTGCTGCTTTGGGCTGAAGGTACTCAGCAAGGTAATTGAGTGAGAGAAAATTCTTCCCTATGTTGCACGTGGGAGGGAACACTTGATCTGAAAGTAAGGAAGCACAGAAAAATCTGTCAAACCACTGACCTCCATGGTAACGAGATTCAAAGTAAAGAAGGTGACAGGGACACTGAACAAGGGCAGCGCACAAGAACCATGAGTGCTAAGGAGGGACCTCAGATCTCTGCCACCTCTGCCCTGAAATGCCTCCCCTCTCGTCAGTGACCTCCTAGTGATCCACGCTAGTAGCCTCTTTTGGTCTAAATCCTCTCCTTTCCTGTTCTCTGTGATGCTTCTTGGTCCTCATCCATGTCCTCTGACCTATCTTCCAGTCTTTCTCACTGGCTCCTCCTCCTCTGCTCATCCTCTAAACACCAGTGGTCCTCAGTCCTGGGTGCACATCAGAATCCTCTATCCCCGAGTCTGACTCAGGATTTAGGGGAGCCAAGAAGCTTTCTTTGTGAAAAACTCCACAGTTGATCCTGAAAGAAAACCAAGGCTAAGAACTTCATTTCCCTCATCAATCTTTTTGTCTCATAGTCAACTTAGATGATCTGTAGCTTCCACGTGTACCTACCTAGATCATGAAGCCTTTTCTGAGGTGCAGACCTGTTTTATCACCCAACTACCAAGCACCTCCCACCTGAAAATCCACTAAATGCTTCACAGTCAGCACACTCCACACTGAACCCAATTATCTACCCTATCCCCGGGTATGTTCCTCTTTGGATATTTGCTATTTCAATTAATAGGAGAAGCAGTTACCTAATTAACCCTCTGGCCCACTATGTACAATTACTCATCCCCTCTTACTTATTCCTCACAGCACTCGATATTCTTAAAGCCGAGGTAGGAGTCTGGGGAACGCAGTGCGGGCAGACTTTTATCCCTTCCCACAATCGTGACACAGATGACTAATGTTTCTATGGTACTGCAGTTTACAAGGTGCTTTCACAAACACTGTCTCATCGCGCTGAGCGAGGGCTGCTCATCACCTCCACCAGGGAAAGTGATGCAAGGACCAAGAGTCTGAACACTCCCCCAACGGCACACGCCGTTTTACACAGCACTGTGGTTGATGGGATTTCCATTCAGCGGTTTAAATGTTTAAACAGAACTTGAAACTGCTGGCAGTGTGACAGCTGGGACCAGCGTCAAGGAAGTTCTAGGTGTAGCAAACTTTTTTCAGAAAGGGTAATTAATCAGAGCCCTGGCACTTTAATGAAACACACTCCTGC
Organism: Molossus molossus; assembly: GCF_014108415.1. Classification (NCBI taxonomy): domain Eukaryota; kingdom Metazoa; phylum Chordata; class Mammalia; order Chiroptera; family Molossidae; genus Molossus; species Molossus molossus. Next base: position 31,865,030 of record NW_023425347.1, on the reverse strand, counting down.
CCTTTTCATTTAATGGACGGGATGTCAGGGTTCAAATTCATGTGCAAGCCTCACTGAGGAGTAAGGAATCAGCCGAGGCACTCCCAAGGTTGGGTGGCAACAGGGCTCCATGCACCATGGCACCCCTAGTGCCATCCCTAGAACAGAGGGGACCAAGGTGCTCATGAGGCCCCCACTTGCAGGCTCGTTCCAAGTGAGCATCAGGTGTCTGCACTCTGCGTTCTTCCCTAACTACCCCCTCAGAGAGCAGAGGCCAGGACTCCGCCAACTCAGGCTGCTTGAGCAGCCTCCCCGCCACATCTGCTGAGGATTCTGCCAGATGAGCAGATGAGGAATGCACACCCTGCAGCTGCAGCCCTGCGGATGCCTCCCCCAGATCACAGGATGGAAAATGATACTGGGGTGGCAAGGCTGAAACGTCATTTAGAATCCGAAAGTATATGGATGGGCCATGGACAGGCCAGTCTTGAACTCAAGAGACTAGGACCCTCCTGGAAACTCCAGCCTGAAGAGTCAGTTCACAAGGGTACTGGTATAGTAGGTCCATGGTATAGGTTTCCCGAACTAACAAGCGGTGATGTGAGATTTGAAACAAAGAACAAAGCACTCTCATGTGGTGACCCTTAAGCCACTAATAAAGGTTGAATTGTTTAAAAGTTGCTGTCATTAAGGGCTCAAGTCTCAGATGCCATTGTCACTAAGTTGAATACGGTTTTTGTTGTGAATGCGTGCGTGTGCGTGTGCGTGTGCGTGTGCGTGTGCGTGTGTGGTTTCTTCCCCCCAAACGACCTTCTGCATGCCTGGCATCAAAACTTACAGCAACTGCCAAGTAGAAAGGAAACCACAAAGGGGAATCCCCGGGTAGAAACCTGGCACGTTTGGGGTAGGGGGAGGGGGAAATCACATGTGTATTCGTATTTCAGGAAAGGACTGACAAATGACTTTGAGACCTTGAATGATATATACTCTGACAGCCTGGGAGGTGATGCAGACTCCTCATTTTCCTGCTGCGGAAACTGAGGCTCCAGTGGTAAATCAGAGTGTTGCTTGAAGCTTCACAGCTAATGAGACCAGCTGGGATAAGAACCCCAAACTCCCCAGTTCTTCCACTTAGGGTACGCAGGTTAGAGCAGAAGTTCTCAAATAATCGTGAACATCAGAATCACCTACAGTGCTCCTTCAAGCACAGGTGACTGGACCCCACCCTCGAGTTTCTGATTCAATGGGTCTGGGGTGGGCCCCAAAAGTGGTATTCCCAAAGGATAGCAATGCTGCTGGGGCGGGGACCACATTTTGAGAACTACGAGGGATAAAGCAAGAGGAGGCCTGGGGTCCCTGGGCTGTAGGGTGGAGAAAGGTCAGTTTCTGGGAAGCCAGCTGCTGAGGTTTGCTCAGTAGTCAAATCCCTGTGGTCCGCTGACAGACCTAACCCAGGACTCTTGTTTCCTTTCGATATTCCTCTCCATGGTGTGGGCCAATGACGTATACCCAACTGGTGACTGGAGTCAAGTTTCAGGGGCTCCAAAGGTGCTACCAAGAAGTAAACCAGTTTTTACTGGACTGGACACCATGTCCTTTAAGATCTTCCCCAACCCAGTGTGTGGCCTTGGAGAAGTCCCTTAACCCCTACTCTAAGGGCAGGTGCCGGCGTGCGCAGAAGCCTGTGCACGCCGAGAGAACAGAGCCCAACGTTCTAAATGTTACAATTGCACATTTTCTTATTCTAACAAATTCCAAGGGGGTAATCAACATTCTTTCATGCTGCTAGAATTCTTTTTCAGAAATGCAGACCACTGGCTAGGGCTTAGAGCCTTTGTGAAAAGAGATTTTTTTTATTTTGTTCCAAATGGACTTGACTTTTATTCGCTATCTGACTACCACGACAGTTTAGCAACAACCTTCAACTTTGCAATCCCAATTCTCATCTAAAACTCCTCCCCTCTTTACTCTGCTGAACAAGTCTTTCTATCCAGGTGGCTCACTTTCATTTTCAGGTTGGACTTATTTGGCTGAGACCTCAAATATAGCATCAGGCAACAAGCATTCGGGTCAAGAGTCAGGAAACTTGGGTGTGAGTTCTGGCTTTGCCACTTGCTAGTCACATGGATCTGAGCGAGTGAGCTTTGCCCTCCACCAAACCCGCTGTAAAATGATGGGAACAACGGTCTCCTCCTGGGGTTCCTGGCGCGGTTGAGCGGGGTGCACGGGTGAGCACCTGATGCACACAGCACACTCTCCAGCATCAGCGTCTGCCTTTCCTGCGTCTGTCAGATAGCCCAGAGCCCAAAAGGGCTGGGCACGAGCACTCGGTGACGCACCCGTGCTGCCATGCTGTCTGCAGGAGGTGACCACTGCTGCAAATTCAGCAGAGAGCAGATGGACGCTGCGGACCTGAGGGCAGCGTTCACACAATCACCTGACTATAACAAGGGCCCTTTCACAAGAGTTGTTATTTCTAGTCATTTATGGGAGTTCCAAACATATTCAACCAAAAATAATAATGAAAAAAGTTATTAAAAAATAATACACTTCCAAAATTGAGTCAACTGAATATTTATATCCCTCCGCAAAGGCAAGGGAATGAAAATAGGCAATCTCTTATCAAGGCCTTACAGTTAGTTCCTTTCTCTAAGAATTTAGCCTTGCAAAAGGCCTCAGTGTTAAAAATATATTCACACACTTTTCCTCTGCTATTGTCCAAAATTTAATTGATGTCTCAAAATCATAAACTGACATCGGCTTCAAATGTTTGCAAAATACTAGGTAAGGAGAAGCCCTAACTGTTGACCCATTCTGCCAACTCCTTCTCCCTACCACTCCTTATCACCCCCCGTCTCACGCTCTCGGCTTCTTGCCCTCCACTCAGTTTTTCTGACTTCTGTATATGGCTGTCTTCTAAATCCTCCACAACCTCCTCCTCCTGTCTCGGCCAGGCTACTCCCCATTTCTCACTTGGCCATTACCAGGCCTGTCTGCTCAAAAGGAAGACGGGAAGGAGGGGGTGTGGGAGGAACAGGCCCCCGTCATCCTGCAGGTCCCTGCCAGCTCCAGTGTTCGTAATTATATGATTCCTTACCCTAACCACCTGGTCTCAGAAAAGAAAACAATTGACTGTCATAAATCAGTCATTAATTGAAACCACATAAAATTTACCTTCCCCCACTTTAATATAAATGTTTCGGGCTATCTTGAGTTCAGTGAATGAAGTGACTGCTCCGTACTCCTTTCGGGCCCAATTTAACAGATGTTCGTTCCCATGTGGGAAGCTCCTCTCTTCTGTTTTTGCTGACAAGGAGAAGTTTCTTGATGAAAACTGGACCACAGAACCCTCAGAAACCTAGAGGAAAGAAAAGTGCATAGTGAATGTGGTCCACTGACAGACCTAGGCCAGGACTCTCGTCCTGGAGCTGAATCGTAATCAGAGCGCGCTGAACCAGACAACTGATGGATGTTTGTCAATCCAACCTCTTCCCTTTTTCAGCAGTTGATTTGAGAAATAACCTCAAGGCTACGTCTTCCTGCTAAAGACAAAGCTACCAACCACGCAGCATGTCCCTTTGAATTTTTAAAGAACTCTGTGATGACAGACTGCAGAGTGCATTGTATCATATGAATTCTCATTGCTATTTTCCAGATACCTAAACTGTAAGCCCGTCTTTCAAGTAACGTGCTTTGAGTCAAGCAGGAAGTCTTGGTGAGTGTTGTCATGGGCTTTTAACGGGCTTCAGGATCAGGGCAAGCAATCTCAAAGCCCTGCCAGCAGGTGAGCTAGGTTTCCAAGTGTTCCACTGCTGCAGCATCACCACCACGGGGCATAGCGGAGTCCCTTCGGTTTATGTTCCCGAGCGCTGAGAGAAGAAGAATGGCCAGAGACTGCCGGTGTTAGCTCCATCACACTACTTCCCGGCAGCAAGATGAATGTGCATTACAGTTTATTTTGTAAGACCCCCAACTCCCCACAGATAATGAAGTCAAGAGGCTGTTGGATTCAGCCTAATAAAACTTGCGGGATGATTTATGCAAGTTCCACACTCTTGCTGAATGTATTAGACCACTGTTGACCTAGCAAATGATGGTCTATCTAATTAATTCATACAAAGGAGTAAAAGTATCATCTTGTTGCTATACTATAATCAAAGTTAGTTACTGATGAAACTAGACATGTCATCTTTGCTGGCTAGCATTTATAAAATGACTGATTTTATCAGAGGGTGAAAACTCAAAATGTGAGCAAAAAGATTCATAGATTCCCAAGTCATAAAACTATAAATGTCTTATATTAAATTCCAGATTAACTATTTATCTCGAATGAAAAGCAAGCAGGTTCTAAAGAGGCTATAAATAGCCAGACTAAAAGCAGGTTGAGGGCAAGGATTCTTGCTTAGTGTTCTATAGCTTAGAGCAGAGTTTTCCACCTCAACACACACACACATACAAAGTAGTACTTAGGTACTGTGCTAGGCATTAATACTTTCTATTTGATCATATATACATATTTTTTTTTAATGCTAGCAAAGAAATACTTCACCAAATTGACTCCATGACCTACTAATGCTGTGCTCTCCCTCTTGGCTGAAAGCTAGAAGCACCCAAGAGCTTCTAAATATCCGGAGGCCCAGGCCACACCCCAGGTCAATGAGAATCTTTGGAGTGGGACTCAGGCATCAGAATATTTTAAAGCTCCCTCGTGATTCCAATGTTCATCAACAATTGAGAAGTCCTGTCTCAATGGGTACTGAGGCATCCATAATCTGAAAACCACTGTTATAGGTCAGGCCCAGTGTGGGTACCTCGAAGCTTCCTACACCAGTGGTCCTTAACCAGAGGTGATTTTGTCCCCCAGAGGACTTCTGGCAATGTCTGGAAACATTTTTTTATTGTCACAACTGGGAGAGAGGAGCTACTGCCAGCTAGAACACAGAGATCAGAGGCGCTGCTAAACATCGTACAGTAATACACGGGGCAGCTCCCTCAGCGAAGAATTATCCAAATGTCCACAGCACCGTGACTCAGAAACCCTGGTCTATACTTCTGACTGACTGAACGTTACTACCACTCACATTATCTGCCGGATCTGCAAACTGGATCCCCTCTTCTATAAACTGGGCTGTTTAGTAATTAATAAAGAATAAGAGAACCACTTCACACCTGTCAGAATGGCCACCATCAACAAATCATCAAACAAGTGTTGGCGAGGGTGTGGAGAAAAGGGGACTCTAGTACACTGCTGGTGGGAATGCAGACTGGTGCAGCCACTGTGGAAAACACTATGGTGTTACCTCAAAAAATTAAAAATTGAACTGCCATTTGACCCAGTGATCCCATTTCTAGGAATATACCCTAAGAAGCCTGAAACACCAATCAGAAAGGATATATGTACCCCCATGTTCATAGCAGCACTATTTACAATAACTACGATCTAGAAACAGCCCAACTGTCCATCAGTAGACGAATGGATAAAAAAGCAGTGGTACGTATACACAATGGAGTACTACACAGCTGTAAGAAAGAAAGATCTCTTATCCTTTGAGACGACATGGAGAGACCTGGACAGTATTATCCTAAGTGAAACAAGCCAAGCAGAAAAAGACAAATACCACATGATCTCACTTACATATGGAATATAATGAATACAACAGTCTGAGGAATAGGGTAGACCCAGAAACACGGAAGTAGAGTACAGACTGACAACCCTCAGAAGAGGGGGTGGTGGGGGGTGGGAAGAGATAAACCACAGAACTTATATGCATGTACGCATAACCAATGGACATGGACAACAAAGCCGGGGGTGGGGGGGGATGGGGAGGAGGGTGTCAATGGGGTAAAAAAAGAGAAACATCTGTAACAAAAATAAAATTTAAGAAATTAATTAATTAATTAATTTTAAAAAAAGAATAAGAGAACCTTTCTGGTTTGTATTGACTTGGGAAGCCCAGAACGAATTGTTAATAACCTGACCACAGACTATGACCACTAACAGTAGTTGTCATTTATTGAACACCTACTATATATGAAGCATCACACAGAGCTACCAAGTGAGGTACTGACATTTGCTAAATGTCCCAATGCCAGTTATAAACAAATCCAGTGGGCACCGCTTAGCTACGGCTTTGTTTCGATACTGCAAAGAAAACCCCCTGATCCCTTTACCTGCCTAACAACAGCCATGACAACCTACATATAAATACCCTGAGGCTTAGCTACTCATCAACACTTAACTTCAAACAATGTTTATCTGATTTTCTGACTTAAGCACTGTAGTAAAATCTTCTTTTTACTGAAAAGCACTTGTGTTAAAAAGTCATTTTTATTAGGCCTGTCACCGAAAAAACCCACAACAGTCGGAGGCCTCTGTCCTACTGCCAGTGCAGTTTGGAGTGTTCAGACGAGTATCCCTGGCTGTTCTGTTCCTTTTGTTCTCATTCATGTTATAGCCATAAAAATAAGACCCTTGGGCTTTAAATACATTATACATGGAGTATATTTCTTCAGAGTGGAAGGTGGGATACATCACCCTGGAACATTCCAGAGGCAAGAACATGAGCTGTGTTAATAAGAGAAGAAATAGGGAGCAGCTTTGGAATGTACCCTGGAGTAAATGAAAAGTGATAGCATGATGCAGCGGAGAAGGGGCTGGTCCCTCCATCAGCCCTGCTCCTCTGCCTTCTCCTGGGCCAGCAGCACGAGGATCATACGTTCCGGGCAAAGGGATCTGGAAAAGGAGTTAACTGCCACTCCTCAGGCGTGTTCCAGTTAAGAGAGGAAAGCTGCCAGGAGCAGAAGTGTCCCCGACTGCAGGTCAGTGGAAATTTCTGTGCAGCAAGGGGTTAGTCAGCTCCTGCTGACCGCCAGTCCTCCTGGCTCTGACAAAGCTGGACGCCGACCCCCACTGCGTGTTAGAAGGCATTGGTCCTCCCACCTGATCCTCAGGAAGACCTGAGGGGATCCCCGTGGCAGAGAGGAGAACATCTCAGAGAAGCTAATGGCTCACTCAAAGTCAGAGAACAGCACCAGGGCAACATCAGAACAGGAGACTTCTGACTCTGGGTCACAGATGGTTTCTGCTTGTACCCTTCCAGAAAGAAGACCTTGCTAGCTCCTAAGGCAGGAGATTCTGTTCTTACTTACTGTCTGTAGGATTTGCCTTCCATCCACTTGTCTGAGCTATGTCTCCCAGACCAAAGAATTCCTTCCTCTTTCCTCCATGAGACATGCCTTCAAATGTTTGAAGATGTCACTCGACCCTGCTCACGACTTCACTTCTTCAGGGCACTGTAGCTAGTCTCAACTACTCCCAGACACTGTGGATGTCAGACCTCCACCAGCAGAGTCTGAAATGTGGGGCCCAGGACAAGACTCAGGGTTGGGTGTGGTCGGACAAATGTACTGTGAGGGTTAATTTTACATGTCCACTTGACCGGGCCACAGGGTGCCCAGCTATTCGGTCAAACACTCTTCTCAGCACTCCTGTGAGGGTGTTTTTGATGAGATAACATTTAAATTGGTAAATAAAAAAGATAGCCCTTCGTAAGGTGTGGGCCCCATCCAATCACCTCAAGTACAGAACAGAACAAAAGGCTGGCCCTTGCCCCACAGTGAGAGAGAATTCTCCTGCCCAGCAGCCTTCAGATTGGGACCTCAGCTCTTCCTGGTCCTCTAGCAGACCACTGTTAAGGACTAGGGTACTTAGTGCAGGTCAGAGGGGTCACCATTGAGAGTTCATCAAAACACCTAACATGTTTTAACAAGATCACTCTGGTTGCCATGTCCCATCTACGCTGAACAGAGACAAGGAGCAGGAAACCAGCACTCGACTTCTGGAACTACCCAGGGCAGGAAGAGTGGCAGCTCACACCAGGGCGGGTGCTGGTGATGATGGTACCTACATCCTTTGGTCTTTATTTTATTAGACTGACACTCTTCACATCCTTCCCTTACACCATTGATTTTTTCAATATAAAAGCAAAAGCTTATATTTATTCTTGAGATCCATATTTCAAGTCTTAAGAGACCACATAAAAATCTTTATTCTGTTAGTTGTAGATATCTCTATATGTCGTATGAATACCTTCTACACAATCATCTAAATCTCTGAGAAGCTGAACAAGATCAGGCTCAGTTCTGGGACCTAATGGATACACTCCTCCCACAGTGACCCAAGCACATTAAACAGTACTTGCTGGGGTCCCCGGTTGTCCGCTGACTACAGAGTGACCCCACAAACTGTCCTCCTGTCTGCAAGAGCATCGTGCTAGAACCTATCAAGAGCCCTCCTGAAATAAAGACGTCGTATCAATGTCATTACTCTTCCAGTCAAAGCTCTTGTCCTGCCTAATCTTCATGGTACCCTTATTCGAATCTGGCTTAGGTTAAAGTTTATGTTAGAAGTACAGATGTAAAGAAATTAGCAAAAAAACAGAAAGAGGGAAAATAATACTTTTCTAATGAGGAAGGGTTACAATCGCAGTTGCAAGAAAAATAACTAATAAGTGAGTATGAAACTGTTTTTTAAAAATATTAAGAGCAAGAATTTCCAGGGCTGTTTATTCTATCCACTATCCTCTACCTTATTTGTAGGTCCTTGCTCTGCTGCTACCCCATTTCTGGCCCTTACATCTCAACCAAACTGTCCCAGTAACTTCCTACTCTTCAAGTTGCCAATTCTGACTCCCTCCATCCCTCTCAAACTGTCACCTGGGAGACCTCTCTAAAGAGTAAACTCATGATGATGCAGGATGGCATCTAAGCATCCTAACTAGCACATGACCAGGGAAGGACTCTGCCCACTTCCCACCGCTCCCCCTCGTACCCAGGACCTGCCAGGAAGCACGCACAGTGGCAGAACACATCATGTTGTTTGGGCTCCCAGGTCTTTTTATAGCCTGTTTCCTGCCTGGACCACTACTCCCCGCCTTGCACGCTTGGTAATTGCTCCTTGTCCTTCCACAGGTATCACCTTTTCATGAAACCACCCCGGCTCCCTGCCGCTCCTCAGGAGGGAGCTACCCACTGTGCCTTGAACATACCGCACATGAACTGCACTGTTTACCAGCAAACCTGCTGCCCTCAATTGACAAAGAACACCTTGAGGGCCAAGAAAGCACCTTGCCCACTTTGGGTCTCCTGGGCCTGGCACGGTACTTGGCACAAAGTAGGGGCCTGATAATTTCGTATTGAATGAAAGCTCAATGCTGTTCCAGGAAAGGATGTGCCATATTTTCTTCATTCCCGTAACCCTACTTCCCTCACTGCCCAGGAAATGATCCTTCATCCAGGCTCTAAAGCTCATGATATGACTTTCCACCCAATAACTCCACCTAAAAACTAATCATTAAATCATTTAGTAGTGCCGTGTCCTCCCCCAGAATCCACTGAACTTTTCTCCTGCCTGCTAATTAAAACCCAATCCTGACATTCCCTGACATGACAAACATCTTCCTGTGGGAACGAACAGAGCGCTGGGCTCCAAAAATCCCGACTCGGAGCATCTGTGGAAGGGGCAAGAGCGCGGCGCGCGCTGTGCAGCTAACCCCCGGCTGCGGGCCACACTGAGCCCCGCCTCTCCTGCGCGCCTCCTCCCTCAACCGTGCTCCACGTTCGCATTTTAATTCTAGTTTTGCTACCAGAGTTTTTTAGAGAGCAGAACATTACTCTATCTGCCAGTGCTGGAAGTTTTATTACAAGAACTTACAGCTAGGCAACGAGGGCCAAGTTTATTATTTTTTCTGGATCACATTCAACAACCTTGTCCAAAAGAGCAAGAAAAAAGCGAAAGCAAAAAAAAAAAAAAAAAGGCGAAAGAGGCAACCAGCCTTTTTGTTTCCACACCTGTATTTCAGTGTTAACTCTTCGAGTCCTAAGCAGATCCACTGAAGCAGCAAAACAGAGCTCCAAGCCCAAGGACAGCGAACCAATCCTGGCTCGTGGGTGCAGTCGCCGCTTTCCTGGAACTGAGGTTCTCGGTTTTCGCACTTATCTCAGCTCGTCAGCTGACTCAGAGGCTGGCACGCGCCCGGGGCCTGGCTCAGCTTCCCCACGCTGCTTCGTCTTCAGGGAGGAGAGGGGCTTTGCTGAGCACAGGGCCATGTTATGAGGCCTCACCTAGTCCCATCCCTCTCCTCCCTATTTTTGACCCAACCCTAAAAGAATGCTCCCCCACGAATAGTCCCCATGAGAATACAGGCCACGCGACATCACGGGTGGTGATTAAGTCTAATCTGGAGTTTCACCTCACTTCCTTCAAGTCTAATCACATGTTACCTTCTCAAAGGGGCCTATTTATAATTACAATCCCACTACCCAGCAGCCCCTACTCTAGCATTCTTGATTCCCCCCAAACCTGCTTTCCATGTTCTAATTTCTATGGTGTAGTATAGCAGAGTCACCTTCCAAACTGCCATGTCATTTGCTTATTTATTATGCTCATTGTCCACCACATCCCACTAGAATGTAAGCTCCTTCAGAGACCGGGGTCTTCATCTGCTTTGTTCATATCCCAAGCACCTAGAACAGTGTTGGGTACAAGAAGACACTCAGTAAGTATGTGTTTAATAAATGAATGGGCCCTGGCCGGTCAGAGCATCGGCCTGCGGTCCAGAGAGACCCGCTAAGGGCACGTACTTCGGTTGCAGTTTGTCCCCGGACCTGGTTGGTCATGTGGGGGGCAGCCACTCGATGTGTCCCTTTCACGTCAATGTTTCTCTCTCTCTCTCTTCCTCTCTTTCCCTCCCGTTCTATCTGAACAAAAAATGGAAAAATGTCCTCGGGTGAGGATAAAAAAATAATAATAATAAAAAAATAAATAAATGAATGGATCTTGAAGTCTAATTAATTGGCAGTGCCTGCTTACTGTTCTAGCTGAGAAGGATTCCGAGGTTCTCTTCAGGGGCAGTGGAGGAACCGGAATGAGTGCCCGGGGTCCGCCCTGCCCTACAGCTATCCAATACAGCGGTCACTAGCTACATGCCCCCACTGAGCATGTGAAACGCTGCCAGTTAAACAGACCCGTGTTGTACATGTAAAACACATACCAGACTTTGTAGTGTCTTACAGTCAAGAAAAATGTTTACAAAAAATCTCAATGTTTTCACTGATTACATATTAAATGATATTTTGGATAGATTAGGTTAAATAACCTATGCCATTAAAATTAATTTCATTTGTTTCCTTTACCATTTAAATTTACTACTAGAAGATTTAAGTTTTACCTATATGGTTTATGTTTTATTTCTATTGGACAGCATTGCTCTAGTCTCCTCCAATATGACCCTAAGGAAGGATGAACTGATCATTTCCATCCATCTGCTTTTTGGTCTGATCTCAGAACACAAATCAATATCAAAAAGACATTTCAAACCCAGTGCTTCCCAGTGTGTGATCCTTGGACCAGCATATCACAGACAGAAGCATGCTGAAATGCAGAATTTAGGGTGAAGTAGGAATGCAGGGTCCAAAAAGCTGCATTAAAATTTCCCTGCACCTCCCCCCAAGATTCCAAAGCCCTCTTGAGGTTCACTACTCTAGGTCATAGACACAAATATTATTTAAATTCCTAACAGTCCTTGTAAACTGTGCAGGAGTGCTTGAAAAACAGGCAAGAGTATTCTCCCCTTGCCCTGGGGGAGGGGCGGAACAAGAAACGCCAGGAAGGAGAGAGCAAAGCCAAGTCACGGATGGAGTCATCTTCTTGCACATCTAAAAAAAAAAGAAGTAAGCCTTGTGAAATAAGAGGAGCCATAGCTCCCCAATGATACAGAAAAGCCTACTGAGACCTCAGAGGAAAATCTGTTCTAGGAATCACACACACACACACACACACACACACACTCACCCTACAGCTCAGCTGTGGTCCATTTGGAGCTTCAGTTATCAGTGGGGTGAGTACCTGCTATTCAGGTTACAGCTCCATGGAGCTGCTCTAACTCACACACCCACCTTCACACATTTACATGACTTTGACATTGGTAAAAGTTCAGCGCTTGCACAGTAAGAATTAGCTCCTCTCCCTCTTTTGTCCTGCCCTGCACCCAATTTCTACTATTTCTTTTCCTTTTTCCTGACTCCTGCACATAGACAAATCTTTACTTTTTAATATACTAAGAATAATATTTATTACAGTGTCTTCTTTGTTAGCAGACATGAATAAAATTTATTTGAAAAATTATTTTTATTTGTCAATTACACTTGACATTCAATATTATTTTATATTAGTTTCAGGTGTGTAGCACAGTGGTTAGACATTTATATAATTTAGAAAGTGACCCTTTCCTCAAATAAGTCTAGTACCCACCAGGCGCCATACATAGTTATTACAATATTATTGACTATATTCCCTATGCTGTACTTTACATTCCCCAGACAAATCTCTTTTTGGAGTTGTCTACTTAGGAAAATAGAAAGAGCAAAACAAAGAAAACAAATAAAGCAAAGAAAAACACACTAACATTTCGGAAACATCTGCCATGCCAAGTATTTGCTAGTTCAATTCTAGAGGGGAAAAGACACATGGTAAAGTAGGGCAGGTATTTCTCTGTAATTCAGGTCTATCTATGTATAAGTAGGATCTAGGTGGGTTGGCTCTAGACATTGTAATAGTGCCCACACAGAAAAACTCTAAGGAGATGACATTTTGATGTATTTTGTGCACAAAGTCCAGCAAAAACAAACACATAAAGCACTGGAACCGTACTGAAATATTTACCTCCCAAATGAGGAGTGAACCCTACTACATTCTGAGAGGAAAGTCACAGGTTCTCCCGACCCAGTTCCTGGGAGGGCTGTGCCTGCCTATTTCCTCCAAAGCCACGTGATGGGAAACGTGATCTGAAACATGTTTTTTATTAACCATATACCATGACTCAATGTTTTTTCAAAGTTTGTTTTAAATAAATAATAACTTCCATGACCATGAACCTACAGTCATAATTTGCAAAGCTCCGTAATCATGAGCCATGTGCTGAGGGCACCTGCCTATCGTGCATTCAGGACACAATTCCATGCAGCCATTTAGAAACTCTTGGGTGTTTTTATTTTGTATCCACAACCAGAACACTTTCTTCAAAAATAAGACTTAAGACATATTCAACAATTTCTCTCAAAACATTCATGATGATCGTCCTCTGCTTCTAATTTTTATTTTTGCTGAAATACAAAGAACTAAAGGATTGAAACTGCTCTCTGTTCTTAACAGCCTACATGTTTCCACATGTCCGAGAGGAAAGTCCTGAGATGCTGCCCTCCGACTATCAACATACACAAAGTTGAATGTGAGCCAGCACAAAAGCAACACTCTAATCTCCCATGGAAATGTTACAAAAACGACAGTCTGTGTATAATCAGAGAGAAGCAGAGTATCTCCCTCCATCTGAAAGACAGACTCAGTCCCCACAGCATAACAAATTAATGAAGCGTGAGCTGCTTTACAACACAGAGTTTTTCAGTGTGGAGTCCAGGCCACACAGGGCCTCACCAAACGATCTCTCCAGACGCCTAAACGTACCCTTCTCGTCTTCCAATGTTAGCACGATGTTAAAGTGCATTTGCCATGTAAAGGATGTTTTTCAGAAAAAAAAAAAGAAATGTTGGCATCATTACTATGACTTGCCATGATCCTCAATCTATTTTTGCCTTCCAAATGTGCTTCTGGGAAATCCCTCACTGGGGAGGATTATTTTATTTTTCTTTTAAATTACATCTAATCTGCCAATCCTAGTCAAGGGCACAAACTGAATTTTACAAACACTTGGCTCCAAATAGGTTCCTAGAATTCTCTTTACAGAGAGTTCCTCTTCACCAAGACTGATAATCTATATTCCATTTTACAGACAAGGAAATTAAGGCTAAGAAGCTCAAGAACCTGTCAGAGGCACAAAGCTGGTAGAAAGCAGGGTTGACAATAGAACCAAAGACCTCATTTCTCACTCTACAGCGCTTTCCACTCCACGACCCCGCTACCACAATCAAGAAATCAGCCACGTTGGGTAGAAAGAGCCCCTCTCGGCCCCCTACTAATAGGAACAAACACTGGGAGATAACAGCCATGAAGGTTCTTCCTGATCACTTACTAAGTGTACGTTTCATAGACTCTGAATCTTCACATCTGACAACTGAAGACACTGGGGCTCTGAGAGGTTGGGTTACTTTGTTTTAGCAAGGGACAGTGCAGATCCAAACTATGTCCGCTAGACTCCAAAACTATGCAACACAAAGCCGGGCTTTTAAGAGTGAAAAGGACTGATACATCACCTAAGGCAACAGAAACAAAGGAGAAAATGAACACATGGGACTACATCAAACTCAAAAGCTTCTGCACAGCAAAAGATACAATCATCATAATGGAAAGGCAACCCACTGTATGGGAGAGCATAACTGCCAATGATATATCAGATAAGGGGTTAATTTCCAATATATATAGAGTGCTCATACAACTCAACAAAAGGAAGACAAAAAACCCAATTAAAAAATGGGCAGAGGAGCTGAATAGACACCTCTCCAAACTGGACATACAAATGGACAAGAGACATATGAAGAAATGCTCAACATCACTAATCATCAGAGAGATGCAAATTAAAACAACAATGAGGTATCACCTCACACCTGTCAGAATGGCTGCCATCAACAAATCATCAAACAAGTGTTGGGGAGGGTGTGCAGAAAAGGGGACTCTAGTACACTGCTGGTGGGAATGCAGACTGGTGCAGCCACTATGGAAAACAATATGGTATTACCTCAAAAAATTAAAAATTGAACTGCCATTTGACCCAGTGATTCCACTTCTAGGACTATACCCTAAGAAGCCTGAAACGCCAATCAGAAAGAATATATGTACCCCCATGTTCATAGCAGCACTATTTACAATAGCTAAGATCTGGAAACAGCCCAAATGTCCATCAGTAGACGAATGGATAAAAAAGCTGTGGTACATAAACACAATGGAGTACTACACAGCTGTAAGAAAGAAAGATCTCTTATCCTTTGAGACGACATGGAGGGACCTAGAAAGTATTATCCTAAGCGAAACAAGCCAAACAGAGAAAGACAAGTATCATATGATCTCACTTATTTGTGGAATATAATGAACATAACAGTCTGAGGAATGGGATAGTCCCAGAGACGTGGAAGTGGGGTACAGACTGACAATCCCCAGAAGAGGAGGTGGTGGGGGAGAGATAAACCACAGAACTTATATGCATGTGTGCATGAACAATGGACATGGACAACAAAGCTGGGGACAGGGCGGGGAGGGAGGAGAGGGGGGAATCAGTGGGGGGAAAAGGAGAAACATCTGTAACAAAAATAAATTAATTAATTTAAAAAAAAAAAAGAATGCAAAGGGAAAGCAGGGAGGCGAAGCAGGGGTTGTGCCCTTTCCTGCCTCTTGGACAGAGACCCTCCCTATTGGGTTGTTTCCTTCTCGTTCTCCCCTTCCCCAGGGGGCCTAAGGAGCTGTGCTGAAGGAAAGGGAAGGAAGGGGCAGACAGAGAGTTGTGACTGTTAGAGAAACAAAATAATTGCTTAGCTGGAAGAAGAGAGACCTCTTGTAGTAAACAATGACAACAAAAACTGCCGAAGGCTCCAAAAATGATGGCACGGAAACTATAGTAGGTGCAGCACAACAAGAATATCATGTTATATAGAGTTAATATGTAAATGCTTCTGCGGTGGTCAGTTTGAAACGTTAACTTGGTTTGGTTATCTGTCATTTCTGTTCAAACACTAACTCATGATTTTGCCCTGAAGGTATTTTGTGGATGTGATTCAAGTCCATAATCAGGTAGCCCTGAGTAATGGAGATTGCCCTAGATAACCCTGATTCCTTCAGCTGAACGGCCTGAAGAGCAGAGCTGAGGCTCAGAGCTCATGCCTGAGAGTTCCAGCTGCCCCTCCTGCAGATTTCTGGGATTTCTGACTCGTCCTTTCTGACCCCACAATGGCGTAAGCCAATTCCCTGCAATAAATCTCTTAATATATATCCCCTACTGGTTCTCTTTCTCTGGATAACCCTGACTGATGCAGCTTCTGTGAATGGCTGGTGCAAGCCCCAAGAGAAATGGGGCTACATATTCTGGCCCAGCAACCACAGACCTAACAGCAGTTGGGGAGGGGGATTCTAAAGGACATGTCCTTGGGGGTGGAGGGAGGAACAGAATGGAGATGGGAACTTCAGCTCCAAAACTGGATGCAGCCGTCTTGAACATCCTAACATCAGCTCTCAAGCAAAGGTAGGCCACGTTCCTGGGCTCACCCCCATTTTCCAGTCTACACTGAGCCGTCTCTGGTGAAGACCAAGGTGCTTCCTATGCCACAGCCAAGAAGGCTGAACTGAACTGAACACATTTAACGTCTCTGGAGAAATGACTGCCAGACTGCCAAGGGGGATGCAGAGTTAAGCAAGGAATCCTAGCGCAGTGGACCCCGAGATGGGCCACCCAGAAGAACATGCTGCTGGGAAACGGGTCAAGAAGCAGTTTTAAAGCTTTTACCTTAGTGAAATACTGGCATGACCTAGATCCCAGTACTGAAGCCATTCACAGTACACTCTGCTGATGTGAGACCAGATAGGAGAGTCCACGTCGCCTCCTCACTGGGTCAATGAGCGATGCCCTGATGTGGCTCGGGTTCAGGTCTGACGTCCTGTCTGCGGGACAGTCATAGTGGCCCCAGGCGGGACACCAGGGTTATAGATAATGTCGCAGTCACACCCTTGAGTCAGGCATTGTGTGACTGTTCTCAATAAGGTCTCCATTTATCCTTCTGGAAAGTAAGGGGCACCTAGATTATATCTGTCCTTCAAGAGGTCACCCAATTACCTTCCTTGCACTATCTGTGACTGAGGATAATGGCAGAGGCTCCAAGCAAATGGGGGGAAAAAATCAGAAAAAAAGGGACTTAAAACACCTGGGAGTCATCACCCGTTTTAGAATGCTCTGCTCTCTTTAAGGTGGCAGCCACCATAGCTAACCTCCAGCCACTGGGAGGCCACCTGCCGGCACTGAAGCTTCACGTGGTGTCTAGGAACATTGTGGTTTATACAGTCAGATGTGATCAAGACCACCTCCCATATCTAGATCTCAGGGAAAATCATTAAACCCAAGTATTTTCCTCTGCAAAAGGAGAAGCCGTGTTAGACCACAGTGGGTACCTTAAAATCCAACAGCCCCGGACCAAGAGCTGGGACATGTGATATAAAGGGAGAACGTGGTGGAAATCTAGCCCAAACTACGAATCCCCATCATTTAAAAAATAATCATAATTGCTATTGCTAACACATATTGAGCACCTACAATGTGTCAGAGAAGATTCTAAGCACTTTCTATGGATTACAGTTTAGTTGTGTGACCATGCACAAGTTAACTTAACCTTTCAGTTTCTCTGTCTTAAAGGGAGAATAACAGTCCCTACCTCATAGCCTTCTTATGAAAATTAAATAAGATAATACATGTAACGTGCTTAGAAGAGTGCTAGCACGTGGCCCATGCTGTGTTTGTTAAACATACACACACACGTATACATAGCCTCACAAGAGCTGTCTGACAGCTGCTGACATGCCCCAATTCATTCCTGGCTGTGGCAAGACCAAAACCTTCTTGTCGAAACTGCTGGGAAAGGGTTACGAGCCCTGTTTTTGAGGCTGGAGCAGTGTCAGCGCCACCTAGCAGCTCCGACATCACCCCGCACCCGGCCCCAGCAGAAACTGCAGGCTCTCCAGAACAGGCTTGCTGTGACACAGACAGAGGTCTACAGAGCACATGGCAGTGACCACTGTGGGCCTCTGTCCAAGATGGCAGGTGGATGAGCCCCTACTTCCAGGCACACCCTGGGTCCCAGCATCCCAGGTGTGCCATTGACCACCCAAATGGGACAAAGCGGAAGCAGACCAATGATGACTACATGGCCCAGTGACATTAAGAGCCCAAATTTGCAACAAAGACCGCAGGCCATCTGGGGATAGGATGTAAGGAGCAAGGGCAAAAGCAGATCTTGGGATACAAATTATAACCTGGACAGAGAACCAAAAAAGGCTCAATGCCACCCCCTACCCCACCCCCAGCAGAAATCTGCTTCCAAACCAGGTTGTTGGTGATGGAGAGTTGGAGGACCAGAACTGGGTTGCCTCAAATAAATCCAATGACTCTGTGCTTGGAAGGAGTCAGACCATTTCACAGTCCCTTCCAAAGACGGGGACTGTGGGCCACCTTCGGGGACGCTTACCAAGGGCCTCAGTGTCTGCAGTTTCTGCAGGGCCCAAGGCACAGCCAGGAGCTGTCAGGGCAGCCTCACCCGAATCTCCTGAGAGACAGATTTTTCACTCCCTCTATGACATGAAAAAATATTCTGCAACCTCCCTTAACAAAATACTTGCTTTTTCTACCAAACAGATCTCTGCAGGCTGCCCACCACACTAACCAAGGGCACCAGAGATGTTAACATTTGATACAATTGCCCAATCCGTGAAAAGGGCAGATTCATCAGATTACCAGATTAGCCTTTGACAGTAAAACCTTAAAGGACATCACGGGATTCTACACCAAGAAACACCACCCCTTCTCCTCAGTGAAATCAGGTTTATTTAACCTCAATCTGTTGAATGAAAGCAAAGCCTTCGCAGGCTGGGGCCCCTGCCTGCACACAGACATGACACAGCGAGGCCAGCAGAGCCAGGAAAAGTCGACGCCCCGAACCTCCAGGGCAGGATGTCGTGATCAGGAAGAATACACCCAGGCAAACCTCAGGAGGCCAAGGGCCATGTGTTGGGCTCACTGGCAACCTTCACCAGCCTTAACCGAGGAGTCAGGATAAATCTCAAAGTCTTTCCAAACGTCTTTCCGAACCAGGATTACCGGCTGAGACCGGACTCTTTCTAATGCTCTACTTGCCACGGTAACATTTAGGAAGAGCTCTCAGCACAAAGGGGCCAGAAACTCGTTCCTAGGTCAGTTGACTGACCCTAGTTCATGAGAGGCTCAAGCCCCTTATAATTAGGTTTCTTCGAGACAAGCCACAAAACCAACAGAGAAGCAACCTCTGGAACAAAAATGCACAGTACACAACCACTTAGACTATCCCACAGGACACAGTGAGTCATTCCACAAGAGACGCTTTAAAAAAAGATAAAAGAGAAACAAATCTTGAAACATTCAGTTATTTAATCTGTCTTTAAGGGAAAACTTAGCTGGGGAAAGACCTCACTAGAAAATCCGAAATGATACATCCAGACCCCTAGTACAGAGGGGTGATAGTTTTTGGTTGAGCAAAAAAGCTGTGTTTGTGTCCACAATCCTGACCTCTCGCACTCCTGTCAGCCAGCCTCCTTAATTGTACCTGGAGTAAAAGGATTATTGTTTTCTCCAATTTCAGGATCCAACAACGGTACTTGGTTACACTGAACTGTAATTCCTGGTCTCTCAACCATCTCTCCCACAAAATGGACAGCTCCGTGAGGGCAGGCAATGCCCTGCAGTTCTCTCTGGAGCCTCTACACTGGGCACGGTGCCCAGCATCCTGCAGGCACTAAACACTGGTGTCGGATGAACGACGGAGTAGATGCATAAACCGTCATACCAGGTAGGCTAATGTCATGTTTTTCTAAACGTGAGAAGACCTGCCAAACAAGGGAAAGGAGATAAGTAGAAAGGAAAAAAAAAAATCATTTCCAGATTTTTTTAGTGCTACGCAGTCAGAGAATACAGAACATTTTTAAAAGTTTCCTCCTGCGCAAGCAAACTTGAATGTCTGAGTTATTCCTAGGGCATTTCTGGACACCACAGCCCTCAATTACACATCTCTTGGATGCATGAAAGGGACGGCTGGACATGCGCGGTGGTGCAGGCTGCGCCGGCCCCTTCCTAGAGCACAGCTAACCACACATCTGGGGCTATTTAACAACTGATTGGAAATTTTGCCTTCTGATTTCCAGTTAAATACTGGGCACAGGAAAACAAATAGCACTTGTTTTTCACTGAGCCTTGTCAGTCTTCCAAACTGCAGTGCAGACCAGAGAAGTGCCTGTGGTTTGGTGGCAGAGGCCCAAAGTATTTGGACCCCCCCCCCCAAGTTTAAGTAAAAGGAATAAACCAGAGTTTGGCAACTTTGGCTTCTTCACCCATTCCTCTTCCCCGCCCCCCTCTCAGAAACACAAAACCAGGTTTTTTTTTATATGTTAAGCATATTCCTGGTATTAATTTACATTTTTCATTAGGATTAAATTTGTATTTGTTTTTAATCCAAAGCCAATAGCATAGAGTTTGGTTTCTCTCATTTATTTCAACTGCCCTGCCTTGATATTTACTTGGATTTGCTGAAGAGGCAATGTTCAGATGACCATTTTCTGTTTCTAATTAAACTGGGATATAATACCTAACAGTTGTAGTATCACAAAATCGGAGTTGGAAAGCTGGAGGGAATATACGGATTGGCCGGTACCACCTCCTCACTTTAGAGATGAGGAAACTAAGGTCCAAGCAGATAAGTGATGCTGTCCCGTGATGTGATTAGTGGCAGAGCCAGGACTAGTCCTCAGGCCTCCTGATACCCAAGCCAGGGTGTTAACTACAAACAAAAACCTGAGTTACTTCTGAGTAGCAATGCCAGATGAAATACCAACACCTAGTTATATTTGAATTTCAGACAAACAATGACTACATTTCAGTAAAAGTATTCCCCCCAACTGTCACATGGACATACTAAAAAATTATTGTTGATTATCTGAAATTCAAATTTAACTGGTCACCCTTTATCTTTGTTAAATCTGGAAACCCTACCTCAGAGGCCAACATCCCCTTCTTCTCCATACCTCCAATCAAATACATGTTCACATTCATTTCTTTCCTCATTTTAATGACACATGGCTGGAAAAACCAACCACAGCACAGTAACCCCAAGAGTAAATGAGGTCGGTAGAAGTTGCTGCTTATTTCTTGAAACTTTCCTAATCTCAGACACTTTTTTCCTTATGAGCAATTAAAGCAACTAACCCTGACATTTAGCAGCTGGACAAGGTCTGGACTAGACATTTTATGTAATCAGAAGCCAGGCATTAGGGTCTCATCTTGAAAACTGCTGCTTGTCCCAGGACTCCAAGGCTGAGGGCCTTGCAGGAGAGAGTGTTCACGTGTGGAACACAAAAAAGGGAATGTTTGTTCCTAAAAAGAAAAAAAACCCAGATAGGTCCATAGAGTAAAGTAAAAATATTTTAAAATTTAGTTCATTAATTTTAATACATGGCTTTTAAAATGTATGCTGTAGCAAGTTTTTTTCTAACAGCTTTATTGAGATATAAATCACCCTTATTATAATTATATTAATTACATAAATACAACAATATAATTATAATTCACCCTTATAATTCACTTTATTGAAATATAATATTCACCCTTTTAAACTGTGTATTTACAATTGTGGTAATCTTCACTATCTAATTCAGAACATTGTTTTTCCACCCCCAAAAGGAACTCCCTGCCATTGGTAATCATTTTCCATCCTCCCCTCCCACCAGCCCTTGGCGACTACTGATCTACTTTCTGTCTCCAAGGATCTGGTCAGTTGGGACATTTCATATCAACAGAATCATACAATATGTGGCCTTTAGTGTCTGGCTTCTTTCATTTGTAATATTTTCAAGGTTCATCCATGTTGTAGTATGTTCCAGCCCTTCATTCTTTCAATGGCCAAATAATATTCCATTGTATGGATATACCACTTTTTTTATCCATTAATCAGTTAATGGACATTTTGGTTTGTTTGCACTTTCTGATTATTATAAATAACATTGCTATGAACATCTGTGAACAGATTTTGCTGTGGACATATGTTTTGCCCAATAGTTTTCCAAAGCACCACTTCATATCCCACCAGCAATGTATGTGGGTTCCAATTTCCTTAAATCTTCAACACTTGTTATTATCTGCCTTTTTTATTATAGCCATCCTAGTGGGTGTGAAGTGGCATCTCATTGTGGTTTTTAATTTGCATTTTCCTGACGACTAATGATAGTGAGCATCATTTTATGTGTTTTTTGGCCATTTGTGCTCTCTTTTTAGAGAAATGTCTATTCAAATTGTAGCGTATTTTCAAAGACAACCTAGTATTGTGGCTCTTCTCAATCTTTTTTGGCAACCTCAGGTTGAAAGTTCAGACATTTATTGCCCAGTTGAGCTACCCTACTTTTTCTTCAATGTGGAAATAATTACACAAATAAAAATAAGCTTAGGTGATTCTTCTAAGAGAATTTTGCTTGTAGTTTCAACATCACAGACTGAAAGGGTAGGGTTATTTTTATTTCTATGCATTGAGGAACACTCTTACCTACCCATTATTCTCTGGGCCATCCACATACCCTAGAAAAGTAAAATTAAAATGACCCATCATGCCCTGGTCAGTTTTGCTAAGTGGTTATTAGAGCGTCAGACTGCGGACCAGAGTCGCGGGTTTGATTCCGGTCAAGGGCAGGTACCTCGATTGCAGTTCAGTCTCCAGCCCTGGTAGGGGTCCTGCAGGAGGCAGCCACATCAATGTTTCTTTCCCCAACCCTCACTCTATCTGAAGATTAATGGAAAAATATCCTCGGGTGAGGATTAAAAAAAAAAAAATTACCCATCGTGTGAGAGAGAGAGACAGAGAAAGAGAGAGACTATTTGAGACTCAGCCGACACAATCCCACTTCATCTCGCTCCCATTCCCTAGGTAACCAGAACAACCAGACAAAGGAACTATACACTTGCAGAGAAAACTGCCTGGCATGCTCCCTCTTGCCTGCACTGTGGAATCATGAGAACGACTAGAATGATGTGACAAAAAAAAAAAAAAAGATACCTTTATTAGACAGTATTAAAGTACAGTAATTCTTCAATATCGCTGACAGGTTTGTGAAAACAGCAACTTTAGGCAAAACAACGTATAATGAAACCAATTCTACCACAGGCTAATTGATATAAACAAGAGTTAAGTCCCTCTGGTATGTCTCTGGTCACAGAAACATCAACCAAAATCTAAATAAAGACCCAAAACATTTCTAATATTAACCACTGAAATAAGTGTGCGCTATAGACACAATGAAGAAAGATTAATAAAAATAAGAAAATTCTTTTCCCACCTACTTCTTTCTTTCTTCTTCTTCTTTTTTTTTTTTTCATCTCTTTTTTCTTCTTTTCTTTTGTTATTTTTTTCTTTTTCTTTTCCCCACCTACTTATTTCTGATCAGGGTTGAGGGTGGCCAGAGCCTGACCTGGCAGCTCAGGGTGCACGGTGGGAACCCACCCTGGAGAGGACGCCCTTCCATCTCAGGGCCACCCCTACCCACCCACACTCCCTCAGACTGGGCGTTCAGACATGCTGATGAAACCGACAGGCACATCTCTGG
This sequence comes from Molossus molossus, assembly GCF_014108415.1. Classification (NCBI taxonomy): domain Eukaryota; kingdom Metazoa; phylum Chordata; class Mammalia; order Chiroptera; family Molossidae; genus Molossus; species Molossus molossus. Next base: position 31,841,674 of record NW_023425347.1, on the reverse strand, counting down.
GATGTGGGAGGAAACTAGAGTCCCCAGAGAAAACCCATACAGACATGAGGAGAATGTGCAAACGCCACACAGACAGTGGCCCCGCTAGGAATCCATTTTTTTCCCCCTTTCAACAGTTATAACAAAATGATGTTGAACAAAACAACGCTCTTTGAGGACCTGCTGTGTAATGTTTTTAGTCACCCTTGTGGGTAGCTGAGACATTCTGAGTAACACATGCCCTGTTTACTAATTATGAAAGGTTTCCTTTTTTAATTTGGGTAGTTATCATAATGCAGACAGTTGACTTAAATTTAAAGTTCACCTGATGGATGAGTAGATGCCATTATTTGAACTTTTCTTACCACCCTACTTAAAAAAAGAGAGAGAGAGAAAAAACAACAACTGTTAAAGTATTATAACTACCTAGCAAGTAAAGACAGCTTTAAGATAGTAATACAAATCCTCAGCAGCCTATCAGGAAGGACGCAAGGGCATCCGAGTCTTAAACTGAGAGTCAAGAGACCCAACATCTTTCCTCAACTCCTCTGAGGTCTCTAACCTCGGAGAGGACAGTGGTGGACACAGCTAAGTTTCCAAAGATTCCATGGGCCTTCTGAAGTTTGGATGAAACACTTCATGCAAAATAACTTAGTCATCTTATCTCCAAACTCAACTATTATAAATAGATAAACAGAACACACTGATTCTCTCTCCAGCGGATCCCTCTGCAGCAATGGCTGTCAAGCAGATGAGCAGACCCTGAAGTTCCCTTCAGGCAGGGAGAGCCCGCCTTCTTCACCTCGGGGCACCCTCTATTGGGAGAGCTGCCCAGCTTATAACAGAATTTGCATCACTCGTCGTCTGCTGAGCTGAGAACCCGAATGAACAACACATGTTCCACCATCTCTTCCAGGCCATGAAGAAATGTACAGATGGGAGAAAACCATTTCCCTAAAGAAAGCCTGCTGGACAACAAGTCAGAGCTGATGTCCCAGAATTTAAATCCATCACTTCTCCCAAAGCCGCCTTTCCCATGTCGGTAATTTTAGGTTCATCCCTTGATCTGCAATCTCCTTACATGGGACTAACTCCCAATGGGGTTGATGTTAAATTGTTTACTAAAACTGTCTTCTTTTTTTTTTTTTTTTTCACTGTTAGTGTGTCTTAAACTGAGGGCCAAGAGGCAGTTGTTAATAGATCTTAAACAAAAGTAAAGCAGATAAATAATAACTAGGAGTAAGATACTTTCTCTCAAAACCCATGGAGTGGCAGGTTGAAGAAGGAATCCAGAAAGTGACCAGTACCACTTGGATATATGTGGCCCACTCTTCTCTGGACATACAGCCCAGAGAAATCAGAACACCTTTCAATCTGGGGCTGGCCAACCTAGACACTTCATAATTACAAATGTAAATTCAACATCCTTCCCAAGTGTTCCTTACTATGACTAATAATAAACAGCAACAGAAATGGCAGGTAATATCTCTGAAGTTATGGTGCCAATCCCTGTACCACTCATTTTATATGTAATCTCATTTCATCAAGATAGTAACCCCATGACACAGGGACTATTATTATTCCTATATTACAACTGAGGAAAGTCAGGCTTAGAAAAATTAAATAACTTGCCTCAGGTTACTGCTTGGATTCAAACCAAGGTAGGCAAACCCTTTACTCATAACCCCTTCATTACCTGCCCAGTGTGGTAGCCTCTAGCTTCATGTAGCTGTCAAGCACCTGAAATGTGGCTCGTGTACCTAGAAACTGTATTTCTGATTTTAGTTTAAATTTAAATAGCCATACAGAGCTAGTGCCTACTATATTGGATAGCACAGCTCTGGATTACAAGGGCTAAATGTGACCTTATGATCATGGCCATTAGCCTCACAAATACCTTTCACTACAGGAGATTGACAATGAATATGAGTATAAAGGGAGCCAATTTGCCATTCGAGTTTATAGAGTAAGTCTTATCTGGGTTTGAGTCCCAGCTCTGCCACTAATTAGCCGTTTGATTTAGGTCCTTACTTAACCTAAGTCTTAGTTCCTAATCTGTAAATACATCTGTAAAATGGGGTAAACACCCACATCATCATAGGGTTTTTGTGAGAATTAAACAAGATGAAGTATCAGAGAACTTATTATAATATCAAGAGCTAAATAAATGTGCTAGTAGTAGTAATAGTAACAACTCTGACTTTTGGCCTTTTTAACTTAGAAGTAGTAAGAGTTTTAAAATTCTCAAAAAGGCTAGAATTTAAGTTATTAGTAACTCCTACCTTGTAAATGTACTTTTAAGTTAAAACTTTTTAAATTTTGATATTAAGTCACATTGAAAAAGTTGAAAATATAGTACAAAGAATTCTTATGTCCCCTTTAACTAAATTTTCTAGTTTTCAACATGTTGCCATATTTGCTTTATTATTGTATCTACACATTGTAAGTTTTTCTGAATTATTTGGCCCTTTATCCCTTAATACTTAAGTATATTATGTTTCCTAAGGAAGATAATCGCTTACATGACAATTGTACAATTATTAAATTCAGGAAATATAGCATTGATACCACACTTTAATCTAAAAGCCCAATTCCAATTTTGTCTGTTATCCTGATAATGTCCTTTATAGCAATGGCCCCCTCCCTTCCCAAGACGATCCAGGTCAGGATCACATGTGTCTTCTGAGTCTCCTTCAATCTGGAATGGCTCCTGGGCCTCTCTTTGTCTTTCATGACTTACATTTTTGAAGGCATAGGCCAGTTATTTTATAGAATGTCATTCAATCTGGTTTTCTGCAATGTTTCCTCGTGATTAGGTTCAATACTACCGAGGTGATGCCGTGTTTGTTCTCAGGTTTTCACATCTAGAAACACATGATGCCCATCTGCACCGTGTGGTTAATTTTGATCCCTTGGTAAGGTATTGCTGGGTATCTCTGTTACATTTAGTTATGATTTTTTTGTTTGTTATTAATAAGTAACTTGAGACTATGCAAATGTATTGTCCCACAAACTTGCTCCACCTCCACAAGATTTAGTGTGTATTAATGACTCTGGTGTAATTAACTTTTACTATGATGGTTTTCAAACCCCATCATTCCTTCTACATGTATTGATGGGCTTCTAAGACAGAGAGGATCTTTCCCTTCTACCCTCTTTGCTCATCTATTCATCTACTTATTAACTGCACTGACTATGGATTCTTCCATTATTTAATGAGTACAACTGAGGTGTTTTGTTTTGTTTTTTAAGAAAATATTTATTCATTGACCCATGCATCATGAGGTTGCCACTTTTTGATTCCCGGTCAGGGCACATGCCCAGGTTGTGGGCCAAATCCCCAGTGGGGGGCAAGCAGGAGGTGGTCAATTGGTGTTCTCTCTCATCGATGTTTCTCTCTCTCTCTTTCCCTCTCCTCTCTCTCTAAAATCAATAAAGAAAAAAAATTTATTTAAATTTATCTTTATTATTGAAATGATTATAGTTGTCCCCCTCCACCCCCTTTTTAAAGTACTCTTCAAATACAAGTGACAAGAAACTACAGACCCGGATTAAGAGTAATTAATTAGGAAAAATTTATCCATAATGCAAGAGAAACACTATTAACCAAGGCTTCTTCCTATTTTGAATGCCTGTGGGCAAAGGTTTAAAAGCCTAAGGCTCTGCACTTGAGGACATCAGCAATAGACAACGTGAGCTATCACTGTGAAGTGCAGTGTTGCTCATCATCAGACATGATATCATACCCCAAAAATCCATCCAAACAACCCATCAATTGCTCCACAACTAGCAAACTTGAATGTTCTGGCAAACTCAAAAGGACATGATTTACAAATAGTAGGTAATATTTGGATCTTTCCACAAGAGCTGGGTTCCAGCGTTTTTATAAAATACAAATGTTTTCATTTTGGAGCTCACTGTGTCACTTTCTCAACAAACAGATCCTCATATCAGAAATGAGGCCTATGTTATATATACAAACAGAATGTGTTTGCACGTCTTTAGTTTGTGGTCAGAGACCACACACCTAGTGGCTATTTACAATATTTACATTGCTCGTGTTGCCATGAGGGGGGTCTCAGAGTTGAGACCAAAGCTCAGGCCACACAGAGTATGACCGCAGGTCCTGCTCTAATGTGCAAACTAGACTTGACGCTCCATCCACAGAAGGCCTGTAAGTGGTGTTTGTTTTCTGTGAATGCTTATCTACGTCATCCAAATATCATTAAGAGCATACTCCAAATTTAACACACTGTGGACTCTGGTATTATTTCAATGAGAAAGCCTTGCAAAGTTTTAGGGTCATTATATCCTTCTGCTAAGGATCTCTGTAGGAGGGTTTCAAACACTTACCAAAAAACGTCTGGAGACGCCGATCGCAAGCCGCTCTGTCTTTAGATGCCAGACAAGGGGCTGTGGGGAGTTGAGCAGGAACACGACAGGCTTGTGGTGAATGTGGACGGAGGAGATGGGATTCAGGTGCAGAGTGACCTAGGAAGCAAGAGAGAGAGGAATCTTAGTACTGACTTTCCATTAAAATCACGTAGCGGAGCATCTGGAATGCTTTTTCAAAGCTTGGCATTACAAGCAGCAGGCTATAAGCTAGTTCAGATTCGTGGATAAGATATACCAGGTTGAACCAGATGATACTGCCAATATTTGACCATTTTTCACTACAAAAATGGCTCTATCATATGGTTCAACTCACACTAATCTCAACAAAACATGATTCAGCTCCCAGTAATAGAGGAACACAAACAAACGGAACACATTGTTTTCTAAATTGGCAAAGGCAGAAAAGTTACCTCCCTCAGGACTACCTCATCCTTCAAGTCGAATGACTAAGCTGAAAACTGGAGCCCAGAACCCCCCGAGGGCGGGCCATCCCTCTGGACGCCCGGAGAAATGGCTTTCTTCTCCTCCAGGTAAGTTCCAATCTCCTGAAACTGGAGTGAGCGCTGCCAAACAAAAGTGTCGAAAGCGAAGGGAGAGGGGCTGCCAAGCGGAGCTGCCAGCGCTTTCATCATCCCAGCTATTAGCTCGAAGGGGTTTTCCAGAGAAATGAAGCACAGAGGACACACAGAATAAAAGCTGATCCTGTACAGCCCCAGTCAACAAAAAGAAAAGAAAAACAGGGAAGAAAACCAGGAGCCTGGATAGGAAAACGATGGCACTTTGGTAGATCAAGGACTATTGTGGTTACCAGTGTCATCATTAGCAGCCTCAGACAGCACCTGTATGTAAGGGGAGCAGGACCCAGTGGGTTCAGCAGTGTCCTCCTGGAGCACAAGGTCAATCAGCATGAATGTAGGAAAGCAAAAGAGTTGATACAGAGATACTGAACAGAAGCTTTCATACAAACATGTCTCACACTGGCTTTCTATATGGGGGGAGGGGAGGAGGCCAGACCCAACGATCACATATTTCAACAAACTGAACTCACCATAGAACACCATAAAAGGATCGGGAGGGAAAAGACAAAAAAGGACTTTAGCTGTAAAGACACAGGCTGGGTGATACACTGGGAATAGCAGCACACCTCAGCCATAATCCTTATGAGGATTAAATGGTCTAGATCTATGCTTGGGGTCTAGACAATCATCAGGGACGGCGCGCTCAGTGCTGGGCTACTCTGCATCTCCCAGAGGCTGCTGGCCCTGTAATTCTGAGGCACCTTTACTTTTGTCATAGGGACGACCTACCAGGGTCACCGCAATGTACTCTCAGGTCACTAGTAATAAAGGAATCTCAAAGGGAAGGGGGGAGGGGGGCGGGAAGAGATAAACCGAAGAACTTCTATGCATATATGCATAACCAATGGACATAGACAACATGTGAGGAAGGCAGAAGGGGTGGGAATGGGGAGGAGGGAGTCAATGGGGGCAAAAATGGGGGAACATCTGTTATATATTCAACAATAAAGATAAGGTTAAATAAATAAATAAATAAATTTGGCACTAAACTTGACTTAACTTTCAATGCCTCTGCCTTAGCACATGGCAGCCACTCAGTAAATGTCAACTGAATGTTTAATTTTCTAATTTTCAGTACCACAAAAGTATTTTATTCTAAGAATAATATGCACTATCATATATAGTACCATTTCATTCATTAACTTTTGAGGGTGTGTCTCTTACTCTCTGAAATAGACTATAAATACTCTGTAGGCAAAGATATGTCTTATGTTTGATACTGCGCTTAATACAGAGTAGATATTTTTTAAATCACTGATTTATCACAGCAAATTCATAAATCTGTTACCTAAAAGGTAAAATAAATAAATAAAAGGTTGAATATATTAACAGGTTCAAATGGCTAATTTATAGAAAAGAAAAAAGAAAAACACACAAAAAAATGAGCAATATTCAAACCACCAGAGTTATTTCTGCAAGACATCCAGGATCACTTTTATATTTGGCTTTAGGAATAGTACTAAAAGCAGAGTACTAATGAGCAGTACGTCAAGTACAGCCACAGCAAAATAGAATGTTCCCTAGTTGTACAGACTCTATGTTCCAGCATTTTGGAGATACTATCTGCATCTAGAAAGAAATAGGTTGATCACCACTATACACAACAGAGGCTATGGAAACAGAGCAGAGGCATTAACTGTATGTAGCATTAAGTACATAGGGAGATGCACACTACAGAAGGCACACACTAGGGAGAGTGAAGGAGAGATGAAATCATTACTTGCCCAAGAGTACTTGAAAAAATAAACTTTTCACTAATAGTATGTCAGGAAAAAGTTTCCAGATTTATTCATTCCAAAGCTGTTTATTGAGCATCATAATGGCACAAAGAACAGCAATGTATATGTACATCAACTCTTTTTCTGATGACTTTCTTTGCAGCCCTCAGTCACACAATTTCTTAGAGTATGTAGATAAAATACTAATATATAACTCAACTGAAAAAGTATAAAAAAAAAAAGACTTAGGAAATGAAAAGAAAAATATGTATGAGACAGATATTGGTGCTCGGGTCCAAAATTTTCCAGATGGTCAAAAGTGTCAAGGCCTGGCTCCTACAATCAAGGAAAGATTTCTAGGAGCCATGGTTCTCTGAGCTTTCCTGGAAACGGCTCCCTCTTTAATATGTGGCAATGTCTGGCCAAGATGAATCCTCAACTCTGGCACATGGGGCTTAGGCAAAGCCCCAAAAGCCATTTGGCAAAGAAGAATTCACACTACGATTGGGAAATTAAAAGAAAAATATTCAATACTTATTTAGAAAAGATCATTTGGCAGGAACAGAAAGTCCCCCAAGCACCCGCTCATCTAATCCCTGAGCAACCTTCCTCTTCTCTCCTTCCTCCATTTGAATAAATCTTGCTTAAGGGAAGATAAAGGACAACCAAAAACAATCAACAGAAGAATGAAAGCTCCTGGAAACATCAGTAGAGTATACCTGAAAGCTCAAAGAATTCCTGCCTAAGGTATCTAATTTCTCTCAGGCTGAAAAAAAACAAAAAGATTTTTTAAAAAAAGAACATCCTCTTAAGAACCAATTATGGCCCTGGCTAGTTTGGCTCAGCGGTTAGAGCGTCGGCCTGCGGTCCAGAGAGACCCGGGTTCGGTTCTCGCTAAGGGCATGTACTTCGGTTGCGGTTTGTCCCCGGCCCTGGTTGGTCGTGTGGGTGGCAGCCACTCGATGTGTCCCTTCACGTCGATGTTTCTCTCTCTCTCTCCCCCTTCCTCTCTCTCTCTCTCCCACTCTATCTGAAAAAAAAAAAGAACCAATTATGTAGCTCAGGATAGATTATAGTTGCAAAGATAAGAATATACTGCTGAAGATTTTCATGGGTAGATTATTGTTGGGTGATCATTGTCTAAAGACCAGAGCCGAAGTAGTGTGCTGCAAAGAAATAGCCAATGGAGAAATGATACAAATGGTATCCAACAATTTCCAGGAGTTTAGAGCTGACTCTCAATCCTATGTCAAATTTACATAAAAATAAAGGCCATCACTTATCATGGGCTTCACACTTAACAGAGCACTGAACCGAGGGGCCACGTGACTATGAAGGCTTGTGGGGCCAAAGGGGCTGCGTCCTAAATGAGGGAACTCCGGCTAGTCTCTAAATTAGTGACTTGTTTGTTCATCTTTGGGAGCCACACAGCATTTGATTTGAGAACTTAATGAAAGATAGGAACCCCCGCCAGAAACACTCACATACATACAAAACCCATATGCACACTAAATTCTGTAGACAACGTCAAGAAAATACATCCATGGCCCGTGAACGCCACGTTAAATACCCATTAACCCACTGTAGAAGAGCAGGAAAAGTCTAATGGCAGAGATGGAAACAAAACAAAAAGACTTCACCAAATTAGACTAGAAATTACACCTCTGGTCTTAAGATGTCATCTGCTCAGGGAAACAATGTAATAGATAACAACTCAGCACCACACAACTTTCACATGCAGTTTCTGAGGCTTCAGTGACCTCTTTTAACCATACTTTGACCACATAGTTGTCCATAAAGCCTAGTCCAGAAGTTTCTGCTCTAATCACGTCTGTCTCCAAACAGTGCTGAATTTCAATCTTCCTAATGGCGTGAGAAAATGCAAGTCAATCTGATCTGCCACATTCCATAGGTGGACACTGTCCCGCGGACATTGCTGATCCCTCCTCAAAATGAAAGAAAGCTCATTGGTCTAATTTGTTCTACAACATCTGTTTATATTAGGTCTTCTGAGGTTATTTATGCACTTCAACAAACTACTAGATATAATTAATGTATTTCTCCTACTTTATAAAGAAATTCAAAGTAAATCTTTTCTGAGTACTTTTCTGGGGAATCTGAACACAATTTGACCAAAGTCAAGGCCAACTCTAAGGAGCATGAAGCCCCTAAGGCGGAAGATAACCTCCCTTCTCCCATTTAGGAAGCATGTTCTTCCTTGCCCACGTCATCACCAGAGCACAACAAGGACGATTTTCTCTGGATCTTGTTAGGGTGAAGGCCTCGCAGTTCTCCAAAGGTTATCTTTGATAAGCAAAAACTATATATTGTCTCAAACTCTGTAAATCATGTTATGAAAATGAATTGTGTACTACCTTACAGGAAAGAAAAACAAACAAACCCTATTTTCTTTATGGAAAGATACCATGTAAAAGTGGTTTTGCATTTCCCAGGATTCATAGTAGAGATAACAAAATATTTCTACCATAGTGTCTTCTTATTAGACTCCCTACTCCTGGGGTTTGTCAAAACAAACAAAAGCAAATTGAGCGAAACAAAACTGATAAGAGAACCTAGAACCTAACAGTTGTCCAATTTTGCTAACGTGGTAATGAGGCTCTATTTCAACATTTCTGATTCTTTCTACGGCCCCCAAGGATTCGCGAAACAATGACGTCATCCACAACACTAGGAGAGAGGCTCCTGTTCTCTAAAACCAGACCAAACAATGCTCTGAAATGGATGTTCCAATAAGCAGTTTACCTCTAGCAGTGTGTCTGTAAACAAGACCATTAAAATCACATCCCGGGCTGTACGTAGCTGCCATCTATCCCCTCTCCAGAGATACAGAGATATCCACTTAGCAACATGTTGGTAGTAATTGAAAACATCCTTTTTTTTTTTTAATCCTCACCCGAGGACATTTTCCCATTTTTTTGTTCAGGTAGAGTGGGAGGGAGAGAGAGGAACAGAGAGAGAGAGAGAAACATCAACGTGAAAGGAACACATCGAGTGGCTGCCACCCGCACGACCGTCCAGGGCCGGGACAAACTGCAACCAAGGTACGCGCCCTTAGCGGGAACCGAACCCGGGTCTCTCAGGACCGCAGGTCGACGCTCTAACCGCTGAGCCAAACCGGCCAGGGCGAAAACATCCTGAATTTTGGTCCTGTAGCCCCCATACTAACACAGACAGACAGTGAGACACCAATCTGTTTCAGAACAAAAGGGTACCACAGCTGAACTCGAATTTCACTTATATCTGGACGATATGACTTTAGAAACTCAAATCTGACCCCAGATGCATGAAATGTGCAACCACTTGCTGGGAGTGGGGAGCGGTAGTCGGCGCTATAGTGTTTTGAAGTGTGTTCCGGTCTGAGGAACCCTTACAGCTAACATTTTATTGGCCATTGCTTGTCATTCACCATTTATGAATTTGTATTAAAAATTCCCTTATTCTTGGAAGGGTGGATTTAGAGTTTTTAAATTTACCTTGTTATTTTATTTTTATATATCTCTGAATTTCTAGAGACACATTAATCAGTTGGTGCTGAATTCAAGGACCCTCAATCCCCCAGGGGTTTCTATCCCCACCAGGGGAGTCAACTGACCATTCTCCCTGCCTAGCAATACTGGGTCAGAGATTTCATCCTGATATGACAAATGACATTAAGTTCCTTCCTAATGGTTTTGTCTTGGAACCCCTAACATGATGAGAGGGACACAGCCAATCAGTTCCAAAACTAACTTCTCCTCCCAACAAGGTCGGGACTTAGGATTCCCTGGGAGCCTCCGAATATAATCTATTATGACCACAACACAAGGGGGGGGGGGACCTAAAAAGAAAATCTGAAATGTGATGCAGAAATAAGTCTGCCCCCCTGCTCTATATTTTGAATGCCCTGGAAAAATACTCGGAACTAAATTTGGGTTGGGGGTCGAAGCACAAGAACCCATATAAACAGAAGAATATTTCTGAAACAACAGGTCATGACCCTCTAAAGGGGTCCTGGGAGAGTTGTAAAGAGATTCCAGGGACCCGGGCCCTTGCTTCCCGAGTAGCCCACAGCTCGGTCAGATGGGGAAGAGAGGCAGGGAGAGGGAGGCACTGGATGTGACGTGTTCCGGGGCAGGAACCTGCTGCTGGAGCCCTCGGCAGGCCGCTGCTGACCGAGGGGCATTTTCCCATTGCCCTTCCGCATTAAGCATCTGCCATCTGAATACCACAGTGTCACTAACACACCATGGCCTTTCAGGATCCTAGCCTGCAGCACCCTCCCGCCAGCCCCTGGATGACCATGTGTGTCCAGCTCAAGATTCAATGTCCACTAAATCTTTCCCCATCCTGCAGGCAGAGCCGGAGCTCAGCGCTGCTCCCACAGACCCCCGTCGTGTGTCTGCTTCCACAAGCACTGTAATAATCTGTTTAGGAGTCAGTCACTTACTTCCCCAGCCCTTACACTGTGACACATCAGGGCATTCTTCAAGGGCAGGAACTGAGTCATACTCAATTCTGCATTCTTAGGCCTAGCACAGGGCTGGACAGCTAGTAAGCAGTGAACAAGTTTTCTGGAAGAATCAATAAAAGTTATTCATGAAATGTGATTCAAGTAATTATTACAGAGTCATATTGTCAAGTTTTTCTGGCCAAAGGGGTGGGGGAGGGTGCCTCTAGTAAAGAGAACATCAACTTCACTATCAAGCTCAAGTTGAACTTTAAAACAGAGCCAAGAAAAGCAGATTCCAACTCATGCTACCAAAATGAATGATAGGAGCTGCCTAGAATGTATGTCGGAGAGGAATCGAGGCCACGTCCAGGCTTTGTGGGAATCAACGCCCTGACGCCCTCAGCTATGGAGCCTACACTTATGCCATGTGTGGGAACCACACTAGGCAAAAAAGGAAAACAGATTTTTAAAATCTTTCATAGTTAGGTAAATACAAATATATAAAATGTGAAAAAGCCTTTGGAGCACATTTTCCTTCCCAGGGATGGATAACAAAGATTAAAATTTTTGACCGAATGTTGCACTATATTTTAGACCAGTGATTTTCGACTAGTGTACCACAAGAATTTTTAAAACATGCAGTACCTGACCATTTGGTCAGGGGCACTGACCTCTTTTCCTTTAGACTGTCCAAAAAAAAAAAGGCAACAGCCAACCCAACAACAGCCATCCAGTATGAATGAATCCAATTATATCTTATAATTTTGTTAACATCAGCAAAACATTTATTTTTTGGTGTGCCGCAGAATTTTAGTAATTTGTTTGTCATGAGATAAAAACGGTTGAAAATCGCTGTTTCAGAGGCATAACATTTTAAATGCTTTTCATTCATGCAATGAAGTGTGTCAGAAATTGAAATTCTAGACAAGTTAAAGGGACTCGATATTTGCACACTGATTAATGTGAAAAAGTTTATTTTTTTATATTCCTTGTCTCACTTAATAGATTTATTCCAAACACTTCATTATTGTTTTCTAACACTAACATATAACCAATCCTCCACATTACTGTGCACTGTGTAAATTTATTTCCTCTCAACTTCTACTTTTTATAATGGGCTTAATTAACATTTTTTCTACTTAGTTAACCAGTATTTTGACATGTGTATGTCTATAACAATGGAAAGACAGAATGGTCTGCCTGTCAGTACTGTGCTGAACAACAGAACTGTATAATAAAGAAAATTATTGGGGTGACCAGTGCTTTAAAAGTAGGCAGAGCAAGAACCCGATTCCCGCATGATCTGAGTACTGGATTAATCATTTCCATCGGCCACTTATAGTCACAGATCTCAATAAAGACCGCAGCTTAAACACCATCTTAAAGTTAGTAAATTTTCAATGGCAAAAAAAAAAACCCCACATAAAATGCACTGGTATTCAGGTAGGAATTTAAGATACTTCAAGCATCAAAGGATGGCATTTGAATTCCTCTGAGCTAGTATATTAACCTGAAGCTGGTACGGAATCCTTAATGGGCATGCAGTGTCAGCTTTCTAGCACAAAAGAGAATTCTGGAGAGGGGTGATTACTAAACTACAGATGTTCAGAAACACTACACTTGCGTCACTGTTGTTAGTAAGCATAGTGATGGCAACAGAAGCGGCAGCCACCATTATTTTCTTCCAAGGAAAGACAACAGGAGGGTCCAGGGGTCCTCTATTGGGTTAAGACTTGCTGCTATCATCAGAAAGCATGTGCTTTGCATAATTACCTAATTATGTATTCCCATTTTAAAGATAAAGAATTTAGTGCTTAGAAGTTAAGTGATTTTTCCAACGTCATACTGCTAGAAAGTGGTAGTGTTGGGGGTACAATGACTATCTCTCATCGTATGTCCTTCTCTCTCTCTTTTTCTCCCTACCTTCCCACCCCACCCTCAATGTTGTGTGTTGGCCTTGAGGCAGAGGAGAAGATAGAGAGCTACTCTACAGAAGTAAGAGGTAGGAACTATTTTGCTTCTGGAAAAGGAAAGATAAGGAAGGAAGGAAGGTGACTGAGTTGTGAGCAAGATGACCAAGAGCTAGCACAACCTGAGAGGTCCGTGAAACTCCACGGCGATGGATCAACGAGTACTCTTGTGAACGGTGATGTCTACAGTGCCAGCTAAAATTGTTTGAGTTGCTTTGATGCAAATCATCCTCTACAAAAGCTTTTATAATACTTGCTGTTCCTATGAATGAATGCCCTATGCAATCAAAATGGTGTTGGTTATGTCTCAAATCCAAGTGGAGTGTATCTCACTCACATCCCATGGAGAATTATAATCCCAGAAAGTGGAGAGGGCACGAGAACTCTAACGCTCTAATAATCTGCAGAAATAGACCCTCCTCTGGATTTCTAGAGGCCATGGGATTAGCAGAGGTGCAAGCCAATCATACCTGGAGCTCCAGGGGCTCCCAGGTGAATATGTGGATGAAACCAAATTACTCTCGAAGGAAATGGAATTCTGGTCAGGGTAGGAAAAGCTTGGGAATTATATCAAGCCTGTTTTCCTTTGAAAGCCCTAACAAAAACAACTCCTAAAGTTCTCAATACTGGCTCCCTAAGGCTATTCTGGTCTCGTCCAGCCAGGTTATGATTTGCAGTGGAAATGTTTTTAAAGAGCTTTCATTTCAGAGTTACATGGCCTATCTTGACAGAGGGAGAAATAACTCAGAAGTCAAAGGTGGAGACCATGTTATCTTTCTGTGTTTCTTGGGGAGCATTTTTCCTGAAAAAGCATTGTTTTCCTTGAACAAATATCGAACTATAGTTTAGATGCACGGAATTTTAAATGCTTTTAATTTAGGCAGTGACGGTGTCAAAACAGCCAAGAGAATAGATGCAGTTTGTAGTGTTTACATTAGAGTTCAGTATTTTTGCCCGTTTTCCTCCTCAGAATCAATCAGTTTTCCTTGAAACCTAAAATGAGTTTTCAGGGTAAGACCTATAATCACAGAAAGCAGAGGGAGTTGCCAAAATAAGCACACAGAATTTGGCATTCGGTAGTTGATAAGTGTCTAAGATGGGACAATGTCTTCCTAAAGGCAATATTGAAGGGTTAAATTTCCTGTTATCTTTAGGCAGCATTAAAAGTAGTTCAGTACAGGCCCCGGGGAAGTGTGGCTCAGTGGCTGAACATCAATCCATGCACCAAGAGGTCGCCAGTTTGATGCCCAGTCAGCACACATGCCCAGGTTGTGAACCAAACCCCCAGTGGGGGATATGCAGGAGGCAGCAAACCAATGTTCTCGCTCATCAATGTTTCTCTCTCTCTCCCTCTCCCTTCATCTTTCTCTAAAAATAATGGAAGAAAAAAAATTAGGAAAAAAAAGTTCAGTACATTTGTTCAAACTGGAAGGGGACAAAGCTATAGTAAGGAGTAGAATACCTGGTAACCGATTGATTACAGTTACTCTCTATTCCTAAAATTCTTTAAGCATTTATTCATAACCTGGAGGAAAAGGGAAAATAAAAAGTAAAAGAAAGAAGCAAAAGACCTAAACTGTAGGAAGTCTGAACAAGGTTCCTTATTTGGATCGTGCAATCCTGTTGACATTAACTTATAGGTAAATCAGAACTGAGTGCCATAGCAGGGGCTAGGAGTGGACTTTACCTCAGTATGTAACAAGTGCAAATTCTAACACAAACCATCTGATACCCAAGTTGTGTAACTAATACTATAACAGTCGCTTATGTCCCAGTAATGAAGAGACTGTAATCCTGTCAAAACCATACATACAGTTGGCAAATTCAAATCCTGATCAATCAATTCATATTAGTGGGAATGAGTGAATGTGTAGAGCAATAGAAATAAAAGGGAACTGGCAATTCATTTCCAAGTGAATAATTAAAATTGTTTCCCCTACGTGACACAGGGAAACAAGAGGTTCTGCCTTAATACTTGGAAATACTTATTGTGTCTTAACGTTATATACATAGTCTCATTTCTTATGCTTTAAATGAGAAAAAAATAAGTTTCTAATCTCTGAATTGTACTCTGTGTTAAACCTGGAAGGCACCTGGACAGCTGGAACACCTGTATTTGAAAAGAGTCTGAGAGTATTACAAAGGCTTAGTTTCCCATGCAAATGGAAGGTACAAGCTACTCTTGCATAACATATCTCTAAAGAAACATCCTGATTCTGAAATCAGAATCTAGACGATATCTAAAAGCTTTCAAGATCAAACAACTTACGCTGTTACACAATTCACTCAAGTCCCAAATGCCTATTAAGGCAACAGCTGCTAGTCTTCTACTTCTCATTTTCAGCACAACGACTGCACTCTACGGTTCTCTCTGACTCATCCTTTGGAAATACCACTAATAAGCAGTAGTAGAGCCAAAACGGGAAAAGTAGAAAGGGGGGGTGGGGACGGTTACAAAACATTCAGGCTTAGATTATCAAGTTAAATATTCTAAAATTACCGGTTATCATATAGAAATAATTAAGATTCTCTGTCACTCATTATATTTGGGTAGAAAATAAGATATTTGACTCATGACCAATCTCTCCATAAAAATGCAATTTGAAATAAGCAAAATGTGGCATGTCCATATAATAGAATATTATTCTGTCAGAAAAAGACATAAGTACTGAGACATAACCACAACATGGATGAACCTCAGAAACATTATGTGAAGTGAAAAAAGCCGGCACAAGAGGCCGCATGCTGTACGGCTGCATTTATAGGAAAGGTTCAGAGCAGACAGATCCATAGAGCAGCGTACACAGGGCCAGGGGGGAGTGGAAGTGACTGCTAATTGGTTCGCGTTTCTTTGTGGGACGATGGAAACGTCCTGGAAAGAGATAGTGGTGATGGCTGCACTACACTGTAAATGTACAAATGCCAATGAACTGTACGCTTTGAAGTGGTTAAAATGGTAAATTTTATGTTCTGTGTGTTTTTAACACACACCAAAAAGATGTGATTTGAATTTTCACGGGATGGACCAGACCAACTCTTGAGTTTTATCTGCAAAGACTTTTAAGTGATACCACAAGGAACTCAGTTTCTCTCAGAAGGCTGGAAGGTCACACAAATCCTCAGCACTTCCGATCTAAGGCAGTTAACCCTGAGCCACACACTGAGCTAGCCTGCATTTCCTATGCACTCTTTCTCATTTATTCAAATAGCATTAGTTAAGTATGTATGACATGCCAGCCTATCTACCCCCAATTTGCTTGCAGTCCAGAGGGAGACAGACGCATGAAGAGAAGATGATAATACACCAACACTGGAATATGGCCAGAGTGTGTGAGGAGAGAAGAGGATGTCAAGGGGTAGGAGAAGCAACAAGCAGTTTGGGCTGGGCTGGGTCCCAAGGCAGAACAAATCGAACCCAAACTTCTCTGTTAAGAAACAGGCAAAATTCACCACCATGATCAATTTTCTTGCTTCTCCTGCTCCTTCTTAATTTTCTGAACTACTTAGATTGGCTGGATGACCACTTGTCGGAGATATTTTAATAACAAAATTCACAAACCAAATATAAGCTAGACTGACTGGTTGACCACTAAGACCCTTTCTGAGTCTATGGATTCCATGACTTTATTATTGAATACTTTTCTTAAGATTTTCAGAATCACTTTACCCACTTCCTATTTCATTTCTTCTCTAAAGAAGTTTGCTAAATTTGTTTTTTAAGCCCTGGTCGGTTTGGCTCAGTGGTTGGGGCATCGGCCTGCGGTTCAGAGAGACCTGGGTTTGGTTCCCACTAAGGGCACATTTCTCAGTTGCAGTTTGTCCCCATACCTGGTTGGGTCGTGCGGGAGGCAGCCACTTGATGTGTCCCTTTCACATCGATGTTTCTCTTTCTCTCTCTTCCTCTCTTTCCCTCCCACTCTATCTGAACAAAAAATGGAAAAATGTCTTCGGGTGAGGACAAAAAAAAAATTTTTTTTTTAATTTGTTTTTTAAAATCTTATGTTTAATAAGCAGTGCAATAAATTATTTGAGGGAGTTTCTTGAGAGTAATTATTTCAAAAGAAAATGATACTGGGATACAGCAAGTCTATTAGGAGAGTGATACAGTTCTTTAGTATTTCATAAAGGGTTCGGAATACTGTTGTGGTAGGTTCAGATCACATCTGTCCATGTCTTGATATATGAGAGTCTATAGGAGCTTTTTGCCTCTTGCTGATAAACCCCGATTCTAAAATTAGAAATTAGCATTGAATAAGCCATTGTTTTTCATAAATTATTCATTAAATCTCCCATAAACCTTGAAAGAGATCAAACAATCATACAGGATTGTTCGGAAGGTTAAACAACTTATATTTGTTATAAATGTAATTCTTTGTAAACTCTGAAGTGTACACAAAATTTTATTCTTTCAAAGAAAGATAATGAAAAGTTAAATTTTTTCAGGTCATTACAGATGAAAAATATTCTAAAAGATCCTTGTTTTTAAAATAGAGAAACCTGATAAAGTCAAAGTCATTATCAGATGTCACATCCTTAAGCAAACAAACTTCTGAACCAGAGTTAACAAGTTGCAAAACTATATGATTTTTGTGCCTTCTGTCAATTTTCCACTCACCATGGAAGGTTTCCAGTACAAACTGAGAAATATAGCACTGACCATGTGTAAGATTGGTATCATCCTCCTAGGACAGTAAATGACCAGATGTTTCATGGGGAGGTGGGATCTTATATTAACTTCAAGCTATCCTAAGAATATCTTAGTAGCTGGTTTGGCTCAGTTGCCCGCAGATCGAAGGATCACAGGTTCAATTCCCAGTCGAGGGTATGTACCTGGGCTGCAGGTTCGACCGGGGCCCCAGTAGGGGTCATGGACATCAATGTTTCTCTCTCTCATTCTCTCCCTCCCTCCCACTTTATCTATATAAATCAATGGAAAAATATCCTCGGGTGAAAATTAACAACAAAAAAGATTATCTTAGCACCTAAGCAACTGCCTTTTGATTGCTACTTTATGGCTTAAATGGGATGCATAAAGTAAAATATGACTAACCAGCACAGCATAATAATGGAGGGCATGGACACTTGCACCAAACTCCCCGAGTTCAACTCCAGCTCCATTAATTCCTTAGCTGTGTGACCTTGGGCAAGTTGTTGGACCTCTATGTGTCACTACTGCATCATCTAAAAAACAGGATAATAGTACCTACCTTTTAGAGTTATTATAAGGAATAAATACAGTCAGCCCTCGTTTATCGTGGTTAATCAGTTCCAGACACTACCGCAATAAATGAATTTCTGCAAAGTAGGATTCTGTCTTTATATACAGTCCTTCCTCGCCACTTTGCGCTTTGAGGGTCGCGGCTTCGCTGTATCGCGGTTTTTTCCAATATAGTATAGTATTTGAAAAAACTGCAATAGAGCCCTGGTCGGTTTGGCTCAGTGGTTAGAGTGTCGGCCTGCAGTCCAGAGAGATTCGTGTTCGGTTCCCGCTAAGGGCACGAACCTCCATTGCACTTGATGTGTCCCTTTTTCGTCAATGTTTCTCTCTCTCTTTCTCTCCCTTCCTCTCCCCCCCCCCCCACTCTATCTGAACAAAAAGGGAAAAATGTCCTCGAGTGAGGATTAAAAAAAAAAACGAACAGAGTGAAGTGCGAAAGTCAAAGCACGAAGCGGTAAGGGACGACTATACTAGTAAAGTTAATATTAGCAAAGCACTCACATGCTTGCCTCGTAGTTAAAAATTATGTACTAGTTACAGACAGGCCCACAAGACATTTCAGGAACTTTGCAGAGTCATCACCTGAGGCATCATGGGAACTTTCTCCTATAAGGCTGGATCTCCCAGGCCCTCTCTCAAACCCTTTTCCTTCTTGTGAAAGGCTCTCCATTCACTACTCTGGAAACTGCTTCTACCAGAGCTCTACGTACTGTGGTTTAGAAAGTCTCAAGAACAACCTATATGCACAGTCAGCAAGTTAAACCTCAAATCTGCCTAGAAAGGTAGAGGCATGTATTAGTATACTTATTTAACTGCAGTTTCATATTTTCACATGGGGGATCAATTTCATTCACTTCATGGAAAAAACACCATGTTGGTTTTTTTATTTTTATCCTTACCCAAGGACATTTTTGCATTTATCTTCAGATAGAGTGGGAGGGAGAGAGGGAGGAAGAGAGAAAGAGAAACATCGATGTGAGCGAGACACACTGAGTGGTTGCCACCCACACAACCCCAACTGGGGCCCTTAGCAGGAACGAATCCTGGGACTCTCTGGTCTGCAGGCCGCAGCTCTAACCGCTGAGCCAAACCGGCCAGGGCTAAAACACCATGCTTTTAAAGAAGAGTTGGGTCATCAGTGCCCCCAGAGGAAGAAGGAAGCTCTTCCCAGTGGCAACTCCTGAGCCTTCTCTTACAGGGTCTAGCACCTGCTTCCTCGTAGTAAATTAACTTTGGACATGTAAACTATTTAAAAGGAGAGGCTGGGACTGTGTTTTTTATCACCTTAGAGCCTAGTTGAATACCAGGCACTTATAAGGTACTGCATAAATACTGAATGATGAGTGAATGAATAAACAAACAAGTCAGTAAACACATTTAAAAGCGTAATTAAATCTCCTCTAAGATCCGTTTTCTCCCAAGTTGGCCAGTGTCTCCTATAACCCAATCATTTGGATCACTCTGCCTTCCTTTCTAAATTACAGGGAGTCTGACCCAGTGGCTAAGAGCAGTAACTCGGGGCCAGTTAGAATCTCAGCTCTCCACTTACCAGCCGTAGGGCCTGGAGCACGTTAAGACTCTATGGGCATTAGTGTCATCAACTGCAACATGGGGATACCACTTGTGCCTATTCCGTCATATGTCAAAGGATCAAACATGCCATACGTGGAAAGCACGTGACTGGCACATAGCAAGTGCTCTTGAAGTGTTAGCTAGCATTACTTTTACCCTCCAACACCATGGCTATTTTTCTCCATTCCCTTGGTTACTATGGAAGGAAGGTCTTGTCTATACTGTCCACCTCTGAAGTTTAAAGTCAAAACTGCTTTCCTCAGTCCTCTACACACTAAACTGCTGGCATCCTTAGACTCAGCCCACACCCTCTTCCTAAACCAAATTCTCTCCAGGCACACACAAGCCCCATTAAAGTTTCTCATTAACCATCGCTCTCATTCTTCCCCACCTGTAAGTCAGTAAACTTCATTAGCCCTTCTCCCAAAACACTTACTCACATTATCATGACCAACATCGCCATGGCTCACTAACCCTGGCTTCAGCCAGACTTGGAGATACTTCAAAGTCCGTCCCCATATGATTTGGGAGAAGGATAAGGAAGCTGTTTTGAAATACATCATGTCCTCAATGAGATGCCCTGTTTCCACATATGTGTTCACCCTGACACAAACTGACCACTCTCGGGCCTGCTACAGGCTTGGTGAAGACCTCCACCAGATACTATACCAAAAAGGTTGAGACAGCTGCAAAGGTTTCTGTTTCCCTGGAGATGGAGTTTCATGGAAGGCTAAGAATCACCACAGCAACCAGACTACAAAAACAGTCCATGGGCTTCAGCCCCATAACTCTGGTAAAGCAATTTGTACTCCGTGAAAAGGCTGGGGCACACAAGTTGAAAAATGATCAAAGTAAACACTGCTCTGCAAGCACCATTTTGTTGTGCTGATTTCAAGGCATCAAGTCACAGCATCAAAGTTCTGATATGAAAGACGTACATCAAGGGCCAAGGATCTGTGAGGCTGGATTGACTGCTCTGGTGTGAAGGGCCAGAGATAGGTTCATAGCACATTGTCCAAAACAACCATTTCAAATTCGCTCTAAGAGCAGAGCAGGGTAAAAATGTATGCCATTGTATCAAGTTACCTTGCCCATGCTAGAACAGCTGCTGATCCCAACCCTGGACTGAGAGAGAGAGAGAGAGAGAGAGAGAGAGAGAGAGAGAGATATTTTTCTGATAAAACCTTAAATAGACTTTATCCCATACTGACCTTACATGGACTAACTCCTATACATTTAAGAAAAAAATTATCTAAGCCTTATTTAACACTAAGTGAGAAAACAACCTATCCTAGGGCATCTGATCTACTACTCTCAATCTATGCTAGAGTTTACATAGCAAACAAGAAAGTACAGGATATTATTTCTACACTTTATAGAAGCAGCAGCTCTGAAGTTTAGAAACAAATTTCTTCCTGGATTTATAAAACCCTTCAATATTTACTAACATGATTAAAGTTAATTAAGCATGCTAACTATAGCTTGAACATAGAGAACACTTTTATTTTATTATTTTAAGGAACTCAAAGTAGTACACCTAAGTAACCTTACAACATCCTCCAAGTTAAGTAAGAAAAATATACAATTCCCATTAGCAAGAGTTTATAGGAAAAAGATCCTCAGAACTCAACATATATTGGCAGTACTCAAATTACCCTGAACAGAACATTCAGAAGCTCAGTTAGAACAATGTGATGTGTATACATACTGGTAACAGTACAGATGGTATGTGAATACATATACAAACTTTTATTTGGGAAGCATCACTTTGTATGAAAGAGCTTCAAATACAAATCAGGTACAAAATTGCCTTCAAGAAATTCAGTTTCATGAGGGCAAAAACATACACGGATGTAAATGAGTCTGTGGGGAGCAGAGAGGGGTACTTGTGCTGGGCCCTGAGGGTGAAAAGGGCAGCGACGGGCAGAGGCGAGGAGGCAGGGCAGGAGGAAGGCAGGGAGAACCATGAGAAATGTGTCAAAGCAGGGGGGCAGCAGTGTAGGTATGGGGGGACCATTTACGTCAAATGAAGTTGAGGAAATATACGGAAGAAAACAAAACTATAAAGTTGGAAAGGTAGGTTGGAACCAGCTCTTAATCAGCTGTGAAAGCTAAGCTTAACTAATCAGCAGAGGCTATCGAGAGAACAGCATGTAATGTAATTCACTAAAATGTGGCCATGGCTTGCTTCCTGATAAATAATGGGTATATCAACTTCTGGCCTATCAAGGGTCAGTTAATTACATTAACACATTAAACATTCTTCAATCGCCTCACTTGTTTGCCCAAATGAATATATATCATAACAGAGCTAAAAAAAATCCTATTTTGTATAAGATCCCATTCCAAGTTACAGAGTGCCATTGTTACTAAGTTGCCAAGGAATACCTTGCAAAGTGAGAATATTAAACCTTTGTCCTCAACCCCAAGTCTCCTAGACCTGAGGAGTTTGTTCCCTGGCTTTGTCCCCAGCTCACAGGTCCTTAATAGACACTTGTTGAGTTTGGGGTATATTTTAACCATAATCAATGAAATCAGGTAACTACTGTGAGTTACTAGCCTAGAGCATTTTTACAAGGAATAAATAACTACTGGGGCCGCATGGGGCCTGGTAATTCTGATCCTTGGTCATGTTATTCTATGTAAAAAAGAAATTTTTTTTTCCGGTTTTGTGGTTTTCATTTATTTTTATTTTTTTCTCTTTTTTAAACTTATTTTTATTGTTGAATGTACTACAGATGTCCCCCATTTCTGCCCCTATTGACCCCCTCCTCCCCACTCCCACCTCTCTCTTATCTTCCCCACACTACTGTCTGTGTCCACTGGTTATGCATATATGCATAGAAGTTCTGTGGTTTATCTCCCCACCCGTCCCCACTTCCCTTTGAGGTACTTCAGTCTACCAGCCAATCTATACTTCTTAATCCCTTCACCTTTTTCACCCATCCCTCTAAACCTCCTCCCATCTGGCAACCAGCTAAAAGTTCTTTGTATCTATGAGTCTGTTTCTGTTCTGCTTGTTCATTTGGTTTGCAGATTCAATTGTTGATAGATATTTATTTATTGCCATTTTATTGTTCATGTTTTTGATCTTCTTATTCTTCAAGAAGACCCTTCAACATTTCATATAACACTGGTATGGTGGTAATGAACTACTTCAGTTTTTTCTTGTCTGGGAAACTCTTTATATGTCCATCAATTCTAAATTATAGCTTTGCAGGACAGTGTAATCTTGGTTGTTAGGTCCTTGCTTTATATCACTTTGAATACTTCTTGCCACTCCCTTCTGGCCTGCAAAGTTTCTTTTGAGAAATTGGCTGACAGTCTTATGGGAGCTCCCTTGTAGGTTAATTAACTGCTTTGCTCTTGCTGCTTTTAAGATTCTCTGTCTTTATCTTTTTGCATTTTTATTATGATGTGTCTTGGTGTGGACCTCTTCGGGTTCATTTTGTTTGGGACTCTCTGTGCTTCACCAAGTTAGGGAAGTTTTCTGTCATTATTTTTTCAAATAGGTTTTCAATTTCTTGCTCTCTCTCTTCTCCTTCTGGCACCCCCATGATGAGAATGTTGGTATGCCTGAAGTTGTCCCAGAGGCTCCTTACACTATCCTCATTTTTTTTTTTTTTATTCTTTTTTCTTTGCTGTTCTGATTGGGTGTTTTCTGCTTCCTTATATTCCAAATCAATGGTTTGTTTCTTGGCTACACCTATTCCACTATTGATTCCCTGTAAGTTATTCTTTATTTCAGTTAGTGCCTCCTTCATTTCTGACTGGTCCTTTTTAATGTTGTTGTGGTTCTCACCAAGTTCCTTGGAGTTTTCACTAAGTTCCTTGAGCATCCTTATAACCAGTGTTTTGAACTCTACATCTGACTGACTGCTTATCTCCTTTAGTTTAGTTCTTTTCCTGGAGTTTTGCTCTTTTTTTTTTTCATTTGGGACATGTTTCTTTGCCTCCTCATTTTGTCCGCATCCCTGTGTTTGTTTCTATATATTAGGTAGAGCTGCTATATCTCCTAGGCTTCCTAGAATGGCCTATTTTTTTTTTTTTTTTATCCTCACCCGAGGATATTTTTCCATTTTTTGTTCAGATAGAGCGGGAGGGAGAGAGAGGAAGAGAGAGAGAGAGAGAAACATTGATGTGAAAGGGACACATCGAGTGGCTGCCACCCGCACGACCAACCAGGGCCGGGGACTAACTGCAACCGAGGTACGTGCCCTTAGCGGGAACTGAACCCAGGTCTCTCTGTACTGCAGGCCGACGCTCCAACTGCTGAGCCAAACCGGCCAGGGCTAGAATGGCCTATTATAGAAGGTGTCCTGTAGGGTCCAGTGACACAGCCTCCCTGATTACTCCAGCTGGGCCCTCAAGGCGCACCCCTAGTGTGGACTATACACCCTTCTGTTGTAGTTGAATCTTGACTGCAGTCTCAATATGGCCTCTTCTTTAATTTCATAGTTGTAGGACTTCTATTCAGCTCAATTTCAGGCAGTTCTGAAGGATGTTTGTTCTGCAGTTTAGCTGTAATTTTTTTTTTTATCCTCACCTGAGGACACTTTTCCATCTTTGTTCAGATAGAGTGGGAGGGAGGGAGGGGGAGAGAGAGAGAGACAAAGAGAGAGAGAGAGAGAGAGACAGAGAGAGAGAGAGAGAGAGAGACAGAGAGAAACATCAATGTGAAAGGGGCACACTGAGTGGTTGCCTCCCACACGACCCCAACCAGGGTCAGGGACGAATCACAATCGAGGTACATGACCTCAGCTGGAAGCAAACCCACGACTCATTGGTCCACAGCCTGACGCTCTAACCACTGAGCAAACCCAGCCAGGGCTAGCTGTAATTTTGATGTGGTTGTGGGAGGAGGCAAGACGGTGTTTACCAACACCACCATCTTGACTGGAAGTCTATGCAAAAATTCTTAAGTCCTACCCTTAGTTCTCTACTGTAGGAAATGAGTCAAATCAAGTGTCTTTTCTCTCTTTCTACTTTACCATCCCTAAAGTAAAAACAGGTCCTTATTCTCCATCCTACTAATGTCTTCTTGAGATGTCCCAAATCTTGGCAAGACCTGACAATGTTTCCAGTATTTCTACTACACACCTGAAACAATTTTGGGTCATAATCTCTCTTACCGTATTATTTTCAAAAAAGCAAGCAAATGAACTGTTAGTAGTGATTTTAGAATAAAAACAGGTTTGTCTGATTTATAGAAAATGATTTGTTTGCCCTCAGGGAGAAGAAGCTAATAATCTATGCCTGAGAAACAGGAAAATAACTTGCACTATAAACCACAAACGTTGGTGCCTTCCAGTCTTGTCTTCCTCCTATGTGTAAGATTCTGAACATACGCATTTTTATAAAGTCCTGCTGAAGTATCTTACTTTGGGATTCAGTGTCTCCATAAATGAAGAGGCTACAGCTCACTGAGCAGCTGGCAGAGTCAGACACAATCCCCAAGGCAGATCTCTAGGAATAGATGTGGCTGACAAAAAAGAATAAGGAGGCTGATGACTGAATTATCCATTCCTAAATGCCAGGTCACCATCAATGATGTGTGTTCTCAAGTAAAGAAAAGGATTGACAAAAGTTGAGTTTAACCTGCCGACATGAAAAGAAGAGAGTAAACTAGGTATTTTCTTTCAAGAACTGAAACTATCCTAAAATGAATGTATCAAGCTTGTCAAACCACTGTGAATATATTTTAGAGAATTTCTTTCTTTTCCTTTCCCTTTTTTTTCCCCTTACTTTAATTCTGGGTCACTGTGTGCCCTGACTTTTTATGCTTGGCAGAAGCAAAACAAATGGAATACTCAAAGCTAATCCTAAGGATAAATCAAGATTTACCGTGTCTCTGAAAAGAGGTAGTGTTGACAAGATAATAGTCTTAAGACAAGTTAATTTATTTGGTTTTGCTGTTTTCTTTTAGATATACTTTTCGATGAGAGAGCAATATGACATATACTGAGATTCAGGAAGACTGGCAGATTTTTCTATTGAAATAATAGAGCTTCCAATAAATCAAAATACAAATTAAAAACAAAGAGGTCACCTGGCCGGTGTGGCTCAGTGGACTGGGCAACGTCCCATGGACTGAGCGGTCTCAGTTCGGTTCCTGGTCAAGATACACGTCCAGATTGTAGGCTTGATCCCGGGGGGTAGGGGGGGCATGCAGGAGGCAGCCAATCGATGTTTCTCTCTCACACTGATGTTTCTATCTCTCTCTCCCTTCCTCTCTCTCTTAAAAAAAAGCAATAAAAATATTAAAATAAAAACATTTAAAAGAAAGAAAGAAAGAAAGAAAGAAAGAAAGAAAGAAAGAAAGAAAGAAAGAAAGAAAGAAAGAAAGAAACCAAAGAGTCACCATGGCTGGTTTAGCTCAGCAGTTAGAGCACTGGCCCGAGGACCAAAGGGTCTCGGATTCTATTCCTGATCAAGGGTAAGTACCTGGGTTGCAGGTTCCATCCTCAGCCCTGGTTGGGGTCATGCAGGAGGCAATTTCTCTCTCTCCTCCTCCTCCCTCCCTCCCTTCCATTCTACCTAAAAATCAATGAAAAAATATCCTCCAGTGAGGATTAACAAAAATTATAAAATAAAAATTTTTTAAAAAGAGGCAACACAAACATCATTACACCATCAGGTTCTAAAAATACTATTTTGATTCGATAATCCTTTTTAATAAGGACAATGGCTGCTCTTGATTAAGCCATAAATCATTAGGCTGAGAACAAGTCTCAGTCATTACAACTACTCATTTGGTGACTGGGAATTCTTTCAGGGAATGAGCTAACGTGTGTTAGGCCCAATGGTCAGCTCTGGGTCCAAGTGTGAAGTTATGAAGTTCTCTTATTTTTCCTGTATTGTTTACTTCTTCCCGAAATTCCCCCTCCTCCCCAAAATAGTTCACTGGCTATTCTAAAAGCAAAGGAATAAGGAAAGAGATGAAACTAAAATCAGTAGACTTGGTTATTGTAATCAGTGCTGACTGAAGTCTGAAAGAAGAGGATAAAACGCAAAATAGCCCTGGCCGGTTTTGCTCAGTAGTTAGAGCATCAGCCCGTGGACCAATGAGTCACAGGTTCGATTCCGGTCAAGGGCATGTACCTTGGTTGCAGTTAGCCCCTGGCCCTGGCCAGGTCATGCGGAAGGCAACCAGTTGATGTGTCTCTCTCACATTGATGTTTCTCTCTCTCCCTCTCTCTTTCTCTCCTTCTCTCCCTTGCTCCCACTCTATCTGATGAGAAATGGAAAAATATCCTTGAGTGAGGATTAAAAACAAAACAATAATTTTTGTATAATAAAATTTACTGACTCTTTGTGATGGAGGAGATTTCAGAAATAAAATTCTTCTCCAGATAGTTGCTGCGGACAAGTAAACTGAAGCCCAAAGCAGTCATAGCATACGCAAGTTCCACACCCCACTACAGCATTGAAACCAGGACACAAATACCCATTCCAGTAATCCAGCTTCTTTTATCCCGCTAATGAAATTATCTATATATCTCCTTCTAGAACCAATTCTCTGGTACTGGGAAAGAAGGGCTCCCTGAGTCTTCAGAATTCAGGGACAGCTTTTTAAAACACTGGACCCGAACACAGAAACATAATAAATGGCAAGAAACAACTTCTCCTGAAAAGTACCATATGATCTGACCCCTGACTAATTAATCCCATCTTCTACCACTTTCCTCCTTGCTCTATTCCAGCCACACAGACCTTCTCACTCACCTCCAATAAGTTGCTTCCTAGTTCAGGCTCTTGATATAAGCAGATCCTTTATCTTGCCTACTTCCCCTTGATCTGTTAATGGTTCACTCCGTTTCATCATTAAGGTCTGTCTTCAAGTGTACCTCCTCAAAGAAGCCTTTGCTAACCATCCTAACAACAACCCTCTCCTGTCATTTGAATACCTGGTACCTTGTGTTCAAAACCATGTAAGCAACCCGAGGGCTAAAATTCTGCCTTATTTGCCACTGTACCTCTAGTCCCAGAACAATGTTTGGACATGGTAAACACTCACATTTTAGAATCAATGAACGTGTGAAAGACAAAGGAAAGATGAACCAACATATGGGGCAGCTGCACAACACCGTGCTGGGAAATCCTCCCATTGTTTTTTTAAAAATTGGAGGGAAAAGAAGGCAGCTATAGATATACTAAGCTTATTGGCTTTTAGCTAAAGCATATCTCCTAGGTAGTTCTGATAAAAGGTCATTGCTAATAAAACTAAAATAACCAATTTCCAGCCTACTCAAGATATGCAAGAATTCAAGATCAAGTCATAATATATTTCAAAGCTCACCTGATTGTGCCAGCAGGAGGCCTGCAGTGTTGAATTTTTGAGCATGTGAATGATACATTGTTTTATTGAAACATTTTCCAAGATTCCTTTCCAAATCCAACTCCATGGTCTTTTTTTTCCCTAAAGGGCAAAACACTAACCTGTTTCCAAGCTATTTGGTAATATTTTGGCACAGATAATCTAGTAAAGAGAGTTGTTCGTATAGAACAGAGCTATCAGTAACAGGACGCTCTAACCTGACCCTCTTTCTCTAAGCTCTTAACCTATAGATGACAACTCAGCTATACAGATTAATTCTTAACAGATGGTTCTTTTATTGCAGCTCAAAGACTTACCTCCAATATGATTAAAGTAAACAAAACCAGGAGCAATATTTAAGCCCACATTTAAGGAGAGCAAAGAGGCTGAGATTATCTAAATAGGAGCAGAAGCGGGGGAGAACTCACTATCCACACGTGATCGCTACCTTTGGCAAATTCTCAAGTTCAGGGGTATCAGGACTACCAGTGTCTGGCACTATGCCTGACATATAACAGGTGCTTAGTAAATACTGATTTCATGACTGAATAAATAAACCTTGAGAAAGCCCACCGTGCCCACAGCCACTTCCTGCATATCAACCCCATCTATAGGAGGTATATGCTGCAGATTCAAGCTTGGGCTCTACCAATTACCTCCTAGCCCATGTCCTTGGGTAGAGTATTTAACCCCTGTTAGTCTCCATTTCCATGCCTATAAACTACAGCTAGCATCAACTCCCTAGCAGGGGTGTTGAGAAAACTGACAAAAATGGCAATTTTCAAAATCCTCTGAGAAAGCCGCTTACTTGTGTTTGTCTTTGGCTCTGATTAGTGTGGTACCATTACTCTTGCCTACAGGTTCCTGGATTTTTAAGCAGGATCACAAACTGATGACAGGGCATACACGACCCCAGCTTCCCTGTGATTTCCCAGCCTTCCCCTCGATTTCAGGATTTGGGTCTCATTAGAGACCAGGCCTGAAAGATAGAGCGCAGGCAACACAAACGCAGTCATCTTTGCCAAGTCTGGTTTCACCTTCACTGGTCATTCCTGTTAAGGCAAGGCGACTCCGAGCAGCCTCAAGCCTTGCTCTCCAACTTTCATTGCAATCTGGGGGATTTGGGAATCCAACAAAGAATGGTCCTGAGAATACCACATTCATTCCACATCTGACCCCAACACCACATCTGCGCGGAGGCCCCAAATTTTAGAACGGAAACTCAATCACCTGCCTCTTATCCAGGAGTACGCCTTCCAAAGAAATAGGAACACAGGAAGAGCTAAAGCCATGACGCCTTCCAAGGCAGCTGAAATCACCAGGTTATGAGGTAAAGCGAAAAGTGTCTCCCAATGTGTGGCTGGGAAGTTTGGGGACAAACATTTCCCTTTAGAGGTCTACCTAAATTGCCTCTTCCAGTGTTAAAGATTACACCAACTCATCAGGCTTGGCAGACCTGCAGTAATACGGCTGAGGACCCATTCCCCCACCATAAACCCAACAGGCAAGGCCATGGGACACACGTCCTCACAGCTGCCAAGGTACTCATTGTCCTCAGTATAGTTCATACTCCTTACTTAACTGGGCTCTATTATTTCCCAGCCTCCTTCCCTCGTCTTGGAAATTCTCCCTCCAGCCTTCAGCCAAACCACATCCCTATTTCAAACCTCTCCCAAGCCTCACCTCCAGAAAGGTTGCCAGGCTAGCACACCTGGCTCCAATTACTGCAGCCCGGTCCGTCCAACGTGCCTGCTTCCTTAGCACTTCTGTTTATCTCAGCCCAGCTGCAGCTGATTAAGCCTATCTGGTTAAGCTTCTATCGTGTGTGTTTAGGGAAATAATATGTTTCTATGTCTCTGTCTTTTCTGTTTACAGGTGTTGTTCTCTGCCCTGGTCCACACGGGATGCTGAGCCCCGCAGCGGCTGCCTGCGTCACTCCCACAATGCTTTGCACTGAAGCCCAGTCCGAGGAGGCCGCTGCCCAGGACGGTCCAGCTGCCTGGTTCTCATTAGGAGGGGAGGGGCCCTTGCTCTGCAAACTGAAATGATTAGTTCCCCCCAATCTTCTGTATTTCAACAAATAAAAGGCAGAGAGAGAACGATTCTTTGTATGTACTCTGTCCTGTTGAAATAGTGGGGCCGTTTGGAAATCAGGCAATTTCTTCTGTGCAAGGCAGTAAGGTCCAAGCAATGAAACTCAAAAGCATTTTCCCAAGTATTTGGGGGCCAGCTTTGCCCCCAGATCTGTAAATCCTACTTAATCTAGGTTAAAAACAAAACAAAACATATAAGGAGACATCACATTACATTTCAGTTTACATTTCAGCTCTTAGGTGGCTCCTTACTATCTGCCGAGGTTTTATTTAAGGATATTTTAAATTTAACAATTTCCAGAAACACTTTTAATTCTACTTTTCAATTGGTATTTTTTTAACTACATGCAAATTATATTGGCCTTTTTTATATTGGAGGCCTGGACCAACTATATTTTTAAAATATGCCTTTAACTCTTAATTTAGACTCAAACAAATAAGAGCAATGCAAGAAATATTAGGTCTGAAAAACATCTTTATATTGACAATTGAAGAAACTGAGACTCCCCATGGATGTATAGATTGCTCAAGTTTAAACAAAAATGATATTGATAGAGGACCAAATCCTCTATCAAGACTCACAGCCCTGACTGGTTTGGCTCAGTGGTTAGAGCCTCGGCCTACGGTCTGGAGAGACCAGGGTTCAGTTCCCACTAAGGGCATGTACCTCGGTTGCAGTTTGTCCCCAGCCCTGGTTGGGTTGTGCGGGTGGCAACCACTCGATGTGTCCCTTTCACATCGATGTTTCTCTCTCTCTCTCTCTCTCCCTCCCACTCTATCTGAACAAAATATGGAAAAATGTCCTTGGGTGAGGATTAAAAAAAAAAGACTCACAATACAGTGTTGTTTTCTATACTTTGAAACTTGGATTAAGAAACATTTATGACTGAACCATACATACCAATATCAATAACCAGATTTTCCAAAAAATATAATATGAGAAATTTCCAAATAAGAAAATCACTAACTCAGTCTGTTTAATAAAGCTAAACTGTGCCCTGGCCGGTTTGGCTCAGCGGTTAGAGCATCGGCCTGCGGTGCAGAGAGACCCGGGTTTGGTTCCCACTAAGGGCATGTACCTTGGTTGCAGTTTTTCCCCAGCCCTGGTTGGGTCATGCGGGTGGCAATCACTTGATGTGTCCCTTTCACGTCGATGTTTCTCTCTCTCTCTCTCTCTCTCCCTCCTACTCTATCTGAACAAAATATGGAAAAGTGTCCTCAAGTGAGGATAAATAAATAAATAAATAAAGCTAAACTGTTACAACGAATATATTCACTTGTTCATTAAAGCATTTATTTCACACATATTTATAATATCTCACGGATATTCTAGTGTAAGCAACAGATAATAAACACATTGAGCCCTGGCCGGTTTGGCTCAGTGGTTAGAGCGTCGTCGGCCTGCGGTCCTGAGAGACCGGGGTACGGTTCCCGCTAAGGGCACGTACTTCGGTTGCAGTTTGTCCCCGGCCCTGGTTGGTCGTGCGGGTGGCAGCCACTCGATGTGTCCCTTCACATCGATGTTTCTCTCTCTCTCTCTCTCCCTCTCTCTCCCTCCCACTCTATCTGTACAAAAAAATGGAAAAATATCCCCGGGTGAGGATAAAAAAAATAAATAAATAAAAAAAATAAACACATTGAAATATAAATATCAGGTGGTGATATGTTATTATAAAAATGTAAAAATGTATTGGTGAACACACAATATACAGATTATATATTATAGAACTGTACCCCTGAACCCTATATAACTTTACTAACCAATGTTACCCCAATAAATTCAATAAAAACTGTACATGAAAAACTGTAAAACAGTGTTTGGAGACAATAGAAGGGTGTGGCGGTTTGAAATGGGGTGGTCAATGAAGGGCTCTGCAGAGGGAACTCCGGGCAGGGCTGGTTGAAGCAGGAACAAGCCTTGTGCATTACCCCGGGAAGTGCCTCAGGCAAAGGGTGGAGGCCAGAGTGCTGTGCTCTGCATCTCTGAAGGGCGGCAGGACCAACAACTGCACTGCGGTAAAATGGTGAGCGTGGAGGGAAAGGCTGCAAGTTCTCCTGAGGATTTGAGGTTTTATTCTAAATATAATGGGAAGCCATTGCAGGAAATTGAGCTGGTGCATTTTGGGGCTTAAGTTTTATTTATTTATTTATTTTTCCTTATTAATTTTAGAGAGAGATAGAAACACTAATGAGAGAGAACATCGATTGACCACCTCCTGCATGCCCCCTACTGAGGACTTGGCCCACAACCTGGGCATGTGCCCTGGCCGGGAATTGAACCGATGACCTCTCGGTGCATGGGTCTATACTCAACCACTGAGCCACACAGGCCGGGCTGGGCTTAAGTTATAAAAGGATTATTCAGGCTGCTATATGGAGAACAGAACTTAGTGAATCTCCATCGTAGCTAACATTTATTGAGTGTTTATTATATTCTAAGCACTTGTCATAGTTTAACTATTTAATTGTCACAGCAACCCATTAAATAGATACTATATAGATAGTATAACTTGCCCAAAGTCACGGAGCTCATAAACAGTGGGACTGGGCTTCCAGCACAGGCCTCTAGCTCCAGATCCTACCCTCTTAAGGGACCTGGGTCAGGGTCCACTGTGTCTCAAGTAAAGATGTTGATGATGACTCAGACCAAAGGAGGTTGGTGGGGACTGAAAGGCAAGTGGTGAGGGTGGGGGTGGGGAGGGATGGAGGTCAAAGGTGGGTGAATACAGAATGTATTTTTATGGTAGAATAAACAGGACTGGATGTGACATCTGAGAAAACACAGGAAGTCGTAGACAATGCCAAGGTTTTTGGTTTAGTAACTAGGTGCAGCATCTTTTACAGAGATGGAAAACACAACAGTGAACAAAATGGGGACAGGAGGATGCATGGCACTCAAGATGATCTCCCCACTAATGTGAGATGGGGAGCGCACGCTGTCTGAAGTTTCCTGTGGCTGCTATAACAACTTACTACAAAGGTGGTGGCCTAAATCAACAGAAACTTATTCTCTCACAACTCAGAAGGCCCGATGTTCAAAATCAGTTATCACTGAGCCAAAATCAAGGTGCCAGCAGAGCCGTGCTCCCTCCAGAGGCCCTAAGAGAATCCTTTCCTTGCCTCTTCCAGTTTCTCATAGCTGCTGGTATTCCTTGGCTTGTGGCCACATCACTCCAACCTCTGCCTCCACGGTCACATTGCCTTCTCCTCTACTAAGTCAAGTCTCTGTCTTATAAGGACACAGGTAACTGCATTTAAAGGCCAGATAATCCAGAACCTTCTCACCTCAAAATCCTTCAATTAATCACATCTGCAAAAAAAAAAATTTTTTTTTCTATAGAATATTCACATAGTAACAATCACAGGTTTGAAGGATTCGTGTGTGGTCATTTCTTTGGGAGCCATTACATAGCCAGCCACAGTCAGGAATACAAATAATGAGAAAATCCACAGGTGGAACAAAGGGTTAGTGGAGTGTATGCCTCTTCTACTTGACAATTTGATCTTCTGTTAATTCTATTAACTCTGTAACCCTGGCAATCTAAAACAATACATTAACTATAATAAAAGGCATCTTGTTTATAGTTAAAATTATCTGATTGGTTAATGTACTGGAATTAGACAAATTTAAAATATCTGATAAAAGGAGGTATTTGGGCGCTTCCCTAAGAGCAGTGACTCTTGTAAACCAGGCAAGCCCTTCACGGGCACCATGGAAACTGTTCTTATAAAGTATAATTGCCAGTTAGCTCATGCGAGGTGTGAGGCTTCTAAACCAAGGCAACACACACACACACACACACACACACACACACACACACACATCTCCAGCATCTGAACCATCCACTGGAAAGCTCCAGATGGCTATGTGAACTGATATATATACAGCCACAGTCAAGAGGAACACCATGCTGTTCTGCTGCAAACAGTGGTCCCTAGCCTTTATCCTGAAGCCACCTGTGGCCTGTGACAGTCTCCTGGGTCTGAATAGTGTATTTGAACCCACGAACATCCCCTGGATATTGGTTGCCACATGTAATACAAATATCATTTCAGTTTAATTATTTCCATTTCTTCCTCCACCCAACCCTTTAACACAGTAAGCAGCAGGGAAAAGGAGTAGAGCATTTGTTCCGCCGCGTCGCCCTTGGGTGGTCTCACTCATAAGCAGCAGCATGACTCAAAGGGGCAAAGGGAAAGGAAAGCCTGGAAAACTCAAATTAATACATTCATAGAAACTGAGGCGACTGCTTCCTCAGGGAGGAGGTAGTACCTTCAGATGACGATGTCATGCTTCCTGTGCTGTGCCTTCACGAGGCCTGTGCTGCAGGATTAAATGCAGAAGTCCCAACCCACATCTCTGCTGGAAATGTGCATGTGGGCTCATTACTCAGAGCCAAGATAAAGGATAACTCTTTATGAGTACCGTAAGTATGAGTCATAAAAAATAGGAAACACATGTAGGTCATATACACAGTAATAGTACCAAGCCAGGGAAAGTGTTTAGGAAATGTATATAAGAACACATGGCAAAACAGGACAAAAAAAATCACCCTTGTACACTGCTCCAAAACACATCCAAAACCTCACAGCACGTCAAGGGATCATATCACTCTGGTTTCTAATAAACACAGGTCGTTTTTTAAAATGCAAATAGGAGGAGAACTGAATCAAGGAAGCAAAAAAAGAAACTTGGAGTAGGCTTTGAAAGATTTTATGATTTGGGAAATTTGAACAGCTTCCAACTAAAACACTGGGAATTAGATATTAACAGCATTAAAAATGAAAAAAAAAATTTTTTTTTCAGAGAAATACTTGTTCACAATGGTAATATCACCATTTCATTTAGATTCTCACTATTTTAACAACCAGCGGTCATAAGAGAAAATAGTGGAATCTTCAGCCCGTAAAAAAGCAGGAAACAAAAATAAATAGCAACACGTGCACTAACAACCAACAATGAGCAATAAAGGGCCAGAATTAAACCATCTAAAGAGCACTGGGCTCAGCAGAAAGAACTTCCAGTGGGGAACAGGCAGAGCCCTGTGGCCAGCTTCACCAAATCAAAATCCAGGGGTGTGCAGAACATAAGGGAGGGTAGTTGGCCCCCAAAAGTTCTCTGCAGCCAGATGATGGAGGCAAAATGCCCCAGGATGACTCATCATTGGAAATTAAGCTCTCCTGTTGACTTTGATTTTAGAAGACCCCCAAATTTGAGATTCAGCATGGCAAGCAACGGAGACACCCTAAATGCCCATATGTTTCACACCACAATATGCACGTCCATGCCCAGATGGACTTTTGGCTCCCTGGGGCTTCAGCTTTCACCTTTCCCTTCAGAAACTCCTGGTTCCCAAGGAAAGCATGGCCTGCACGTCTATCCGCCTGCGGTTGAGAGGCGTAGGAGAAGACTTCATTAAGTGTTAAATTTACCTAAGACTTCAAGAACGTCAGTGCGCTTTAAGAGCTATTCTGAGGTAGAAATAGCAATATAACTTCCACCTCACAAAGCCCCAACTGCAGATCACTAACGGACAACCTCCCACCCCCAGGAGCATGGCTAAAGCTGGGGATTGTAATAAAACTCATTTTCTCTCTACCTTTTATTTCTCAATCCTCTCACCAGCTGCCATCTCTCTGTTCCTCTCTCCCACGGCACCTGCAAATGTACTCACATCACTAGGAGTGGGGCCACACTTGTGGGGGTTTACCTCTTAAGATATGAATGCAGCTTCCATTCAAATCAGTGTACAGGTATTGAGTACCTACCTGTGGTAAGCCCAGTGCTGGGCACATAAAACCAACAGCCACTTTAACAACTTGCTGAAGCAAATTCAAAAAGAATCACATGAGTGTATATGTGTCAACAAAGAGAAATTAAACTTTAATGTGCACAATGTGTTGTTTGGACTCCAGGCAAGAGTCAGGCTATTACACTGATCCTGGATCCTATAGTTGGCTCTCCTTGGCCCCTAGTTAGACCAAGTAACATCTACTATAGTTTCTATATTTTCTAAAGAAGTCAACTCGCACCTGAAATTTGCTTCTCTTTCCCCACAAGGCATGTAAAAATTCTAGATTCAGCCAAAGGACTCTGTGGTTTGGGTGAAAATGCCATAAATATAAAGCACTATTGTAGGGTATCTTGGACTAGAACCCAGATAATGCCAGACGACTGTGGGCAAAGAACCATACCCAGGAGTCAAAAGTATAGCAATTTCAACTTAGTTTTAGCATTCTAAATGAGGAGTGCACTCAGAGCAAAAGCCTACCTGAACATTAGAAAATGATAATAAATAAACTTATAAAAGCCAAAACGTTAAAAAAAAAAAATTTAAAAAGTAATCCCATTCTTATTAGTTTGAAAGTACTATCTAGTATCTGGGCATTAATATTTCAGCATTTCACACAAGGCCAAGGGGGTCTGTTTCAATGAACCGACAGTCTAGGTGAGGTGCCCTGGCAGTCTGGGAGGAAAGCACACAGCACAGAACTGCAGTGGAAGCCAAAGCTGCAGGTCTTCCAGGCACAGATTCAGATTCCTGCGTCTTTAAGACCAGCCCCTCATAAATGGACTGCTTCTGCTGGACACCATGCTCTAAGTAAACAGACTCTTCTGGCCGACACACAACTTCCTGTAGGGTTCTGGTGGGTAAGGCTTGGAAAGGCTGCCAAATCCAATGACCAGCAACTTTTGAGCTGACTTAGAAAACAAGATAGAAAGACTTGGGTCCAGAGTAAACAAAGGAAAAAGCCACATTAAACAGGGAACAAATTACTATACAGGCAGGGATATTTTAAGTGCTCCCTGAGCAAAAAAACAAAATAAAAACATCAAGTTATTGGATAGTTAACAATACAAGGTAGAGCAAAATGACTTCTTTCAATGGAGGAATCAAGGTTAATTAATACTAGCAACATTAAGAATTGGCTGGATGTCACCCCTACACCATGAGGACAAATCATTCTCAATGGCCCAACTTCAAACCAGACTCAGATCAAATTAGCCACCCAAGGGAGAAGCATGGAGTCAAAACCCATTTATAGCTTTTTACTCTGCTGAGGGAAAAGACTAACTAGTTGACTAGCAGATGACTAAAATCCAAAAGAGTAAAGAAAAAATGTAACAAAAGTCAGAAATAGGCTGGGAAAAGACTGGAACAGGTCTGGAGAATTTTGAGTACATTGCAGTAGCATGAGATTTAATTAGGAAAAAAATAAAGCAGTAATGAGAAATGGTGGGTACCTGCTCAGCTACAGCAGTTAAGAGGGGCCTGGGGATGAAACGCCACGTCCATTGATATCATGCAAACCAAATAAAGGTATGCTGTGGACAAGGGTAGTAGTTTAAGAAAACTTCAGAGATACTTTAAATAACATCCTCGGCACCATGCAAGAACCTGATATGCACAATGCAAAAGAAGGCCAAGACTTGGTTCCTGGCCTTAAGAAGGCCACTCTAGCTGGGTGTGCAAGATTAACATGCATGATTTAGTAGCAAATAATACAAGAAAACATATCTTCCCATACTCTGGCGAGGTGCACGCAGACTGTGCTGGGGGGAAGGAAGGGATTCAGAGCAATGTTTAGAAAAGGGGAAGGTGGAGGAGAGTTAAGGAATCAGGAAAGGGTTTGCTAAGAGTTCAGATTTACGCATAGGCTTCTAGCACGGCAAGGAGTGAGAGAGTGAAGAAAGAAGTTCAGATGGAATTTAAAAAAAGGTGGATTCAGCTAAAAGGTCAGGAGTAAGGCTCAGGATTCTGCACTTAGGCATCTCCAAGGTTCAGATGCAGGAAGTTCACGAACTACACACACCTGGAGAAGCACTCTTCACAGGTTTAAGTCCAAATCCTTACCTGTGCTGCCCTTGCATTCCCATCTTCCATTTCCTGGCCCCAGCCCACCCTACCACTGCCCCCACCTCTGCTGCCATCCTATTCCAGAGGTTGGCAAGCTTTGTCTGCAAATGGCCAGATCATAAATACCTTAGGCTTTGCAGGCCATGCAGGTCACACTACTGTCACACTACTCAACTCTGCCACTCTAGTGAGAAAGCAGCCACAGGCAATACATAAAGGAATAGTCGTGACTATGCTCCAATAAAATTTTATTTACAAAACAGGCCTCAGCCTGGCCAGTGTGGCTCACGGGTTGAGTGTCGACCCATGCACCAAGAGGTCACCGGTTCGATTCCCAGTCAGGGCACATGCCCACATTGTGGGCCCAATCCCCAGTGGGGGGCATACAGGAGGCAGCCAATCAATGTTCTCTCTCATTGATGTTTCTATCTCTCTCTCCCCTCTCCCTTCCTCTCTCTCTAAAAGCAATAAAAGAAAAAAAAAAAGTCCCAAGACAGATGGTAGCAATGACATTGATGGGACAGGAATGTTGGACCCATAAACCAGCACTAGGGTAGGGCAAGATTGGCTTAGGAAGGTTCTTACATCCAGTTTTAGAGATATTAAAAAGGGCTAGCATTTGACTGTACTGGGTACCAGGCACATGTGCCAGCCCTAAGTGTCACAGAGACATGTCTCAGTCCTCAGTGAACCTTCTAAAGAAATACTACTATCATCACATTTTACAGATGAGGAAATTGAGGCTTAGAGAATTAAGTGCCTCGTACAGAGTCACATGCTTGGGAAGTGACAGAGCTGAGAATAACCCGCTACCTGGCACCAGAGAGAACCATACTGACAGCCACTCCTCCCAGCACACCCACGCACCTGGGAGCTCGCGGTACGTCCTGAGAGGTGAGGCGCTTTAGAGACCTGACCGGAGCTCCAGCCGAGAAGCTGGGAGAGAGTGTGAGGAGTCTTTGGCATGGAGGTGACAACCAAAACCCCAAGAATAGACAGACCAACTCAGGGGGAACAGATGGGGGAAACAAGGCCCAAGCACTGCACTTCAGCCACGAACCCCTGAGAAGGAAGAAAAGGAGCCCGGTTAAGGTACCCAGAGAGGGATGCCAGAAAAGGGGGTACAGAAAAAGGAGTTGAGAAGGAGTACCAGTGGAGAAAGGCATTGGGGTAGAAAGAATTCAGTGATTGGAATCAGGGCCCCTGGGTTCTAGTCCAGCAATGACACCAATTTCTTAAATGACAGCGAAGAAGTTGCCACTTCACTCCCTGGTCTTATTGTCCTCTGTAAGGTGGTTAGGGCTCTGTAGTCTCCAGAGCACCTCATCAGTCCCAGCTCCCATGAGCTGGTCAGAAGGGCATCATCAGGGACTCCCCAGAGTAGCCTCAGGAGAGCAGTAGGCAGGCTGCAGAGATGGAAGAAGGGAAGGGCAGGACACACAGACATTCACTCATTCAAGAAGTGGGAGAGGCAAGGAAAAGAGAAAGGAGATGGTGTGGAGAGGTGATCAGCAGGGCCAAGTTCATACATGGCCTCTCCACTGTGGGAGAAAGAAAAGTAAAATAATTAAATATGTGTCTAATTTTCACAGAAATGTTTAGAAAACACAGTGGCAACATGATTGAAAGTAATATAATACTTCTGCAGAATTTTGGTATTTAAAGCAGAGATATTAGCAGTAAATTTCCTTTTATTCTCAAATAAAATGTCAAGATAGCGCATAAGCAATGGAAACAAGAAAGCACAGGCTGGACATCTGGACATTCTACACATACACAAACTGGGCATCTGCCCAATCGGCACATCTGGCTCTCAGATTTGTAGACCTGCTCCTTACTTTGGTCTATTGCTTTTTAAAATACTCTCCAAAAAAAGTTCTGAGAGCAAAAAGTCCCATTTTCTAATGCGGAGGATGCTCCTGTGGAAACATTCTCTAACAACATTTTCAGGAAATTATACCATTTTTTAAAAGTCAAGAGAACAGCAATAATAGCATAGGTCAGGGCTGTAACCCTAACCTCCATAAAAGACAAACACCACGCAGGTTGGAAATGCTGCTGCTGGGCACATTCTGGAGGGGGTCAAGGTGGTCTCTCCTGCGGACTGGGCAAGAGGCAATACTAAGAGAGGCCTTTTCAACCTGCCAGTCTCCAGCCAACAGAGAACTCACCCAGCACTGCCTCATGCTCAAGTGGCCCAGTCCGGCCAGACACCCTCCTTCGGGTGGGGGAGGGGCTGTGCTCTCCTAAGGCAATTGTATAGCATCTGTACCTTACTGTGAAGTGATAAGATTTAGGTGATGTGGCCACCAGCATCTTGGTAAGAACTTGTAACTCCTTGCTTAGCTAATGTCCTGACTTGTTTGCTAAACTCTGATGTTTACTATTACCACTCTGATTTCTGCTTTCACTTTCCCTAAGATTCCAAGACTGGGTTTTTGGAGAGTTCCTACTAGAAAGCTGAATTTCAGACTGAACATCTTGCCCCAGCGTGTCAGGAACCATCCTTGACTGGCATGGCCAGTTCTAACTGGCCAGCACTGTCCTCTGCGGAGACAGCAGCCGAGGGCCAGTTGCCTTGCTGTTCCCAAGCCTGCTCCTCTGTCCAATCCTGGCACCTCCATACTGCCCAGCAGGGCGTCATCATTTAAACTGCACTGAGTATCTTCAAGTGAAGGGGCAACTCTTTTTAAACGGGGCAACTGTCTTATTCATTTAGGGCCTCCAATCCTGTGTGAGAGTCAGATACAGTTGCCTTGCAAGTTAATGAAATAATGTCCACAGCAACACTCAAATGAATGGAGGAAGGGAGGCGGAAAGGGAAAGGGGTGAGAGAGGAAGAGGGAGGGAAAAATGTCCCTGGGACATGCGACCTGTGTTGTCAGTGTAACTTTCTGATCTATCTGCTGTGTGTCCGCAACAAAATGGCCCGTTCAGAGGTGTTCTTACCTGTCAGGCTGGGGTGATTCCCAAAACAACCTCTGTTTAAATGAACCAGGCAGGGTTTATACATGTTTAGAAACTGCATTTCACCACCATCCAGTGTCTGTGTTTGAGGGGTTTACTTTGACTCTTGCTTAGCACAGACTACCCATAAGATCTCTGAAACATAACAACAGAGGAAAACAGCCCTATAGAAAAAAATGTAGTTAGTGTGCTAGCGTTCATTTGCTATTTTTGGTCTCATGTATTTAACTCTCCAAAGAGCTAATCTTGACATTTTATATTAGTTCTTATAGTGGTGATGGGTAAAGGTAAGACACACACCTATTCTCCCCGCCTCCCACACTGATCTGTCTGTAACTGAGGGGGTAAAAAGAGAGATGTCCACCTACTAATATTGTAGAAATAGGGGAAAGACCACATTTAGACAGATAAGTAAGTGGATTGGTACAACCTCCAAAAATGGTGAATCCTTGAACTGCCCTCAAAGTAAGCAAAAAACTATCAAATCAGATGCAAACCCCACATACTGAAGCTCTTGCATTTCATTCATAGCAGGAAGAATCCCTTAAATCACACAGTTCAAGCAAGTTTGGTTACCAGAAGTCATGGATCAGAAGCGGAGGACAAGTGAGTTACTGTTGTGAAGGCAGCCGAAAGCCTTAGTGGGGGGTGTGTGTGTGGGGGGGGGGGTGATAATCACCTATGAAAAGACCAGGAGGCAGCATTTAGTGTGGGTATTAATGGCCACATAGAGTGCAAGGGCTTCTGAACTCAGCCTGCGTTTTATAATTACTGACACAATGTAATAACCTTCTAAACCAGAAAGGAAAAAAGAGTCACTGCCACACACAGACCAACCTTACTACTGCCCCAAAGCCCCGGGGAGGGAATGAAAAGGGACTCCGAGCACTGGAAAAAGCGATCACAGGCCTATGCACGAACTGGAGCCCGGGTAGGAGACCTGCTGGCTCACTAACAGGTAAAACCAACGGAGACCGGACAAGCTAAGAGCTGCAAGTGAAAAGGAAGTGGACTGGAAGTGTGGGGGGAGCTTGGGCTACTGCGTCCAACAGACCGGGCTCCGGGGCAGCTACGTGATCCAGGATGCACTGTACAACCTCCCGAAGCTTCCCTCCCTGTCCGGCTGATGAGGACTGGCAGACAGGACCGTGTGGGGCAGGCAGCTGGCCCACAGCAGGCACTTCTCCACCATCATCATAGCTGTTATGTTATTTGGGGGATAAGAGAGCTGTTCAGAGGCAAGCAGAACAGTTAGCATTTTAGGTGTGTTTACTTCCTTCTCTTTCTTCCAGTTGCAATCCTTCCTGCCCTCAAAAAGAACCAGGAAAGGGATGGCTTTATGCCACAGTCCTCAGAGAAGGTACAAAGTAAAACTGACTTGGAGCCACATGTATGATTAACCACACATCCCATTTGGCCCTGCCTGCCAAGAAGCTCGGAGCCAAATTTCAAACCCCATCATACCAACCACATTAACCCATATGGCTAACAAACTACACTTTTCTTTTTTCTCTTGTCCTCATTGTGCATTTCTGCTTATGCTCTTGGTATGTCTGTTGTAAGCCCATCCCAAATCCTCTTTTGGCATGAGGCAGAGAAAAAGCAAATGCATAAAAGTAAGGAGGGTTCTGAGCTTCCTGACAGTGAAGCTATTAAATCTGGCCCCTTGCCCTTGACAATGAAGCCTCCAGATCCTCACTGCGCCCCTGCAGCCGCCCCTGCAGCCACCCCTGCAGCCAGTCACTGGCCTGCCCCTGCCCGTTAACAGTCATTCCTTTAGCCCTGGCCAGTTTATCTCAGCGGTTAGAGCAGTCGGCCCGTGGACCAGAGAGACCCAGGTTCGGTTCCCGCCAAGGGCACGTACCTCGGTTACAGTTTGTCCCCGGCTCCAGTTGGGGTCGTGTGGGTGGCAGCCACTCGATGTGTCTCTCTCACATGGATGTTTCTCTCTCTCTCTCTCTCTCTCTCTCTCTCTCTCTCTCTCTCTCTCTCTCCCTCCTTTTCTCCCTCCCGCTCTATCTGAAGATAAAAATGCAAAAAAGTGTCCTCGGATGAAGATAAAATTTTTTTAAAAAGATTAAATAGTCACTCCTTTATGTCAAAACA
This sequence comes from Molossus molossus, assembly GCF_014108415.1. Taxonomy (NCBI): domain Eukaryota; kingdom Metazoa; phylum Chordata; class Mammalia; order Chiroptera; family Molossidae; genus Molossus; species Molossus molossus. Next base: position 31,798,452 of record NW_023425347.1, on the reverse strand, counting down.
AATACATGAATTTAAACGCCCATATCTATTGCAGGCACACCTCAGAGATATTTCGGGTTTGCTTCCAAGACCACCACAATAAAGCAAGTCATAACGTTCTTGCTGGTGGAGGGTCTTGTCTTCAATTTGTAAAAAATGCAACATCTGTGAAGCGCGATAAGGCCAAGTGCAGTGAGAGGAGGTCTGCCTGTATGCACACATGTAACGCTAACTAGTGGCTTATCCTCGGCAGCTTTTCATAATGAGCAAGCAATTGGGTTGGAAATAGAAAAGACACATTGCCACATAAAAGCAGGTCTTAGTAAAAATTAGATGACAGGAAACTAAATTGTTGCCATTCTAGCAACTAATGAAAGTATGATGTTGTAAACAAGCCCACGGTGGTGCTATAATTCTTCTCTGAAATCAGGAAACACCCCGAGGGGCCAAAATCTGACAGGGGGTGGGGTGAGGGTGCATTTCCCTTTGAAGTCCAAGAGCACAAGGAGCTGGGTTTTACAGTTGAGACCCATGACACCCGCCTGCTTATTCTAAGACAAAGCTGATATCTCAGGGCTGTTTACCCTCTTCTGCTCACTGTCGCCAGGGAGTCTTTTTCCAGTTTCCTGTCCCCTTCCGAGGCTGTTGTGTTCAAAACCAATGATTACAAATGAGAGGTGTGGTTTCAGATGAAAAATACAACTATAGGCCTGTGCTGTCCTGATGAGAACCCAGCAGGGAAGCCAAGAGCTGAACAGGGCTTTGTATACATTATTGTAACAAATGGGTTTTTGATACAAATTCTCGGCTAACCTATAAAATTGTTTATCTAATTGTTTCCCCAAATCGTGTCAGCCTGCTGTGGTTGTGACATCCAGGTAAAGGCTCTGTCAGCTCCTCCACACAGGAACAACGTGAAGGTGCTGAGAGGCAGGAATTTAGTAAACTGTTAGGGAGGCATGATTTATAATAGGTCTTCAAGCTGATCACGCACAAACAAGCTGAGGGGAAATAGGGTTGATTTAGTAATTCCCTCAGTTTAAGGAGGACATTATGAAAAACAACTATAGCTGTCATTGAACTGTGGCTTGGAGCCAGGGTGGCATTCTTTTTGCTAATTTATAAGCAACATTTTGAAAAACATTTGCTTTTAACATCCGGTAGAGACATGCACCAAGGCTGCCTCTGGTTCTCCCACTACTACCCAAAACTGGATCAATCAGCTGCGATTCTTAACACAGACCATGTAATAGTATATCCATAAAAATCAAGTCACCCAGTGAGAATAACAGAAATATTTAGGTGAGTTTAGGTGAGAGGAAAAAGCAGTATTGGTTAAAAAAAAAAAAAAAAAGTGAATACGATTAAGATAAACTTTATGAACTAATTAGAATATTGGCAGGTCAAATTACTGTTTGGGTTTGTTTGTTTGTTTGTTTGTTTTTTCTTTATTGATTTTTAGAGAGAGGGGAAGGGAGAGGGAGAGAGAAAGATAGAATCATCGATGAGAGAGAGCATCAACTGGCTGCCTCCTGCATGCCCTACACCGGGGATCAGGCCCACAACCTGGGCATGTGTCCAACTGGCTGCCTCCTGCATGCCCTACACCAGGGATCAGGCCCACAACCTGGGCATGTGTCCTGACGGGGAATCAAACTGGCAACCTCTTGGTGCATGGGTCAACACTCAACCGCTGAGCCACACTGGCTGGGCCAAATTTCTGTTTTTTAAAACAGCTTTCCTGAGATAAAATTCACATACCATAAAATTCACCCATTTAAAGTACGATTCAATGGGTTTTAGTATATTTATCAGTGGTATTTAATATATTCATATTCTATTGTGGGACCATCACAATTTAATTTTAGAACATTACAGTCCCTCCACGCCAAAATAAACCCTGTACTCATTAGCAGTCAACTCCCATTTCTCCCTTTTGCCCAAAGCAATCACTACCTTACTTTCTATCTTTATAAATTTGTCTATTCTGGACATTTCATATAAAGTGAATCATACAATATGTGGTCTTTTGTGTTTGTCTTCCTTCTCTTTGCAAGATGTTTTGAAGGTTCATCCATGCTATAGCATGTACCAGTACTTCACTTATTGCTGGTTGATATTCCACTGTATGCATATACCACAGTTTATTTATCCATTCATCGGCTGATGGACATTCAGGTTGTTTCACTTCTTGACTGTTGTGAATAATGTTGCAATGAACATTTGTGGACAAGTTTTTGTGTAGACATATGTTTTCATTTCTCTTGAGTACATATGTACCTTGGAGAGGAACTGCTGGGTCATATGGTTTAAATGATTTTTAAAAAATTGTTTGCATGAGTGCAGTAATGTATCTCCATATGAAGAAGGTGAGAGATCTAACATTTCTCCATCCTCATCCCACCACCCAGGAACAAACGCTTCCAACCTCTCTGGCACGGCCTCCTGCTCTGATGTCCTCTCCACCACTCTGTACACATCAAACACTCAGGTCCTCTATGTGAGTGCAGCTCAGAACCGGGTGAACTTTCCCAAGGTCACTTATCCTGTCTTGTTTTCAAACAGGATTGAACTACAACCATCGAATTCTTAGAAGTCCCCAAAGAAGGAAAGAACGTAATTTCCCTCAGTGTCCAGGTCTCAGAAATATCTTCAAATCACTTACCCAAAATCATACACATACAATACAAATACTGAAGGAAGAAGAATGGTCAGGTTTTTAAACAAGCGTTAGAGACTGCCCCCCACAGGCCCTTTCTTTACTTCCTCACTGAACACACCGTCCCCTGACACCATGTGATTTCTGGATCCTCAAGGCTGCATGGCCTACAAATCCCATGTTGATCCAACACGGTCAAGACAAGTGTGGAGAGTGCTGCTGTCCCTCCACATGGCTCTTCTTTTGCTTCAACAGTCTTATTTGAATCTGTTTTCAGAGTCAACAACTGTACCACACAATTTAACATCCAGAATGTTCTGCTGTTGCTGCTTCTGTAATAGTTCAAACTTTCTTTCTTGGTTCCTCTGAGAAACATCCATAAAATGAGTAATTATTGCTGCTGAGGAATCGCTGGAGTCAGCAGTGCTTCGTAGGAGCGGTGTTTCCTCCTCTCCTCCTTCTCCTCCCACCACAAATTCTCCCCCATAAGTTAAGAATTAAAGACATATTACTGGGATAAAGAAATCTGACCTGAAATATGTGTTGCAGCTACAATGGCAAGCAACCAAGAGCATTAACAATAATTTCCAATGCAGCTGGAAAGGTTAGATGATTTGTCTTTGAAATGAGCCAACTCCACACACTTTCATAGGATTAAAATCAGTTTGCTTTTCCTTCTGGACACCTCACCTCTCCTATTTCTACTCCTCCCAAAAAGCCAGAGTGGTTGACACACATAAACAAATGGTTGTGGAAATTAACTTTCTTGACCAAAAGAAAGTTCAAAGACAAATTCTGTTCTGCATGAGTTTTCTTACACTTCACTGGGATCAGACTTTTTTGTGATTTCTCTCTCCCTGGAGAGATAATACTTGAGTGATAACATTTCTGACATACAGAAGCTTAAAAATGGAAAGAATGACAATTCTGTGTTATCCTTGGCCCACAATCTAGGTAATTTCTGAACCTAAGGTCATTTCTGAGCCACTGACCTTCAGCCAGTGGTTCTCTGTGCACCTGTCACCTGTCTGTCACCTGTAAAAAGAGGGTGATAATAGGCCCTCATGGAGTAAACATACTGAGTGCTTCAAACAGTGCTGAGGACAGTACATGTTGAGTCACTATGAGCTTGGATCATCATCACCACCAAGTCCACCACCATCTTTGAAGAGCTGCCTAGTAAGCATGAGAAGCGACCCCTGGGGCTTTGCACGTAAGTACAAAGTAGCACCATCTTTGATCCAGAATCTTCCCATTTCTCCTGACTTATCCCGCAGGAGCCGTAGGTTCATAAGACAAAGCAGAGAAAGAAGAAAAACAGGGCACAGGAGAAGATGGGAAAGACATTTACAATTACAAAGCAGTGGCACTTAATTTTGTTTTTCCATAGCCATGTTTAAAAGATGAAATCCTTAAGAACGTTCTTTCCACTAGGAGGGGCCAGAAATGTTAGAAAGCCAAAAACACATCTCTAGAGACAGAAGTCCTACAGTTGCCCAGTCCAGAAAGCAATCTGTTACTTGAAATGCTTCTCTCTCTCAAGCGTATGATGTATCCTCCTCCCCACGTATGTTCATATAGGAGCATCCTTGTTAGACCCAGAATGGAAGAAAAGGACCCTTTGTTCAGAAAGGCGTCTATACAGACTTAGAGGGGCAATGGGTAGAAAGCTGGCACTTGTGCCTACCTCTCTCTGCGGCTGGCCAGGCCCCTGGTCGGAGGTCCGCAGGTTCAGGACATGCACCTCCTGTGGCAGCCCCGTGGTGCCTCTGCTAGCGCAGCCGGACAGGACGGTGAAGCTCTCCATCAAGGCCTGGACCGGATGGGAGGCATTGACCGGAGACAGTTCACACTGGGCACTGGGCTCTGGACCTGCAGAGGGAATCACAAACATGAACCCCTCAGAAACCACAACCAATTGTGCCTCAATTCAATGAATTGTTCTGGATGGTCAAGCCACTGCCAGCCTACTTGGAGAGTCTTTCCAGGTAAGTTGTTTCCAGAACTAAATGGCAAGATAAGCCAGCCTATTCTTCTAAAACTCCAATCTCTTACATTCCTTTTAGATGATTTCGATGTGTATTTGATTATTTAAATTTCCTTTTAGATGCACAGTCATGAATATATTCTCCTCTGCATAGAGGGAACCTCCCATTTGACATCTGTGTTTAATTATTCCTAAAGTTCCAATAATATTATACATAAATAATATTAAAACAGCTAAAATTACACTAAAAAAGGATAAGATGGCCCTGGCCAGTTTGGCTCAGCGGTTGGAGAGTTGGCCTGCGGACCAGAGAGTCCCGGGTTCGGTTCCCGCTAAGGGCACGTACCCTGGTTGCGGTTGTCCCCGGCCCCGTTTGGGGTCGTGTGGGTGGCGACCACTCGATGTGTCTCTCTCACATCGATATTTCTCTCTCTCTTCCTCCCTGTCTCCCTCCCACTCTGTCTGAAGATGAATGCAAAAATATCCTCAGGTGAGGATTAAAAAAAAAGTGTAAGATGGCCTGACTGGTGCAGCTCAGTGGTTGGGTGTCAACTCATGCACCAAGAGGTCACCAGTTCAATTCCTGGTCAGGACACATGCTCAGGTTATGGGCCAGATCCCCAGCAGGGGGCATGCAGGAGGCAGCCAATCGATGTTTTCTCTCATTGAAGTTTCTATCTCTCCCTCTCCCTTCCTCTCTCTCTAAAATCAATAAATAAAAAAATATATTTTTTAAAAGTATAAGATGAAGTCCCTTATTTATTTATTTATTTATTTATTTATTTATTCATTTATTTTTCAATCCTCACCCAAGAATGTGTTTATTATTATTATTATTATTATTAGAGAGATGGGAAGGAAAAAAAAGAGAGAAACATTGAGGTGAAATAGAAACATCAATTGGTTGCCTCCTGTATGCGCACCAACCGGGAATCAAACCCACAACCTAGGTTTGTGCCCTCACTGGGAATCGAACCTACCACCTTTCAGTGCACGGGACAATGCTCCAACCAACTGAGCCACACTGGCCAGGGCTGAAGTCTTTACCTTTCAAGTGCTTCTGCTACTTAGACAAAGCAAAACAAACTTAAGAATGATACAAACTAAGATGCAATGAGTGGAGGCACATGGAGCCTGAGTTGTCAAGTTTGGGCCAGAGGTTGGAAAATCCTCCCAAGAGAGGTAGGTTATGAGCAAAACCTCAAACAGAAAAAGGTAGAACTCTGGTCCTATTGGCGGCTGCTTCCTCATCTCCTCCTCTAATCAATCAGACCTTAAACCCTAAAGCCACCCATTCCTCCTTGTCCTGTGGCCCTCACTATCTCTGTCCCTAGACAACTGCAGATCTTCCTAAAAGCAACCTCAGGGGCCATGCTCTCCAAGCCACCCCCTGCATAAGCAATGTCCATCCAACTCAGGGTGCGTAACTGAATGGTTATTCCAAACGCAGATACCGACCCCTCCCATTTCCCAAGCTGTCCCGTCCCTGGAGAACTGCTAGCCTTGTGAATAGGGCCTGAGTTCCTTACCCTGATCTAGCCCCTTCCTACCTCTCTAGCCTCACTCCTCCCACTCCAGCAACACCAGCTGGCTTAACAGTCTCCAAACATACCAGGATGTTTCTCAGTTCCATGTCTTTATACAAGCTTGTACCCTTTACCCAAATTTCTTAACTCCAACCCCACCACAAACATCCCGAACTGAGGGAGGTACCCTTTCTCTGTTCTCTTTTAATTGCCCAGCTCTGCTGTTTCATTTTCCATACTGTAACCACCAGTGTATACACCTGCCAGCTCAGTGTGACGTGGGTTACTCATCTTTATATGCTCAGTACCCATCACAGTGTCTGGCACAAAAAAATATGTTTTTAAATTAATCACTGAGCTTAAGAAACAAATGATCCCTTCTCTAATCAGTGACTAGGGCACCATTCCAAGTACCTGGACTGGACTCTAAGCAACTAATGTGGGAAACAGATTACTACAGGGATGCGAGGTACAACCCCACTACATTTCAGCCTCGTTTCACGTTGGCTGGATTGTCAGAGACACATCCAGGAAGAAGGAGTAACCTCCCAATACTTAACACTCACACACCTCTGTGAACTTGGTGTCATCCCCATTTGATAGGTGGGGAGACAAGGACTTGAATATACAGAGTCCAGTAAACCTCAACCTTCCAAATGGAACCTAATAAAAAACATGAGTGCACTCCAGAGAGCTCTGCCAACCTGTACATGATAAAGATACTCTCTAGGATTGCAGCTCTGGTCTAAAATGCAAACAAGTTCAGAACCAGCCAGTGCTGCACACCCACTGCTATACCCTAGGCAGACATCCTGCCTGGTAGCTAAGTCTATTTCAGAACTCATGGAAATTACACAGGCTGATAATAGCTCTCTGTTTGAAATGAAGTACGTAGCTTCTCAAATAATCACTGCCATCCCGTGTACTGTGTCCAGCTGCTTTCTAAGAGAGGCAGCAGCGAAGAAAGATGTCACGGCACCAAAGGCAGAGGTACTGAACGTATGATTTCCTGAAGTCCCCCACGCAGGGCAAACAGTACGAGCAGGTGTGCTCCGTGCTGCTCCCCTCGCCCCCGCCTTCAGCAGCCATAGCGGGGTGTCTGGTGTATTTCACACCTCAGAGCTCCAGAGAGTCTCCTATTCCTACTCAACTCTGGGGACATACAGCGGCTACCACTACCCACACTGGAAAACCCTTCTGAATTGGTTTCATAGTCTCCTGCCATGAATTTGCCATTATGACAGATTAAGCACAAATAAAAAATACTTCTCAGTTTCATTTTTGTACGTACATGCAAAGCTCCAATTGGACTGTAGTTCTACCCAAAATACACCTGCAAAATGGCTTGCAATGTGCTGGATTTGCCCTCCTCTGGACCATGCCACCATCACCCAGCAAGGTTTTCCTTAAATCACTACATTGCCCATCACTACACAGGGAACACTCACTCACTGGAAACAAATCAAGAGGATAAGGTCTTACACAAAGAGAGGGGACCAGAGAGGGGACACCCCAGTGCTAAGGACAAGGACTCCTCACCTAGAGTCTATATTCTCTGTCCTACCACAGTCCAGGGCAGGGCAGACCCCAGTTTATGGGCTGCAGCACCAATCACAGCTTATACAAGTCAGTCCAAGGTCAAAGAAAGGAGAAAGCTATGCTCAGGGCACACTCTGATCAAGTGATGGGATAGCTGCTCCCTACCGAGACCCACTGGGGGCCATTTTTAAACACATTCATATAGAGTGTTCCTAACTATCAGACACACTAGGGTAGTGTTTGGTTTTGGGGGTTCCTCATTGAAATTTTTTTCCTCCACACTTAAAAAAGAAAAAGGTTATGCCCTGGCCATGTGATTCAGTTGGTTGGAGCATCGTCTTGTACACCAAAAGGCTGTGGATTCTATTCCTGGTCAGGGCACATATCCAGATTTCAAGTTTGATCCCCAGTCGGGGCACATGTGAGAGGCAACTGATGGATGTGTCTCTCTCACATCGATGTCTTGATGTCTCTCCCCCACCACCCTCCTTTTCCTTCTTCTCTCTCTAAAACTCAATGAGAACATATCCTCGGGTGACGACGAAACAAAAAAATGTCGATCCCAAAGGGGTTCACTGGTAAATTCTACCAAACATTTAAGAAAGAAATTACAGCAATTCTCTATACTCTCCTTCAAAAGATAGATGCAGAGAGAATACTTCCTAACTCATTCTATGAGGCCAGCATGACCGTAATACCCAAATCGGACAAAGACATTGCAAGATAAAACTACAGGCCAGTATTTCTCATGATCACAGATGAATAAACCTCAACAAAATATTAGAAAATCAAATCTAACAATGATTTTTCCCTGGTATGCAAGACTGGTTCAACATTCAAAATTCAATGAACATAACCCATCCCATCAACTGGTGAAGAAGAACAGAAGAAAAACCGTATGGTCCTATCAATAGATGCAGAAAAAGCATCTGACAAAGTCATTCACGGTGGTTGTTTTTTTTAAAGCCTCTCAGAAATCTAGGAATAAATGGGAACTTCCTTAACTCGATAAAGGACATACACAAAAATCTACAGCTCCTATCACATCATACTTAATGGTGAGAAACTAGAAGCCTCCTCACTAAGACCAGATGTGAGGCAAGGCGAGGCCCTCCCCACTCCCTCCCACCATCGTCCTGGAAGCCCTGTTCATGCTCGCAGCCAGCTCTGGCCTTATGACCACATTCTGGCTGATAGGAGATAACCAGAGGTGATGTATGCAATTTCCAGGAAGTTTCTGCTGAAGGGAATGAACTGTGTTCTTCTGCCCTTTCCTTCTTGTTGGCTGGAATGCAGATGAGATGGGCAAAGCTAGAGCAGCCATCTTGGGCCATCAGATGGAAGCAATACCCTGAGTCGGGCAAAGCAATAAAATAGAAGTTGCCTGGGCCCTTGATGAACCTGAACCTGTTAGATCAGCTCTAGATTGCTCTTTTTAACAGGAAACACGCAGCCCTGGCCAGTCTGGCTTAGCAGTTAGAACACTGGCCCGTGGACCAGAGAGTCCCGGGTTTGGTTCCCGCCAAGGGCACGTACCTTGGTTGCAGTTTGTCCCCGGCCCTGGTCGGGGGTCATGTGGGTGGCAGCCACTCAATGTGTCTCTCTCACATCGATGTTTCTCTCTCTCTCTTCCTCCCTCTGTCCCGCTCTGTCTGAAGATAAATGCAAAAATGTCCTCGGGTGAGGATAAATAAAATAATATGAAACACACATAAACTTTTCTCTTATTCAAGACAGTGTTATTTGGAGTTTTCTGACACCTGCAGTTTAACCTACCTTAATTAAGATACTGGCTTTATTTTACTTCATCAAAAGTGCCAACCTTCTTCCCACTGGAACCTCCCCACAGTTTCCTCCAGGAACACTTTCCCCACCATTTCTGTACCTTTCTCCTGCCTCGCTGGGGCTAACTCCTACTCGTTCTTCAGCTCTCTCACGGAGCCTTCTCATAGTTCTCCGCATTCTCTTCACGAGGCTATGCTTGTACAAGTATTTGTTTAATGTCTGCATACACCCAAAGACTGCAAACACCTCAAGAAAACAGCATCCGATCGTTCTGCTCATTGCTTTACCCCTTATCTCCGCATGATGTCTGGTACACAGCACCACTCAAATACTCACGAGGGAAGGGCGGGGCGAGGAAAGGCGCAAGAACCACGAGGTGCTCCCTACTCACTGGATTTCCTACCAGTAGGAGACTCTATCCCAGAGTTCTTTCTCTTACCCTACCTAGTAGCCAAAGCTTCAATTTTGTACTAAAGGGGGAAAAAATCAATTGTGAGATACAGGAGGTGGTATTTTGGGTTGCTAAGAATCAAGTTCCAGCTGGGGCTTTCCCACCCTCAAATGTCACAGAAGACAGAAACCCAAACCTATTTTTGTCCTCTCATCCCAAACACTCTTCTGGCTGGGCCTTTGCTCCCATCAGCCCAACAACCCCGTCTTTCTCCTCAGCACACCATGCCCCCAGCCTTGTCCTGCCACCTTCTGGGTCAGCACCAAGCCTTCCTGCCCCTCCCCCCATGGCCACAGCCAACCTCCATGAACCGGTCTCCCATCCTTCCCCGTTCTCCTCATAGTTGTTTCTTCCACAGTCTACCCACACAATGCCAGACCCGTCTCCAGTTAGAAAACCGTCCACCTGGGAATAGGTGGCCCACTCCCCAGCCTCTCCCACACATGCCTGAGGTAGCGAGGTGGCCATGATTCTCGCTTGACCACCATGGGGCCCAAGTGTAGCGCCTTATAGCCACAGACATGCTTCAAAACCCTGTCTGACTCATCTGCTCACGTCTGTGGTGACCTGTGAGTTCTGGAGCTGCTAGTTTAGTCCCACTGACAGCCTCAGAAGGCTGGGAGTTTCTCTTGTGGCCACCGCTGGAAACCCTCAGCCCTTCCTTCCCTGAGCAATCTCTTCCCCACAATCAACAAACAAGCGAGCAACACGCTCCGGCAATGATGCTAACCAGCACAGCAAGAGCTCCTCTGCCACAGTCAGGACACACCGGCCCAGGTGACACGGAAAACGCTGAGTGCAAGCACCAACATCATAAACATACTTCTGTTAACCTGGCACCATGCTTTCTAATTAAAAGGTATTTTACAGGCCCTTTACTATCGGAAGCCTCATAGAGACCCTATAAAGTGGGGAGAACAGGTATCTGTCCCATTATAGGTACATGGTTGTGAGCCACAGAGCAGGGCGCACATTTCAGTGAAGGGCTTCCTAATAGTCACGCACTTCCAGAGACATTCCTCACTGTCACCTCCCAAACTGGACAGTCCTGTTTCTTCTGGGCATCTAGGACATGCCCTGACCAGGATTCTCTGGGGGTAATTCCCAAAGCAGTCCACCTTTCTCTTGGTCTCCAAGTCTGAGCTGAGTGTATCCTTCCCCCCTTCTACTCAAGCAATCTGGTCTCAAAATCTTGGATGTTACTGCACTTGACCTGTTCTCCTCCCTCCTAACCTGAAGTCAGACTCCATATTTCTGGCTCAGTACACCCTCCTCGGCCACCAGGACAGACACACGGGCTCTGTTCACCCACAAATTGCTAGTTCTATTGACTAAACACATTTACTGACCTGAGGACAGCACAGACTCAAGTAAACCCTGCGGTGAGAAACTCAGCAGGTGGCCCAAACCCAGCAGCCTCTTTCCCGAGGCAGGGCCCTCTCTCTGTGCAGCAGCTGGGGCAGGGCAGCACCACAGAGCACGGTGGCACCTAGGGCTCCAGCTCCTGTGACAAGCCAGGGTTTGATTCTCAGTGAGCAGGGTTATCGTGCACCTCGTCTGGGCCACACGCTGTGCACGTATTATTTCTAAACCTCATGCCATCACATAAAGTCTGTTAAAACACCCACTTTAGAATCATGGAAACTGGGTCTCAGAGAGGTTATAGGTCACACCCCACCAGTGAGCGGCAGGATGGGATTCGATCCTAGGTGTCTCAGACTCCAGGTCCAAGCTCCTCCCCGTGACGAGACACCGCCTGCTTCTACCTGCCTTTTCCAGTCCTTCACCTCAGGACTTGGTCAACACACCTTTTTGGCCAAACATACATATTAATTCACATCTGATACAATATAAAACTGCTTGGTTCACACTTGCAACCTTTTGGCTTACTCAACAGATTTCATAAACTTAATGAGAAAACACAAGCTCATTTCTCATTTCACCAAATGTCTTCGTCCTTTTCACAAATGCCTGCTTATCTGCACATGGGAAATGTTTCTAAAATCTGGCTATAACATCAATGTCTAAATTCCCAGTTCCACTTAAAGAAAAAAATGCAAATGGACTCACCCTTTCATTATGTTCTTTTGCTACAACACAGCATTCCAGTCTCAGTTACAGAACCCCCACATCCACGCTGGCTGCGGGCCAGCCCTGAGCCTTGACATAATACAGACAAAGCATTTGGGAACAGATGCATTTGCTGCACACACTTTAAATTTAATCTGTCCCAAAAGAAATTAGTATCACACCTCATGCAACAGAGTAAAGTATGGGGCGGGGAGGGGCAGTTATTGTTTGGGAGAGGATATAGTAAGTAATTTTCACATTTAATAAATGTGATCCTTAAGCATTCTAAATGCCAATGCATACCAAGTTGACACAAACATCTGGCACCTATTTCACATAATTCCCAGCACGCTGATTCCCCATATCACCCAGGGTACTAATGAGGAGCGTGTGTTCAGCTGTAATAAAAGTGGTAAAGATGCAGAGGGAATCAAGGGGTAATATTATAGCCTGGGACCAAGACATTGCAGTGGGCAGATTTTATTCCAACAACACCATTGGCTAATAAGGGTTTCTGTTATTGTCCCACAGGGAATTCTGCAATGCTGTCAGCTGCAAAGAGGGACAAACTCCCACAGACTGTGGAACTGGGCACTGCAGGATCTATCTGCCCCTGAGCCGAAAATCCCTTCTACCCCTACGGGATGCAAGAATCTGTAAGAAAGGGCACCCGAGATGCTTTCCCAGCCAATAGCACAGCCTGGTTCGAATTGAGCTTTATGAGGGGGAATGTGACAAACACCAGGATGTGATGCAAAAGCAAAGCTCCAAGAAAAACCACCTGGAAGGCCCTGAGCTCAGGGGCGCCTGCAGTGTACACAACACATGCTCATGTTTATACCATCTCAAGTTACAACTCATTGGAGCTCTAGCCCCTTGGGAAGGGAGAGCGGAATGTACCGCCATTAAAACCCAGCTCGGGCCCTTCTACCCCAGCCCCCACCTGGGTTTTTCAACAGTAAAACTTGGCTTAAGGCTGAAGCTTATCCTTGGTAGGAAAAAGAGTCCTAAAACCTCTAGTATGGATTTCTTGGGGGGGAAAAAAACAGCCAGATTTTTGTATAGCACAACTCCGCAGGCATATCTTATCATAGTTTCTTTCACGCTCCGAGTGAATATCTAAATCCAAACCTTCCTCTTGACAAACCCTCTTCCAAGAAGTCAACTGCCAGCTTGTTGGGCCCAAAGCCAGTGCATATTTGTATATTGTTGTGCTGAAACCATGGTGCAACCATGCTGGAGAATTTCCTGTTCAAGCATGTTTTTAAATGTTCAGAAGGAAACAATGGGCAGAGCTTCTTTAAGAATCTAAGTTCTCAAAGTGCTGGGAAGTGCCAGGCTCTCAAGGGCACTCCCCTCCCCCTAAGCAAGATGCCTCTGTGCAACCGGGAGGTCTCAGGAGGGCTCAGGCAGCTCTGTGAGGAAGTGGGGCCATTTCATTTTGTGTTTTTTATAAGCTGCAGAGAAAAGGGGGCTCAGGGGGCATGTTCCAGAAGGCGCCACTGGGCGTGGCAAGAGGAGACTGAAGAGCTGCGTGACATCAGACCCGCCACTTACTAGCGGTCTGACCTGTCTCTGCGCCTCCTGTGATCTCCCTTTCTGACTCTCTGACAGGCTTGACTTGTAGATCACGCGAGATTCTCTACGTACAAATTCTTTACAGATTTCAAGTACTATTAGAGACATAAAGTTCCCGGGAGGGAAGAGAAAGAAATGAATGAAAACATTTCCTCCAATTGAAAAATATGTCTTCTTTATGAGCTTTTAGAATGATTAATAAAATATCCAAGATAAGATGTTCTTATACTACTCCCTAGCCATTACTCCCCAAAAATGATTTCTAAGAGTTGCACTGAGGAGACTTAAAATAAAACTATGTACAGTATTAGAGCAAAAATTCCTGCTCTCTGAGCACATTCTGAAAATACAACTCCCAAAGGTGAGAACAGCCCATGTTCGCCCCCACTCCACCCCCCAATCAGGAAAGAAGACATCAGACTCCATCGTGGCTGACTTCCTTGTTGCTTACTTTCGCCCTGTAAGATAGTACACCTGATCCTGTGCTTCGACAAGCCCAAAGGAAGCTGAGACTGAAGGGGACACTAGCTATAGCAGTTATTTATGGGGAGATCAGAATTTATGGCATGTTATTGCCTAAATGGCTCAGCACAAAAACCAAGAACAAATCTGAAGATTTGGAGAACAGGAGAAAATGGAATCTGTTTTCTCCCACCAGGTGAGTCTGAGACAAACAAAACAGCGAAAAGAAAGCATACTTCTTTATTAAATGGAAAATACTTATTTGATCTAAATTCAAAATATACACAATTTAGGCACATAACCAATAAAAATTATCTTTTGATTCCTACAAATGCAATATTTTGTTGCACAGTGAGACCCGCAAGTCTGGCAAGCTGCCCCTCATTAACCCTGAGGGATGACATCACCAAACCTGCTCCTCTCTCAGACCTCACCTTATACCCAAGAGAGTGGCTAAACTAATTTATTTCTTGGTTTACCTCTAGCAAGCTGGTGTCTAATGAGGAAGAGAAAGATGAAAGAAACAGAGGTAGGGACGTGCACAGAAACACAGAGGTATAACATGTTGCACAGGGCATTCTCTGGGGCTGGTGAGCACTCAGCTAGGGCTGGGGTGCAGGGTCTGGACAAGTGACAAGACAATAAGTTATAAGTGGGGGCACAGTCAAGGAGGGCAGAAGAGGTAAACCATAAGTGCTGGGAAGTCAAATCACAGCCAGTCACCATTGGTCCTGATTATAGACAGGAGATAAGAGATTAAAAAAGGAAAACCTACCAACTTTTTGTTTGACCATGAAAAATATTACTAATTATAGCCATGTGTACAAACCGGGCCATGAACTGAAAAAATTTTCCTTTAGGATTTTATATATAATCAGGGCACTCAACAACTGGGTTGTTAACGGAATGAAGGGAATGCTTAACAGGAAGGCCAGGTTCACTGAGCGCCGATGTACACGGCAAATCCCATCACGACGCTAAACCACGGTCCTTCCTCTCCCAGCTGGCTGGCTCGCTGCTCAGGTGCTTCTGCTGTCAAGAGGGAGAAAGAGGTGATGATTTCTAGAGAAATCTATGAATGACTAATGTGCTCTTGTTCCTTTCACAATGAAGCTTAAAAGCCTCAGGGGACTCTACGGAGCTGGCGTTTCCAGAGTTCACAGGAGTTACGGGCAAATCAAGCAACACCATTGATAGGACTTCTCAGTGTAAACCAGGGAGCACAGGCCTTAGAAAGACAGAAGGAGTGTGCCCAGCTAAGTAGTCCTGACCCAGAACCACAATGTTGTGTCTGATTTAATTCAGAGACTCTGTAAACCTATTATACCTGTTATACTTTTCCATTATAGCCAGTATCAGCTTTTAGCTACAAATCTACTGTGTCATTAATTTGGGTGTGTGTTTGTGTATCTTCTGCTTAACTGGAAACCCCATGAGGGCAAGGACCATGTTTCTTTTGCTTATCCTCTATCTATCCTGGTGCTTGGCACAGTGCCTGGCATGTGGCAGATATTCACAAATACCTGTTGACTGATGAATTCCTCAGTCAAACAACCCAAACCCTAATTCTCTATGGACCATGGAACCAGTCTCCTAGGTTTATATCTCAGCCCTGCCACACTTTAGCTTTGTAATCTAGGGCAGTTACTTAACTGCTCTATAGCTCTGATTCATCATTTATACAAAGGGGGTTATAACAGCATCTGCCTCCATAAGATTGTTCTTAGGATTAGCTCATTTATAGTATCATATAACTATAATTATTATTATCATTTTTTTGACTGTAGGATGTGTTCTAAAAAACAAAAAAACTTTTAAATTTATCTCAACCTCCTTTTGCATTAGGAATCAGAATGTTAGAGCTCAATATTTTCCGTCACCCAACAGGTTTAAGAGATCTCTATAAACTAGTTGATAAATTTAAATAATGGATTTCTCTTCCAGTCCTTCCTAGTTTTCAGATAATTTCTGCTGTAGCTGCCGGTCCTAGGGATGCAAAGTTAATGTACCAAGGTAGGTCTGACCAGGGTCCCCAGCTTTTGGGTCTACCAAAAAATTTCCTAATCCAACCAAAATGTTATGCTATATATTTCCTTATTATTTATATACTCAACTACTTCTAGAAAGGAAATGGAGGGGGTTGTAATAAAAAATAAACAAAAACAGGCCCAGAAAACCCATTCTGCTGCCAATCAATTAAAAAGTGGCCATGGCAAAAAAATGAAAAAGAAAGAAATCTTACTGAAGCACTTAACTGAAGGAAACTACTTCACTTGAGCATCCAACCTAGCCCTGAGCTTCCTAGCAGCCAAGGTAAAAGAAAATGTGATGCTTATAAGATCTCATAAAAAAGAAACAAATCAGCTATTTGGATACGAACATAGTTTTCCTAAGTCCAAATTTAAGAGGCCAATAATAATGTAAAGATCAGTGATTTCAAAAGTCATTTTACAAAAACCATAAACACATAACTTTTTTTTCTATGGCCTCATTAACAACAGAAGGAATATACTCCACAGTGAATTTCATTCAGGGTTCCAGGCAATTCTCTCTAATATGCATAAAACTTTTCTAGAATTGGAAGAATTTTTTTTAACTTTTTAAAGCAATAATTTGCATTAATGTGGGTATAAAAGCAAAACAAAAACAAAGTGGCATTAGTTTGTTGCACTAAAGGCGTTGGGTGATTTTGCAATCTTGATTTTTTTAAGAACATGCCATGCAATCAGTCAAAAGTTTTGGATTTTGCTGTGTTGGGTCAACAAACAACTTTTGAAAAAGTAAAATCTAAACAGAGGTATCAGTTTAGGTTTAGATTCAATCAAATTGTATTTAACCTAAATATACGTATAAGATAAATTAATGTATTGTTATTTCATAAACTTGCCTCAAAATTTTAAAACTGGGATAAATAAGATACCTGTTCAGAAAAACATCTACTGAGCATGCTTAGGATAAAACTTCACACACAGTAAAGTACTGTGAAACACACATCTGTACCTGACAAAGCAACCTTTCAAAACAGATGGGTCATATGATGTTTCAAAGCTCAACATTTTTTTTTAAGTTCGTCACATTCAATCAAAGCAATTTCTGTTTTTCTGAAATCTGCGTGTTATTTTGGAGAAAACTTTTCGGTGTTTTTCCACTCTGGATCAACTAGCTCCTCTCTTTTCCTCCCAAGTGAACCTTCGGAAACCACTGTGCCAGAGGGAATTCACCTTTTCTCACATGGGGACAAACTCTAATACTTTCAAATGGTCATTTGAAAATAAAATCCTTTGCATGCCAATTCCTAAAACAAAAAGGGTTTTGTTTCATGATTTGCACAGAAAAATGTACCAAAGTCACACTAATCCATTATTTAAAGTAGTAATTAAGTCCTTCTCTCATTTTATATCATACTCCCTCTTCCCACCATACTTTCTCTGGCCCAAAGAACCACCTCACCACCACACAATAAATGCCTCATTTACTCAGCATTGACTAATAATGAGATATCTCACACAAGCAAATCTTCCAAATAACTACAGCTTTCTTTGCTCCTTTCAACAAAGGAAGTGACTTCAGTCATTTTTAAGGGAACTCTACCTAAAACATACTATACACATAATTACTTCCTGGCCATCTTAAATATTTTGAGCATCCAGAATATCACTTATTAAAACGTTTTGAGGCCCTGGCCAGTTTTGCTCAGCGGTTAGAGCGTCGGCCTGCGGTCCAGAGAGACCCTGGTTGGATTCCCACTAAGGGCACGTACTTCGATTGCAGTTTGCCCCCGGCCCTGGTTGGGTCGTGCGGGTGGCAGCCGCTCGATGTGTCCCTTTCATGTTGATGTTTCTCTCTCTCTCTCTCTTTCTCTCTCTCCCTCCCACTCTATCTGAACAAAAAACGAAAATATGTCCTTGGGTAAGGATAAAAAACAAACAAACATTTTTTTGAGGACCTAGGGCATCATTATAAATTCTAATTACAGATTATTAAACTTGGCATTTAGTGTTTATCTCTACATCAAATGGTCCTAGATATCTATGTTCTGCCTACACTTCCTGTTACCTCTGTCTTTGTCCACTCTAGCTGCAGGCCTGCGGCCACTCCGCCTCAAGCCCTTTGTGTGCCACCTGTTACCTTCAATTCTAAATTAACATGCTCTGGGTGAGGGCCCCCCACCCACAGAGTAACCTACACGGACTTTCACAGCTATCCTCCTTGCACACGTTTTGGCTACCCTCATGTGCTCCAGATGCACAGACCTGCCAAAACACTGATGCTGGATAATAACGTTAGTGACTACATTAGCGACACTGTCCACACTGATCCAATGTGAATGGCAAGCCATTACAAAAGGTGAGGTTTATGCACTACAGTGACCTGCAGGGAATCTACTTCACACAAAAGCTGCTAAAAGCCCTCCTCTCCCATCACTCTAGGGTTCCAAGCATTTTAGAAAGTTTATCTTTTCAAGAAGAGGAGAAAGCAAATATATGAATAGGTCTCTTCATGCCTCCCATCTTATTTATTTTTTCAGGATAAAGAGATTTAACCTGTACATCCCAGATTAATTCATTGTAATTAATTAAATACAATTTTGGCATCATCTGCACTTTCTCCCACTGTAGTTCCTCAGCGGAACTTATAACCCCCATTCCTTCCCGTCTTCACCCTTCCATCAGTGCGGGGAGGCCCTGACGTGGAAACCAGTGGTCCTTGTTCCGGATCAGTACAAATGATCCACGGTGTCCAGGGTAGTACAGGGCAGGCTGCAGGCTGGACAGAGAAAACACAGACCAAGGCCGCTGAAAAAGCCCCTCTAAGTACAGCGATATCATCTGCAGCTTCCTAAAATCAAGTCGTGACAGGGAATCTTCCCTGCCTTCTCGTGTTAGAAGAACCAGTCAGACTGCACTCTTCGCAAGTCATGGTTATGTAAGGAAAGGCATATACTAAGGACTATTGCAATTTCGCAGACTCAGGGAGGTTCAGTTTTTTAAAACTCTTTTCTGAAATGAGTTTCTTTGCCCAGAGATAACTCATAATTTATCCTAGATTTCAATGCTTTTTACTGTAAAAGGTATAGGAAGTTGCATGGAAACAATGAATGGAAGTGCAATTTTTTTTTTTATCAAACAAGAACAGGAAGGAAACTTTCAGTAGTTTATGGTAAAACTACACATGTGAGCCAAAGAGAAATATTAAATATCCTCTTATAATTCCTAACTGTTCACCCTCTCTGATCCAGAACACACAAGAATGTACAGAACTGACACCTATGAGACAAATCTCAAGACTAAGAAAAAAATGAACCTTTACAGGCTTCAAAAATGTATTTTCCCCAAATTACTTAATGAACCTCTTCAAACAAGCCTACACCTACTTCTTCTATTATTGTATGGTAAAAATGAGTCATGATAGAATATTAAAGACAATAAGTGAGGAAATTCCAGAAAATATAAAAATGATTTCAGGGAGTCAAATAGAACTCTATTTATTTTTCTATCCTAACGCATAGGAATGAATAAACCAGCAAAATAATACCGGCAATCACAAAAGTAAACATATCTGGCTACAGCTCTATAACATAGTCTTCCAAATCTACCAGCTCCTTCATGCTAAAGAAATAAGTTCCTTAACCCCCAGCACCCTCCTCACTCTAAAAACCTCTACTATACTATGACAATTTAAAACTAGGTGTTTTTTGCCTGGCTGGTTTGGCTCAGTGGTTGAGTGTCAACCCACGCACCAAGAGGTCGCCAGTTGCGGAACAAATCCCCAGTGGGGGGCATGCAGGAGGAAGGCCAATCGCTATTCTCTCTCATCGATGTTTCTAACTCTCTCTCCCTTTCTCTTCCTCTCTCTCTAAAATCAATAAAGAAAAATATTTAAAAATAAATAAAGTTAAAATAGGTATTTTTGACCACTCCAACATCTAACACATCAACTGACACACAATGCAGGAAGGAAAATCTCACATTTAATTCTCATCCACTTTAGGCTCAAATTTCTAATAACATATCACTTCCCTGAGCCTCAGTTTTCTTATCTTTAAAATGGACATAATACTTGTTCTACCTAATCGCCAGGGTTGGTAGAAAAGCAAATTATGTCATACATTTGAAAACATCTTTTTTTTAAAATATTAAATTGGGAAGCTCTACACAACTATAAAAATATTACCAATAAATATATTAAAAAATCAATAGAAAATAACCTCCTTTCTCCTCACCATCCTACCCTACCCCTCCGAAAAAGAAGCTCACAACCTATGAGGCAGACCTTAGGAACACAGAGGAAAGAAGGGCGAAGCTGACATTAGGAGACCTGGGCTCCAGTCTTGGCTCTGCCACTAACGAGCTGCTTGACCTGAGTCACCTCCCTTAGTTCCTCACCTGTAAACTGGGGCTAATGCTACCTAACTTGCCAAGATAAATGGAAGTAATGGACAGCAAAGTATTCTACACACTTAAAAGTGAGATACCTACATAAGAAATTAACTAATTGGACTTGCCTAACAAAGAGTTTGGATTTTTTATTATTAGACTGACAAGGAAAGAAGCTGGCTGAGATCAGACCTTCCCTAAGCACTTGAAGGAAGAAGGCTAAGCAAAGACAGAGGAGAGAAGCTTCCACAGTGCAAACTCGCATGCCAATTACGTAAAGAAATGGGGGCTTTAGAAACTGGAACTGCGTGCATGTAATTGTGGGTTAGAATCCCATGAGTCCACTTAAACTTGTGAATTGAAATATCAGGTCAGATCTTCTCCACTCCTGGTTAAGACAGAAGCAGGCAAACGCTCATTCTACACATAGATGCCCAGCATTCCAGAATAAACAGCAGCTCCTGCAGAAAGCAATCGAAGCAGAGTAAGAGGAGAAAATAGATCAACAAACTATAACAGACTGGTCGCTTGGTAATTAAAAGGAAAAAAAAGAAAAGAAAATAACCTCTCTCAAAGTTCAACTCCAGGCTGAATTCCTATCAGAAAACTACTGGAAGCCAAAGCCTACATCTGCATAATATTTTAAATCTGAGGCTGGTCTTTGAGAAAACATTTGGCAAAGATTATCAAAACATCAATTTTTCTTTCTTTCTACTCATTTTTCTCAATTATTTTTTTATGCCTAAGCCTTGGGCTTCACTTACCACTCCTGCTTTCTCAACTGCAGGCAGCAAATACATATAAATTTGGACTGAGCAGACACCATATAACATATTCTTTTGTATCTATTCTTTTTTCTTTGTTGATATTTCCCTTTTGTAAGTGACTGAAGAGCAAACATACAACTAACAACCAACAAAATGGGCTGGTGGGCAGTGATGCGCAGAAATGGCTCCTGACAGCCCTCAGACAGTGTCAGGTTCTTCCTGGACACCCACATGTTCACTTGCATTGAACACACATCTGTTTCAGTTGTGAGGTCTCCTCATCTTTATAAGATTGTATTTTGAAAATCACTAGAGACTATGGTTCCCATCTACTGGCCTCAACTGAAACTTTAGACTCATGTGATAAGTGTTAACATTCGAGTATCACTTGACCTAGTGGGAGCACAGTGAAAGCAAAATGACACATTTAGAAATTTAACGATGTGCGTTCTTTTATATTCCTTTATATAAACAGGATTAAAAGTATTTATTTAACTTTCTTCCCCTAAATGAATACTGGATTTTAACTATATTAGGATAAGATTATTTTCAATTACTCCCACAGAACAGAAATTCTTGTTAAAGACAACACCTTCATGTAACCACATTATGAGCTCATCTAATCCCTGAGTGGCTTTTCATTGGTCATCTGTACAACTACACATCGGACAGAATCAAATTGTGGCCTAAGTAGTGAGAATGACTGACTTTGCTAAGAACTAAAGAACCCAGTATACAAGAACCCTAGTTGTGTGTCTGCTTTAAAATAAGAACAATAACTTTTAACTCTACCTTATGATTTGGACACTGCATCTGGCCTGATTTTTTTTTTTTTTAAAAGCTACCTTGAGACCTAACTCCACTTTTGCATTAGTTAATGCAAATCCATAGCTATGTGACAGTATTTTTACAAACAAAGCATCATAAGAACCTATTTTTCAAAAGGCATGGGAATTGTGCTTTACAATCTCTGGAATAGGACTGCAGATATCAGTGAGAGGTAATCCCCTCTTCACGACAAGTCACTTGCAAAAGAACACTCTGACCTTGGCAACGTTCTCAAAGGTTTAGAGAAATAGGAACTGCAAGAAGTGGCTTTTTGTTTGTTTGTTTTCAAATACTGCCTTTTTTAAATCACCCCCTTGATTTTTAAGCCGGAAAGGATGCAAATGTCTAAATTACTACAGTCGCCTTCCTCCCACTGCTTTTACTGCCTATAAAACAATTTTAAACTGCCCTGGCCTTGCCAGGACAAACGTTGGCCCGTGTATTCCAGAAAGGCCATGAATATTCTGAAGGTCAAACAAAATACGGATTCTTTCCAATCAGAAAGGAAGTCTGTGCTTTCTGGAAGGTGGCCCCCAGCTCGGCCTTGACTTGGTATGCTAGGAAGCAAGTAAACCAAGAACTGGAAACAGCCTTGACTTTCAATCAGTACTTTGTGAAGGATGCTACTGATAATGGGGGGTGGGGTAAACGTACTTGATGTTCACATCTCTCTGTCTTGGCTTTTCTCCTCTTACAGATGCATATACAGATGTATGAAATAACACTTCACAAAAAATGCTGTCAATTAAACTACAGTATAGAAATTTGGATGCCTGCACCATTCATGAAAGTCTTGACACATCACTTAGGGTTTTTTCTTTTTTCCTATTTACCAAGTAAGTTTCCACAAGTCCTTCTTACAGTAAAAAATATCCTAGTGATAATTATGCTAAATGGGGGGGGGGGCGATAAGAAAGGGGGAGAAGGAAAGCTTTTTGCTGTCTACTTTTCATAAAGGGCGGAAAACCTGTGTTCAAACACTAAGGCATAAGACCAGTGGCAATTTGCATACCTACACTACAAGTATAGTATTCTTTCTTTCTTTGACACATTGAAACAAAAAGAAATCTCAACTGTGTTTTTTGCAGTTGAGAAAACTGAGGTCCAGAGAAATTAAGAGACAGTTTAGCCTGATGGTCAGCACCTACCACCACAGAGCCCCCACTTTCTTCTGGGGTGCGGTCACCCAGAAAGGCCTTGCGCCTCCCCAGCTCCGGCACGTCATCTTCACTCCCTGTCTCTATCGTGCTGAAAGCCCACCCAGACTCCAACGCCCACCTCCATGGTCTTCACTGCCTCCAGAGAGCCTCTCAACTACACATAACCTTGCCTTTCCTCTGAAATCCTGCGGCAGCCTGGTTCTCTCCTGGGCACACACAGCACCAAGCTGCAAAGCTGAATGTATTAGTGAAATCAGAGAAAGTGTTTTCTTATTCATCCTGCACAGCACCTAGATAGGGTCTCATACATAAGCATTCAGTAAATATTTGTTAAATGGAATTATTTGATCAATTAATGAATCAAGTGACATTTCCAAGGTTCACAGCAAGTGGGCAGCAGAAGCAAAAATAAAATCCATGCTCCACGATGACAGCGTCGAGCTGGTACTACACCGCCACAAAAATCCATTGCTGCATCTGAATTTATGTGCGGAGAAGCACGTACTGTGTTGTGTACACACACACACCCACGTCCTCACAGCCAAGCAAAGAACAGTGAGACTTCTCACCATGAACCCAGTTTTGATTTTTTTGTAAGTGTCCTCGCAGCGCTAGCTGCTATTTTATATTTTCACTCTTCACTAAGAAAAATTTTAAACTAGATCATTTCCTCTTTTTCCCTCAGCACTTTTTTTAAAAAGAAAGTTGAGGACAGTAGGGAAAACTGCTGAGCCAAGACACCAGGAATAGCTGACTCGGCACATGCCTCATTGTTTTCCATTTTCATTCCAGCACGGTTGTGGCTGGAAACCAGCATTTAGGATTCCCCGTGGACCTGCATCCCTGATGTTTCAAAATGCCACACTTTCTGCACTGCTCTGAGAGGTGTGAGTCAACTGAGAATGTTCCCTCATATATATCATGTATCTTTAGGGAAGGAACCAAAATATGTGTTTGGGAAAGGGAGGGGAAGAGGGACCGAGGGAGTACGCAGAGATGTAATTACACCTACACAAGTGGGACCTTTTGTGTGTGTGTTTTGGAGGTGGAAGGTTTAATGTAAACATTAGCTTCATTTGTGTTTCTGACTTTTATATACGCACTGCACCACCGCACACTTGAGTACACATCTGTTAAAAACGCTGACCCGTTCATTACGAGAACGCCATTTACTCTATTGTGGGTTTGTGTTCTGCTGGGCTTTGTTTGGTTTCAGATTTTCGTAGCTTTCTTCTTCAAGTGCATTCGATGACTTAATTTTAAATTTTTGATTACTTTATGGCTGATGAGATCTTCCTCCGCTCCAAGGACACAGGGCATTTTGCCAGAGTAGAACTGATCCCCTTTCCAACTGCTCAGATTCTACCTCTGGAAGGAAAAGCTGTTCACAGCAACTTCGGGGGACCTGCAAACACAGGGTCCAGGAGAGTTGGGAACAACCTTGAAATCCCACCCATCACCCACTCCACTGTCCCTATAAAAGGGACACTTCTCAAAGAGCTAAGCCATCCCTCAGTCTTAGATCCATATAGACATTAAAACTCAAAGGAAGCAGAGATGATTCATCCACTGAGGGCCGTTCTGTCGGGAGAGGGCCACCAGGAGTCGGCTGCATCTAAACAAACAGCCTTCCTGGCCGTGATTTGTTTTTCTAAGCATGATACTAAATCCACAGCTTACAGTGCCAGGACACTGCTGTCAGGACACCAAGGGCTCTCGGTGTTGCCACAGCCACAGCCTCCTGAAGTCATGAACCACACCCCTGAGCATGCTGACATGACAGAGGCTTCATCAGCCCCCCAGCACCCCCAATTTGAAGATGCCTGCTCTTTCCTTCTCTGCTCATGCTAGGATTCTATTATTTCAAAGGCATTTTGCCTTCTATGATTTTTCTCCAAGTCCTTAAGAAGAGAATGGGCCAGCTTCAGAAAAACAAGGAGACACTGAACTGGTCATCACAAAACGAGGGTTCAAATTTTGAACTGGCTTCTTAGAGGCCATGTCACTTTATGCAAGTCACAACCTTTCTGACTCTTGGTTTCAGACAAATGATGAGTAGTAGTAATAGCACATTTATCACAGGATTGTTAAAAAGATTTAAATGAGATAATATATAAGAAAGTACCTGGAGCATATTAAGTACTTCCTAACCTTGTACCTAAAAAGCAATCATAATACTCAATTAATACTTTTCAGAGAGTATGATTATTCAATACAGGAACATTTTGAACCTTTTGCAATCTTAATTAGGTTTGGCTAGCAACTGAAGTGCTCAGCATCTCTGTAAAGGTATTACCAGAATTGTAATTATACCATATTGTAATTGGTATAACTGTAAATACACCAACTGTATTACATCATAACTTTACAACATAACTGAAAAGGTATTATGGTGTTACACACATAGGTGTTAACTGCCATAATATTTACAATCGGGAAATACAAGAAATAACCTAAACGTTCATGAGGGTACATCTGTACCATGAAATATATATGCTGCAGTTAAAACAGTACTATTTGTATTAGCAGAAAAAAATCTTAATGACATATTATTAACCTTTTTTTAAACTGCAGAATATAATTCATGAACTCCCCTAAAACTATATGTATATGTTCATACATATGTATATAAGTGTGTAGAGAAAGGATTGAACACATAATTCTAACTATAAATAGTTCTTACCTAAGGTCGGGGCAGTGCTAAAATGGGTCAGAAAGATGAATGGGAACTGTGACTTTGCTCTCTGTGTTCTACAATATTTAACTCTTTACCATGCAAATGTACTTCAAGTATCGCTTGGATAATAAAAATAGTTTTATTTGTGTAATTAAAAACTAAAAACATATGCCCTACTTGATCATACAAATAATCTGATAAAGCAAATGCTGGTTGAGTAGTTTTCTGCTCTGGATGACTTATTTTGGTTCAGCATCATGTGTTCCAAAAAACAATAACCTAAGTGACTCAGGGCAGCAGAGGGCCCTGGTCTGCTCCACTCGTATGACAACTGCCTCTCCTCTCCTTGAGGACTTTGGCCCAATTTCCTCCATCTCTACGGCCAGTGCCTGCAAACCCGGGGTCCTGCCTGATGCTGGAGTGAAAAGACCTGGCCTCCACTCCTGGCTCTGCTGTGTAGCATCGGAGACTGTGTCTCTGTTTTCTCACTTGTAGAATAGGGATTTATCTACCCTTTGCAGGGCTGTCACAGAGATGCTATGACACATACTAAATGCTCAATAAGTGGCAGCTTTTATCATTAGCATTACTAACCAGGAAATTCTCTGGGTCTCAGAGCCAATTCTTATCTGTAAAATGAGGGCCTATCATTTGATTATTTCTAAAGCTTCTAGCTCTAATGTTCTATGCATGTGCACTACAGGGGGAAAGTGCACAAATACGTACTGAAGAGTACGGCCAGGTGACCGGAACCAAAGAGATCAGACGACCTCCGAGACACGCATGGCAATGGTGGGATCTGTGTGTGTTGGCACATCATGGGGTAGGAGGAAAGAGGATAAGATGAGCCCTTTTTCTCCAGTTTAGAAGACTTAGAATTTGGAGGAAATAATAGACAATAGACATAGTATTAACATTCTTCTACTGGCCAAAAAAAAACCCACAACATTTTCAATATCCCCTAGTGTCTGCTATAGGCTGGGAATAGCAAAGCATCACAAAATAGATAAATTTTAGTGTGTGACCTTCCCAAACACAGCCTTGATTTTCCAGCCTCCCCAGTCTTTTGGGACAGACGTGCTAGTCAAACCCCTTTAATGTACAATAGTATCTCTGCTGTCTAAATCTAACTTTGGGGGCTCAGCGGAAATACCACCTGCCTATTAACCTTCCCAAATCCTTCCCATTAAAGCCATCTCTGTCTCTTTGAATTCCCACAGACCTTGTTCTTCTTTTTTTCTCTCTCTCTTTTTAAACCTCGCCCAAGGATATTTTTCCATTGGTTTTCAGAGAGAGTTGAAGGGGAGGGGAGAGGAGAAAGAAACATCGATGTGAGAGAGACACATCAGTTAGTTGGTTGCCTCCCACATGCGCCCCACCTGGGGCTGGGGATAGAAGGTGCAACCCAGATACGTGCCTTTGCGTGGTAATAAAACCTGTGATCCTTTGGTGCACAGGCCAACATTCTAACCACTGAGCCACACCAGCCAGAGCCAGACCTCGTTCTTTAATTCTATCAATTCCTACTTTCTATTACACTGACGTGCATGCCTGTTTACCTCTCTAAGAGGGCCACAAACTCCCTTATAAGCCAAATACTGTCCGATCCAGTCCCCTGTTCAGAGCACCTACCTAGATGTTAAGTACTACCCAACGTCCTGGGGACACAGAGCTAACAACACATTCTCCCTCTTCAAGGAGCTCTCCGTTTAATAGGAAAAGATGAGCAAGTGAATGATTTCAATAACCAAGGTGCTGGGAGCACGGAGCCTCTCTAACCCACCTCAAGGAATGGAAGATAAAAGGGTCAAAAGGCTTCCTAGGCAGACAACGTCTGAGGTAATTCTTAGAAGTTAGTTGAGGTTACCTAAGCAAAAAGAATAGGAAAGGACAAATGTGTATGAAAATCAATATAGGTGCATCTACTTGGGAAAACTGCGTGGCATATACTTACCGTACAACTCAGCAATTGCACTGCTAGGTATGCAGTGCCCTCCATCCCCATTGAGGACATATGTCCCCAAAAAAGACATGTTTGCAAATATTCATTACAATTTTTTCATACTATTCAAAGGGAACAACCCAAATGCCCACCAACAGAGAATGAATAAACAAACTGGGGTATATCCATACAATGAACACATTCCACAGGGAAAAGGAAAAAAACCACTGACACATGACAACCTGGTTGTTGACTCTCTGAAACATTTTACTGAACAAAAGGAGCCAAACACACAAGAATACAAAAAATTCTGAAATAGGCAAAACTAATCTAATAGTGACAGAAAGCAGATCAGTAAGTGCCTAGGATCAGAGATATTGACTACAAAGAGCCACAAGAGAATTAGGGTGGGGGACAGGGGTAGAAAAATATGTATTATCTTCCACATCTTGATGATAGTAGTGGTTACAAAGATGCATATATTCATCTAAACTCATCAAACTGTACCCTTAAAATATGCGCATTTTAATCTATGTAAATTATATTTCCGTAAACCTGATGATTTCTAAAGAAAAAACATACAGCATAGTGTTTAAGAACACAGAGTCTAGAGCCAGACTGTCAGCTCTATGACTTATTGGCTATGTAAGAGTTAACCAAGAATATTAATAGTATTAAAACTCATATTCTAAGCAGAGGTAAAAGCACAAGCAAAGGTCTAGAAGTAAGACACGGGATTATCACGTGGAGACTACAAAACAATTTAAGAGGAAAGATGTGAGATGAAGCCAGAGAGTTGGAGAGGGTCAAAGGTTACTCATCTCTATGTCTTCCCACCTAACAGTGTTTTTTGACACGTCCAATTAAGTGTGTGTGTTTTTTAACTGATGAACACAGCACTTGACATCCAATAGGATGGCTATGATCAAAAAGACAGGTAAGAACAAGGGTTGGCAAGGATGTGGAGAGACTAGAACCCTCATATAGAGCTGCTTTGCATGTAAAATGATGCCATCACCTTAGAAAACAGTTTGGCAGATCCTCAAAATGTTAAACATAGAGTTATCATATAATCCATCTATTCTACTCCTAGCTACATATACAGAGAGAAATAAAAACATATGCCCAAACTTGTACAAAAATGCTCACAGTAGCATTACTTATATTATTCACAACAGCCAAAAAATTGGTAACCACACAAATGTTCATCAATCGATAATGAATTAATAAATTATGGTACACACATACACTGGAATATTATTTAGTCATAACAAAAGAAATGATGTACTGATACATGCTACAACATGGGCTAACACTGAAAACATTATGCTAGGAGAAGCCAGGCACACGAGGTCCCATACTGTATGATTCCATACATACGGGATGTCCAGGACAGGCAAACTCACAGAATCAGAAAGTGGACTAGTGGTTAGCAGGGGCTGTGGGAAGGGGAGAGTGGGGAGTTACTACTAATGAATATGGAGTTTCTTTTTTGGGGTGATGGAAATGTTCTAGAACTGATTGTGGTAGTGGTTGCACAACTCTGTGAACATACTAAAAAATCATTGAATTGTATACTTTGAGTGAACTGTATGGTATTTAAATTATGTCTCAATAAAGCTGTTATAAAATATTTAATGAGGAATAGGATGTCAATGGTCCACTTATTTCAAGGAATGTTTGGTAAAAGTTAAACACAAAGGAAATTGTTTAATTCAATTTGTCAAAACCCATATTAAATTTTTTTTTAACATTATTAAGGTCTTGGCTGGTGTAGCTTAGTTGGGCATCATTCCATAAACCAAAAGGTTGCTGGTTCAACTCCTGGTCAGGGCACATGCTCAGGTTTGGGCTCAATTCCAGGTAGGGGACATGCAGGAGGCAGCTGGTCAATATTTCACTCTCACATCAATGTTTCTCTCTCGCTCGCTCTCTTCCTCTCTCTTTAAAAATCAATAAAAGAATCTTTAAAAGAAAAAAATATATATTAAATTCTAACAATGTATTAGGTACAGCAGTTACGAATATTGAGTAAGACATGCATTAGCCTTCAGAAGCAATAGGAGTGAGCAGAGAGGCCAGTACACGGTGCAGCGCCCCATCAGAGGGCCACAGAGGCTGTCTAGGGACTGAGGGAACACGAACGAGAGCCAGGACCTCCTCTCCATTACTGTGTCCTTGACCTTTTATCCTTATGCCACGGTCCTACTGGATGTACATTTTTTCTATTACAAGGTTTACTCACATTTATGTTGGAGGGAGGCCCTGTGCTGAGCAGTGCAATTGATTCTCAGCTGAATGGTCTGAGCCAATCATGGCAACTCCATTCCTCTCTGCAGTGACTGGTTCAAGGATGGGCAGGGCTAAGTCAGTTTGGCCAATGAAGGCAAAGAGAGGCCTGCCAGGGGTCTGGGGAAAGGGGCTCTCTCGCTCCTAAGGACCCTCTAGGCGGCATCACTCTTCTGGAACTATGAACAAGCCCACAGCCCTGATACCTACACATGGCCATTCCTACAACCACCAGAGGACCCATCTTCAATTAAGATGACCCTATGGCTGGAAAGTGGTGAGACAAAACCACCTAAGAATTGAATGAAATCAGTCAAGTTCCCATTTTCTCCTGTCTACCACTAAGGTTAAAAAGCACCTGACGATGTCACCTGATGCTCTCCCTTCCCTCACTGGTCAGGAAGCACCTACAGAGCAGAGACTAGAGGTTACAATCTGTTTCATTTCCTCCCTCAGCACTTTGTCAACCAGTGAAAGTCACATTTCTAAAAGAACAAAAAACAATGTACCGAGTTGTTAGTCCATTCTTGTTACACTCAACCCTAAGTATTTTTTAAAGCAGAACTTAACAACAACAACAAAAAAAGACATTTAACTCGACAAAGGCCTTCCCTATTAAAACAGACAAACATAGTTCCCATTATTGGTTCATTCAAGGACCACGTTCTACTGAGAGAAGGCTCCTGTCCCTTCCCCTCTGCCGCCTCCTGTGGTGCCAACGTGGAAAAGGGCCTGCACTCTGAGGGAAGGTAAGCTGCTGGGGGTAGGGGCCCAGTAGGTGTGATGTAAAGTGCCAGGCAAATGACTGGCATTTGATGTTAAGTACCGTAGCAACGATCACAACAACAGAACTAGTGGGGCGTGTACGGACTGGCGATTACAACATGGAATGGTACTGCTTTCTATTCTCAGCATGTGTCACTGACTTACTGACAAGTCAGTTAAACATAAAAAGGGCTCATTATCAGTGGTAACTGGGACAGAGTCTCCAAGCTTGAAGAAATAAGAAAACTCCAGCAGTGATTCCCAAACCTCCTATTTCTCAGTAGTTTCCATTTCCTTCTCCAAACCTTCTCTGAAACGGCTATTACTAAAGTAAACTAATTTAAGTTGACTTCCACTTCCTTTCCCTGGTGTGAAGGCACCAAAGGGTGAGCAGAAGAGACACACAAGATCCCAATGATCCCCCCTTCTTAAGGAAGAAAAGCCTGCTGCGTGAGACCATTCATCGCCTAAGAAGAAGTTACCGGTTGTGATCACACAGTGCCCAGCACACAGCAGGCAGGTAAGTGTTTACTAAATGACAGCAGGAAACCAGGAGAAAACATCTGAGCGCTGGGCGGAGAGAAACAAAGCCTGGACTCTCCCCGGTTCACTTTTGGCCAAACTGTTAACAACAGTAACGATGCATGGCATCAAAAAGCTGAAGAGAGCCAGTTTTGCAGATACGGCTGCTGTTATTCACTGCTCACTGGATGAATAAATCTATTCAGTCTCTCTGACCCCTGTCCAGAACATGAGTTATGGCCAGTGCAGGAATGGACTCCAGCTAACTTGCTATTAACCTCACTGGCTACCTGTGAATGGATATGATAGAGAAACCTGTCTGGCACCAGACTGTCCAGGACATCATTTTGGTTCATGGCCTCATGTAGTACAGGCTAGTGGCTTTTCAGATCACCCTGCATGCAGTCTGCTTCCCAAAGCCTAACAGCACCAGCCCAGGTCATACTCTAACAGTCCTCTTCTTTATTCCTTCCCCAAGAGAACTTGATGTCACGATCTTTGTAGAATAAACCTGGAAAAGTTTACTTCCTGGTTACAACCACTCAGAGCAAAGCTCAGGCTTCACCTGTACCACTATTCATGCCCATAATGAACTCTCAACCATAACTAATCAACCCCATCAATTTTTCAGCTTCCTTAACCAACCAGCCAGAGGCAAAAAGCATTTGCCAAATGACCAACTCACATTTCACACAGGTATCTCAGCCAAGACAAGATGGACACATCATCTCTGCAGCCCCGTGTACAAATGTTCAGCACCGAGATGAGGGAAAACCAACAGGGAACTTGTAGTTATACTTGAACTTAAATCCACAGTTAACGGAAAACGACCACTGATTTGGTTTGGTTTATCAAGAGAAATGTTCGTAAGAATTATCCTGAGCAAACAATGGCAGCCACTCAGGAACTGCACAGGCCTAAGTACTGAAGGAGGAGCAAGTGAGCTTAGCTCCACTCCTTTCCCCGCTGGGAAGGAACCCTTTGAGTGGATCACCTTCACGGGGGCAGCAGCTGTTCAAACCCCAGGACGTACTGCTGGAGTCGGGGAGAACAGGGCGCTAGGGCAGAGGCAGAGCCGAATTCCTCTAGGAAGGAACTCTGACTCTCACTGCGGTCACAACCAGTAGCACCCCCACTCCAGGTCCTTCCCCTCTGTATCCCCCAACTCCTTGACATCTGATCAGATCAAGAAGAGCAGCCCTGGCTGATTTTGCTCAGTGGTTAGAGCATCGGCTTGCGGTCCAGAGAGACCTGGGTTTGGTTCCCACTAAGGGCATGTACCTTGGTTGCAGTTTGTCCCCGGCACTGGTTGGTCGTGCAGGTGGCAGCCACTCGATGTGTCCCTTTCACGTCGGTGTTTCTCTCTCTCTCTCTTCCTCTCTCTCCCTCCCACTCTATCTGTACAAAAAAGGGAAAAATGTCCTCGGGTGAGGATAAAAAAGAAGAAAAGCAGGTGGGACACCTCAAGGCCTCCTCAGTGCAGCGAATGGGGGTTCTGAACGTGAAAGCTAAGCTGCCTTACATGGATATGAAGGAGGCCCTCTTTCTTTGAAATGTCATGTTCCTGGGCACCTCTGTTCTGTTGGCAAACCACCTCTCAACCTCCCCAACTCTCCTCCTCTGGGACACTTCAACTACACTCTCACAGAGACAAGGCATGGGGTGGGGAAGGGAGCTCTGGAATGGAATCTGAAGACCCATGCTCTGGCTCTGACAAACTAGTAAGTGACCCATCACAGTGGCTTCCACACCTTTAAAATACAGGAGTGTGGCTTGATGATTGGGCCCTCCCTGCCCTAAAATTTTAAGAGCATTCGATGTGGACTACAGTTTTATCTATCAGTACCCCAGTGAGGTAGCCCAGTGAACATCCAAGTGAGGCCAAAGGGCACATAGGCTGGAAGATCTAGCCATGGAATCCTACCCTGAGAATATCACAAGCACCCGGAACATAGTAGTCTTCCTCATAAGAAGCTCTGGGTTTCAGAGTGTGCTCAAAGTTGTCCATGGCTCCACACCTCCCATGGGATTATAACTACCAAGGGTGCTTTAGACACAAAGGACCAGCACTGAGAGCAAGGACTCAAAGAGGACAAACCCCAAACTCAGTTGTTCTGGACAACGGTCCAGTCTTAAGGTGCAGACCCAAAAATAGCTTTACAGTTTACATAAAGACAGAATCTAAAATAAGATTTTCAAAAAGTTAGATCCCGGGTACTAAACACTGCTTCCTTTTAATCCCACAGCTAGAGTCCAGGCCTGTACAATACAAGGGTCCACTTAGAAAACTGCCTATACAAGTCCCAGGGTCTCTGACATAACCAAGATAAGCTCACCCTGGCATAGTTCTGCTTGGCAAAGGAGGCTACTCAGGCAATACGCCCCGATGCATGTCCCCCGAGGGCAGAACACTTCCCGGGCGATTTTTGTTTGGAACGCCTTTGTTTGGGTTTAGCCCTGGCAATCTGGCAGGCAATGTATTTCCAGGGGGAGCTCTGTCCATGGTGTGGATGCCCCGGGCTTGAGGTCTTCATTCATTTTCATAAACAGAACCTAGTTGCCACAGTGACTGGTGCTAGGAGCAGCTGTTAAATAGCAGAGGTCACCCACAGCTTTCTTTGGGTTCAACAGTCTGGGGCTCTGTTCCTATGCCTCTGAACAGTGGGTCAACAGGAGCTGCAGCCATGCCAGCCAGTACTTCGTACAGGAGCGGGGCCCTGAGGAGGAACTGCCAAGTGAGCAGCTCAATACAAATGTGATTTCAGGGGGCGCCCAGACCCACCTGACAGAGCTCCGCCTGGGGGCACAGGAAGAGTAAAGGACATAGGAGTGGCAACTTCCTCCCTGCAGCCTCCACACTGCCCAGAGTGTGAGGGGGCAGGGCTGGAGCTCAGTGCAAGGCGGGGAGGGGCTTGGAAAAGGGCACATGGAGCTGGGCCTGTAGAAGCAGAGCAGGTGTGACGCACAGCCTGTGTCTGGAACACGTGTGTCCCTGCCCACTTCCCCGGTGGTTGTCCATTTGCTAAGACCAATAGTGGTCTTTTACTCTGCAAAGCGGCGCTTCTGTACTTGAGGAAGCTGCTTTCAGATACAAACAGCTGTAAAAAAAAAAAAAAAAAAAAAGACTACTTGATAAGGCAGGTCCCTTTGGCCCTTACAAAACCAAATCGTCTTGGTTGGGGCCCAAGGAAGCTGCAGAATGGAACTGAATATCAAACTCACTTAACATCTCTCAGACCCGTTCCCACGTTAACAATGTGGAAGTAATAAACATTCCTTGGTCTCAGAGCCAGTTCCAGAGACAAGTGATCATTTAAAACTTAAACAGAATGAAAGCATACCTTTCCCAGAAACATATGCTTCTGTCTTTATCAACCGTGAGCCAATTAGACTGCTACAAGGAGAGGAAAATGGGATGAAAAGTTCCCTAATTCGTCAGTGTAACTCGAAGGTAAACCTGACAGTTTGGATCAAACATGCTTTGCAAACAGGACCCAAATGTTTTATACATAGGATGTTTTTGCATTAACACCACACTGCAGTTTATTACAAGCCAGAGGAAACCTAAACAGTTAAGAAGCTTGTCCTTAGGCAAATAGTTCAGTAATTTAGACTTCAAAGGCTCCATATTAACCTCTGTTTACACAAAGTGATGTGTTTCCTTTGCCTATTGAACATCAAAATAACTTCTCGATTAATTACCTCTGTATCTTAAAAAAAAAGCAAACAAACAAAAAAACAAAACCTAAAGCCTGTTAAATATAATGGCCAATATATTCTAAGAAAAATAAAAGCACGTTCAAAATCTGCTTCACTCTCTTCAGAGACAAAGTGATCATTACAACAACATCCATGGAATTTAATTAATGTAGACAATTATAAAAAACACTTTTTCCTTCAAAATTATCATTTTTATCTATTTTTTTTCCCCACTTGCCTATGAACACTGTGAGTCCAAGAAGGGAACAGAGTAGTTGTTTTACCCCCTAAGTCAGTACTTTTCCTCAGAATATTCCAAGTTCATGATTAATGAAGCACCCTAGAAAGCAACACCCTCCCAAGGGAAGAGTAAATGAAGCCCAGCAAGGGGTCCCAAATGGGAGAAAACTCTGCAAATACTAAGATCATTCCAGGGACAAATAATCAATATTCCCTTGAATTTGTACAGGGATTTTAAATTTGCAAAGTTCTTTTATCTATTTGCCACTGAATTACCCTCAAAACATCCACATTTGACAATAAGAATGTTTCCTATATGCCAGGCTCCCTTCCAAGCACTTTACTTGTATTTTCATATTTATTCCTCAAAACAACCTTGAGATACACTATGGTTGTGTCCTTTCCACAGGTAGAATGATGATAAGCAATTCACCCAGAGTCAGGAAGTTACTGACTTCTGAGTTACCAAATTACTGACTCAGTCAGATGACTAAGCGGAAGCCAGGCTGCAGGGGGAGGCTGGAAGCTGGACTCGAAGCCTCCTGGTTTTAAAATCAAAGAGTTTTTCTTCCTAGAGAAAATGCTGAATCAAGCTATCCCAAGGAATATGCCAAATGAGTGCTGAGCTGACTATATGTCCTCATTCTATGGAAAACTCAGCTACTGAGTTTTAAAGAGCAATACAAACACCAAAGGAAAAAGGAGGCTCAGATTTCCTTAAGTAAATATTCAAAGTTCTCAGCTAATGTCATTTTAATTTTTCATCTATTTTCTATCATCTTAGAGAGTCTGTGCAAATTACCTTTAAAAAAAACTGTAAAAGCCTTCAGAAAAATTAACTATTTGAACATTATATGTTGAAATTCTCACTCCATTTTTCTCCTACATTGTAATATTTTGATGGCTTTTTCCGATTCATGTTTCTGGCAAATTTTTCTCATTAGAGCTCTCAGTAGAGCTAAGCTCTTATAACATTGCCCAAGCTACAATTTGAAGCTGCTATCCAGACAGGCTGATTTAAAATCCCAATTCTGATAGCATGTTATACCTCTGCCTTTGAAAAATAAGAAATCTCTCTTCCTTTCTAGAAAATCTTCACATATAGAAACAGAAAAGATAGTTGTTGTTTTTTTTTCCAAAATGTGTTTAAAAGTTGCAAATAATAACAACAGACAATTTTTCTGAAATCTCAGTTCCTATTCTGATAAGTTTCTCCTTCAGCTCAGGCCCAAAGAATGGACCGTGACCAACAGGTGAAAGTGACATTTATTTCCCAACATTAAACTGAAGTCAGATTTGTGTTTAATCTTCAATTCTGTCATTTAAATACTGAGCATCACCCTGGCCGGTTTGGCTCAGCGGTTAGAGCCTCGGCCTGCGGTCCAGAGAGACCGGGGTTCGGTTCCCACTAAGGGCACATATCTCGGTTGCAGTTTGTCCCCAGCCCTGGTTGGGTCGTGCGAGTGACAGCCACTCGATGTGTCCCTTTCACATCGATGTTTCTCTCTCTCTCTCTCCCTCCCACTCTATCTGAGCAAAATATCGAAAAATGTCCTTGAGTGAGGATTAAATAAATGAATAAATACTGAGCATCTACTATAGCCCAGGGTCCTGTAGCTTCTAGAGACACAGCAGTGAACAAGATAAGCAGTTTCTCCTCTGCTTTCATGAAGCTTTCATTCTATGAAGAAGAAACAGATAATAAAATATAGATGAGAGATCACATTTTAAAACACAAAGCAGCTCCCCCTTCAGGAAAGGGCATGCGCAACAATGCGTGGGAGTGTTTCCTAGGAGTGGGGCCGAGACCCAGGCACTGCCCTCCCCCTCTCTGGCTCACAGCCCACTGCAGGCTCAGAGGGACGAACTTCTGTGTCACACGTGTTCCCAGCTAGCTCAGGGCAACTCTACCTAGAAACATGAGCCTTACTTCTTTTTTTTTTTCCTTTATTGATTTGAGAGAGAGAGGAAGGGAGAAGGAGAGAAAGATAGAAACATCAATGAGAAAGAACATCGACTGGCCGCCTCCTGCATGTCCCCCACTGGGGATTGGGCCCACAACCTGGCATGTGCCCTGACTGAGAATTGAAATGGTGATCTCTTGGTGCATGGGTCGACACTCAACCACTGAGCCACACTGGCCGGATGAGCCTTACTTCTTTTACCAACAACAGGAGCAAAGTCCTTTGAGCTCCCTCAACTTTGACATACAACATTTAGTTACTTTTAGGCAACCCTTAACTGTCCAGAATCTATTTACTGCACTGTCACCATTCAGACGGATCACTTGTTAGCTAAATTCTATATCACTCTACAAGGCAGAACTAGGTGCTGAGCGTGAAGGTTACAGCCATGTGGGTTGCACAACACAAGAAAGAATTTCCCAAGAGTCAGAGAGATTTTAAATTCAAGCAAGGCTGAGGGTTCAGTCAAGAAGCTATTAGAAAGGTGATTTACGTATGAGGCTGAGTTGGACCAGATGATCTCTAGGGATCCTTAAAATACCAACATACCACAAACCTAGAACTCTAGTAGTGTGCCTCGTGAATGCAAAATCTTCCCAAATGTAACTTATCCTAAAACATTACTTGACAATAAAGTTGCTAATGAGATAAAAATTCATGTATCTTGAAGAAATAAGCAACCTAAAATATACCACATATTAACTAAGCAATAATTATAAGAGCACACAGATACTAATAGCTGCAGCTGAGCAACGCTCAGTACGTGCCAGGCAGGTTTTGAGCACTTGAAGCATTGGTATCTCACTAAATCTTCAAGGCAACCTAGTGAGAGCTAGGTACTATTATTAGCTCCATGTTATACACGAGGATGCTGAAGCAAACAGAGGTTACACAGTTACTTAGTGCAGACCTGGGATTTGCACCCAGGCAGCTGGCTCTCCAGTCTGTGCTCTGTGAAGTTGTCTTGTTTGAGAATTGGGGAGCATTTTCCTTAGACTGGGTTACAGAAATATCCTAAAATAGCCAACTTCTTAAAGGAACCTTTGAAATTTGGTTAATGAAACTTTTTTGATATAATCATAAACTTTTTCTAGATAACAATACCTACTAAATTTATTTTACTATAATTTACTAAATTGTAGAAGTGTTCAGAGAAGTTAGTTCAGATTCCAAACCTTATTTCCAAGTAGTAGCTTAAACACTAGAAGAATCTGGCTCAAAACCAATTACAAAATTTTCCTATGTCAGTATAACAAACACACTGCGTTAGATATTTATATTTCTGCTAACTATCAGAGATGCTCAAATTGGCGATTATGACAGAGCTGGCCCTCAACTGTGGCAGTTTCCATTACAAAACCCACTTTACAGGAATGCAGGATGCTGTTTAAAAACTGATTTAGACAAATACTTAATATGACAACAGACTATTGGCCTTCCCTTCCCCTTTGATTTTCTCTCCTTTTATCCTCATTAAAGCCATCAAGTGTTCTTCCATTTAAACTAAAAAAAGGAAAATGTCAGTTCCAAATTTTGAGATTCCTAATACCTTACAGTTGGCATTTTATATGTCTGTATTTGTAAATATTAATAATGTCTAAAGTTTTCATTTTTTCAAACCAAGTACTAACATAACTAATTAACTCCATGAAGATTACAACTGCATAATGGACATTATAACCTGAGCCTGCTTCAATAGAGACATCAGTGATATATATCAAGAACCCATAACAAATAAAAATGATTTATGCAAACATTTCTAAATAGTCACACAAAAGAAATTTATACATACACACAGAACATGATAGCAGAAAATTCTAGGACATCAGGCACTTTTTAATTTGTGATGTGTCTAAACTGTCGAAAACATCCAGCAAGAATGTAAAATCTTTCCCTTACTCATTATAGTAAAATCCCATCATAATTAAAACTACGGCTTTTTGAAGGGAACAGTGAAAGAAATGATTTACAGGCTCAATGACTCAGCATAAGGCCCTGACATCTGGCCTCACAGTTACTACCACAGCATATCCTCTGGCTACAGTCTTCATCATTAACCGGGCAAATAGCACCCGCCACAAATCACCTGTAACGCTCCAAAATGCCCATGCTGCCACAATGGCATCTTTGAAAAAAACAGTGACTTGGAATCATAGAATTTGGGGGCTGAAAGAAACTTGAATTTCCTCAGGACAATCTCCTGCCAGGTGAGAAAACCAATAGAGATGCCGAGTGAAACTGACAGAGATGCCCAGAGCCCAGACTCCTGGTGAAGCCCTTGACTGACTGAATCTTCATTTGGGCCAGAAGACAAGCCCCATCCCAGACCCCAAGATCTCTCTTCTTTCGTTCAGAAAGCAGCAATTCCGAAACATTTTAGTCTTAAGATCCCTTTACGCTTTAAAGTTACTGAGGACTCCGAAGAGATTCTGTTCGGATGAGTTATACCAACATGTACTGCAACAGAAATAAAAACTGAAACATTTAAACAGTATTTATTAATGTATTTAAAACCAACAATAAACCCATCCCACGTTACCACAAATAGTACTTTTATGAAAAATATTTTCTGAAATAAAACATAATTTATAGTGAAAATAGTGGCATTGTTTTACATTTTTTGCAAATCTCTTTAATTTCTGGCTTAATAGAAGACAGCTGGGTTTTCGGCTCTGCTTCTGCATTCAATTTGTTGTGATGCATTGTTCTGGTTGAAGGCTATGAAGAAATCGGGCCTCACAGAGATATGTTGTTAAAAAGGCGAGGCCAGTCTTAATGGTCTTTTCATATGCTTGTCACTAATTCTTTGATATTTTACCTAAACTCAATAAATAAAGTCATTCCTTAAAGGTCAGCTGCAATGTGGGATCTGAATCACAAAATAAACTTTTCATACCTTATTATTTTAAATCCATTGCTCTCCCCGAAAATACGAAGGGGAAAGTCATAACTTAACAGCAGAGAATCCTGGCAGACACCACCTCAATCAAAGGATAAAAGTTAACATCACCAGTAACAGACGTTTAAACATAAGTAGCCCTGAGGCCCTGAGAAGCCACATTAACCTCTGCGGCATCCTTTCCAGTTACGCATACTCTCAATGCACTCTTGAAAAAACATCAGATAAACCCAAATTGAGAAACATTTTCCAAAACAACTTATCAGTACTCTTCAAAAGAGTCAAGGTTACTGAAAGACCTGTCACAGACGAGAAGACCAAGGAGACATGACAAATGTAATGTGAGATTTGAGTTGCGTCCTAGAACACAGAAAGAATATTAGTGGGAAAATGGGTGAATCCAAATAAATTCTACCCTTCAGTTAATAATACTGTACCAAGATTAATTGCTTAGTTTTGACCACTGTTCTATGGACATATAAGATGTTATCATAAGGTGAAGCTGGGTGAAGCATATATGAGAACTCTGTACTATTTATGCAACTCTTCTGTAAGTCTAAAATATCTCAAAATACAGTTTTTAAAAATCAATTGCTCTTTCTTAGATTATCAAGCTGTGGAATCTTTTACCCACACATGATGTTGTAACATCATGTACTGGTCATCTGGAAAATAATGGTTCACGGAGTTATGCAAATATGCCAAATGTTGACACACTTCTTATACAATATCAAGAAAAATCACATTTGTGAATATCTCCATGGGTCTCATCTGAAAAGTATTTAATTACTGAGACACAGTCATGGTGATAAATACAAGTTTTCCAAAACTTTCATTTTTGCTTAAAAAATAAAATTTTATCATTGGCAACAAATATTGTCCGTTGTTTTCCTTGAAATAACAGGCTCACTTTGTTCATTTTCAAAAAATCCCTGCCAAATACCCACGTCTGGATAACCATCGTTTGTCAGCCATTCCTTCAGTGAAATGGTACTCCACAAAACACAGACTAGTTCAGCACACCATCCAAACAAGTGTACACGTGCCTTTTCTCAAGACAACACGGGCTTTGGAATGCAGAAGAGAGCTACGTGCGTACTTCCCGTTCCATCACACAGAACATGAAAAAGACACACATCTGAGAGTGTTTACTGCTGCCCCAAGAACATTCTTAGATGAAACTGGTGTGTGGCACCAGCTGTTTTATCCAATACTGCTTTCATACCATCACTGCAATATTAACCCAGTGAAAAAGACAACATATTAGAATTCTTATAAAAATAGTTCTGAACTCACAAGCCTCCTAAAAAGATCTCAGATCCATCACCACACTCTGAGAACCACTGGTTTAAAGAGTTAACCTTCAACTCTTCAATGAAATCTACCACCACTACTTTAGCCAACATAAATGTACTAAAAAAGTCTCAAGCTAAACTTCGTAGAATGTTTACTAAGAAGCAATAGTTTCTTGCAGTCAAAGACTCATAACAATCTAGTGACAGATCTACCACCTGTACATCAACCACCACAGGTGGTTTTAACTAAGAAAAGACAGTGACCACTCACCTAGTCTCTATGGGGTAGCCTTCATCTCAACACTGCCTCTTTCCCCAGAAACAAAGTACATTCACATCCCATTTTTATTATTTTAGCAAAATTGTTTCTCTTTATTGTACTTTATGAATGAGACAGGGTTATAATTGATTTATTCAAGAAGTATTAAGCATAATTGATTCAATAAGTCCCTGTGTGCTAGGGACTGAGGATTTATCAGTGAACTGGTCCCACCCTCTCCCTCAAAGGACACATTCAAGGAGGGACAAAGAAGACATGGAAACTCCTCTACTTGAGAATTTTCATATATATGGAAAAAGTTGCACCAGAGCAAAATGAAACTGACTTGACTTTCCTGGAACTTACATTTCAGTAGGGAGATAAATAATAAACATAATAAGTAAATTATAAACATGTTTTAAGGTAATAAGTGCTCGGAGGACAAAAAATAAAGCAAAATAAAAAGGAATGAGAATACCAGGGGTTGAGAGAAATTGCTACTTGAATAGGGTAGTAAGAGTGGGACTGAGCCCAGATGAACCACACAGATGAGGAAAATTACAGTTAGGTGGTCTCACTCCCTTGTTTCCTGGTGTTCCTGTCTCCCCCAGCCCCAATCCTCAGTGCCACTACCATCTTTCTTGCTTATTCTCCAATTTCCAGCTAAAGGTGGTTTCTCAAGAGGAATAAGGTCCTTTCTATTCTAGCTCTAGATTTAGCCCTTCAGCTGTTAAACTGCTCATTTCAAAGCTACCCGAGCCCTCACTCAGCTACCAGCAAATAGTCAATTCCCAGAGAAGTACCCTGCCCTGGCTTTTCTCTGCTGAAGGCACACAGCTAAACAGCAAACTCATTCTGCCCATTGTAAGTTAGCTCTAGCTCTCATTCTCTGCTTTACCTGTATTTCATTCTTAAAACAATCAACATAATACATATAATTAGCAGTATTCCATAGATAAGGCAACAGCAGCTCTGAAATTCAAATCTTCAAAACAAGAAAGAAGAGAGCTTTTTATTCACAACCTCCCCCCGCTCCAGCAGTCCCATTGTACCACTCTGGTACTTCCCACTCTGAGCAGAAACTATGGAAAATAAAGAAAATGAGCATTGCCCTGGCCGGTTTGGCTCAGCGGTTAGAGCGTCGGCCTGCGGTCCTGAGAGACCCGGGTTCGGTTCCCGCTAGGGGCATGTACCTCGGTTGCAGTTTGTCCCCGGCCCTGGTTGGGTCGTGTGGGTGGCAGCCACTCGACGTGTCCCTTTAACGTCGATGTTTCTCTCTCTCTCTCTCTCCCTCCCACACTCTATCTGAACAAAAAAATAGAAAAAATGTCCTCGGGTGAGGATAAAAAAAAAAAAAGAAAATGAGCATTGACAGAGTCTGTCTTGTTGGTAGAGTCTTCAACATTGTATTTCAGGATCGGATTTGATTTTTGCACCACCGACAGACCTGCATAATAGACCTGCAACTTTAAAAACTAGGTAAAATGCCCTGGCCGGTTTGGCTCAGCAGGTAGAGCGTCAGCCCTCAGACCAATGAGTCACTGGTTCGATTCCGGCCAAGGGCACGTGCCTTGGTTGCAATTCGTCCCCAGCCCTGGTTGGGGTCGTGCGGGAGGCAGCCACTTGATGTGTCCCTTTCACGTCCATGTTTCTCTCTCTCTCTCTCTCTCTCTCCCTCCCTCCCTCCCACTCTACCTGAACAAAAATGGAAAAGTATTCTCAGGTGAGGATTAAAAAAAAAAAAACTAGGTAAAATGGGCACAACTTTCAATGTTTGGTTTCTGACCCTGCCCCTAACCTGGACCTTAAGTGTAAAGGAAGAGATGCTATGGATTTCCCCTGCTCAACAATACCAGTTTGAGCCTCAGCTAAAGAATATATTTCACACTGACCTCTGAGTTCCTACAACAGAGCAAACCTAGCCAGGCCAATAACTCACTTTAGCAAGTGGCCTTAATTATTTGTGACTGAGCTCACTCTCCAGATGGCCAGAGGGAGTTTAGTTTTCATCATTATTAATGGAGAGTGATTTGAAGAGCAGAGAATTATAACTCTAAAACAGACATTCTCAAAGCTAATTCTAATAAAACAAACAAGCATGATGAATACTGTTCATTTGTGGACACACTATAGTCTTTAAAACAACTACTGAAAACTACAAAAGCAGTAGAAAAAAAAAAACCCTCAATAAATGGGTGTATACCATGTTCATGGATGACAAAACAGATGTGACACTACGGATTCTGTGCACTTTTCATTCTATCATTGACAATCCAGCTGCTCTCTCTCCCACTCAAATATATTTAATGTAAATAACCATGGTTATTTTAGGGTAAACTTTAATTTTGTTTTATCTTTTTTTTAAGAAAATCACTCTTTGAAGTCATTCATCTAATTATTTGCTGGAAAGCTGAGTTATGCCAGTAAGTCTTGACACTGTAGCACAAAAATTACTCTCTAAAATAAAAGTATAAGACAGAATTTTAAAAAAAAGCAGTGAAAAAAGTCATAGTTATTTATTGGTATGAGGCTTTACTCCCAACTTAAAAAATAGCTTTCAAGATCCTCTACAGCTCTGAGATCTGCACTCCTATGCCCTCTATCAAGTTTTCTGAGGACCGTCTGAAGAA
Organism: Molossus molossus; assembly: GCF_014108415.1. Lineage (NCBI taxonomy): Eukaryota > Metazoa > Chordata > Mammalia > Chiroptera > Molossidae > Molossus > Molossus molossus. Next base: position 31,754,103 of record NW_023425347.1, on the reverse strand, counting down.
AGGGTTACAAGTCCAAAGTTGCCACTCCAGACCTGCTGGTTAGGAGGAGGCAGGTTGCCCGGGCCTCGGGACAACCAGCCTCACATGGAGTAAATAGAGGCCACTGTGACTCAGGAATAAATTCCTCAACAAGCACATACTCTTCTGTGGTTTTTCATGTAAGCTTTTCCCAACAGATTCCAGGTAGAGTAATAAACAGAAATAATAGATCTTGTTGGGCCTTCCTTGAGTTCAGGAAGATCTGATAATATCATGAAATAGCTCAACACAGTTCTCTGAAATTTTTCATTAGAATTCTTTTCTCCTGAATCATGTTAATAAGGTACGATCTGGCCCTGGGGTTTGTACGTAACTGCTTGTGGGCTGCTCCAGCCCAGAAAGAAGGGGAAAGACACGGAGGCCTGCCAGTAGGAGGCAGGGCCAGGCCCAGGTTTGGAAGATTTCTGGAAGGATGTTTTCAAACAGAGCTACATACTAATTAGAAAACAGCTCCCTTATATAACACTCGATTGGCTCTGAGGTAAGTCTAAAAAGTAAAAATCTCTACTTTTCTCTTTAACTGCTCTTAGTGTCACCAGAACTGGAATTCGGCTCAACAAGCCTCAAATCGCTTCCCTCTTTAAGGGGTAGCGACTTCTATTATTGTTCTACAGTTCATCAGGCTGAGCTAATTCTGGTTCTTATTATTCTATAAGATACTACAAATGTTGCCCAGCTGGTGTGACTCAGTGGTTGAGTGTTGACCCATGCACCAAGAGGTTGCCAGTTCAATTCCCAGTCAGGGCACATGCCCAGGTTGTGGGCCTGATCCCCAGTCGGGGGCATGCAGGAGGCGGCCAATCAATGTTCTCTCTCATCGATGTTTCTATCTCTCCCTCTCCCTTTCTCTCTTTCTAAAATCAATAAAGAAAAAATATATATTTTTAAAGATATTACAAATGTAGTAAAATAATGCAAACTTATTTCCCCCTTCATACACACGGTATACCCAGAACTTAAACTGGCAGGCGCTTGACTTCAAATTGAGATTTTTGAACGACGTTTTCCAAGTGCAGTAAGTTTGCTGCCCTGGGCCAGCTAAACAGAGGAAATGAGGACCCTGATTTGTTTTATTTTAAGGAAAAAAAAAAACCACTTTAAGGCCTGATCCTGGTGCCTTTGAACATTTAACACTTAAAACCTGAATTGTTTCATAACAAACTAGAGTTCCCTTTCCTCCCTCTAAGAAGAGGCCCTTGGGAAGTATTTATTTAGTTAATGAATGTTAAGTAGTTGTGTTTCTCTCACAAAACAAAAAAACAAAACCTCTAGAACATGCTCTTTGGGTTCCCCAGCCCTGCAAGGCCACATAAGCTCCATCAGCCAAGAGCCTCAAGCAGTAAACTGGAAAATTAGGGAACAATATGGCCACAAGCACTTCTGCAAAAGGCAAAACAACTCCCCTCTTGGCCCAACTCCAAGAGGCAATTGAGCCGGTAATGTCCAGGCTAATCTCTGAACAGCCTCTCTGCCAACTTTCTCCTGCAGGCATTAGGTTTTTCAGCATGGGTTTTCAAATAATCTAAAACAATTAATTAGTGCTTTTGAATACATCATACCATTAATGAAACACTGCCAGACAGCCTTTGATAGCACATTTCCAGAGCTAATTAAACGTGGCAAACAGAGAGTACAGGTTCCCCAGGCGGCCGAGAGGGCCAGGCTGGGAGCTGGCCACTGCCGGGGAAGTCATTCTCACAGACCACCCTGGGTGACGAAGGTGGGGACCTGTAGGTCAGGTCCTCAGGGTCCTCCACAATATGCCAGACGCTGCTCTCAAATTATATAATTATCAGACTCTTAAAATTCATACTAATTCTTTCACCCTAAAGACACTTTTTTCCTTCTAATGCGTAGAAATTCTTAATTTGATACTTATAAGTTTGGTATTGCTTCTAGTCCACATTTCCACCCCCAAAAACATTGGTTTGAAATTTGTTTTCATGTGTAGTAGTTTTAAAAACTAAACATTAAAATTAATCTCATCCCCAAATTCCCTTCTTTCAGAGTCCCGCACAATCTAAGATTTCCCATCCCCACAACCTCAGTCGTGTGGGAAATCTTTTTTTTTTTTTTCACTATCTGATGGCACCCAGAATTCCAGACCGTTCTACGTGCATGGCCAGCAAGAGCGACATATTTTCAGGAGGCCTAGAAAAAAGCTAGCAAGAGGGCAAGAAGTAAAAATGTTGTTGTGTTCCTCTGGGCTTTTCTGGTGCAATTTCAAAAACAGAATGACCACCCACCCCCTGAGGCTTGTGCAAGCTCCAGGGTGCCACTTAGGTTGCCCATTGCCATCCCCCAGCCCCCACCCCATGACAGTGATGAGGTCTGAGAAAGCAAATAAGAAAATCTTACAAACTACTCAGTTGCAAAGAAAATAAATAAATAGATGTCATTTTAAAAGACAACTTTGTAGCCCCAGAGGTTAAATCTTCTCAGTGTCCTAGCCCAAGTTTTAATAAATACGGTGTCAGGGTATTTAATAAATATTAATTACAACTTAAGGAATACTTTTCCCTTCTGAAAAATGGTAATATTTTCAAGTTCTAGCTTGGAATCTGATTATAGGAATGAAAGTAGAGATTGGTGAGTAAGCCAAAGATAAAACCTAAAACAGCTCCAGCAGAGTTGAACTGTGCCTCCATTAACATTACCTTTCTTTTAAAACACCCATGTCAACCTACCTCAACTTTCCCTTTTATCTAGTCAGCTGGTACCATCCTCATTACCTGGTCTCCTCAGCCACAGTGGCCTGTACCAATGTCCCCACTGAACCAACACAAGTCTCCTACATTGGTCTACGAAGTCACAAGGCAAGAAATGGGAAGAGGCAGCCCTAGCCGGTGTGACTCAGTTGGCTGGAGCACTGTCCTGTGCACCAAAAGGTCACAGGTTTGATTCCTGGTCAGGGTACTCACCCAGGTTGTGGGTTTGATCCCTGGTCAGGGTACACACCCAGGTTGTGGGTTTGATCCCTGGTCAGGGTACACACCCAGGTTGTGGGTTTGATCCCTGGTCAGGGTACACACCCAGGTTGTGGGTTTGATCCCTGGTCTGGGTGCAGGCAGGAGGCAACTGATTGATGTTTCTCTCACACAGATGTTTTTCTTTCTCTTGCTCCCCCTCTACCCCTCTCTCTTCCTCTCTCTAAAATCAATATTTTTAAAACATATAAAAAATAAAATAAAAATAAAAAAAGAAATGAGAAAAGGCAAAAGAGGCACATAAAAGGAAGAATGAGAAAATTCCTTCCTTAACAACTGGGATGATTATGCCAAGGTGTAGCCCCAGCTAGTAAATAATAAAGACACACCTGGTTTCTGCAGGTGTGCCACACTTTCAGCTGGAGAGCGAAAAGCATCTTGGAACTCAGTCCTAAAACCAACTTCCTCATCAACACGTGGGTCCTCTGACCCAAATGAGGTTACTGAAAGGGTTTCAAGGTGGCCGTTTCAAAGGCATGCTAACGCCAAGCTCCTTTTTATGACAGTAAGAATTTTCTAGAAGGCATTTTCCTGTCTGCGTTACAACTTGTGCATTAAGGAAAAAGAATGATCTACGCCATCAAAAGTGGTCCTCACACCTGCAGCATCAACACCAGACGGACCTGTTAAAAAATGTACAACCTGTGACCCAACAGACCTCCTGACCAGAATCTGCATGGGAACAAGATGCCCAGGTGATTCATATGCACATTAATGTTTAGAAAGCACTGGTCCAATATCTGTTTCTAACTTCCAGTTCCAAAAGCAAGGTGAGTATACCTCACCTTCAGGCAAAACCAATATGAATATCCATATTATCAAACATTTTAAGTGGATTTTTAAAAATATGTTTTTGTTGATTTTTTAGACAGAGAGAGGAAGGGAGAAATATCCATATGAGAGAAACATCGGTGGGCTGCCTCCTGCACGGCCCCTACTGGAGATCGAGCCACAACCCACGCATGTGCCCTGAGGGGAATCAAACCAGGACCTCTCAGTCCCTGGGAAGACCCTCAATCCACTGAGCCACACCGGCCGGGCGGGATTATTTTCTTTACAGAAAAATTTTCTCTAAGTATCAAGCTCCTTACTCACATTTAATATGTAGTGTAACTAATAAAAATGAGTTTACATAAAACACATTTATTGCCCTGTCGGTGTGGCTCAGTGGTTGAGCGTCGACCCATGTACCAAGAGGTCTCCAGTTCGATTCCTGGTCAGGGCACATGCCCAGGTTGTGGGCCAAATCCCCAGTGGGGGGCATGCAGGAGGTGGCCAATCGATGTTCTCTCTCATCGATGTTTCTATCTCTCTCTCCCTCTCCCTTCCTCTCTCTCTAAAATCAATAAAGAAAAAATAATGTTAAAAAGCATTTATTTACTGCCCTGGCCGGTTTGGCTCAGCGGTGAGAGCATCGGCCTGCAATCCAGAGAGACCCGGGTTTGGTTCCCGCTAAGGGCATGTACTTAGGTTGCAGTTTGTCCCTGGCTCTGGTTGGTTCGTGCGGGTGGCAGCCACTCGATGTGTTCCTTTCACGTCGATGTTTCTTTCTCTCTCTCTCTCTCTCTCTCTCTCTCCCCCCCTCCCTCCCACTTTATCTGAATAAGAAATGAAAAAATGTCCTCAGGTGAGGGTTAAAAAATAATAATAATAACATTGTTTTTTAAAAAAAACATTTATTTATTACATAAACCTAGATGCAACTGTATTTCTCTGAAACACTCGTTTGGCTATGAGAAGCACTTTTGCAAAAAGGTGGTAAGACCCGCAAAACCCATTATCCTAAAAAACAGGCCACCTGGAGAGTGAAAAGGATGAGACCAAAATAAGTAGACTAGGTTTAAAAGGGGGGCCCAGGCTTTTAGGACAGTGATTGTTCAAGAACAGTACGTATTTTCTTTAGATGTGTTGGGGAGTTGTTCTGTGCTTTAAGATACAGATTACTGTTGTATAGAAGTAATTATCTTTACATTAGGTTATGACACACCTCCACTGATATAAGTCCTTATTGTCTGTCCTCCCCACAAGAAACAAATTGAAAGAAAATCCCAGGATCATTCTTAATTTGATAAGCATCTACCTCCCACGGGTCCTTCCTTCTAAAATTGGCTCCTGGCCACCATCATCTCTTGTCACAATATCATCAACCAGTATCCCCAAATGCACGCTTACCCAACAGTCTATTCTCAACGCAGCAGCCAGAGTGATCCTGTTAAAACATCCTCTATCACTCCACAGCTCAAACCCTCCAGCAGTCCCATCTCACTCAGAGTAAAAACCTCACAAGGGCCTACAAGGCTTTACACCGCCCCACACCCCCCCCCCCTTAACTCTGACTCTCCGTTCTAGCAACCACCTGGCCTGCTGACTATTGCTGAGCACTTCAGACAAGCCATCAGCTCAGGACCTGTTCCTTCTGCCTGAAATGCTTGTTCCCCCAGATATCTCTACTCACCTCACCTCCTTCAAATCTTCTATGAGCATCTTTCCAGCAAGGACATACCTAATCACCGTACTTTAAAGTGCTACTCCCCCCACTAACAATCCCTAGCCCCTTTGCTTTTTCTCCATTAAACCTACTAAAATGTCCATAATTTTGTTTGTTTGTTTCTGGTCTCTCCCTACTAGCATGTAAGCTTCATGAGGACAAGGATTTTTGTCTGTTTTAATCACCGCTCTATCGCTAACACCTGGAATAGTGTCTCGACTACTCAGTCGATGCCTGTTGACTAAATCAATCAATTAACACTTTAGCAAATGTAATCATCTTATGGAAGGCGGGGCAGGGGGTGCCTCACTGTTGCACCCCAAAGTCTCAAAGCCAACAAAGCACCTGAGACTTGGTAGGTACTCCAAGTTTGTCAACCAGTCTACAAGTTCTCATCTAAACATAGTAGTTATTTCAAAGATGAAAGAAATGGTGAGATGATAAATGGTTCTTTTCTCTAACTCAAAAGAAAGGGGAGGACAGGAGCTGGGTGCATTCTGCTCCACCGAGCAGCGCAGGTGGGGCCCTGGGAAAGCTGCCCCTGGAAAGTGCTGCAGCAGCTGCGGTGTCACCAATGGAAGCAACAGGGCCGGGGCCACTGCCAGAAGCTGATGCTCTGCTCTCCCCTGGGGCCTGCGCCACCGGAGCATCCTTTAGATTGGGACAGGCGGGTGGGGAGGAAGGGAGCTGTCACCCCCGATGGGTCTAGTCTAGGTCCAGGCTAGGACTGTTTTTCAGGCATGTGAGGACGAAGAGAAGCAACACAAAGAACCTAAAGCAGTATTATTGGAACTTTTTCCCTTTGCCATAACTATCACTTGTTACTATATGGTTCCCTTCGTTGCCAACAGAGGATAACTTTAATGGGGGGGGGGGGGTGTCAGCATTTTCCTTTGAAAGCAGTGAGATTTTCCACATTCCACGCTAGACTTTTTTAAGATTACTAAGAGTTGGCAGGATAGGGCAGTAGAATAGCTGGGCCGCAGTTCTCAGAGCACCTGCCACCTCCCCCTTGGAAGGGACATTCTGGGAGCAAGTGCAGGTTTTAGCCCTCGAGAATTCCAGCGGATTTGCAGTCTCCTCTCAGAGAACAAAAATATAACTATGCTGGACTTCAGGATGAATCTTTTTTAGGCCACTCTGATAAAGAATGCTTTAAAGAAAATGAAAGTCAGTGGCTCACGTGGACAAAGAGCGGGCCGGGCCAGTCTTCCAAGAGGGAGAGCCCTCGCTGCCCTGATGCCCACGTGCAGGGCCGGTCCTGAGGGAGGCCTCATATGGAACACTTTCCAGGACATTCCCAGCTCCGACACCACTTTCAAAGGCCAGCGCCTGGAGCTCGGAGCTCTATCCGTGATTCAAGGTGGCCCAGAGTATGAAGAATTAGTTATCAAAGCAAACTAGCTTTAAAGAAGCCTAATTTCCTATATATACAATGTGTGAAAGTATAAGCTTTGTGCAATTAAACAGCTGTGTGGGCATACAGCTCTGTCCTGATGAAAATATTGATCAGTGTTTATAATAGAGATCAATACTGGTGTCCTAAACTAAATCAGAAATCTAGGAAGCAGGGTGGCAATTCTAGAGTCCAGGATAAGGACACAAGGAGAGAGAAACCTGAGTTCTGTTGACTTGTTTCACATCACATCTATGTATAATCTTATGTTCTTAGTAAATATCTTTCTTTCACTATATGCACATCTGTTAGTAAACTCTCCTTGCAAATGAAAAAAAAAAAAGGCCTTTAATTAGATACAATATCATATCTCACCCACACACACACCCATCCAGGTCCACCCAGGGTAAGGGAATCTTTGAAAAACACTCTTCTTTTTCTTGGCTACTGCTAACTGCCCCAGCTCTATGTGCGAGTGTGTGTGTGTTTACTGTTCTGTGCAAAAGCAGAAAAATGTGGGAAGGGATCTCATCATGCTTGGGTGTCCATGGTAACCCCAAAGGGAACACAGCTGAAAATGTAGGCCCCTCTACCTACCTTTTGTTTTAATTTATTGATTTGACGAGAAAGAGAGGTACATCAATTTGTTGCTCCAGTTTTTATGCGTTCACTGGTTACTTCCTTATGTGCCCTGACCTGGGATCCAACCCACAACCTTGGCATATCGAAACGATGCTCTAGCAAACTGAGCTACCCGGCCAGGGCCTACTCTGGATTTTGTAATGCAGTTCTTTGCTCTTTAAAATAAATAGAAAGTTGGCCCTGTGATAATAGCTGGCATCACAATTGACGTATCTTTCCCCTGTGGATCCAAAAGTGGAATTAAACACAGAAGTGGTTATAATAACCACCTAAAAACAATAATAATCACAGACCAAATCAATTAGCTGTGTCCAGAAATTTAGGGGTTGGCAAGAGAAGGCCTTGGTGAATTTGCTTTGAACCTTCAAGCCTATCCCTCCTCTGTCCTTCCCGTTCCCTCGTGGCGGCCCCACGGGCACTCTCCCGCCTCCCCGCCGGGTGAGCTGCAGCCTCTGATCACCGCGTTGGCAGAGGGAGGGGAGGGCACTACGACAGAACCACCTCTGCGGCCCCCAAGCCGTTAGTCTCAAGTCCAAGAGAAGGATGCCAGTGCCTCTGGGCAGCATAGCAGGAAAAGCATGAACTCTGGAGTGGCTTCCATTCCACCAGTTACTAGTTTTATGACTGTACATAAATAACCATTTCAACTTTTTAAAAATCAATTTCTCTCTCATTATACATTATGCCTTTCTTCTCTAAACCTCCGTTTTCTCATTGGTAAAATAAGCAGAAGGGATGGGTCAGTGGTGTAATTACAGTGATGACGATAAATCCTACCTTCCTGGTTTCTGCAAGGGTTAAATGAACCGACAGGTGTGCGGTGCCCAGTGGAGTGCCTGGCTGGCACTGTTTCAAAGGATGCGAGGGGGTGCCCTGCAGCCAGAGCCCATCAGACCTGTCAGTGCAGTCTGTCTGCACAAGCGTGTCGAGTTCTGGTTTGACCGAGAGTTGAACCATCTTTCTAAATTGCTTTCTCTAAGTCTCATTACTCTCTTTCTAGAAACGAAAAAAAACAATACCTGCCTACCCCAGGGGCTGCTGTGAGAATAACATGAAATACTAGGTATAAGAGTGTTCTGAAAACTATAAATATAAAATGGTATTGCAGGCATACCTCAGAGATATTGCAGCTTTGGCTCTAGACCACCGCAATAGTGAGTGGTCATCTGTTTGCTGGCGGAGGGTCTCACCTTCCATGTGTAAAAAAACGCAACATCTCTGAAGCGCGGTGAGGTGACGTTCGCCTGTGCTATTAGTTCAGCCTCCCCCGAGCCGCCAGCCTGCACCATTCTACGCCAGGAAGTAACCAGCTGGCATCTCTGCTTCCTGTCCCATGGACACAAAAAGTTCAGCGCTTTCTTAGCCGGAAAATAGCTTCAACGAAAAACATCTCTATTTTCCTGTGAATTATACCTGGAATTCAAGGTACATCTAGGAGAGATAGAAAGATATGTGCTTGCTCAATAGCAATGGGTGTGCAGGTTGTGGGCAAGCCTCCAAAAGTATGTATCTAGGCACCAAGTGGAAACAGTGGAATGAAGGAAACAGCCATCCCATCAACACCCCACAGGCACCGAGGCCAACAGCGTTTCTGCAGAGTTCCCCCAGCAGCACCCCTTCGACCTGGCACAAGAAGCCAGTGGAGTACAGACGAGTCCATCCCTTCCATCCAAACCAACTTCCCTGAATCCTGTCTGTGCCTCTTTTTCTCGTTATTGAGGCTCCTGGGATCCCAGCCTAACTCTGGCAAGCATCAGGCGCAGCAGTTAATATTTTTTAAAGATGTGTAGTAGAACAGTTTTTAAAGTGAAAACTTAGTAAGCCTTATGCTCATAAGAGCAAGCATTTATTTTTTAAACTTCCCACTTTTCTTAGAGAAGTTGCAGGATCTAAGGTAAGGTGCCAAAAACCTAAGGTAGTTTCCAGTCAGGAGGCATGATGGTCCCTGCACAGCTCCTGCTCACCAAGGCTCCCCACAATGCTTTGCAATATCTAGGAACAGGGGAGGTGAGGGTAAGTGTGGATTCTGTCAAAGCAACCACTGAGCCTGGGATGTGGCTTGCTGCCCCTGCCTCCTTCACCCTCGGCCTCAAGCAGAGAAGGGAAGGCCCAGGCAAACCTGTGGGGCTGGGGAAGCAGTCCCCTGCTCTCTAACTTGGGCTCCTTTGATGCGTGGCGCTGCACTCTAGGAGGGACCTGGCCGCGGATCTAAAGGAGGCCTTTTACAGCCTTCACCCCTTCTGCTGCCAAGAACTCTACAACAGAGCTTCGTGGCTATGTCAAGGAAGTAAGAACACAAAGATGGCCCATTGCTTGAGGTTCCTTCAGTTCTGATGACTTACATACGTCTCTTCTGAGGCCAAAGGGGTTTAATCTGGTTCCAGGATGTCTCAGTGGGGCTCCTCCAAACGCAGAGGTTCACTCATTCCACACTCAGGTTCTCTGCCACAGAGGCTCAGCTGGAGTGGCTGACGGGCTGGATTTGAGAGCCAACTGCCAGGGTTCAAGTCCTAGCTCTAGGACTTGATACACATTGTTAACCAAGTTGAGTCTCAGTTTCCTTGTTTATCTTGTTTATTTTATAAAGACAAAATGAATGAGCTGGCAGAGAGCAAGCCCATGTGCCAGGCACTCTTGTTCTTGAGGCTAATGAGGCCACGTTCTCAGCCTCACCTTTTAAGTCCTCAGTTTAAATTCTCAGATTCACGGTGTATGCCTTCGGACAATGGAAGGAAAGAGAGTCCAAACCTCAAAATGATATCCACAAGCCTCATTCTGGCATTTAAGGTTCTACACAATCTACTTCCATACTGTCCTCTTGCTACATCGCCACACCCGTTTTCCAGGTCATCCAGTCTTTAAAAAACATCAGGCAACTAAGTGCCATGCACTGTGCTAGTCACGTTCTCCCATCTGGTCCACCCAATGCCTCCCTCCTCTTAGACTCCACCTAGCCTGCAAAGCGGAGCTCAAGCCTGGCACTTCCACGACGCCCACCCCCCCCCCCCAGCTGCTCTAACCCAGCAGGGCTGCCCCTTGACCCCTCTAAGGTCTTGCGGTTTTTACATGGCACTCACCATACATTGATTATTTTGTTACATAGTTATTTTGTATAGTTATTTTTACATGCCTACCTAAAGTTTAAGTGACTCACAGAAAAGGATGAATCTTACATTTGTTTGTATATCCTAAGTTTGTATATCACCAGCCACTAGCAGGGACTCAGCACGTGATTTACTTGATATTTCAAGATGGCACAGAGCAAACCCATTATCATTCTTTTAAAGCAAACACCCTTCTCATCAATACTCCCTCATAGCACAGAGACTTAAAGGCTCAATCTAAAGACCTAGACTAAGTAGGTTTATGGTTAAATCTGCTACTTAGATGTATGACCTTGAGGAAGTTATCTCATCTGTCTGTGCTTGTTTTCTCATCTGTAAATGGGATAAACAAGGTATTTACACTTTTTAAGACAGTTATGAGAATGAAACTGAGATGATACTTTGAACAGGGCCGGCACATAATTAATTACTCTAGAATTATTCAATATTATTATCATTACTACTATCTTCTTGAAGTTCAACTCATCCAGAATGTCCCAAAAAGCATTTTGTAAAGTATTCTAAGCCTGAACGAAAAGCTATCAGTATATACAGTTTATACAAAACATGTATCCCCTCTTCATTCTTAGGTTGTTCAAAATGCATCTCTGTCTGTCCTATTGATCAGTTGCCTCAGGTTGTTACAGAACCTACTGCACCTTCAGTTTTACTGTACAATCAGCAAAAATGTGAGTGCATATACAACTCAAAAAAATATTTGACCATGGCTTAAGCAAAACTGATTCACTATCAAATACATCAGGCATGTACAAAGCTATCAAACTCACCGCTTTCCCATGAGGTACCCTCTTCGGTTATGTTTTTCAGTCTATCCCCGGTGTCAGTGAAAGCAGAAAATTCTGCCTCAAACCCATCAGGTATATAATTATACATCTTGTCATTGAAACAGCACATTTTCTACCAAGCCATTTCTCTCTCTCACTCCCTCCCTCCCTCCTTTTCCTACTACTTTTCAATGAGATTTTAATTAAGATCAGTTTTAATGCCCAGGCTAAAAGGCAAATAACTCTTCAATCATGAGACAAAATGAAACTGTTGACAGAGAGAATGGGTAGTTCAAATTCACATGCTGGCATTGAAAAAAAAACAACAACAACAAAAAACAAAACTAGCAACTTTCTCTCAAGATATTTGCAACGAGGAGGACATTCTACTTTCCAATCTCATAAACCAAGTTCTGCAAACTGGCTTTTACTCAGTCTGTGCCTGAGTCTACTGGAGCCCCAGCTGGTGGTCTGGCTTCTTCATTATAGCACAGAGGTTAAGAGCAAGATGTAAAACTTGGCTCCTCCACTTCCCAGCTACATGACACTGGGCAAGTTATCTCATCTCTCTGTATCTGATTTCATCAGTCTGTGAAATGAGAAAAATAATCACACCTACCTCAGAGTTGTGATTAACTGAGCTCATGAAATAAGAATATCCTACTCACTGTTATATTCTATAGTTGTTTAGCCCAGTGCCTGGCTGCAGTGCACACTCAGTAAATGGTGATTATTATCATTATCATCTCAACTGTATGTGAATTCAATAGCCAAAACCAAGAGGCTAATCATTTTTCAAGTCAAGGAGTTTCTTGTTGAGATCAGCCAGTTTCAAAATCTGGTCCAACAAAATCATTTTATGTAGCCATTATAGAACAGACACAAAGCTTATGACAACAAAATAGAGCAAATTAAGCTTCCAAATGTGTTAAGTAACCCTGACTGCCAACACTAAGACATTGCTGTGGAGGATCTGATATTCTTACTTAAGCAACAATGTTCCAACCAAGTAATTTGTTTCCTCTCATCTCCAACCTCATACTCTGATGTATATTTCAGTACTTTTTTTGTTGTTAATCCTCATCCTAGGATATTTTTCCACTGATTTTTTTAGATAGAGTGGAAGGGAGGGAGGGAGGGGGAGAGAGAGAGAGAGAGAGAGAGAGAGAGAGAGAGAGAGAGAGAGAGAGAGAGAGAAACATCAATGTGAGACATATCAACTGGTTGTCTCTCACACCACCTCAACAGGAGCTGGGGTCGAACCTGCAAACCAGGTATGTGCCCTTGACCAGGAATTGAACCCAAGACCCTTCGATCTGCGGGGCAATGCTCTATCCGCTGAGCCAAACCGGCCAGGGCTACTTCAGTACGTTTTAAAAAGTTACACATTTAAATATCTGAAATAGACAAAAATTTAATAACTTTCTAAGCAGCCTATTCCAGAAGTCTCTCCTCTATCTAGAAGATCTATTTGTTTTATCATAAAGAACAAAAGAGCCTTCTTGAAGTTTTTTATTTAGGACAAGAAAGCAAATGTAATCTATTCATGTAACAAAATTAAGTGGGATTAAACCTTAGCATATTTGTTCTAACCACCTCAATACTGAAGGTTATAGTTAGGTATCTACACCACTGACAGAATGTCCAGCACCAGTCTATTGAAATGTAACACAGGCAAATATACTATGTATCTGTATAGAAGTCAAATATTTTATTTCCCTCAAGAACATAAATACTTGGAATGTCAGCCTGCGGTCCAGAGAGACCGGGGTTTGGTTCCCACTAAGGGCATGTACCTCGGTTGCAGTTTGTCCCCGGCCCCGGTTGGGGTCATGCAGGAGGCAGCCACTTGATGTGTCCCTTTCACGTTGATGTTTCTCTCTCTCTTCCTCTCTCTCCCTCCCACTATACCTGAACAAAAATGGAAAAATGTCCTCAGGTGAAGATTAAAAAAAAAAAAGAACATAAATACTCAAATTATGCATAAATATCACAGGTCCTAAATTTTCCTAAACTGAAGAGACTGAGGAAAACTATAGCCAAAAGAATATAATAAACATGCAATTCATACTATGCAACTTACCTGCAGTAGCCAAACAGACACTCATTAGGGCAAGCATGGCGATCACATAACGAGAAGTCATTTTTATTTCTTCAAAAGTGTGTCCCAATCACCTCAGCCTGTAGTTCTTCAGATCGTAGACAATCTTTGCAAATCAGATATGGCCTTAAAATCCCTCTTTCCAATTTTCCAGTTGTCTGTAAAAATAAACATATTTCAAGAAGAAAACTTAATGCAGGAACTTCTTTTCATAAACACAGATTAGGGTGAAATGAAGAACTTCTAAAGAGGGTAAGATAAAATTATCTTAAAAGATGCCAAAACGGCACTCAAGCAAACTGAGATTGGGGTGATAATGACTTACTAAAGGTTTTTATAGCAAATACTTTTGCAAAACCATATTTACTTTTGACAGTTTAAATATTTGGTTTTAGATAAAATTTTCAGGACCACAGAAGAGAACCAAGGTGCACCTATAATATAATATCTCCAGTGATGTAGTGGCGCTAGAGCAATTGTTGACACTTGATTCATGAATGCCCTAGTGCTAACAACAACGACAACAACAACAAAACCAGCTCTGATTAGAGACTCGGGCTGTATTATAATGACAGAGTTATCACAGGATCAAATTAAAACACATTTAGAATCGATTTGGAAAATACAAAACCATTAAAAGGCAAGATTCTTATTTCAACTGTTGGCCAGCCTCTTAGCAGGAGAAGTCTTCCCTGTCTCTAGTCCCACCTGAGACCATCTGGTTACTGGACTAGAGGGTCTGGACGTCCTTTCTTTCAAACATTTTCCAGTCCAGAACCTTGCTTGACTGGCACGTTTTGTGGTGGTTTGCTTAACTTGAACATCCCCATGTGGCCCTAAAGATTACCTCATTTAGTTACTCCAGAGTGTATTTCCCAGTCCTGTATCCCTGAGCCTGGCACAACCCACAGAAGTTGTCTAACTCGATAAATATTTATTGAACACCTACTATGTTCCAAGTATTTAAGGACATGATTCCTTTTCATCAAGAATAAAAGTTATGCCTGATCGGTGTGGCTCAGTGGACTGAGCATCATCCCATGGACTGAGAGGTCCCTGTTCAATTCCCAGTCAGGGCACATGCCCAGGTTTGGGGCTCAATCCCCAGTAAGGGACATGCAGGAGCCAGTCAATGGATGTTTCTCTCTCACATCGATGTTTCTCTCTCTCTCTCTCTCTCTCTCTCTCTCTCTCTCTAAAAACTCAATTTAAAAAAATATTTTAAAAAGTAATTTAAAAGCCCTGGCCGGTTTGGCTCAGCAGTTAGAGCGTCAACCCGCCAACCCGAGAGACCTGGTTTCGGTTCCTGCTAAGGGCACATTACCTGGGTTGCAGTTTGTTCCCGGCCCCAGTTGGGGTTGTGTGGGTGGCGACCACTCAATGTGTCTCTCTCACATTGATGTTTCTTTCTCTCTCTTCCTCTCTCCCTCCCACTCTATCTGAAGATGAATGCAAAAATGTCCTCAGGTGAAGATAAAAAAATAATTTAAAAAAATAAAAATTATCCAACACCTGGATAAAAGCACAAACACCTTACTTGATCCAAACCCTGGGCAAGGCCAGATTAAGGTGTTTCTAGGAACCATCTCAAATAGCTGGGACTGCGGCCTTCTTACCCTTACCCGGGAAGTACCATCCACAGAACCAGCTTGCTATCCAGATACAAAGCCAGTTTGGGCACTTGTAGATACAGTGCAAAAATACAAAAACAACGGCAAAATGAGTTTCTAACTGAGTGTTCTTAGTTCACTGCATTAAGTGTTAGGAGAAAGATGAAGTTGTTCTAAGAGTAGTAACACTAATTTCCTATGAGAAGGAGGGAGAGAAACAGTGTAGTTGTGTTAGCCTAGGTAGCTAGTTACATATTAACAAACGAGAAGAGAGCGACACTGGCCGAGCCTGATTAAATCTGGAAGCTGCAGCTTTGCCTCAGGGGACAGCCACATCCTCCACCAAAGGAACTTAATCCCCCCAGCAGGCAGGAAAGACCCACTTTCCAACCTCCCCAGGGAATAACCGGCCAGTTCTCCGGATTACCAGGGGGAGGAATGAACAGTAAAGGGGAAATTTCTTTGCACAGTACGAGCCAGATAACAAGCAAAACTACAAGGATGCTGCAGTAGGAGACAAAATGAGAGGAGTCTAGCCTGGGAAAATCTGGGAAAAGGGTTGGATAAGATAAGGACATGGAAACCCAGAAGATTCAGGAAAGGGATTGGATAGGGGGAGGGCCCAGCACAGCCAACTAAGAATTAGGAAGGAGATTGGTTAGTTTGAAAGAAAATTTACCCCTTCCCAAACCCAAGGAGATATGATCAAAGTTTAACCAAGGCCCCAGGGGGTGTGTTCTCTCTCTGTAGCAGGCCTGGGGCCAAAAGTGCCCTTCCAATAAATCTTGCCACTGCACCTCAAACCCTCCTATGTGTGTATTTTTGAAATGCGTTTTCTGCAATGCCTGGGAGAATCCTATTCCGGCCCTGGCTGGTGCAGCTCAGTTGGCTGAGCTTCTTCCTTGTGCACCAAAAGTCACTTACTGGTTTGATTTCCGGTCAGGGCACATACCCAGGTGTGTGTTCCATCCCAGGTCAAGGTACATACAGGAGGCAACTGATGGATGTTTCCCTGTCACATCAATGTCTGTCTGTCTGTCTGTCTGTCTGTCTCTCTCTCTCTCTCTCTCTCGTTTCCTCTCTCTCTAAAAAAATCAATTTAAAAAAAAGTCCTATTTCCTGAACTTGCCAGGGCAGGCCTGCCTTGGTCACAGTCCACCTATGGAAAAAGTTAGAGGACAGTGATGAGAACTTGGGAGAGGAGCCTTTTCATTGAATTGCCATTTGATTTTGAAAGTATTGCCTATGCAGAAATAATAACAATAAAGTTCTAATTTCTGAAAGAACTTTACAGACACATCTTGAAACTAAATTATATGTGCAGGAGGCACTATGGTTCAATCTTAGTATATGACAGTAATTAAAGGCCTACCATGAATAGAATATGGATTTTGATGGCAGTTAAACGCCTGCTTGGGACTGAATCTACTCTGCCACCTACGAAATCAGTGATGTTGAGCAGACTGTTCTGCATACATGAACCTATTCACATGGGTTATTGTAAAGATTTGGTGCACACACATGCACACACACACTGCTTAATAATATAGATTAATACTTAGAACAGTGCCAAATATATAATAAGCCACCAATAAATGTTCGGTATTGTTATCACTATTTGGCCATTCTTTTGAGGTATACAGGGTGGGGCACAAGTAGGTTGCCCTGGCCAGTTTGGCTCAGCAGTTAGAGCGTCGGCCTGCGATCCAGAGAAACCCGGGTTCGGTTCCCGCTAAGGACGCGTACCCTGGTTGGGTCTTGCGGGAGGCAGCACTAGATGTGTCTCTCTCACATGGATGTTTCTCTCTCTCTCCCCCACTCCCATTCTATCTGAACAAAAAATGGAAAAGTGTCCTTGGGTGAGGATTAAAAAAAAAAAAAAAAGTAGGTTTACAGTTGTTTGCATGGAAAATAATAATAAATAATAATACAAGAATAAACTCTGTGTTCTGCATACTCACAACTGTAAACTCAGCCCCACCCTGTATTTATGCCAACAAAGTAAAGAAATTTGGGTGTGATTATTTATATAATTCTTTGCTTGTGCAAAAGCAGTTCAAATCTTTTGTTTATTAAAAAATAAACATTCCAACAGACACAAAAGAGAGATAAGCTAAAGAATGAAATCACTAAAAGAACAGAATTGCCAGTCGAGTTGAGCACAGGTCACTGGGGCCACAATGGTCCCGTCTCCAAACCTGACTAAATTAGAGAGATCACGTTAGATGCCATGAAGAAATCGACTTGAAGCCCAGCATTTCTGTCACAGTGACTCCACATCCTCTCAATGAAATGGAAGTCACCATCTTCTGTTTTTTACAAGTCAACAACAGCAAAGAGAATGTGTCCCTATTTTTTACCTTCAGAAAATTAGGTGTCATGAATAAACTGATAAGAAAAACCCTCTTTACAAAAATATGCTATCTCAGCAAACGCTAAAGGCAATATTCATAAAGCAAAACCCCATAAAGAGATCTCAGAAGAAGATGGCTTCCAGAGGATGTTTATGGAACACGTAAACCAGATCCAGCACGAGGCCTGTGGGAATATTTAATGAGCTGTGTCACCCCCTGCCCGCAGCTGCAGAGGGTCTGTGTGCCTGTGCTCGTTAATCCAGGGGCTTAAACCAGGTCTGAATAAACCTGTGGAAAAGAAAGGCAAACGGTTCTATTAAAAATATAGGCTGCAAATTGCTGACAAGAATATTGGGCAATTATTAAAATGCAGCAATTACAGATATAATAGAGCCAAGCTAAACAGTTTGATGCCCAAAGGCAAACCACAGCAAGTTTACACCGGATCTGCAAACATCTCCGAGGAAGTCCAAGACAAGTTGAAACTCCACACTGCTGCTTCTAACAAAAAGGAGCTTTTCTTCTTTTAGCTTAAAAGTCCCTCCATAATATAACTTATTCAGAAAGAAAATAAACTGCAGGGAGTTTCTGTCTAATCTTCCCAACGTGGTGACAGGATCCTACGGCAGAAGAGAAGAAAAGGGAAGTGTGTCATTCCCATTCGGTGGAACACCAGCTCTGGCCAAGACTCACACACATCAACACCTTAACACACAACGTAGGGGCAGGTTTCCCACCTGGATGATCAACAGCTTCCAAGAAGTTATAGATTTGAAGTAAAGCGAGGGAAATACAAACTCATTCTTCTGTGAGGTTTTTCTCGAACTCAATTTGCAGAGAGCAGGGACTCCCCACCTTGGTTTTCTCACTGAATCTCCTGGACTTTCTGAACTAAATGCATCCCTTTGAAATACAAATGGGGTACTCTGAGATCTTGAAAGAACAATCTGGGGTCTGGTCATTCTGTCTGCATTTCAAAGTAATGCGTTCTCTCAAAGGGTACCAGAACTGTCAGTATCCTAAAATAAACAGAAAAAATTCTACGTGAGAACTTAATGAATATTGTTTTAATCCACACCTGAGGAAATGCTTTTATTGATTTTGAGAAAGGGACGGAGAGAAAGAATATAAGTGTGAAAGAGAAATATCGATTGATTGCCTCCCATACGTGCCCCAACCATGAACCTGCAACCTAGGTATGTGCCCTGACCAGGAATCGAACCAGCAACCTTTTGGTGTATGAGACAATGCTCCAATCAGCTGAGCCACCCAGCCAGGCCTGGATTTTCTTTTTTTAAGATGAATGTGATACTAATTCTTCTACTTTCAAAGTTCCTCTGTGTCTATATCTGAGGTAATTAAACTGAGCATGTTGTCCCCACATTCTCTATTGATCCCACAGAGTACAGGGGTGAAGACCAGGGCTACCCAAACAAGCCCTGAAAACCATCATGGGTTAAACCAATGTTCAGAAGAAACTGGTTGGGCACAGTATTCCCTGGGTTGACTAGGAGTTTTGTTTTGTTTTTAATCCTCACCCGAGGATATTTTTCCATTGATTTTAGAGAGAGAGGAAGGGAGAGGAAGAGAGAGATAGAAACATCAATGAGAGAGAACATCGACTGGCTGTCTCCTGCATGCCCCCCACTGGGGATCGGGCCCACAACCTGGGCATGTGCCCTGACTGGGATTGAACCGCGACCTCTTGGTGCATGGGTCGACGCTCAACCACTGAGCCACACCAGCCCGACTGTGACTAGCTTTTAAAGTTGGAAGAGGTCAAAATGATTTCATTGAAGAGGAACCAATCTCCACAACCAACACTTGCCCAAAATAATATGGCTGAGTCAACACTTGAAACCTGGTCTTTCCATGACCAGCACTGCACCTCTCGCAGCTCCAGGGTGGTGTCTGTCACCACTAACTAGGGACCATTTTCTCCCCTCAGTATTCAAACTCTGAAAACAGAATGCAAGAGAGAGGGAAGAGCCTGCCATGGCTGCCATCAGACACTGGTATTTCCATGTTGACATATGCACTCTGCATAAATCATTACTGAACCCAAACTGTGACTTGACTTCAGGACTGTGGGTGGCGGCTATAATAAATCAACAATCCCTGGCAAAGGGCAAGATGAAGCACAAACGTGAGCACTGTTATATCTTAACACTAAAATTGTTTCAGCCCCCAATTAGGAAAATATTCAATAAATCTGAAGATCTTAAAGACAGGGATATATCCAGTGGAATAAAAACAGTACCATTCCCTAAACTCAAATAGTAAATAACACCCGAGTTTCTGGTACCTTGAACATAAAATGATTTTTTAGCAGATCATTAAAATGTTTCAGTCTGCTATTTAAGTGAATTGGGGGGCGGGGGGACACACTGTAAAGTCTGCAAATGGTTAAATAAAAGCTGGTAGAAGAGTTGTTCTGATGGCTATTCAACATGTTATTCAGGGGACTTAGAAAGAGGCAGGATGGATGACATCAATATCTAGCTTGGCAGCCTGTAAAAAGGGGTGTACAGGATGTAGAACAGATAACTGTTGTTTGTCTGATGACATTTGGATGCCCTTTAAGACCTGTACTCAGAGAAAGCAAAGCCACCTTACCGAGTCACAACAGCGACTCTCAGATTTATCTACTACCCAGAGAAACTGGATAATTCCAAATCCCCATTTTCAGTCAGATTTGGCACAAACTGGGGAGAGGTCCTGGCTTTGGAGAAGAAATCTCTGGAATCGCATCTAAGCACAATCAATATGCAACAAATATTTTCTACTATGAGCCAGGCACTGTTGAAGATGCCACGAATTTAACAGTGAAAGGGAACCAAAAATCCTGCCTTCATGGAGCTTATATTCCAGTAAAAGTAACACCATTTACTACACAAGGCAAGAGATTTAATTTCCTGAGTGTCATTTCTTCCTTCAACAAACCTTTATTTATTGCTTAGTCCATGCCAGGTAATGGGAATATAATGGCCACAAAAACATCTTCTTTGTCCTCATGGGCTTAAAGATGAGATAAACCAGCAAATAATCACAAACATGTAATTGCACGCTAGAAGAATTCTAAAGAAAAAATATCTGCAACCTGAAAGTAAAGGTTTAAAAGGTCAGGTGAGGGAGAAACCATTGCAGGTCCCTGTTGTGGAAGGAACAGGGATGCAAAGCCAAAAGGACAACAAATAAGGTCCAAGAAATGATTAAACAGGGAAGTGGTGTGATCCGATCGAGTTTTTAAAGATTCCCCTGGTACAGGCACTGTGGAAAACAGGATGGAGGTTCCTCAAAAAATGAAAAATAGAACTACTGTATGATTCAGCAATACCATTTCTGGATATACGTCCAAAGAAAATGAAATTACTATGCTAAAGAGATATCTGCATCCATATGTTCACTGCAGCATTATTTACAATAACCAAGACATGAAAACAGGTCCATCAGCAGATGAACAGATAAAGAAAATGTGGTATATATACTATTCAGCCATAAAAAAGAAAATCGTGCCATTTGCAACAACATAGGTGGACCTTGTGGGCATGATGCTAAATGAGATAAGACAGAAAAGATACTGTATGATTTCACTTATATGTGGAATCTAAAACCAAACTCATAGAAACAGAGAACAGATTGGTGGTTACCAGAGGAGAGGGGTAGGAGAAGGGGAAATAGGCTATGTTGGTCAAAAAGCACAAACTCCCAGTTATAAGATAAACAAATTCTGGGGATGTAATGTAGAAGATGATGACTATCATTAACAATATTGTATTGTATATTTGCAGCCCCGGCCAGTTTGGCTCAACGGTTAGAGCATCGGCCTGTGGACCAAAGGGTCAGGGGTTCGATTCCCAGTCAAGGGCATGTACCTGAGTTCCAAGTTCAATCCCCGGCCCTGGTCAGGGTCATGTGGGAGGCAACCAATCAATGTGAGTTTCTCACATCAATGTTTTTCTCTCACTTCCCCACCTGCCTTCTACTCTATCTAAAAATCAATGAAAAATATCCTAGGGTGAGGATTAATGAAAGAAACAAAAACAATATCATATTACATATTTGCAAGTTGCTAAGAGAGTAAATCTTAAAAGTTCTCATTACAAGGAGAAAAATGTTTGTAACTATGTGAGATGATGGATATTAACTATGCTTACTGTGGTAATCATTTTGCAATGTATATATACATCAAATTGTTATATTGTATCCTTTAAACTTATACATATCAATTATATCTCAATAAAACTGGGAAAAATAAAAATTAAAAATAAATAAAGATTTCACTGAGTACTGTATGAAGAACAGACTGATGAGAGCCCAAAATGCAGATGAGTTAAGACTCTTACAGCAGGTCAGACAAAAAAAGAGATTTAGATCATAATGAAGCCTCAATTTCTTCACTTGTAGGACGATAACACACTAACCTTACCTACATTACAGAGTTGTCGCAAGAATCAAATGAGATCGTAGATGTAATTATCATTAGCCCTGGCCAGTTTGGCTCAGTAGTTGGAATGTCAGCCTGTGGACCAAAGGGTCACAGGTTCAACTGCTGTTAAGGGCATGTACCTGGGTTGCAGGTTCAATCCCCACCAGGGTCATGTGGGAGGCATTCAATTGATGTGTCTCTCTCATATCAATGTTGTTGTTGTTTCTGCCTCCCTCTCTCTCTCTCTCCCCGCCCCCCCTCCTTTTTCTCTCTCCCTCCCTACTTCCCTCCTGCTCTATCTAAAATCTATGGAAACAACCAGGTATGGCTCAATGGTTGAGCGTCGACCCATGCACCAGGAGGTTGCTGGTTCAATTCCCGGTCAGGGCACATGCCCAGGTTGTGGGCCTGATCCCCAGTGGGGGGCACACAGGAAGCAGCCAATCGATGATCTCTTTCATTGATGTTTCTATCTCTCTCTCTCCCTTCCTCTCTCTCTAAAATCAATAAAGAAAATAAATAAATAAAATCAATGGAAACAAAAGTTATCCTTGGGTGAGGATTAAAAAAATAATAATTAAAAATAAATAAAGGTACTATTATTTCTCCTTAGCAGGCTGTCTCTACCACAGAGATTTATTTTCCTAAGGCTTAAGATTAATTAAAAGACCCAACATTCAGTGGCTACCAGTGGCAGGGAATAAACAGAGATTACTCTTGACCTACCTGTACTTGTGGGCAGGAATTCCACATGAACACCCACTGGGCAGGGAAGCAGGAAGCACAGAGGGTACAAGATGTACAGAGAAGCTGGACTCCACTCTACCCTGCACCTCCAGAGCCTGGCTGAGAGTGCGACTGACAACACATCTCTGATCACAGCATCCTTAGTTTCTTTGGGGCTGACCTTCAGTCAGTCCTTAAAAGCCCTTCTATCCATCCCAAACACAACAGACCTCAGTGCCCAAGCAAAATACGGCAAAAAGGGGAGGGCGGGCATGGATACATTTCACAAAGTTGTTTTGTTCAGGTTCACAAACTAGGGTGGATTTTTCACTCACCCTTGCAATATTCCAAGAACTTCCTTTCACATTTAATATTTTGCCTCCAAAGATTTGTTACATGTAGCTTTATTTATTTATTTACTTATTGAAGAGTTTATTTGAACAAGTTTATTACATGTAACAGCGAAATGGGAAAGAAGACCGTATTTGAAGTGGTAGGTAGCATTCAGCCAGGATCACATAGAATCCCCTGACCCTGGCCGGTTTGGCTCAGCAGTTAGAGCGTCAGTCTGCGGTCCACGGAGACCCGGGTTCGGTTCCCGCTAAGGGCATGTATCTTGGCTACAGTTTGTCCCCGGCCCAGGTTGGGTCGTGCGGGTGGCGGCCACTCAATGTGTCCCTTTCACATCAATGTTTCTCTCTCTCTCTTCCTCTCTCTCCCTCCCGCTGTATCTGGATAAAAAATGGAAAAATGTCCTCGGGTGAGGATAAAAAAAAAAAAAAAGAATCCTCTGGAGGTCAGCAGCTCACCAGTAAAGATGATGTGAAATCTGTGAACGGTGAGTGAGTCTGAGTTCCATTGTAGTCAAATGAGAGCAGTTTTCACTTTTGCAGGTTCTGTTTCCCCTTTTAAACTATTCATTTCCTTCCATGTTGCATGAAGCCCTCTCTGTGATGGATGCTGCCAAGTGATGATCTCTCAGTATCTGTTTTTCCTTCTACGGAAATGGATATCTTGATGTTTTATTTTGGCATGTGGCTACCTTGAATTGTGGAGATTATCCTGGACTGTCTGAGTGGTCCCAATGTAATCACAAATGTCCTTGGGCTCCGGCAGAGGGAGAGTGGACAGAACTGGAACTGTGTGGGGACACTTAGGATTTGGGGGGCACTCAGAGCTTTTGCTGAGTTGCAGCCACGCAGGACAGTGGCCATCTTACTCCTTCCCAGGGCTTGTTACGTGTAACTTTAAGCCAGAATTTATAGAGAACTATACAGCTCCAAATCCAGCTTATCCAGATGTGTTACACTGGACAAGTCATTTAGCCTCCATCACCCCTCATATGTAAAATGATACTGGCTTTTTAATTGTAATATGAGATAGAATATAGGCATGGCACCTAAAACAATACCTGATCCACACAGTACATTTCTGAAAATTAAAAGTTATTGGAGCTTTAATGGTTAAAATAACTCTAGACTTTTGAAAAACCAAGCAAACTACTAGTAGCGAAATAATCAAAATGGTTTATATCAAAGTTTGTATTAACTTGGGGTTTAGACTTTATTCACTAGAATTTCGACAATTCCTTCTATCACCAAAAGATAATGATTCCAAACTCAATATAGATATGAGTCTGAAAGATAGTTACAATATGGCGAAGTTTTTTCTAAAGGGTGGCAGAGCTACTAACTCAGCTTTTCTGATGCAGGGATCCAGCTGCAGGCCCCACTCATTTCTACCTTATGATCCCAAATTAGCTTCAGGGGTCTAGTCAGAGACTGCAGAACTCAGCCTGGCACTGCCACCAAACCAACTATCACCAAACAGGCTTATTAAATCATGAAGCTGCAAGTATTCCAGCAAGTCAGCAATCTGAATATTTTCAGGACACCAGTCATCGTCCCTTAGGCCCTTGCAAGCACTAGGCCATTAAAAAAAAGTTTTTGGGAAGCAACATCTACTAGATCTGCAATAGACTATTTTGTACAAATATATAGTCATTTACTAAAATACACGTTTCATGTGTGTTCACAGGGAGGCTGCAAATATATAAATTTACAATAAACACTCCAACGATAGACTACTCTGCTAATTACAATGAAGCATATTATTTTTATGTCTCTCACTGACTTCCAATATAAATGCTTTCTCTTGGATGGGGGTAATCCCTCAATAGACACATTTCCATTATTTAACTGATATCATTTGGTAAGGAAAGGGTTCAGCAGGTCAAGCACATGGAACATTAAGAATTAAAACCCTTGCCCTGACCGGTTTTGCTCAGCGGTTAGAGCGTCGACCTGCGGTCCAGAGAAACCCAGGTTCGGTTCCCGCTAAGGGCATGTACTTCGGTTGCAGTTTGTCCCCAGCCCTGGTTGGGTCATGCAGGTGGCAGCCACTCGATGTGTCCCTTTCACGTCGATGTCTCTCTCTCTTTCTCTCTCTCTTCCTCCCGCTCTATCTGAACAAAAAATGAAAAAATGTCCTCGGGTGAGGTTAAAAAAAAATAAAAAATTAAAACCCTTCACGTGGCTGTTGGATGTCGCCCACTTAGTCCAGCCTCATCCTCTGCATGCTCAAACCATACTCATCTGAATTCAGTTCCACCAAAGGCCAAGCCCTTGCTTCCAGAAGCAATGTTCACCATATTGGACCGCAGTGACCCTCCACAGTCCCCCTAACATGGCCACTTTCTGACATCTTCAGGTCTCAGGTCTGGTCTAAGCATTACTTAATTTTTTTTTCTTTTAAATCCTCACCGGAGGATATTTTTCTATTTATCTTAGACAGAGTGGGAGGGGAAGAGAGAGAGAGAAAGGGATAGAGAGAGAGGGAAACATCAGCGTGAGAGAGACACACTGACTGGCTGCCTCCTGCACGACCCCAACCAAGGCCTGGGATGAACCGCAACCAAGGTGCATGCCCTTGGCCAGGATCGAACCCACCACTCATTGGTCCGTGGGCCAAAGCTCTGCCACTGAACCAAACTGGCCAGGGCTAAGCATTACTTTTTTAAGGGAGCCTCCTCTGATTCTCTCAGATGAAATTAAACTTGGACACCTGGAATGTTGTGCAAGTCAAGCCGGCCGGTAAATCTTGATGTAATTATTTCCCATGTGTCTGTTCACTCCAGAAAGACGGAGCACCGACGACCTCTCTCACCGCTTGGCCACAGTAGGCATGCGCTAAAGGTATCATGCTGGACTGTGCACTTTACAATGAAAAGTAGAATGGAAGGATGGTGAATAATCAGAACATTTCTCAATAATAAATAATAAACCAACAAACAAGGATTGTGTCTAAGAAAGAGCCTGTACCTCGGGCAGCCTCAAAGGAACAGGACAGGCAGGAGTTATGTCCTCCACATGTGTTACAGGCGCAGACAGTACTCTGGGCTTTAATTTCTTCATCTCTAATATGAAGAGATTAACCGAGAAATTCTTATCCTCTACCTTACTTAGAACTGCCACTGCATGGGCTAACAGCTAATCCTGAGTCCCTCCTATAAAATAAGACCTTAAATGCACTTGTGGAAATTTGAAATGTATGATCAGGTCATGGCTAGCAGGAATGATGTAACAACACTGGAAAGTATTGCCCTGGCCGGTTTGGCTCAGTGGTTAGAGCGTCGGCCTGCGGTCCTGAGAGACCCGGGTTCGGTTCCCACTAAGGGCACGTACCTCGGTTGCACTTTGTCCCCGGCCCTGGTCGGTCGTGCGGGTGGCAGCCACTCAATGTGTCCCTTTCACATCGATGTTTCTCTCTCTCTCTCTCTGTTCCTCTCTCTCCCTCCCACTCTGCCTGAACAAAAAAATGGGAAAATGTCCTCAGGTGAGGATAAAAAAAAAAACAAAAAACTGGAAAGTATTATCTAAGAGAAACATTCAATTTAACAATGTAACTGTATATAAAATACAGGCATCCTTGTCTCATCGAGTTCTGCTTTCTTGCGCTTCGCAGATACTGAACGTTTGTGGCAACCCTAAGTTGGGCAAGCCTGTCATTTCCCCAGCAGGCTCAGATGATGGTGAGCATTTTTTTAGCAATCAAGTATTTTTTAATTAAGGTATGTACATTGTGGTTTGGACATAATGCTATTGCACACCAAATAGGCTAAGTATCGTGTTAACTCTTATATACACTGGGAAACCAAAAAATTTGCATGATTTACTTTATTGCAATATTCTCTTTATTGTGGTGATCTGGAACCAAACCCATAATATCTCTGGGGTATGCCTGTAGTAATACATTAGCTATTTTCAACATGTAATTTATATAAACAAAAATATTTAAATGAATTATCTTGCGAACAATGTAAGCACACACAAAACCTGAATTTTGTCAGATCTGCCCACTTTATCAAAACTGCCATAATTATTTTAGTCCTCAAACTCCATGAATTCTATTCGTTCCACTCACCTCATTCCAAAAGCCTGTTCTGATTTATCCCATCCCACTGTGAACACTAACTCTTTGACATTTTGTGTATAATTTGTCCCATGTTATCTTCTACTCAGCGCCAACTCAGAATGTTAGAAACAGATAACATCTACTCCAACCCTTTAATTTTACAGATTAGCAAAACCAAGAATTAGAAAGGCTCAGTGAGTGGCCCACCGTTACCCAGCTAGTTAGCGGCACAGCCAAGACTTGTCCACAGGCTGCTTTGTAATTATTCTGTGGTTGTTCAAGTGTTTATACCACATTCTTCTTCCTATGACGGGCTCACACCCTGCTTTCCTCCTCTCACCTTGAGAAACATCGAGCTACCATCTACTGAGCACTTACTGTGTTTTTCATAATTTCTCATTTCATCCTCTCAACAACCCAAGGAGATAGATGTCCTTTACTCCACTTTACAGTGAGGAAGGTGAGGCCTTATGATGCTAAACAACCCCAAGGTCACCAGCTAGCCAGTCCTGGCACCAGGAGTGACACCCAGGTCTGCCTGACTCCACAGCCCATGCTCTTGAACACAAACAGGAGCTCCTCCCACTCTGGTTGCCAGCAGGGCCCTGCACAGACCCTCTGGCAGTGCACAGTGCGATCAGATCTCACATAAGGGATGTTATTTCATTTTGAAACCGGGGAGGCAAGGTTCAATCAGCAGTTTTAGATTCCCTTATTCATTCACTCAGCAAACATTTATTAGCACCTACCATGTTTCTGACACTGTTCAGGGAACTGGGGACATAGCAGTGAACTAAAAATGACACTGTTTTCATGGAGTTGCTGTTCCAATGGGGGAGACAGACAACAAATGTATAATGTACCAAACGGTGGCAAGTCCTATTTAGAAAAATAAAGCAGGTTAAGGAGAAAGAGTGATGAGAGGAGAGATGTTATTTTATAGAGTGGTCAGGGAAGGTGTAAGAATGTAACTTATAAAAAGAAATATATATTCAGTCTTCCACCCACTTCTGGCAGAGAGGTGCTAAAACCCTTGGACTCTCGTGAGTGATGAGAGGGATAAAGGTGTCTTACGTTACTGAGGTGGCTATTGGACCCCACTTAAAGATGGGGCCAGATGCCAGCAGAACCAACCACATATTTGGAGGAGGAGAATACAAGGGTTGGAAGGTAACTCAGTCACCAATGGGCAATGATTTTATCAATTATGGCTACATAATGAAGCCCCCTAAACATCTAAAATGGTGAGATGCAGAGAGCTTCCGGTGCACACCTGCAGGGTGTGGGGCCGCGGTGCTCAGAGAGCGCAGAGGCGCCGCGCCCTTTCCCACACACCTCGCCCCGTGCGAGTTCTACCCTTTCACGATGAACTGGTAGTCTAGTAGGTAACACGTTTCTCTGCGCTCTGGGAGCCACTACAGCGCACAAATCGCACCTAAGGAAGGGATAGCTGACCTCAATCCGTAGCCCACAGGTCAGAAGCACAGACTGGAACCTGTGCCTGAAGTAGAGAGAGGCCTTGTGGGACTGAGCCCTTCCCCTGGGGACCTGGTGCTATCTCCTGCAGACCTTAGAGATGGTCAGAATTGACTTGAATTCCAGGACACTCTGCTGAGAACTGCTTGATGGTGTGGGGGAGCACCCCTCCCACACAGTGGAACCAGTGACCAGAACCCTCGTGAGAAGGCCTCTCAGGGGAGGTGACATTTAAGCACAGAGGTGAGAGACAGAGCTATGACAGTGTCTGACGGGAGAGCATCCCAGGCAGTGGGGATGGCACGTACAAAGGCCACACAGGGAAAGTATACTTGGTGTGCTCAAGGAGCAGAAAGTGTGGGACCCACTCCCCATAGCTGACCCGGTTTCAAATCCCTGCCTTGCCTCTTCCTAGTGGTGTCACTGTAGGCAACTTACCAAACACCTCCACGCCTCATTTGCAACGTAGAAGATAATGATGCTATTTCCCTAATGGGGTTGTTATGAGGGTGAAGTAAGTTAATAACATGTAAAGTACTTAATACCTACTGTGGTCTTAGGGTTCAGGAAATGGTAGCTATGATATTTAACTAGGTCCCTGATAACTTAGCTCATTCAAGACAATTTATTTTCAATTTGATAGATTTGAACCCCAGGATTCAATTATGCTGCTGGCTTTGTACATGGCCAATTGCTTCCTCCTAAGCCTTTGTCTCCTTGGCGGGGCTTCCTGTGGGATGAGGAGGGCTCTCTGGGACCAGTACCGACATGACCACAAAAAGCAGGAAGCAAATCACTCTGACATCACCGTTACACTAACATAAATTCGCTCTTCATCCAACGTCACTCCCACCCCCAAGCATCTGAGGCTTCTTCAAAAGGGTAATTTACTGACCCTTGGATTCCAGTCACTGGTTTCACAGGTCTGAATGAAGCCCACATTGTCTCCTCACTGCACCTCTGGCAGAAGCATGTACTAATTTCATTTGCTTTGCAATCCTCTGTTTTGAGAAGGGTTAAAACCTCTCTTCAAAATTAAGATGGTAATTTAACTTTAAAAAGATCCTTTCTCCAATGTCCTTTTTGTCTAAACATCCCATTTCTTTTCAAAGAAAGTAGAACATCCAAGCAAAACTCCGAAGTCACCTGGCCTGGTGGCTTCCAGCCTGGTCCTTAGAGCACAGCCCTGGATCAGCTCTAAAAGGTCCAGTGAGCTGCCCTGCAGGTGGGCCCAGGGCCAAGGGAAGATGTCAGGGCCCAAGGAAGTTCTGCTCCTCGCCCCGGCTCTTCTCTTGAATGCTGTGTTTATTTCTCATCCTTGTAGCCCGATGGGTTAAAGGGCAAACCACAGGCAGAGAGAAAGCACAGCAAGCCCAAACCTGTTAGGGGTAAAATGGGAGTCTTCCCAAACCACTTGTCAGGCCAGGAGAAGGGAAGAGCCCACAGTTGCTGCTTCAAGTCAGGCAAAGGTCAGTGTTCTAGTCTGACAGACCTCAAATGTGGCTTTTTAAACATCAGATTCCCCTTCTTCCAGACAGACTTGATGACTTTCCCTTTTAAATATCATAAGTGTACATTTAACTATAAGAAATCTACATCTTTCTTCTTCTCATTCATTTATTCATCCAACAAATATTTATCAAGTGCCTGTTCAATGCCAAGACTGTTCTGGACGTGGGGATTCAACAGGGAATAAAATATATAAAAATCCCTGCCCTCGTGCAGCTTACATTCTAGTCAGGGGAGCGAGACTATAAATAAGATACATAGCCCTGGCTGCTTTTGCTCAGTGGTTAGAGCGTCGGCCTGCGGTCCAGAGAGACCCGGGTTCGGTTCCCGCTAAGGGCACGTACCTCGGTTGCAGTTTGTCCCCAGCCCTGGTTGGGTCGTGTGGGTGGCAGCCACTCAATGTGTCCCTTTCACGTCGATGTTTCTCTGTCTCTCTCTCCCTCTCTCTCCCTCCTACTCTATCTGAACAAAAAATGGAAAGATGTCCTCGGGTGAGGATAAATAAATAAATAAATAAATAAGATACATAATTGAATATGAGATAGAGATAAATGCTAAGAAAACAAGTAAAGCAGAAAAAAGGAAAAGGAGGTATTTGGGGGTCTCTGGTTTGGTCTGTTTCTTTATTTTGAGTAAGGACCTATAGGGAATGAACTTTGTAGATATTTAGGAGAAAAACATTTCAAGCAAAGAAGGCACATGCAAAGGCCCTGAGACAGAAGGTGCCTGGCCCACTAGGAAAATGGCAAGCAGGCCACAAAGCTGGAGGAACGAGAGTAAAGAAGTAATAGGCAAGGGAGTCAGGGGCTGGTTATGTAGGACTTGACAGATCACAGTAAGAATTTTAATTTTTACTCTGAGAAAGACAGGAATAGTAGTGTTTTAAGCAGGGGGATGATAGGATCTGACTTGGGTTTTATCAGGGCCATTCTGGCTATTGAGTGAGAGAATAAATACTGCAGGAGGGCAGAGGGAAGCACTATTTCCCAGCCATGTGATCTTGGGCAGTCGACCTAACCTCTCTGTACCTGGCTGTTCTCATCTTTAGAGGGACTTGAAGAGGTTTAGTTCTAAGCCCCACTCTACCCCTGAACTCTATGACTCTGAGTTGATCTCCTTTGTCTTTTCTATTGTTATGATTTATATCAACTATAAGCGCGTTCTTCTCCCAAAGCTTTAACTGACGGGGAACTGAGTTGAAGAATTCAATTTGACAACACATGTGCCAAGCCCAGGATACAAAGAAGGTAAGACTCGATTCTGCTCTAGGCACGTCCACAGTCTGGCAGAGGAAGAAGTGCTGCAGGAGAAATGAAGGGGGAAGCAACCAAGCTCCAGGAGGAGCTATGTGAAGCGCCCTGAATGAGTAGGCTGGGGCCCCCCAGAGAGAAGGGAAAGGGGGTGCTAAAGAAGGGACAAGTAGGAAAGGAACAGGACATGAGAGCACAGGGCATGCTTTGGAAATCATAAGGAGTCTGACAGGAGCACAGGGAGGTTCACAAAGGAAGTGAAGGAGAAATGGCTGAAAATGCAGGCTAACCCTGTGTCGGTAATTATGAATACCCCATGCCAAGGAGACGGAACAGCAGAGCTTTTTAAAATGTAAGAAACAAAATCAGATCTGTATTTTCAAACCATAATGTGTTTATCAACCATAATAAATGAAAATGTTGAGATAGAGATGCTGAAGCCAAGAAAACCAACCGGAAGACGCCTGCCCAGGTGAGATGATAAATTGCAAACAGAGAGAAAATGCTAAAGGTAAGACACCATGGGATTAGTGGGATTCAGCTGGGGAAAGTAAGCAAGGAAGCAGAAGGGAGTTACTGGCATAGACGTGGCCACTGAGCCATGGAAACAGGAGCAACTCCATGACTGAGGAGGGAAAGCAAGGGGCAAGGCAACCTTGGAGAATGCCAACACCTGCGGATCGGGCACTGAGAAGGAGACCTGAACAGAGATCAGGAAAGTAAGGAGGAAACCAGAAGAGCTAGTTCCAGGGAAGCCAAGATCATTAAGCGTGGAGGAAATGGGAGGGTGCAGCAGAAAGGGCACCGAAGATGCTGACAGAGAAGGGTGTGGAATTTTGCACATTGCACCTTTTCGAGCTCCCGTCAGGGTGTGGTGGGCGTGGGAGAGCCCTGGCCGCAGGCCAAGGAGTTAATGGGAGGTGAGAAAAAAAAAGAGCCAATGGCTAAACACCACTAGCCCTGACAGACTAGTTGTTATCAAAGATTCTGTACTGCCAGGAAAGTTTTATTCAACACTCTGAGGAGGCGTAAGGTGTGAGAAACAGGAACTAAGATCTGCTGGGGGTGATCGTCTCTTAGTTAACACCTGGGTCTCACAGGACCACTAATCCTGAAACTACCAGCAGGCTGTAAGAAAGGCCAGTGGCTTCTGACAAATGCTGAGGACAATATATTTACCTACACATCACCCACCTTCCAGTCAGGCTTCTACCTCTGCATTCTTCTCACAGGAGCATCTCTCGTCTTTCTCCCCCAGCAGAATAATGCTAAGAAGCAGGACTGTATTTCTATTCAAAGCAGGGCAACAAATATAACAACAAAAACAAAGAAAAAACACCATAACACCAGCTCCCTGGTGTGATGCTGGGAGCCCATCAGGCAGCGGTTTTATCAAAAACACCAGTCAGTCCCAGAACCCTGTGACCAAACCCCTCAGTGTCAGCAGAAACTGCCTAACTGTTCTTCTATTTGCTCTCTGAGAAACAAAAAGGAGATGGAGGAGCCGAGTCTTTAATCCCAAAATTACTCTTAATTTCCAATATATAGCGCTTAAAAAAAATGTGAGAGCCAACATAAAAATGAAGAGTTTTTTTTTTTAAGTGCATCTATGATCTTTCCTCCTTTACCCTCTATAAAAAAGCAACCCAACCACCAAATGATCATTTTTCTTGGCCTAATTTCTCCATTTTTGTGATATATAATTGGAAACAGACTGCTTTTTCCTGGCTTCAGAGACAGGATCTTTGGGGTTATAGGAGTTGCCAACTACAGAACCTCAGCCTTAGCAGAATCTCTTTTGCAAACCTCTTACCTATGCACCTACTTGACTACATTGAAATCCCTTAGGTTTCGGCAGAATACATTTAAATCCCTTATTATTACGCAAAAGTGAATTTTCTCCTAACAAATTAAATACTCCCTTCCCTTTCCTAGCCTCCCTACCCAGTTAAACTAAGTAGAATCCTGCTTTGTGTTCGGCATCTCCCATTTGAACAGGACCAAAGCCCTACCCTGCAAGGTGTGTGTGTGTGTGTGTGTGTGTGTGTGTATTACTTTCTGGAAGCATTTTTAAGAACTTAGTAGAACTGGTTCTACAGGAAACCTCCTTATTAGCCCACACACTGAATGAAATTAAAACTTTGAATATCTTAGAAAGCAACCACTCTAATAAAGATACCACAAACTAAAAAAGATGTAAACACAGAAAACTGTGAATTGCATAAAGTTATCTTTCTCCTGGCTCCTGTGTCAAAAACACGATGCAACCAACCGTCACGGATGAGAACAATGCACTCAAAACAGAGAGGCAGGTGCGTCTCCACAAAGTGGGTTGTTAGCCTAAGTATCTTATCATGATTCAGATGGTATACTCTGAACACACACCAAGTACAATCTCTATAAAGACACAAAAATAAGAAAACTAAGAGAAATGCCTGCTCAGAAACACTGGCAAAAAGAGACCGGCAATAGTAAACATGCCCATTTAGATCAGAAACTTCTCCCACACACATAGGGAAGACCTTACACTACATTGATGCAAAATGTTTGTAATGAGTCAATGGTGCTTTCCCTCAAAATTGAATTGAATTTGCCAGCCAACTTAATAAAGTCTAATATAACAAAATGAAACATTTATTCTTATGGATACTCAGAAGAGAGTTGTGTGTTTAAGAATGTTTTCTTTTTTTTTTTTTTTTATCCTCACCCGAGGACATTTCCATTTTTTGTACAGAGTGGGAGGGAGAGAGAGGAAGAGAGAGAGAGAGAAACATCGATGTGAAAGGGACACATCGAGTGGCTGCCACCCGCACGACCAACCAGGGCTGGGGACAAACTGCAACCAAGGTACATGCCCTTAGCGGGAACCGAACCCGGGTCTCTCCGGACCGCAGGTGGGCGCTCTAACCGCTGAGCCAAACCAGCCAGGGCAAGTATGTTTTCTTTTAAAGAGAAAAGTAGCCCGGCTGGTGTGGCTCAGTGGTTGAGCGTCGACCCACGCACCAAGAGGTCACCAGTTCAATTCCTGGTCAGGGCACATGCCCAGGTTGTGGGCCAAATCCCCAGTGGGGGCATGCAGGAGGTGGCCAATCGATGTTCTCTCTCACCAATGTTTCTATCTCTCTCTCCCTCTCCCTTCCTTTCTCTCTAAAATCAACAAAGAAAAAAAATTTAATAAAATAAAATAAAGAGAAAAGTAAAACAGAAAAGTGATAACTCATAGCAACACAGGGGATATCACACAAAAGTACTTAGAGCACCCTTATGAACACAGGGCTCTGAGATTTGAATCTAAGTATTTCACCTCAAATAACCTTCCAAGTGTGAAAAAAAATGCCACATTCTGCTCCTGCAATCATCATACAGTTACTTAATTATGAAATGAAATTTTCAGATAGCCAACAGTGTATTTTTGCATCCAATGACCAATTTCATACTGTCAAAGCACATAAATCACTAAAAATGCTAACCAAATTATACTCCCAAAAGGGAATCTTTTCACACAGCAAATGGAATTAAGTATTCATCAAGTTTCCATTAATAAAATGGTATAGTAAGAATAAAATAAGAAAAGAAATCCAAGTTCTGCTAGGCCCTCCACCTGGTGTTCTTCCAATCAATGGTGGTTAAGTCATCAAGCCCATAAAACCTCAGACCTTCTCCCAGGGCAATCTGATCAATAGGAAAGCTGGAGGACTAGCATTTGTAAACACTGTTTTCTAAACATCATTTATTCAAGGATTAATCCACTTAAATGTGTTTTTACAAATTGTCCATCTGTGTTTCACACACAAACCTGACCTTCAGCATGTAGCAGGGACATGAAGTATGCACTTGGAAGGACAGACTAGCATGTGCTTTTTTCCTTCTGCAAATAGCACCTAACTCTGAAGTCCCCCTTCCCCCCAGAGTCCAGTATCCAAGAGGTAGGGAGAGTACATGCTTCTGTATTACCATCCTTTTCCTTAAAGTGAAGACAGAGCTAACATTTCAGATTTAATTCTGAATTATTATTGTGGTAGCCCTGGCCAGGTAGCTCCACGGGTTGAAGCGTCATCACC
Source organism: Molossus molossus (assembly GCF_014108415.1). Lineage (NCBI taxonomy): Eukaryota > Metazoa > Chordata > Mammalia > Chiroptera > Molossidae > Molossus > Molossus molossus. The sequence continues at coordinate 31,718,733 of NW_023425347.1, read as the reverse complement.
CCAATATGCCAAGGTTACAGATCCTATCTCCTCCAGTCAGGACACACACGAGAAGCAACAAATGAATGCATAAATAAGTGGAACAACAAACAGATGTTTCTCTCTCTCTCTCTCCATTCCTCTCTCTCTCTCAATATCAATAAATAAAATTTAAATAAAAAATAAATTATTGTTGCCCTGGCCATTGTGGCTCGATTGTTTGGGCATCGTCCCATATACCAAAAGTTTGCTGGTTCGATTCCCAGTCAGAGCACATGCCCAGGCTGCAGGTTCAATCCCTGGTATGGGGCATGCGGGAGGCAGCCAATTAATGTTGCTCTCACATTGATGTTTCTCTTTCTCCCTTTCCCATCCTCTCTCTAAAAATCAATAAAAATATTTATAAAAAATAATAAATTATCATTGTGACAACAATTTAACATTAAGTCTTCAAATGGGACTTTGCCAGGCTCTACTATCACTCAAGTCTTCTCTCCATTCAAGAAGCTTTCAGCACGAACACCAGGTGATAATCTATCTTAAGCAGAAGATATCAGAATGGCCTCTGGACATGGTTCTGGGGCCCATGTTCTTCAGGAATAATCTCAATTTTAAATATGGCCTCCATCCAATGAGGTATCACCTCACACCTTGCAGAAGGCCGCCATCAACAAATCATCAAACAGCAAGTGTTGGCGAGGGTGTGGTGAAAAGGGGACTCTAGTACACTGCTAGTGGGAATGCAGACTCCTGCAGCCACTATGGAAAACAATATGGTGTTTCCTCAAAGAATTAAAAATTGAACTTCCATTTGACCCAGTGATCCCACTTCTAGGAATATACCCTAAGAAGCCTGAAACACCAATCAGAAAGAATATATGTACCCCCATGTTCATAGCAGCACTATTTACAAAAGCTAAGATCTGGAAACAGCCCAAGTGTCCATCAGTAGATGAGTGGATAAAAAAGCTGTGGTACATATACACAATGGAGTACTATGCAGCTGTAAGAAAGAAAGATCTCTTACCCTTTGAGACGACATGGAGGGACCTGGAAAGTATTATCCTAAGTGAAACAAGCCAAGCAGAAAAAGACAAACATCACATGATCTCATTTATTTGTGGAATATAATGAACATAACAGTCTGAGGAATAGGGTAGACCCAGAAACATGGAAGTAGGGTACAGACCGACAACCCCCAGAAGAGAGGGTGATGGGGGGAGGGAAGAGATAAACCACAGAACTTATATGCATGTACGCAAAACCAATGGACATGGACAATAAAGCCAAGGATGGGGCGGGGAGAATGGGGAGGAGGGTGTCAATGGGGTAAAAAATGAGAAACATCTGTAACAAAAAAAAAAATATATATATATATATGGCCTCCATCTTTTGTAGGTATACCTGTAGTTGTCAGCCCTATTAAGTCTTGATGTTTAGCCTGGAAAACTGAAGAATAAAAAAATAGAATAAGGTCCAAATGAGACTGGCCTCACACAAAATTTTATGACTATTGCTTCAAACACTAAATATTGCATACATCTTGGTTAAGAGATAAAAATCATTACTCTTTCCTAATAGAGTAAGAATGCTCAAAATCTGTGCTAAATCTGTGCAAGGGCTTTGCAAACAGAGAAAATAAAGCTCAATATCAGTTAGCAAACAAGTGTGCTATTTCCAAAAATATAACACTAGAAATCTAGAAATGGACAGAGCCCAAGAAATGGACCCAGATCCTTCTCATAGGCCCTTCCAAGCTGTGTTGATTAGGATCCTAACAAATTGGCAACAGCTTGTGTTTTATGAAATGCTACAGAGACAATGCTATCATTCCAAGCGTTACCCTGAAGATGTGGAACCACAGAAAGCACTGCTTTGAATTTTGCTGCAGTAATGTTCTTCCAAAGCCACAAACACCCTCCCTGAAATTATTAAAGGCTGTTACTTGTGAAGGCTAGCTTTTCATATAACCTAGATTCACTTTTTCAATCCTAATTGTCTATGTTCCTAGAGGCAATACAAGATTACTTTTTTTAAAAAATATTTTTCTTTACTGGTTTTAGAAAGAGAAGAAGAGGACAGAAACATCAATGAGAGAGAACATCGATTGGCCGCCTCCTGCATGCCCCCCACTGAGGACCTGGCCCACAACCTGGGCATGTGTACTGCCCGGGAATTGAACGGGCAACCTCTTGGTGCATGGGTGGACACTCAACCACTGAGCCACAATGGCTGGGCCAAGATTACTTTTACATTAAAGACCCTAAAAACATTTATCTAACTTCAGTTATGCAAATTTCAGAAAGTAGTTAACATTTTTTAAGTTTTAAAATTTCCAAAGAAGTTTTAAATGTAAGAAAAATGCGACGGCGTACAGACTGAAATAGCAATAAGATCATTTTAAAAGTAACTTAAAAGAGCCCTGGCAGGGTAGCTCAGTTGGTTAGAGCGTCATCCTGATACCCCAAGACTATGGGTTCGATACCTGGTCAGGGCACATAAAAGAACCAAGCAATGAATGCATACAAAGTGGAACAATAAATCAATGTAAAAAATAATAATAATAGCTTAAGAGAAAAAAATTAAGACTGTCCTCATTAATGAACCTGACAATTATAATTAGTTTTTGCCCAATAACAATGAAAGCAGGAAAAAAAATTTTCAAAATGGATTATCAAGAATGAGTGTAATTCAAAATGACCACAGAGAAAATTCATCTAGGAAAAATATTACAGCAATATTAATACTTACCAGTCATCCTCTAAATTCTAACTGTTCTATCTGTTAAGGTTGAAATGTCGTCAGAACTTTCTATAGATTTCGAACCCAGGAAATTGGTCATCACTTAAGTACTAAAAAAGTCAATAGTGATCACCTTCTCAGCACTCAAAGGACATCAAGAGTCCTTTGACCCTGGGTGTTTAGACCCAGATTCTGTCCTCAGAAAAGCCAGCTGTCACCTGATTTTTACAAGATACAACCAAGTTTGCACGCAAAAGGGAAAGATTAATTCCTCTGAGCCTTAAAAAAGAATAGGACAATACTTTTCTTTAAACAAACCATTTCTGTCAATCTATAAAGGCTTTCCACCACAAAGCCCCAGGAAGCCTTAAGGCATCTTGGCCCCCTGCTATCAGAGGCTTAAAAAAGGACAACTAAGCCCTGGCCGGTTTGGCTCAGCGGTTAGAGCGTCGGCCTGCGGTCCTGAGAGACCCGGGTTCGGTTCCCGCTAAGGGCATGTACCTTGGTTGCAGTTTGTCCCCGGCCCTGGTCGGTCATGCGGGTGGCAACCACTCGATGTGTTCCTTTCACATCGATGTTTCTCTCTCTCTGTTCCTCTCTCTCCCTCCTACTCTACCTGAACAAAAAAAAAAAAAGGAAAAATGTCCTCGGGTGAGGATAAAAAATAAAATAAAATAAAATAAAAAAGGACAACTAATTTGCCAAACTCTAAGACCAGGAACCATAAGCCTATTAGGGAGTTGGGGTTTGATAAATGTTTGTTGAATGAGTAAACTGGATGACAGCATAGAAGACTAAATCCTAAATAAGATCCTAAATAAAATGCTACTTTAAAACGTAAGGGCACTGCTGAGATTTAAAAAGAAGGAACTAGTCCTGGCTGGTTTGGCTCAGCGGTTGGAGCGTCGGCCCACAGACCAGAGAGGCCCGGGTTCAGTACCTGCTAAGGGCACATGCCTCGGTTGCAGTTTGTCCCCGGCCCCAGTTGGGGTCGTGTGGGTGGTGACCAGTTGATGTGTCTCTCTCACATCGATGTTTCTCTCTCTCTACCTCCCTCTCTCCCTCCCGCTCTGTCTGAGGATAAATGCAAAAATGTCCTCGAGTGAGGATTAAAAACAAAAAAGAAGGAACTAGCCCTGGCCAGTTCTGCTCGACAATGCCATGGACCTAAGGGTGAAGGGTTTGATTCCAATCAAAGGCACGTACCTCATTTGAGGTTCGATCCCCAGCCCTGGTCCAGGTTGTACGAGAGACAACCAGTGGATGTGTCTCTCTCACATGGATGTTTCTCTCCCCTCCCCCCACCCACTCTATCTGAAGATAAATGGAAAAATATCCTCAGGTGAGGATTACAAAATAATAAATAAATAAATAAAATAAAATAAAATAAATTTGAAAGTTATTTAAAATAAGATCCCCTTGCCCTGGCTGGTTTGGCTCAGTGGTTAGAATGTCGGCCTGCAGTCCGGAGAGACCTGGGTTCGATTCCCGCTAAGGGCATGTACCTCGGTTGCAGTTTGTCCCCGGCCCGGGTTGGTCATGCGGGTGTCAGCCACTCGATGTGTCCCTTTCATGTCGATATTTCTCTCTCTTCCTCTCTCTCTCTCCCACTCTATCTGAACAAAAAATGGAAAAATGTCCTCGGATGAGGATAAAAAAATAAAATAAGATCCCCTTGACCCTAACTTGGTAAATGAAATAAAGTTAAAGCAATAATACCTGATGCACAAGAAATAAGAAAGGAAACTGGCCTACAAAACTGCAAAGATCGAAAACC